>NC_136518.1:9993343-10068343 GCF_053919585.1 Euprymna scolopes | reverse complement strand
AATTAAAAATATATTGTTAAAAATAGGTTAGAATTATATGTCGAGAATTCTTTTATTATTAAAAGTGAAAAGTGTGTTTGGAAAAACATGTATAGCCACGTGAATTGGTCACGTTTGAGAAACACACTTCTGACGTCATAGTCGAAGGGGGGTTCTCGGTATAGGAGCTAGAGTTAGTCAGATCAGACCGGTCAGTCAGAGAGAAAGTTGAGAGTCAGTCAGTTGGCAGTCAGAGGTCAGCTGACCCTTTGGAAGCGAAGGGTAGAAGATTAACCATGTAGATACAAGTGAATTCATGACGTCATCATCATTCGACCGGTCCAATGAATAAAGAATCATCATTGTGCTTTTGTAACTGTTGTCATGCGTCATCTTTCAACACCCAAAAGGTAATGTGTTCACCATTTGTGATGAACATTGTGTAAGCCTTCGAGGATTATGCATCTCCCCTTCCTCTTGTGTACAGCTCCATTCAGTATCTAGATGAAATCCCAAGAATCCCCAGAACTGTATATGTATAAATGTAATCTCTCCCTCTCATCATCAACGTCATTCGTGTATCATATGGCCCCAGTATGAACCCCCGCGTCATCTCTTTAATATGAAACCACACTATGCAACACTAGTAGTTAAATAATTAACCTAGATAAAGTAAACATTATTAAGAACTAAATGATATCATTAATTAATAGCAAAATACGATGGAAGTTCTACAAGTAATGCCTCCTATATTTTATTTTGTTCGTATTGATCAAATTACATTGTTATGCTGACTGAACTTATGCATTTATGACTTAAAACTTTCAACTCTCTGTTGCAGATATTGACCGTGTAAAACTCTAAGAAAACAGACCCTGCAATTAACGCGCGTCGGAAGCAGAGATCTGTCATTGAATTCTTCCATGCAGAAAACATAGAACCGATCAACACTCACCGGCGCCTGTTGACCTTTACGATGCCGATGCAGTTGATGTCAGCACAGTTAGGAAATGAATTTTTCGATTTCAGAGTTGCGGCAGAGATGTGAATGAAAAACCGCGTTGTGCACGTAAGAGTAACCACCCTAACGCTAGCAAAGGTACATTGAGAATGGTGGTAACTATGTAGTAAATAAAACTCAGGAACACAAAAGGTTACGCGCTTTAATGACAGCATCCCCGTCTCCAAATAGGAGGCCCTACTTTTGAAACGATGCTCGTATTATAATTGTCGATGGCAAAATGTGATCGTTATAATTAGTTAATGTTATTAATTATTCAAATTATTAACAACGGAATATTACAGTTTTTAATAGACAAATATAAACATTATTAATTGTTTATTAACCGAGACGTATTACAATATTTTATAGCTAAATATAAACATTATTTATAGTTTAATGTTAACATTATTACCAGCGACATATTAACATATTAATAGTTAAATATAAACACTATTAATAGTTTCATGTTAAAATTATTATAAGTGAAACATTGTAATATTAAATTACTAAATGCAAACATGATAAAATTATTAGCAGTGAAATATTACAATTGTTAATATATACATATATATATATATATATATAGTCTTTGAAGTTTTTAACATTTGAAACCACACAAAAAATTATTTTTTATCATTCATTAAAAAAACATCTAGTCAGTAAGTCATTTAATCACCTGCAATCACTGCATCAACTCTCAAATTTACTATAATACCAATTTTTATATTTTTTAAGGGATCATCAGTTGTTTACCATGAAACACTGTTTCGGGGATTTAAAAACAAAACAGTGTATTACATCATGGCTCCCCAGCAGTGTTGATCAAACACCACCACCCTTAATCTTAGGAAGAAGACAAGTTACAAAAATTTTTTTTTTTTTTTTTTCCCCAATTTCCTATTCTTAATTGTAATTACTAACCTTTTCATAGTATAAAAATGAATTTCTTACCTGTGCGATTCATCAATTTCCACATTTAAAATGGATACATTTTTTAATTTTTTAATTTATCATTCTTGTATTTATAAGATTTGGATTAATCCATTTAACTACTTATCACCCCCACTATAGTTAGTAGTTTGTATATTTACATTCTTATTTATTTAAAATTAGATATATAAAGGTTAAAAATATTTTATTTTTACATATATACATTTTTTTTTTTTTTTTATACTATATAAATTTATTATATGTAATTATAAATACATTTATACATTGCTAATATAGTTTTGGATTTCCTTTATCAATATAATCTGGTTTATCTTAAACGATTCAAAAGCATCAGGATAACCCTGCTAAATAAAAACACTGCTAATATTATATATATATTGAGTAAAATGATTCATAATTTATAATTAAAATCGGTTTCAAAAGGAAGAACAAACAAAACCAATAAATTGTACGATCGTTTCGGAAACGATGTTTTTATTGAAATAGACAATACGTCTTGGACAATAATTTTATCATTTTATTTTATAAAACAAAGTCTCTTCATAAGCAAAAAGAGTGTGTGGTGGTTTAAAGACATCAAAAATAAAACTAGCATTTTTTAAGTAAGGCAGATATATCTTTTGTTCGCCCGCCTTTAAAGTCCGTAAGTATCTTAGTCAAACCATTCATTGGTATGTAGTTAAATGCACTTTATGAATAGTTGAAATGGTGGTATACATTCTAACTATTAATAACTAAATATAAACACTGTTAATATTTAAATGTTAAAATTATTAACAGCGAAATATTTTAATTATTAATGACTAAATATTAACTGCTAATATTTTAACGTTAAAAATATTAAGAACGAAATATTTTAATTATTAATGACTAAATATTAACTGCTAATATTTTAACGTTAAAATTATTAAGAACGAAATATTTTAATTATTAATGACTAAATATTAACTGCTAATATTTTAACGTTAAAATTATTAAGAACGAAATATTTTAATTATTAATGACTAAATATTAACTGCTAATATTTTAACGTTAAAATTATTAAGAACGAAATATTTTAATTATTAATAAATAAATATGAACCCTGCTAAATAAAAAACACTGCTAATATTTAATGTTAAAATTATTAACAACGACACATTACACTTTTAATAAATATGAACAGTTGTAATAGTTTCATGTTAAAATTATTACGAGCGAAATCTTTCAATTTTACTAGCTATATATATATATATATATATATATATATATATATATATATATATATATATATAGTAATTTATAAAATATATATGGCGATTAAGATTAAGTTAAATGCACTTTATGAATAGTTGAAATGGTGGTATACATTCTAACTATTAATAACTAAATATAAACACTGTTAATATTTAAATGTTAAAATTATTAACAGCGAAATATTTTAATTATTAGTGACTAAATATTAACTGCTAATATTTTAACGTTAAAATTATTAAGAACGAAATATTTTAATTATTAATGACTAAATATTAACTGCTAATATTTTAACGTTAAAATTATTAAGAACGAAATATTTTAATTATTAATAAATAAATATGAACCCTGCTCAATAAAAACACTGCTAATATTTAATGTTAAAATTATTAACAACGACACATTACACTTTTAATAAATATGAACAGTTGTAATAGTTTCATGTTAAAATTATTACGAGCGAAATCTTTCAATTTTACTAGCTATATATATATATATATATATATATATATATATATATATATATAGTAATTTATAAAATATATATGGCGATTAAGCTACACTTAATATTCTGCGTTTCATCCAACTATAGGATTCGTCAGGCTTATGCGCATAAGCCTGACGAATCCTATAGTTGGATGAAACGCAGAATATTCAGTGTAGCTTAATCACCATATATATTTTATAAATTACTAACTAGCTCTACCTATGTATTGAGCACTTTTGAAGTAAATACTTAAAGTTTACGCATAAATCTATACTTTCGTATAGTAAATTTATGTGAATAAATGAAATAGTTATATATATATATATGAACGATAATTATAGTTTAATAGTAAAATTATTAACGCTTCATGTGAAAATTTATATAGTTTAGGCATATAATTAACATATAAATATCACTACCTTGTATATAATAAAGTAGACGCATTTTTTTCTCTCTGTGCGAAACTGACAACAGCTGGCACACAGATTAGTCATTACGTTATCCACCACAATGACATACACATTACTTCGTAATATTAAAACATTACTTTTATTCCAAGGAGCACCATAACCTTCATCGTCCTAACATACAAAGGAAGTAGCTAAAATTTCACCCTCTCAATACTGAGTCCTCTTACGACACCATTATACACCGAGTGCATTTACACTTTTTCTTACTTTTCTGCGTATTAACCGCTATTAAATGACTAATGATCCCCTACACAAAAGCATATTCTTACCCCTTCCATCCGACACAAATAATTTTTCCCTTGTAAATATCCGGTGCCATTGATTGGAGGAGATATACTCATTCTACAATTCCAACATTCTGTTATTCAGCCATTAAGCGAACAGTCTGAAACTAAATCAAGGCGCCATTTGCTGTATGTACACAATATTCTTACGTTTTATTTCAGTATATTGCAGGACATTTTCCCGCTGATATACTCTTACATTTTATTGTTTATTTGTGAAAATATTACAATCCACACACAAAAAATAATCCTTCTTCCAAGCACGTAATTCGCCTTGATTGTTGACTTTAACAACATTAACGCGTTTTGGAACACGGTAGCGACAGAGAGAGAGAGAGAGAGAGAGAGAGAGAGAGAGAGAGAGAGAGAGAGAGAGAGAGTAATGGAGGGGAGAAAGAGACGCTTCATTCGAACACACCTCTCATTACTTGAGACACACCTAACAATTTATTAAAAAACAAAACAAATATATTGTAAAACTTAAATCTACCTTGAACATGCATAAATAGCGCGGTACGCACCAATTTATTTTACATATTTAATTTCCTAAGGACAGTTTTAATAAATTCACGTACTTGTGCATAATTTAATGAAGACGTAACTTAACGTCCGATTGGCGTTGCTCGGAACACGACGTTGACCGCCGAACTCCGCCGAACTCCGCCGAGCTCCGCCGAGCGCCGCCGATAATGAAAACGTAACAAATTCTGCTAAAAACAAGAAAAAAAAATTGAAAGAAACATGTAAACAGAATAAATGAAACAAAACAAAAAACAACGACCTACAGTAACAGTCTTTTGTTTTATTTTATTTGTAATATAATACTTTTTTCTTTACTGCAAATTGTTTTTTTTTGTAACAATTAACGAAACTTATTTTTAAAATAAAAAAGATTAATAAATTGTTTTTTTTTCTAACAATCAACGAAACTTATTTTTAAAATAAAAAGATTTTTTTTTGTAACAATTAACGAAACTATTTTTTAAAATAAAAAAGATTAATAAATTGTTTTTTTTTTCTAACAATCAACGAAACTTATTTTTAAAATAAAAAGATTTTTTTTTGTAACAATTAACGAAACTATTTTTAAAATAAAAAAGATTAATAAATTGTTTTTTTTTTCTAACAATCAACGAAACTTATTTTTAAAATAAAAAGATTTTTTTTTGTAACAATTAACGAAACTTATTTTTAAAATAAAAAAGATTAATAAATTGTTTTTTTTTTCTAACAATCAAGGAAACTTATTTTTAAAATAAAAAGATTTTTTTTGTAACAATTAACGAAACTTATTTTTAAAATAAAAAAGATTAATAAATTGTTTTTTTTTCTAACAATCAATGAAACTTATTTTTAAAATAAAAAGATTTTTTTTTTGTAACAATTAACGAAACTATTTTTTAAAATAAAAAGATTAAATTATGTTTTTTTAAAGGGTGGTTCTTAACATGGGTAGCTTGGGGGAGGGTTATCTATTCCGAAAGACGTCCTTAACTTTGGGAGGTTGGGGAGTGTTTTTTGTTTTCCAGAAAGCAGTTTTTAAAATGAGTGGGTTGGAGAGTGTGAATCTCGATAACCGTTCTTAACATGGGAGGCTTTTCTTTTTGTCGATGATGCACTTCTCGCCACAGAAAACGCAGTCGCTTTTTTTATATACAGCAATTAATTATTTGTGTTCTTGACAATATGAGAACGATTGTTTCGCCGTCAGCGATTAGTTTTCCAAACTTGATATATTCACTTTAAAAAGAAATTTTTTTTTTTACAATTTTCACAAAAAAGGTCTGTTACAGGCGTGTGCTGCTTAATAAATTTACTGATTTTTATTTCCGTCCAGTTTTTATTTCGAAAAGTTCGTCCGCTACTTTGCAGTGCATTGATTGGCTGATCGACATCTTACGTCACATTACAATCTAACCCCAGAAACAGATCGGACGCTGAGTTACGCCTGGTTCAAAATATGCACAAGTACCAAATTCACAATGATTGAAATTTACAGTGTTGTATAATTATTTCTAAAAATATAAAAAAAATACAACACTCCAATATATATATATATATATATATATATATATATATATATATATATATATATATATATATATGTGTGTGTATATATATATATATGGTGTTCCAAAAGAAGCTAACGGATTTTAAATTTGATTAACTTCCTCAATATTTAAGTTATGCTTACCAGTTTTCATATGTAGGTAAATGAGCCTCTCCGTGATTGTTTGAGATATAGTATGATATAATAGTCTACTTATTCTAATTTTATTTAAACAACTTAATTTAGGGTATGTTTTTTCACAAGGTCTAATTTTAGTTATGAAAAATGATGTTACTCAAATGTCCACCATTTTCATTTTCACACTCTTGTGCTCTCTGCAGGGCATTGTCCAGCACATCACTTAATGTTTCAGGGCTTATAGCCCTAATTTCCTCCTGTATATTGTTTTAAGGGCATTTATTGTGGCTGGTTTATTTGCGTATACCTGCTCTTTGAGGTAAACCCAAAGGAAGAAATCTACACATGTGAGATCTGGCGAGTGGGGTGGCCAATTTATCTAACAGCCACGAGAAATTATTCGGTTTCATGTTTCTCGTGCCGTATGCACCGTTGCACCATCCTGCTGGAACCACATTGACCGAGAGACCCCAATTTGACTTGATCTCCTTCTTACTGGATGTGGATGGATCCTCGGCCACACTCTCTGCTAATCTCTGACGATTATTATAACTTCTTGCCGTACGGGGTCTACCAGATTTAGGGAGATCACATACAGACCCTTTCTCATGAAATCGAGCCACCATAGCTTTTATTGCATTGGGAGTAGGGGAATTTCTTGTGTTGAAGTTTCGTCGAAATTCTCTTTGAGTTTCTGATATTGACTCATTCAACTGAGAATACGACTCTACGATAAATATCCGCTCCTCGATAGTGTAACGAATCATGATGACCTTGGAATATATATATATATATATATATATATATATATATATATATATATATATATATATATATACATACATATATACATATACATATATATACATATATATATACATATACATATATATATATATATATATATATATATATATATATATATATATGGGAGTAGGAGAACCAATACTGCATTTACATTGTCCACAAATAAGTAGTTTTTCGATTAAAAAAGCAATCATTATCGATTACCTACGTTATTTGCGAATATTTGCACTTACATAAAAAAGAAACGCATTATCATTGTATGCGAATAGGTACTTTTTAAAATATTAATCAATATAACTTTATTTTTTACTATTAGAATAAAAAACCTCGTGGGGTTAAATCGAGAAGTGATTAAAGCAAAAAGTTATTTTATAGAAAATACAGTTACGAAATTAATAAACTAAAACAAATTTTGGTTTGCATACGTATTTGTTAACTATTTGCGTTATAAAAAACTAATATTTAATAGAAGTTTCTCAGCAATGTAGTCACCGACGTTCGCTTTTCTTTTTATTTTACAGTTTTTTTCCCTGATCGACGCACACCCTATGACTAAAAGGGGACCTTAAAGATCAACACGGATATCTTACAAACACGGATTGCTTACAAAACACTCTCCGCTAACATGTTCAGAATGGTTTCAAAATAATAACATTATTTTAGCATGGTAACAAAAATTACGTAAGTACCAAAACATTTACATTTTTTTCCGACAGATACTGCACACCCAAAATCACAAAGTCGGTTCATAGTATTTACCCGTGGGGATCATGACATCGATTATCAAGAATAAATTTGGGGCAGATACTTTGACAACCCTTCCCTCACAAAATGGAGTGTCTATTGCGACATCCGTCCTTAATAGCTGTAGGTTAGGGGTGTACATTCCAAAAACCATTCTTAGCATGAGAATGTTGGGAGTGTCACTTCCAAAAGCTGCTCTTAATACGAAGAGATTGGGGTTTAGGGGTTGAGTGTTGGGCATTACCTACAACAGCTGCACTTAAACTTTTTACGAGAGTGGGGCATGCTTCCATCGGTCAACGCCGGTCAACAGGTCCTGCTACTTATTTATATATATATATGTGAACATTTTTAATAATATTATAATACTATTTTTAGCTATATATAAACTTATTATTACTATTAATAATATTTTAGGTATATATAAACAGTGTTAATAGTTGAACGTTACAATTAGAAAGAGCATAATATTACAATTTTAATAGCTAAATATGAAAATGCTTGCGTTTAGTGTTTAAATCATTAACAATGAAATATTAGAAATATTGATAACTAAATCTGAACATTGTTAATAATTGTATGCCAAAATAATTGACAGCGTAATATTACAACTTTAAATAGTAAAATATCTTGTATAATTTTATATATAGACTAGCAGGACTTGTGTAAATTCCACAGGGCAACTCATTCACATGTAATGTATTGATGTTGGCATTCTGTAGATGTTCTTTGTAAATGGAGACGCTCTGTTATTATTGTAGCTCTTTTGTTAAAACTGCAAAAGTATTTATCTAAGCTAGCAGGGACGGCCGGCGTAGTCAGGCTGTAAAGTACGCTTAAATATGATATTTTAATTCTTGCAGATTTTGGATATATTATTATGTTGTTTTATCGATTTTTTTATATTATAAAGTTGCGATTTAAAAAAAAAATCATATCCATATGACTCGGGCGCATCAGCATAAATCGAAACCGAAACTAAAAAGTGTAACACACAAAATAAATAACACACGCGTTATCGTAATAATAATAATAATAATAATAATAATAATAATAATAATAATAATAATAATAATAATAATAATAATAATAATAATAATAAATATATATATATGTATTACATGTTTTAATAACAGTATATACATATTATTTTAATTTAGTTTATTAACAGGGAAACATTACAATTTTTAATAACTAAATATAAACATTATTATTAGCTTTATTGTTAAAATATTAACATAGTGATATTACAATTCTTAATAACCAACAATGAATATTGTATTAGTTAAATGTTAAAATTATTAAGTATGAAATATTATAATTTTTAGTAACTAAATATGACATATTAAATAGTTTAATGTTGAAATTATCAAATGAAAAAGATTACAATTTTAATAACTTTATGTAATAGTTTACGTAGTTTAATTTTTAAATTATTAATAGCAAAATATTGCATTTTTAATAGCCAAATATGAACATTATAAATAGATTAATGTTAAAATTATTAACAGAGTAATATTACAATATATAATACATGTAATAGTTTGAAATGCACATTATTAATAATTAAACGTTAATAATTATAATAACAACTTATTACAATGTTAATATGTGTTGCATTTTAGCTAATTATTAAAATTATTCATAGTAAATATTTTAATTATTAATAACTTAATAGAAATATTATTCATAGTTTTATGTTAAAATTATTAACAGCGAAATATTACAATTTATGATAGCAAAATATGAACATTATTAAACGTTAATGTCTAAATTGTTAGCAGCGTAAGATTGCAATTTAAATAGTTTAATATGAACATTTTTTAATTAAATGTTAAAATTATTAACAGCAAGATATTGTTAGATATTGGCGGGCAACTCCGAGAAGAAGAATATTCGATGGATTGCACATAGGCAAATGGATTTCATGCGAAGAATGCGAGGCTTTCCACTATATCTAATAGAATGTATAGTTTGACCCAGAAATATATGAGCGGATATCGGTCAAAAGATTGAAACAATAGACAAAAGCAATATTAACCATTCCAATAGGAAGAGAATGTCTATATAAATAAATCGTCACAAAGAGAAAGCCAGTCAGTCGGTCAGAGAGAGCGAGGCTGTCAAATTTCTTCGTCGCTCGACATCCGACACAACCATGCACCCCACCTCATGCGCCTTTTAGAAACACCAAAAACACCAATAATAATTTATAATTAAAAGTTAATTTGTTGGTGTGAAACAAAAGCAATATATTTTTTATAGATCAACTGTGCTGTGGTTTTACTTCGCTGTCAATGTGTATATATCTTATACCAGCAACAAAAGTAGATATTAACGATTATATAGACTGGACAAACGCAGTTTGAACAACCGGTCGCATCGAATACGTAACAATACTATAACTGAGGGTGAACATTTATATAGTTTTATTTTAAAATTATCACCAGTGAAATGTCACAATTTTTGTTAACTTAATATGAACATTAATTAGAGTTTAATGGTAAAATTATTAACTAAGAAATATTATTTTTTAATAGATTTATAAAGTTTTTTTTTTAATTAGAAAAGAGTAAGAAAGAGAGAAAGAGAAAGAAATAGAGAAAGAGCGAGAAAGAAAGAGGGGAAGAGTAAGAGATAAGGAGAGTTAGAGAAAGAGGGAGAAAGAGAAAAAGGAAAAGTACAAGAGAGCAAGGATGAAGGATGAAGAGAGAGAGAGAGAGAGAGAGAAAAGGAGAGAGAAGGAGAGAGAGAGAGAGAGGGGGAGAGGGGGAGGGGGGAGTGAGATTAAATCATAGTCTCCTAAAGTTGAATGCTTCCGACTTAAATAATGACGCATGCGTGCAAAAGACGGAAGTGGATAGGGGGATAGTGGATAGAGTTTTGTTAGCGTCGATGGCGGATAAGATCTCTGTACCATTATCAAACATGCAGAAAATATAGTAATGGATTGTCGACGATTTCGACCGTCGGTCAGCGCCGTCGCTAAGGACGACAATGGAAGGTTTCCGATCTTTGGTAAAACGGTGGACCGGCTTATTCCGGAATTGTGTATAGGCAGTCAGTTGCACAGGCGTCCCTAGCACATCAACAGATATTGCACACACGAACATTTTTTACAAGGGAGCCACCACTTTTTTTTTTTTTTTTTTTTACATGGGCGTCACCACTTATCAAGGCCCAGAGGCCACTCGAGGATAAGGGTTAATAGGTATACATTAGTCATTGTGATTTTAGCATAGTAAACAGTGGGAATTTTGTAACTTGGATTACTTAGGGGGACGATTCAATTAGAACTTGTTCACATTGGACTTTTTCTTTCTTTTTTTTTTCATAGGTATCGACACATTATCAAGGTTAAGAGGCCACTCAAGGATAAGGGTTAAAGAGTGTACAGTAGAAATTGGACAATATAATAATCATTAGTAATGAAAATTTGTTAAATTTGATAACTTATATGGAACGGCTCATCAAGAACTTATTTACGTTATACAGGATTGGAGGCCACTGAGGATAAGGTTTAAGGAGCTTAAAGTAGCCAGTGAGACAATAACATAATGATCGGTAGTGGTAGAAATGAAGTTAAATTTGATTATTTAAGTAAACAACATGTTTACATTGGGACTTGAAGATGACCCGGTTGTAGTCAGCTCTAAAGCAGATGCGCAGTATAGCGTTCTACAAGCAGGTATATTTTAGGAAAGAAGAATTGTTAATAGAATTTGCGTTTAGATTTAGATAAAGAGTAATGGAAATTGTTGGCAGTAGTTCTAGCTAGATGAGTGATTTTTGTGAACGTCTTGCAGGGGGCTATAGATTGAAGCTCAGTCGAGAACTAGCCATGAAAATAGCGATAGAGTAGATATAAACTCACGACGTCTCTTCTGTAGAAAAGAGGTTGCAGGAAGGAGAAAAGATTATCGCTTTTTTTAGGCTTCAAATCAGGTTTTCAACTCTGCCAAGGCAAAAAAAAAAAAAAAAAAACTTGTCCGAGCAGTCCCTCCTCGGATGTGGCAACAATACTCCATTTTAGGACGTGTTAAGCTTTAGGAGAGGACTGCACCAGAAGTGAGTTATCTTCTGGAGCGATAGAATGATACAACCATGCAACCATTTTTACAGCGATCGTAGCAACATACAAGGTGACTTCAATAAGTTTCAAGACTTTTTATGCAGGCATGTGTACAGGAAAGTACAATTGTCGAAGACTCTAGAAAATTCAGGATGTTATTACTATGCATCTTATGAGACGACTGACCAATTTTCATGATTTCGGGTTCAAACTATTAGCTACAGCAGGAATTGGAATGAATCCTACTAAAGCCTGATTGTCACAGCTGATGAATTTAAAAGATCTAGACTTTAGTAAAAACGATATGCAATAAATTTATGTTTTCAACATACGGATTGCTTCAAACTGCTTTTGGACCATCTTGCATGAATAGAGCCTCAGTTTCGAGCAGCATAAGAGATTCAAGAAAGGCAGAGAGTCTGTGAGGGATGATGAGAGGTGTGAGAGGATTAAGAAAGTTAGAACACCAGAGATGATTGGCCAAATAAAGAATTTCATGGATAAGGACCATCTTGTGTCTATAGAGACAATAAGTACACAGATTGATGTCAGTGTGGGAACTGTACACACAATTGTGAGGAACTGAAGATGTGGAAGATTTATACAACATTTGTCCCTAGGGTGTTCAGAGAAAATCACAGATTATTTGACCAAGACGGGCATCAAGACAGTGCCTCACTCTCCCTATCATCCAGGCCTTGCTCTCTGTGACTTTTGGTTATTCCCTAAGCTCAAGGAAAACCTTAGAGGCTGTCGTTATGAGACAATTGAGGAGATGAAAGCGGCTGCGACGAGGGCCATTCCCATTTCATTTCCTGGAACGGTACAACAAATGCATTGCAGTTTGAGGAGATTACTTTGAAGGGGACTAGGGTTTCGATATCTCAGTTCAGTCTCGAAAGACAAAGGATACTCCCTGTAGGGGCAGCTGCACATGTAACTGTGAGACAAGGGTTACACGATACCTAACCACACCTCTCCCGAATCGGAATTGCTTGAGTCCAGCGGCAAGAAGAAGTCCAGGACGACTGGAAACAATGCAGAGATAAGCGGAGAGCACATACAGCACCTGGAAGTCCCAAATGGTCACCCATTTAGCATTGACCAGGTTCAACATTGCTTAACTTTTGTGATCCAGTGGGAACTGATGTGTCAAGGATAGAAAAATACTCCACACGGTGGGAAGAGAAGCAAAGTGCGCGCCAAGCAAAACGGACGTGTGAAAATCAAGGGCGAGAAGGCGTGGAGTGGCGGCGACAGAGACTTTTAAAAAGCACATGTGTGTGCGAAAAGACGTTGGAAATATAATGAAATGCGTTGTTTTTGAAGAACCAAGAAGAAATGCGTTTCATTTGCATTTCAAAAAAATGCCGAGTTACATTTTTGTTTCTTTCCTATTTATGTTTTATTTGTATGTTCCTTTGCGGCGGTACCAGACGGCGTGTGGGTCCGAAAGGTTTGAAGTGTAACGTCATAGATAAAAAGTAACAGTCACATCACGTTACAGAACGAGCAAGAAAGAGAAATGATATAGCTATCTATATCATTTCTCTAAAATACATACATGCATACGTATTAAAATGTACATACATACACACAACATACATGCATACGTATTAAAAACATACATACAACATACATATATATAACATACATGCATACATATATACAACATACATACATACAACATACATGCATACAACACACATGGCATACGTATTAAAAACATACAACATACACTCATACACCCATACATACAACATACATACATATATACATATACATATATATATATATATATATATATATATATATATATATATATATATATATATATGAATACGTATTAAAAATGAAGAGATTGAAATGTTATTTTGTTTTTAAGATCCTGGTGTCGGCCGAGTAGATTTGACCGTTACACGTGTGCATCCCGATTGTTTTAACACCGCTGGGGTTCGATAAACATCTGTCAATCAAAACCGAAGTAGATATTGCTGTCGCTGCCATGGTTTTGATAGCACAAGTTAGAATATACTTGTTTCCATTCGAGTACAAGGGAAGTATAAGGCCTCCAAATGAGGGAAGTTTTCATTGTCACATATATAGCTCACTATGTCCAACTCTACCCTTTTGGGGTTAAAGTAAACAAGGACTGGTTTAGCTGAAGAATAGATCAACACATTGCGAGAACAACAACCCAGGTAAGGATAGTTGTCCAAAAATGCAAATGATATCTATAATATAAATCTTACCTGCCTGTTAAAATATATGTATGTATGTATGTATATTTTTTTTCGTGATAGCATCAAGGAGAGTCTGGTGAGCTTTCATATTCCTGTTGACAGTTGGGAGTCCCTAGCGTATGATCGCAAGCAGTGGAGGACACTGATATACAGGAGTGCAGAACACTATGAAGCAGCCAAAATAGACCGAGCGAAGCTTAAGAGAACATGTAGGAAATGCCAAACCTTGCCGCCCAACCATGGAGATCTCTGGATCTGTAAGGTGTGTGATCGGGCTCTATTGTCTAAGGCAGGTTTCGTTAATCACATGAAAGCCCACGATAATACAGGTTCCGCTGCTGTTAGTTTCATACAAATCAGTGAGCGTTTTCAGTGTCATGTCTGCTTGAGGGTGTGCAAGTCGCTGGCAGGGCTTATAAGTCATATTCGGGCACATGGACTTTTAGTGACTGAGGGAGTGGCTCTCGTCTGACAAGACGTTGCAATCATCATGTATGTATATATGTATGTATGTATGTATATATGTATGTATGTATATATGTATGTATGGCGAATGAACTCTTTTTATGGGTCAACGGCCAACTAGCACCGTGTATATTTGTGTGTGTGTATATGTGTATTGGGGTAGAGAGGGCTCCCGTAAGCAGTGGCGAAGGCAACCTTTCTAGGAGAAGCAAATCTCTGATTTAAAAAACCATAAAGCGGAAGACCAGTACCCGCATTAAGCTGGTCTGCAGTTTAATTTGTTGCTGGCTATCTTGCTCTTGCTTGTTGCTGGATCTCAGCATTTTGAACCGAGAGAGAGACTTAGCTGCCGTACAAAGCTAAGACTCTGTAACATCATATTTGTATAGATACTCCCTCAGACATTTGGGCTCATGGATTTTAAATGTCTGAGGGAGTGGCACTCGTCTGACAAGACGTTGCAATCATCATCATCATCATGTCGTATGTATGTATGTATGTATGTATGTCGTATGTATGTATGTATGTATGTATGTCTGCCTATAACTTTCGACAGAGGCGACGGATTTTCACGAGATCCATATTGTTTTGTAGCGTGACCCTTCGGACGACAAATATAAAACAATTGGCTAAAAACATTAATTCCTTCACCCGTAACGGGGCACTTTTCTACAAGGAGGTTTTTTTTTTTGCATCGGTATTGTGGAAGTCATCGTATCGGTTGGAATGACTTTACTAATTCCAACGTTCCGAACTTCCGGTCGCGTCATGGAGTAGAGGTAAGACAGCAGGTTTTCTTCCACTTTCTTTTCCGCCTCCGCGTCACGGTTTCGAGCCTACCTGCCTATTTCGAGCCTACCTTCACTATTTTTTTTTTGCTCAACACACACTTCCAAACATCCGGGTAACGCCGAGCACCCATACTAGTATATTATAAGTTACTTGAACCATATTTAAAAAAAAAAAACAATCTCATTTTTTGAAACGAATGTTCGGTGGATATTATTTTGTTTTTATTTTTTCTATATCTGTTTTTTATTTTACTGATTTTATTATTTATTTATTTTTGATATTGTTTCATTATGAATGTTTAATGACACGCGTTGCGATAAATTTTAGTCCAAATTGAGGAATTTGATACGAAAGGAGCGGAGAAGCCGTTGACATACTCATAAAGCCTGCATCTATTTTCTCTTTTCCTGCGCGAGAATGGATCTTCGGAGGAGCGGATGAGCGGATGAGCGAGCGGTTCGTCTTGTCACACCACAAGATGGACGATGATTGTACGGGTGTTCGATTTCACAAGATGGGCGTGGCTCACCTGACGGGACGTGATTCATTTCAAAACGTGGACGGACGCCATACGTTGGCGATGGGGCGCACTCTTGTTGTTTTCTTTTTGCTCTATACATACTAGTTAAATACCACCTACGCACCGAATTAGGGAACAACAACAACAACAACAACAACAACAACAACAACAACAACCATAATAAAAAAGGGCTCCTTAAGTCTTTGAGAGACTATGGATACCCACGAGGGGTGTCTGCACGTGAAATTTTAATAGCAGGAGGTGCGCAATCTCCAACCACACATCTCCTGAGTCGACATTGTTAAATACCAGTGACAAGTGAAGTGTATCTACAAGACGACTGGAAACAAATGCCGAGATACAGCGCCTAGAATTCCCGAATGGTCACCCGTCTCGTACTAACCAGGCTCAAAGTTGCTTAACTTCGGTGATCTGACGAGAACCAGTGTGTCAACGCGATTATGCCATATATTATAATAATAATAATAATAATAATAATAATAATAATAATAATAATAATAATAATAATAATACGTTAAACAACAACAACATAATAATAATAATAATAATAATAATAATAATTGATATTATTATTATTAATAATAATAATAATAATAATAATTGATATTATTATTAATAATAATAATAATAATAATAATAATAATAATAATAATAATGATAATAATAGACCAGTTTTCTTACTAAGCAGAAATGAACGAGTTTTCCGGGTACGAATTTTCCGGGCACCATATATATATATATATATATATATATATATATATATATATATATATATATATATATATATATACTTAATTGTTTAAATTAAATTCATTCTTCTGAATAAAATATTTGTTTTCTTTCTTTTTGTTGTTTCGTAATAACACACAAAAAAATGTTAAAACTAAAGTATTTTTTCAATAAATATATGGTTTCGTTTTTCGTGTCTTGATTTCGTGGCTCCGTGATCAATTTATTATTTTTTTAAATAAGAGTAAACAAGTAAAAATAATTAAAAAAAAATATTATGGGGGTGCTAGTCGCTTTTAAAAACAATATCTCCTTCAATAACGGCCATAAAATGTGTTTTAAATCGTTATTTATTCAATAAATCATTTCTTCGTCTACGCTAAACTAACCATTAATCAGAAGTGATTTTTCCAGAGCATCCATCATCAAACCCAAATATTAGCTGTCGTGATATTGTAAACAAACACAGACTAAAAGAACTGGAGGATGTTTTAGCTGAAGAATGGGATAAAATTCCTTTGGAAACAATTCATAATTTGTATGAACCAATACATCGGAGAATTGAGGCTGTAATTGCTGCAAAAGATGGACCTACACCATACCAAAATAAATGTTGTTTATTTTTAAGGTGTTTCTTGTATTTTGTCCAACCTATATATATATATATATATATATATATATATATATATATATATATATATATATGTATATAAATTATCATTCACATTACTAAATATTAAATTAGCTCTAGGACCTACCTATCGAGCTTATTATATATCTAAATTACAACGAGCACTTTTTCTTTCCCTGTATTTTAATTAAACTAGTAATTTTACTATTACATTAAAATACACTCTGCTCTTTAGACTATTGTTCTAATCTCCTTTAAATTATATATATATATATATATATATATATATATATATATATAGGTTGGACAAAATAAAAGAAATATATATATATATATATATATATATATATATATATATATATATATATATATATCAGTGGCGACTCTAGCCTATTATTGCTTGTCGTGCCGCCCCCCCCCTGCCCTTTGTCAACTTTAGTTCCCAATCCGTGGTCCGTGGACCCAAATAAGTAATCATAGTTGCTATTGCGTGATTATCCATTGCATAGCACAGATTTACTTACGTACCTTGCATGGTGTTTGGTTTTGTTTTTTTGTGAACAATCAAGATACTATATAATTTGTGGTCTTGTTGATACAGTAGATAAGATATTTTTTTCCTTTCAAAAGTATAGAAGAAAAGAGATATTCATTACTATGAGTAGAAAAATATGTTTATTAGAATAAAGAAATTGATGACAATGACAACTAACCAGGTTAGCAATTAAGTCCACAAATCGCCAGGTCATTTGTCTCATGGAATTATAAAATAATTAAATGATTGATTTTTTATTAGCACTTCACAATCCCTTTTTTTTTCATTAAGGAATGGTTTATTCGTGAATTTTGCATCATAGAAATCTACAAAAAATACGGGTTCTATGTCATTTTATATTAATAGTAAGAAAAACCCTCAAACCTCGGAACCTTCGTAAATAATTTTTTCATAAAGATTCTGTATGTAACTTTTTTTTTTTTTGCTGCATCATTTTACAGCTAGTGTTCGTCTATAAATGCCTTTGAATAGGAGTGTCTGCAGGTCAAGCGCGTTTTTGGGAAGGTCATCTCATTTGAGCATAAACTCCAGGCGTCTTGGTTTGGCCGCAAATTTTTCTATTACCTTATTCTGCAATTCATTTCTTTGCTCTAAGTCTTTAAGCATTTCCTTCTCAATTGAAATTCGGGCTAAAGACGAAAGTCGATCCTCAGCCATAGTGCATCTCAAAAATGATCGTATTCTGTCCAAGGTTGAGAAACTTCTTTCATTGGAAACTGAAGTAGCGGGAATGGTAAGGAAAAGTTGTATCAGTCTCACAGTTTCAGACATTGCAGACAAAAAACCGAGTTCATGAAGCATCTCCAAAATAGTTTTACTTGAGGTACATTTTTTGAAATCATTGTCAGAATACAAATACCTGAGCTCACTTGTCAAGGATTTTAGGTCAAAAATACCAGGGTATTTTTTCTGCAATGTATCTATATGTTGCTTAGGGAATGTACAGGAAAAAACTTCAAACTTCTTCACATCGAGCAATTCAAAATATGAAAAGTCTCCTATGTTGGCGAATCGATCCTTTAGTGACGAAATGATGTTTTGAATTATTTCAAAATATACACTTTTGTAGTTGATTCGATTTCCCCTCGTTCTTTTTGTTGGTGGAGCGTGTGATTCGTCAGATATCTCCATGTCTGTCATCGTTTGTTGCATCATATTTTCATAATGTTCATTGTCACAATTGTTTGATATTGATTGAATGAAATCATGTATTTTATCTTGAGCATATTTCACGTCGAGTTTTCTGCACTGTAAAATGTTAAATAGTTTCTCTGCTTGAGAAAGAATGACATAAAAACAGTTAATAAAAACATGAAAGTGAAATCATTCAATTTTGACAATAAATTGTCGGTTTCACTTAGTGTTGCTTCATCCCATATTTCGCCATGATCAAGAATATCTTCGAGTGCGTTCATTATTTTTTGACGATCGTCTTTTATAGCGGATACAGTTCTTGATTTATAAAACCATCTGGTAGCACACAAAGATGGGATGCTGATTTCAAATTTTCGGAACACACTCTTCCGTTTCGTACTAGATGATGTGAATTTACTGAAGCTGTAAACGTGAAAAAAATATTTTAACGCCATCAACATTTTCCGTACTTTTACTCAAAACTAAATTAAGTTTATGGGCATAACAATGGATGAAATCGGCGTATTTAAATCCCCTCTCTCTCAATTTAATTGCACTCCGTTCCGTTCACCTGCCATCACGGCTGCTCCATCATAAGTTTGGCAAACCAATTTTGATTTTGCATCATCGAAGGAATTTAAAGACTTCTCGATTACATCAGCTAATCTTGTGGCACTTTTGTCATCGCTCACGTCATGAAATCCAAGGAATCGTTCAATAATTTTGCATCCATTCACATACCTAACAATGATCGAAAGCTGTGCATGCATTGCACAGTCAGTTGTTTCATCAGCCTGCACTGAAATAAATGGGACACTTTGAATTTCAGCGTAAATAACATCAGCAATCACGTTATCAATTGCAGATATAATTTCATTCTGTATTGTTCTGGAAACACCTGAAAATGTCCTAGAGCCTTCTTTTGCGGAAAGTTTTGATGCAAACACACTGTCAATTTTAGAGAAACACTGCAATAATTCTCGATAATTACCTTTGTTAAGACTATCTTCCCCTTCATCGTGTCCACGCAATGGTAGTTCTTGTTTGCAAAGATATAATATTGCGTTTATCAGGTGTTTCAGATAGTGTCTATTTTCTTCGACCAATTTATTGTGCCTTTCTCTTTCAAGTTTGGCCGATTCACTAATAGCAGTAACTATGTCATACATGCCAAATGTTTTTAAACGCTTATAATTGTTCAAATGAGTCATTGATTTCGAATGAATTTTGCAGTCAGCCAAAATATGCCTATAATCAGTATAGCCAAGGCCAACAATAGAGTTTTTCCTCAGATTTACTCACACATAACATCAGTCAATGTCATTAAACCATTTGGATTGGAAGGAACGAGTTCTAACCTTATTCACTAATAAAGGAGTTGGGCGCCCAACTTTGATAATTTCTCGCTTCTCGGCTACATTTCTCTGGCCAAACGATCTATTTTTCAGGTCTAACACAATATCCATTTCCATTATATCTAATTTTAAATTCAGATCATTAACAGTAAATGCAGTAAAACTTTTTTTTTTTAATGTTTTAGAGAATAATCTGCTTACCCGTGAAACACAGGAAAATTAGCCCAAGTGACATTATACGCAAAATACAGGGAACTTCCAAAAAGTAAATTCCATCTGATGAATCTTGAAACATATGATATCTTGATCAGTTGAAGTTATCCGATTAAATTTTCCCATAGAATAAAAGGTAATATTGATGAATAAAGTTCGGTTTAAATAGCTGTGAAATGATGTATGCAGCAAGAAAAGTTACATACAGGGTTTTTATGAAAAAAAAATTACAAAGTATTTACGTATCACCACGGAATTCTACGAAGGTTTATTGGATTGACGGGTTTCTTAGTATTAAAATAAAATGACTTAAAACCCGTATTTTTCGTAGATTTCTATGATTCAAAATTCATGAAAAAAAAATTCCTCAAAAAAACAAATTCACTCTTATTCAAAACCTGTTCTTTAGTAATCACTGATATTTATTTACAATCTGATATACACGCGTGGTTATGTTTACACAGAACTATTCGTGCTACTTCATATTGCAACAGTAGTAGTAATCGTATGTATGTGTCTATAGATCTCTCTCCCCCCCTCTCTCTCTCTCTCGGTCCCTCATCCTCTTCCTAAAACAGACATCAGCAGGCTCGATCGTGCTAAATATTTTAGGCACTAGAAGTGGGCTTCACTTTGCGGGTGATTACAGAAAAATCTGGATTTCTCTAACATTATGATTATTACGAGTAAAGGTTTGGCTTAGCACGAATTACGGACGTTCAACGTCATAGCCGCTGTTATGGAGTTTTCAATGAATCTGGCGGTGGCCGGACAAAGACAACCCGTTCAAAACAGCATCCTTGTATTATTCCCAGATATATTTATGAATTTTTTGCTACTTAGTTATCGAAACTTGAATAGATATGTAATTTAATTGAGATCAGACTAAGTATGTTTGCTTGAAATTAATGGATGATTTTTTAATCCATTTTGAATAACATTAACCGAATTATTGGTCGTGCCGGGCACGAGTGGCACTAGTCCCATCTCCGCCCCTGATATATATATTTCTTTTATTTTGTCCAACCAAAAGAAAATATATATAAATAGAAAAGATATATATATATATATATATATATATATATATTTCTTTTATCTTGTCCAACCCATATATATATATATATATATATATATATATATATATTCTTTTGTTTTTTCAGATCATCTAGAGTAACCCTTACAAAGTCATCATGAGCCGTTACACCACCGGGGAGTGGATATTTATTTAAAAATGAAGGTGAAACTAATCGATGAATGAAAAACTAATCGATAAGTAAAAGGTGAATTACTAATCGATAATTAAAAATGAAACCTAATCGCTATGTTAAAGAAGAAATATCTAATCGAACAGAAAAAAAGACGAAACGAATTGATAAAAAAGGACAAACTAATCTAAATATTAATACGATAGCGCGTTATTCTCTGTGTCACGCTTATATCCGGGTTGTTTAATTGTTATGGATTTCTATTTCTTGTAATAAATAATTTTACCAAGAATTCTTCATAGGTTTTGGTTTTGGTTTCAATTATAACTGATGTGCCATCAAGTAATCTATTTTTTTAAATAAATAATCTTATCAAGAATTCTTCATAAGTTTTGGTTTCAGTTTCAGTTTCGATTATGGCTGAAGGAACCCAAATTATATATATATATATATATATATATATATATATATATATATATATATATATTCATTAGTTTTTATTTTGGTTTTGATTAAAGTTGATGAACCAAAGTCATATGGATATTTTTTAATTTTGTAAATCGCAACTTTACAGTATGTAAAAATCGATAGAACATTATAAAAATATATACGAAATCTGCAAGAATTAAAATATCATATTTAAGCGTACTTTACGACCGGGTTTTGCCAGGCGTTCGTACTAGCTTAGATAAATACTTTTACAGTTTTAACAAAAAAGCTACAATAATATCCAAGCGTCTCCACTTACACTGAACATCTACAGAATGCCAACATCAATATATATATTTTAATGAGTCCCCTGTGGAATTTTCACAGGTCCCGTTAGTTAACAAGAAAACGAATAAAAAAAACTAATCGATATGTAAAAAAAAGTAATTCGGCTGCAGACCGAACTTCAAGAATACCAAGCTATGATTCTTACCATATTCATGTATGCTTGTAAAACTTGGATTGTATATGCCAGATATGCCAAGAAACTGATCAGTATGACCTGCCTCTGTAGATTGTTGAAAAAACAAGTGGCAGGACAAGACAACAGACACAAAGGTTTTATACCGGTCCAACCTTCCATTTGTACACACCATGTTACAGCAGTGTCAGGTTCGTCGGGCAGGTCATATATGCCGCATGCCTGATTCAAGACTCTTAAAACAGCTCCTTTACGGTGAACTGTCCAAAGGAAAAAGACCCGCAGGAGGACAGCGGAAACGGTTTAGAGACAATGTGAAGGTCTTCCTCAAACAGCTCTGTTTGTGTTCTAATACAAGGAAAAATTAACCGAATACAGATGTTCCTAGCGTACCGCAACGCACAAAAGGACTACAATTGCTGAATCCGCACGGAATGAAGAACGCAAGAGAAAACGTGACATTAGAAAAGACAGAGCAATCAACATTTCTGATACAGAATTATCCCACAGGTATCTAACATGCAGGAAATACTTCAGACCTCGAACCGTTCTAACAAGCCATCTTCGAACCCACAGAATAATTTTTTTTATTTTTTATTCAATTTTCACCCCAAACAAGGCACAGTGCCACTTTGAAGCAGGGGGACTACTATTAGGGACTTAATTAGCGGGATCATTATGAAGGGAGATGAGTAGAAAGATGTTTGTTAACATTACACTTGAACTTCTGCATATCAGTGCAGTTGGGAAAGCAGAATCCCGGAAGGGAGTTCCAAAGACCCGCAGTTCTGGGGAAGAAACTATTGGAGTAAAAGGCTTTCTTGCACCTAGGGATCTCTACTGTAAAGCGATGAGACTTAGTAGCTTGTCGGGTTTGTCGGGGGTAGTTACGTCGGGGAGGTACAAGTGTTTGCAGTTCGTCAGAGCATTCATCATTAAAGTATTCGTAGAACATGCAGAGGGATGCAACATTTCGTCGATGGGACAGAGGCTGACGCCTAGATGACAGTTCAGGACCTATCAGGTTGGCGACTCTCTTTTGAACCCTGTCCAGGAGCGAGAGACAAGCAGCAGATGCACCAGCCCAGATGTGACAACAGTACTCCATACATGGGCGAATGGTGGCCTTATAGAGGTATAGGATACTGTCAGGCGTAAGTAGTTTTCTAGCACGGTAGAGGGAGCCAACCTTCCTTGCAGCAGCCTTGGCAATGCTCTCTCTCTTGCATGATCACGATCATCTTTGCAAGCGATGGACGACTATCATCATTAAAAAAAACAAACTGATAAGAAAACGGAGACAAAACTCATTGATAAGAAAAAGAATACAAAACTAATCGATAAGAAGAAAGGCAAAACTAATCGATAAGAAGAAAGGCAAAACTAATAGATAAGAAGAAAGGCAAAACTAATAGATAAGTAAAACAAGAAAAAAACAAACTAATCGATAAGAAAAAGCTGATTTAGAAAAGGTTGATATGCCACAAACCAGACAAGCTGACAAACTGACAAGTTGACATCTTCCTTGACTGCGACGTCATCTTGGATCAGTTATCGTCTGCTTTTTTTTTCTATCGAACACAAACATTAAATACAAAAACAAGCAATGTTTTATCGCTATATGTTGAATGCTATTAATTGAAATGTATAAAAAAAGGAAATTCAATACTTTTAAAATGCAAAAAGAATATAATATGATTACGTTTTCAAAATACCTTAATCATTGTTAACGCGTGTAATTAACAAATGGTTCAAATTTCTATTAATTCTGTCATTTTTACTATTTTTTTCTAATATTTCGCTGTAATTATTTTAATTTTATCCTTAAAAGATATTCATTTATTTCGATCGGTGACGTCACAACTTTTCGATGCCTTTAATAACTGTCCCGACCCAGCGTTTCCCGGGAGCATTTATATGTTTATTTTTGTTTTACGTTATATTATAAAACCAGACGTTATTCATCTATCATTATAAACTATTATTATTTTTTTTGAATTCTAATTTTCGCAAAATTACGTTGGGAACTTTCTATTTTAAAATCAAAAGTTTTGAATAATTAAAAAAATGACGAGTAAAATGAATCCTATGAACAGTTTCGCGCCAGTTTTGTATCCCATTGGTGGCCAGTTGTGTACAAATCCCCAAAACGATAGGAGTCGTCTATTAAGTTGTTCGTAAATTATGGCCGCCTAAAATGATGTGTTTTGAAAAGTCATTTTAACACAAAATTTGCAGTTCATTTTAAGGTTATATACTAATTAATATTTTTAAATTTATTTATTTTCATGCAAATTTTTTTGGGAAGCATACAGAGCTCTCAATGATGAATAATCCAAAGCGTGACCTTCGCCTCTTTATGTTTCATGAGTTCAAATATGGGCACAATGCCTCTGAAACCTTTGCTATTATCAACAGAGCATGGGAGAGAGGGGTCCACAAGTGATCGGACAGTACGAAGGTGGTTCCCAAAAATTCGTAATGGAGACGAGAGCCTTGAAGATGAAGAAGGTAGAGGGCAAACATGCGGTCTTGACAACGAACAATTGCAAGCAGTTGTTGAGCAAACTCCCCGTTAAAGTGTGAGAGGTATGTCTCAGACACTTGGCGTCAGTACTGCAACAGTTTCACGCCATTTACAGAGCATTAGGTATGAAAAAAAAAAAAACTCGGTAAATGGATCCCTCATGAGCTGAATGAGAATAAAAAATTTAGGAGATTTGAAGTCGGCTCAATGCTTCGTGTGCGTAACAGCAATGATCCCTTTCTTGACCAAATTGTCACTTGTGACGAAAAGTGGATCCTTTATGATAATCGTAAACGATCTGGTCAATGGCTTTATCGTGATGAGTCTCGCAAACACTTCCCAAAGCCAAAGTTTCATCAGCAAAAGATTATGGTGACAGTTTGGTGGTCTGCAATCGGCGTTGTCCACTACTGCTTTTTGGGAACTAATGAGAGTATTACAGCAGAGATCTACTGCAATCAACTTGCCGAAATGCATGCTTCCTTGAAAAAAAAAAAAAAAAAGAAAAAGAAAGAGGCCTGCCCTGGTGAATCGACGTGATCCAATTCTGTTCCACGATAACGCGCGGCCACACGTTGCAAGATTGACTCTGTAGAAACTCACAGACTTGAGATACGAGACTTTACCACATCCTCCATATTCTCCAGACCTTTTGCCTACTTACTATAATTTTTAAAAAGTATTTAAGCTCATTTTTAAATGGTAAAACGTTTCGGTCCAAAGAAGAGGTGGAAGCAGCGTTCAAAAATGTGGTTGCATCACAATCAATAACTTTTTATCAACGAGGAATAAATAATCTTGTAGATCGATGGCAGAGATGCATAGCTGTGCAAGGCTCGTGTTTTGATTAATTTTACCATTTCTAGTGTTTATTTTTCAAAAATAGATGTTTGTTTCTGAAATCGGCCATTATTTTTTTAACAACCTAATATCATGTCTGAAAGTTACACAATATTCAACGGCGAGATCAGAGATGCGTCGCTGTACAACTCATGCTCTCTAACGATCCAAGTTATGATAACAGGACCATTGCCAGCACCCTCAAATGCAAATCAGGGTGGTTCAATGCTTGAGCAGACAGCTCAACGAAGTTTCCGGTTATAGTTATGGTCTTTGGTGTGGTTTCAAATGAGGGCTACATCATGCCACCCCACATCTTCGAAGTCATCTAGAAAGTCAACAACAAAGTGTACGTGGATATGCTGAAGAGTGTTGTGAGCCACTGGTGCAATCAGGTGGCCGGTGGCAGACCCTGGGTGTACCAGCAGGACTCGGCACTGGCCCACAAGTCCAAAGAGACCCAGGCTGCATGTAGTGTCAGAATGTATCTGGCTATTACGTTTATCTATCATATCTTTATAGGAATCTGTCACATATTTCCATTGTATAGACATCCGGCGCGATCAGAAACCCCACGATATAATTGTATCATCTTTAGACAGAACAGATACTATCGTTGGATTCTAGGTAGAAGACTAAGCAGGTATATTTTAGTTTCACGTACGGCTTAAAAGCGACATCATTTTCTTTTGTACATCGCGTCTTCAGTGATCGGGAGATCCTATTTATTAAAAAGAGGGTAGAAAGTAATAACATACTGCGAACATTGAATTAGCATCTCTATATACTAATTTAATGTTCGTAGTATGTTATTTTATAAATCAGATCTCTTGAATAATTTATAATCTGGAAACTGTGACACACATACGTTTAAGGTACCTACAGTATTAATATATAGATTATTTCCGTTAATCTATAATATAAATCTCACCTGTCTGTTTAAATGTATGTATGTATGTATGTCTGCTAAAAAACTCCGACACAGGCGATGGATTTTCATGAGATAGATATCATTTTGAAGTTCGACCCTTCGGACAACAAATATTGACAAATTGGCCCAAAGCATGGGCACTTTTCTAAAAGGAGGGGTCGATTTTTTCGCCGTATTTTCGGAGGTAACCCGCTCTTTTCCATTGACGAGCCTTAATTTAAACCTTCGCCACTTCTGGCTTGGGGATGGAGGCAAAGGCAAAGACGTTACGTTTTTCTTCCACGTTCTTTTCCTCCTTCGTGGTACGGGTTCGTTCCTTATAGATTCCGAAACATATGAACATATTTTCTTTAAAATTTACAGAACTTTAGTGTATAAGTCTGGGAGTGATCTTAGTTAAGTTTTGTTTCAGGACATCCCCGATAATTACCGATAATCGATAATCGAAACCGTTATTTTATCTATCATCAGTAAAGCGATTTTTTCCATATCGTCACTTACCAGCAATGATCGAACAACGGGCTGCGAAAATTCTACTGTGGGTAAGCTAACAGCGTGTAATTTTCATTTTTTTTATTTTTGTTTGCATGACGTGGTCTGTAGGTTCAAACTCCGAACGTCAATTTCTGAAGTTTTTTTTAATTAACTACAAAGAATTTCATAAGGCTTGATTTTTTTTTTTTGCATGACGTGTTTTGTAGGTTCAAACTCCGCACATAAATTTCTTAATGTCTTTTTTCGTTACCTGGAAAGAATTTTATATAAAATAATTTTATAAAAGAAACAGTAGGTGTTCTAGAGTGCAATGTAGAATTACATATATTTTGGACTAAGTTACTGCATGGAGGCATGGGAAGCTTCCTCTCGGGAGATTTCACGGATTTCGATAGCAATAAAAATATGGAAGTATGAAATATTCGTTGATAATCATTCAATCCCGGGCAACGCCGAGTCTTCCTGCTAATATATATATATATATATATATATATATATATATATATATATATATATATATATATATATATATACAGTAGTAAGTTATAAAGATATATATGGCAATTAAGCTACACAGAATATTCCGCGTTTCGTTCTCATGAGAATTCGCCGGGCTTATGCAAAGAGTTTTGGTTACCGCATATTTTTCAGCTTCCTAGTTTCCACCGCGACCATCCTAATCAGCCAATGGGCGGGAACTTTCAAGACAGTTAACCTTAGGTTCTCCCCTTCCTCTGTGTGTGTTTCTCATGGGAAGAGTAGATATCTAAGTAAGCTGATCTATTTTCAACCTAATTAAGATATTAAAAAAAAAACGACGACGTAAGATATGTGATTTTTTTCTATAATTCGGCTATTATTTTAGTATATATATATATATATATATATATATATATATATATATATATATATATATATATATATATATATTTCTTTTCTAAAAGGTCGAATATTTCTAAACTTTTAGACTGCTACTGACAAGGTCGGTCAAAATATTTTTGCAAATTTTTCATCATTCTAGCTTACTCGGGAATGGTAATCACGTTGATCTTGGTATACATCACCCTAAACTCGGTTTCAAGTCGAAGGATCATTGCTGAAAACGACAACATACTTCAAGAAGGCTGACTGAAACTTCATTAGAGATCACATCATGGAGGAATATCTTTTCTCTACCTGTGTTAGAGTGTGCAAAAGTGGCAACTGAATGGTTCGAAGCAGCAATTTACATACATGTTGTCTAATATATGTTTTATAGCAAACATATATAATTACATAGAAAAATGCGAGCATGAAAAGTAATATGGCTCAGAAAAGTAAAAGGACTAGTTGTTAAAACGGGAAAAGAAAAAGACAATATATTCTAGTAAAAAATATACTAAACTGAAACGGTATAAGAGTAAGTTGCCCCAACCCATGCACTTCTGCTCTCCCCAAATAAAATAATGTCACCATAAACTGGCGCCACACCAGATCCCTACATGTACTTGCTTGTCTTACTTTATTCCATTCGACTATCGTCCGCTTTCTTTGTGTTTCCAGTATTGGTTTGTTAGTGCTGTTTTCATTCATTTTTTTTTGCTTATATATATATATATATATATATATATATATATATATATATATATATATATATATATATATATATATATAAAGAGAGAGAGAGAGAGAGAGAGAGGGAGAGAGAGAGAGAGAGAGCGAGATAGGTAATTTTTATTTATTTATTTTCCTTGTGTTGTTTTGTGGAGCAGAATGCGAGTTCTTTTTCCAGTAAGTATTTTTCATCTTTGGTGAGTGTATATTGAGCAAAGTGGTTTATAGTGTTGGTGTTAGATTTTTTTTGGGTGTGAATGGAGTGCATATGGTAGTTTTATGAGGTTTTGCCAGTTTTTTAGGATTGAGCCTTTACTTATGAGACATGTGACTATTTGTGACTTTATTATACAAAACGCAAATTTCTTTTGATTTATGCGGTTCATGGATCAAGAATATAGGTGTATAGTGTTACTGGGAATGGATCGGTGGAAAAAAATCATATATATATGTGTTTTTATCGAAAGAGTGGGTGCTGTCTTGTATAAACAAACACACACACACATATATATATATACAGAGAGAGAGAGAGAGAGAGAGAGAGAGAGAGAGATGATTTATTTATTTTCTTTGTGTTGTTTCCATTTTGATGGACGTTATTTCGAAGAGGATTTGCCAATTTCCTATGTTTCTCGAAATCTTTTTCCGTCAAAATTGACAGATTCTTCTGCTTAATATGGAAAGGAATTTGTTGTATATGCTATATTTATCTGACAAAAGAATATTGGTATAGGAATTTGTCTTAGCCGCCATGGCAGACAATCGATTTGCGATGACGGCGGAATTTTTTAAACTAGACTCCAAAAAACTTTCCATTTTAAAACTTTTAATTAAAACGCTAAAAAAAAAAAAGGTTTGCACTTAACTATTAATTATATTGATATTATTTGGATTATTCGGACTACTGTTCGCATCTTGGATATTGTTTTCACAAGGTCCCAGCCGATGTAACCTCCGTCCTTCTTTAGGTGCATCTTACTGAACCCGAGAATCTTTATGTCGAAATCGAAAAACTGTACAAAATTGCAAACTGAGCCCTTTACTTAATTCACGGCGGTAGATTGTTCTTGTTTCGTCAGCCATCACTGGGTCGAGATCTTAAATAATTTTCCCCTTATATTGTTAGTACCACTTGTCTCAAGGTTCGAACCTATAACTCCTGGATGACTTTATTGATAACAAATTAAACTTATCGCTTTTATCTGTTGCGCAATAAGTTTTTTTTTTTAATTAAGACTACCACAAGGTCAAGACGCACCCGGAGAAGGTCAGCAATTGAGAGACGAGCGAAGGAGTGCTCAAGCACCTGCCTCTTTTACTTCTGCCTGAAAAGTTTTTCTTAAAAGTTCCTTTTCAGAGGAATGTATTGTAGGTATGTGCGCCACTGAGACAGTGTTGATTATTATATTTTTGTGTTTTTTTTTTACTTGAGCACATGCCCTGAAAAATTTCTCTGCACGTCATTGCCGGGTGGTTACCTCGGCCGAAACGTTGTGAAAATACTATCCAAGATTCCAACAGTAATAGAATAATTCAAATAATAAAAACGTGATTAATTCCTAACCGCAAAAAAATTTTAAAGCTCGAGTGTAAATACACTCAAGTACAGAAATTTTTTAATTATATTTTCACCTAAAAAAAGGCACGTTGCCACTTTGATGTAGGGGGCTACTATCAGGGACATAAGCTACAGGGGTACTATGTAGGGAGTTGGGCAGCAAGATGTCTGTTCACGTTACACTTGAACTTCTGCATGTCAATACAGTCGGGGAAGCAGGGTCCCAGAAGGGAATTCCAAAGTCTAGCTGTTCCGGGGAAGAAACTACTGGAGTAGAAGGCTCTCTTACATCTAGGAATCTCTACTGTGAAGGGGTGGGATTTAGCTGCTTGTTGGGTTTGTCGGGGGTATTTACGTCGAAGGGGTACAAGTGCTTGCAGTTCGTCAGCGCATTCACCGTTAAAGTACTTGTAGAACAGGCATAGGGATGCAACATCTCGTCGATGGGACACAGGCTGAAGCTTAGATGACAGTTCAGGACCTATAAGGTTAGCGACTCTCTTTTGAACCTTGTCTAGGAGGGAGAAATTGAAATGAATAGAACGGAGGAATATGTGGGGTTCACTTAGTCAGTTTTGTCTTAGCAAATCTCACTTCAGCATAAAAAAGTGGTAGTAGGCAGACAGGCAGGCTTGAACCTGTACCGAGAAGGAGAAAAAGAACGTGATCCCCCCCCAAAAAAAACGTGATATCTTTGCTGTTGGCCCATCGCCAAACCGGAAGTGACGAATGTCTAAATTAAGGCTAGCCAATCGAAAAGAGGGAAAAGACTTTCGAAAATATCGGCGAAAAAAAGCGACTCCTTCCTGTAGAAAAGTACCCAGTTGAGGGTGAAGGAATTAATTTTTTTAGTAATTTTTTTATATTTGTCGTCCGAAGGCTCAAGCTTCACAACGATACCGATCTCGTGAGAATCCATCGCCTTTGTCGGAAGTTTTAGGCAGACATACAAACATACATTCATACAGACAGGTGACCTTTATATTATAGACTACTATCGGAGGGTGGTCCCGTTTAATCTGGGCGAAAAATACGCTTAAATATGATATTTTAATTTGTCTAGATTTCGTATGTATTATTATAGTCGTGATTTGAAAAGAAAAGAATAATTATTTTCATATCATCAGCTAAAACCAAAATCGAAACTATAGCATTCAAAGCTGGTGATATTACCATTGTACCAACGTGACACGCATATGAACTGATTAAAAGTTAAAAATAAGCTAAAATGAATGTACAAAACGTTTGACAATATTTTCAATTTTGACTCATTTTTGACCCTTAAAAACAATTTCTAAAGACCCATAAAAGAACCGCCCGTAAAAAATCCAATCATTTGAGGCCCCTAGCGCCGCTCTGCGATAAAACGGTAATAAAAAAATAAAACACATATTTGCTCTGCAATAGTATTGAGTACTCTCTTCAGGTTTTTACTAATTACCAGTTTTACCATATATATATATATATATATATATATATATATATATATATATATATATACAAGTGTGCGTCTACTAAAACTTTTCACCCCATGTGCTACGCAATTATGACCAATGTAAAATATGCATGAATAGAGTTGAACCTAATAATTAAACGAAGGCAATCATCCTATAAGAAACCATCAAAATTAATGATTAATTAAACTTCGTTTTTCAAAGGAATATGCAAATTAGCTTATCTTATGAAGTCGCTCGCATGCCCGTAACTGAGTATATTAAGAAATTTGTTTTAATTTTAAATAGAAAATGTAAGCTTTTAAAATCAATGATATACACATACGTAGGTTTATATAAATACATCTCAAAATACGAATAAAAAAATAAACAGGCGAGACTCTCAACCACTGTTTTTGACGGGTATTATGTTAGTCATAAGAACAGTAATAACATATTTTCCTTATTCTGGCGTTTCTACAAATTGCCGCCACGAGTTGTACCGTACATAAACTACAGTTCATTATTCCACTTCCGGTCACCTTGTCCGTCACGTGGTCTATAGTGATAATATCACCGCTCATAAAATAGACTGTTGCATCCGATGGCGAACATTGACACGTTCGCTTGCTACTACTACTAATACTACTACTGAAATTAATAATAATCAATGAACCCAGCATCAGTTGCCACCGCAGATAATAGCTCTGGAGAGACTGATGAGAAATGGCACCATCCGGAACTTATTATATATATATATATATATATATATATATATATATATATATGTATATATATATATATATATATATGTATGTATATATATATATGTATATATATGTATATATATATGTATATATATATATATGTATATATACATGTATATATATATATTTATATATATATATATATATATATATGAAAAATGCGGATATATATATATATATATATATATATATATATATATATATATATATACTAGCTGTACCTTGCCACGCGTTGCAGTGGCTCAATTTGGTGTAATGAAAAATTTAATAAAAAGAGAAAAATGCATGTTTTTTATATTTTTAGTACAGCAATCCACTCCAAAAAGTGAAAAAGAAGGCGAAAATGAAAAAAAAAATGGTACTCTCGCAAAATTTGATCTGGATCCTCGGGAGTTTCTGTCAATCATTCATGGTTTGGACTCGACCAACAATTAGTGGATGAAGCCGAACGTAGCAAAAATGTTGAAACGCTAAATGTTTTTTGTTGTTGTTGTTTTCTGTATACAAAAATGTGAGTTAGTAATTAATATTTGGTTGATGGGGAGGGGTTACTATACACAGATTCGAAAAAAGTTGTCCAAAAACAAATAAATGAAAGCAAAGGTAAGGTAAGTTACGTTTCTACCTAACTGGATAATTGTTTAGTGTTTTTATGTAATGTAAAATGTTTAATCGGCTCGAAAAACAGAAATGGTCGCAGACTCTGTTGAATACGTTAAGTTTGGGAAAGTAAGTTGAAAACTAAAAACTATACAAAACAGTGTCTGAAACCCCACAAATATATGTTACCATGACATAGGCTGGCATAATCGGTGGGTTGCTGACAGTATTTTGTATAGTTTTTTAGTTTTAACTCACTTTCTCTTACTTAAAGTAATCAACAGTGTCCGCCAACATTTGTAGCTTTCAAATACACCGATAAACACTGTTTTTCAAGCCGACTAAACGTTACATTAAATGAAAAGGGTTCATATTACTAAACACAGATAAAAAAATTGTCAAAAAATAAATATATAACAAATAAATGTTATCAAAGGCAAGAAAAGTAAATGTTTTACCTAACTGGATAAGATTTTAGTGTTTTTATGTAATGTATAATCGGTTCAAAAACATTCAATGTTTATCGGTATATCTGAAAAATACAAATGGCGGCAGACAGTATCGAACACGTTAAGTTTGGGGAAATTTTGGGAAAATGAGTTTAAACTAAAAAAACTATACAAAATACTGTTAGGAACTCACTCAATATATGTTATCATGATGTAGGCTGGCATATAATCGGTGGTTTTAAACTTTTGCTCGATACAGGTGACGACTTTTAAAAGTCCCTTTTAGTGATTACCTGGTTTGAGGATATTATACAACTAAACGGCAAATCTGCTCCCAAAAATCCGGTATTATTTTACTTTAAAGCCCGTTTCACGTTCGTATATAACGAAATATTTTATTGTAGATTTTGGTGTGCTAAAAACGAATCTGCAAACCGTTTCCGTAGCAAAAAGAAAGTTTTCATGATATTCATGAAATTACTTTTTCGAAAAGTGAGTGATCACTTTTAATGTAAATTTAATTTAGAATGAGCACCCACTTTCTGGCCACCCGAGAGAGGGGCATTTTTCTGTGTGTTTCTTGGCTAAAAAGTTTTTGTTTGATTTCTTTTGTTTGGTAATAACAGCTGAACTCTGGGACTATTTTCAATTTCACAACCGTAGCCTTCGTTTACGCTATACGTGAGCATAAACAAAAGCTGTTTAGCCGATAAACATGGGAAAAATACCCCCTCTCTCAGGTGGCTAGAAAGTGGGTGCTTATTTAAGTTAAATTTACATGGAAAAGTGATCGGCCACTTTTCGAAAAAGTAATTTCTTCATATCATAAAAACTATTTTTTTGCAACGGAAACGGTTTGCAGATTCGTTTTTAGCACACCGAAGTCTACAAAATTTTTTTTGTTATATACGAACGTGAGACGCACGGCCCTTAATGGAAAATTATATCAAAAATCCGGGGAAAATAGTTTTCAATAAAAACAGCAAATGAATTCGATAGAAAAAAAATGGATGCTATGTTTTTTTTTAAATTTTTCTGTGTGTTTCTTGGCTAAAAAGTTTTTTGTTTGATTTCTTTTGCATGGTAATAACCCCTGAACTATGTTTATGCTACGCGTGAGCATAAACGAAAACTGTTAAATATGCACTCGTGTACCAAACTGCCTTGTCAAAAAACCTTTAAGCCAATAAACACGAAAATAAATGCCCCTTTCCCGGGTGGCCAGAAAGTGGGTGCTCACTTTAACTTAAATTTACATAGAAATGTGATCACCCACTTTTCGAAAAATAATTTCTTCATATCATGAAAACTATTTTGGTACTCATCGGGCGTTGATTTCCATGGCGACCCGCAGAATTATTTAATGGTCGTTCCCTTAGTCCCCCCCTAGTCAAGACTAACGCATGTGCACGTAACATTTTTTATTTATTTACTTACGTGGCAGAGTTATACAACCATCACCCCCATGCGAATTTCTATACTGATAAGTTTTTTGAAATTTTTTCACTGGATTATTATTGATTGAACACTAACCAGATTATAAAAAAATTAAAAAAAAAAAAATTATTTCAACATTTGAAAGGGGTACTCACTTTTTAGTTACCACGTTCTGGTAAATCAGTTACCCATTTTTTTTTTTTTTTGGTTAAATACGGAAGTGTCTTTGGGAGATATAAAATGGTCGCATGTTGACGAAGCAATGTATCGGGAGGCGTACGGGATGGAAAATTATTGGTAAATTTTTAGATTAGGTCCACCTCCTCAATTTTCTTTTAAATGACGACTTGTAATGGTTTTCGACTATGCTGAATACGAAAATCGCATTGACATTTTGCAGAAATAAGTAGTTATCAAGATATAAAAAGTTGTATTATGCATTGTAATCTTTGGCGGCCATCTTTTTTACGCGCGTGCATTTGTTTATGGCGTGTGCGCGCGTAAAAAGATGGCCGCCAAAGAATACAATGCATAATATAACTTTTTATATCTTGATAACTACTGATTTCCGCAAAATTTCAATGCGATGTCCGTATTCAGCATACTGGAAAACCTGAAAATGTCGTTATTTAAAGGAAAATTGTGGAGGTGTACCTAATCGAAAAAAATACCAAATTATTAAACATTTCGGTACTCATGCAGAGAGTGATCCGTGCTGAAATAATAATGTTATTGTTTTAAAAGCCATTCTTAACATGGGGAGGGTGTTTTGTACCTATTCTGTACTTTAAGCTTACAATTGAATAAAAAAAAACGTATCATAAAACTTTAATTAAACGTGGAAATACGATTTAAAAACTAGCGCGGATCACTCTCTGCATTAGCACCAACATTTCTCCAGCATGTTAGTGAAATTTATAATACTTAAAATTTTTTTAAAAAACCCAAAAGTTTTGAAAAAAAACCCCAAAAAACCCTCACCTTTCATAAAAACAAATTATTTAAAAAACAAAAACAAAAAAAACACCCACAAACTGACTTTTAACTAAATAAGTAAAAAAAAATTTTTTTTAAAAACTCGAAACTTTATTTTCATAAAAACAATAAAAAGGTCATGTTCAATCTATTTTTTTTTTCTTTGAGAAACAAATATATTTCTGACTTACAAATGCGGTAGAGACTCATATTATTTTTACTTTCTATGGTTTTGATATACCGCGTTTTTATTGGTTACAAAATGGGTGACTGATTTATCAGAACGTTGTAACTAAAAAGTGAGCACCACTTTCAAATGTCGAAATAATGATTTCTTTAAAAAAAATTTTTTTTTTAATAATCTGTTTAATTAGTGTCCAATCAATAATAATCCAGTGAAAAAAATTTCCAAAAACCTATAAACATAGAAATTACGCATGGGAGTAGAACTATGGCACTTTCGCACTTACTTTTACAAAGATTATTTACGTTAACTCTTTTCATAAATAATAATAAAAAAAAATAACTAAACCATTTATTGATAATTTGTCTTGTGTACAAACATTTATTTATTTATTTATTTACGTAGGCTTAACTCTTTTCATGAATAAGAAAAGTTTTATTCTTTAAGAATAATAAAAGGAAAAAATGTAGAGAGTGATCCGCGCTATTTTTTAAATCGTATTTCCACGGTTAATTAAAGTTTTACGATATGTTTTTTTATTCAATTGTAAGGTTAAAGTACAGAATAGGTACAAAACACCCTCCCCTCCCCATGTTAAGAATGGCTTTTTAAATAATAACGTTATTATTTCAGCACGGATCACTCTCTGCATGAGTATCATAAAAATTAATACAAATAATACTTATCTCAATAAGTGAAAGGCTCATTTCTACCGGAAATGAAATGGGGACAATCTCGCAGTTACGAAAAATATTTTCATTTATAATTTAATATTTTTATAATTCGCAATTTTAAATTATTTTAATAACATGCAAACATTCTTTGACTTTAAAAATAGATTTTCTGAAAATTTCAATAAAATTGGTAACGTAAAAATATGGTTTTATTCACTTTTAACGAGCCAAAATTACATTTATATATATATAAATATATATATATATGAAAAATGCGAAGCTCGTTGTTTGTTTGTTTACAAACAGGGGATTTGAGCACTGTAAGAGTGGTGGCGGATGTCTATTTAAATAGACATTCCGACGAGTTATTTGCGGGCGTCATTCTGTGGTCGAGTGGGAGAACTGCCGACTGTCAACACGACGGCTCTAGGTTCAATCCTTGGCTTGAGAGAGATGCTAGTCTAGCGGCACTGATAAGTTGTGATACAACGAAACAGGACTGTATGTCGATGACTACAAATATATATATATATTCTTATAATATATATCAATCCTTATTTAAGGAGCTCAATGTAATAACACAGCAATATAGTGAATAAATGACAAAAAACTATATTCCCAAATTCATGATGTTGACCATCTTATAGTTTATTCCTTTAATTCAAATTAAAAATGGCGTAATGGAAATATATTAAAGGTATTTGCAGCTTCTCTTCCAATTTTCGGATTTTAATCATGTCAAATCACACTTAAATTCCTTTTGAGGAATTCATTGCTGCTATTTCTTCTGATGAGTTAAGGGCATAATAGATTCACTGATTGATATAATAATTAAGTGATTGATTTTGCGCTACGAAACAGATAGTGTCAAGAATTGTAAAAGTTAACTGAATTAAAGGAGTAAATTATCAGATGGTCAACATCATGAATTTTGGAATATAACTTTTTGCCATTTATTCTCTATATTGCTCTGTAATTACATTGAGCTTTTTAAATAAGGATTGATATATATTATAAGAAAATATATTTTTATAGAAATATATATATATATATATATATATATATATACGTATATATGTATATATTAAACAGTCTTTAATTTTTATTTCACTACTTATTTGTGATCAAGAGCGGGGAACCGCTTGAAATTTAAAAAAATGAGATATTAAATTAAAGAAACGACAACATCGGTTTCATTCTTCATAAAAACCCTCATAACCTTGTAATTATGTACACACACAAACACACATGCACACACATATATAATAAAGTTTTATTCATGTGTGTTTGTTTTGTTTTGTTTGTTTGTGTGTTTGTTCTGAGAATGAGTCATATATGAGTCATAGCAGATTATGTATATACTATACGTCATACGTCATATATAACAACATACCCGCCGTTGTTAGATAAAAAAAACCCAACATATTGCCGGACGGGGTGTTTAATCAGATACTATTTAAAATATACAAAATAATTTAAGTTGTTATGATTTTCCTGAAAGTTGACCATATTTTGGATTTTTGGGAGTATAAAATATAGTCATCTTGATCAATGGAATTTAAACAGGGAAATAAAATTTCATAGCTTAAAGGGAAATAACTAAGAGGTTAAGTGAAAACTTCCGTTTTTGAACGTAGCTAATATTGATTATACTGATAATTAAAATTAAATTAAATTAAATGTAAATTTAATTAGAAATAAATTAAATAAATAAATTTTATATGATATTTCTCAATAGAATACTTTAAGAAATTCTTAATTTATTTTTTATTTCGGACTATTATTCTCATCTTTATTAGTTGTTGTTTTTCATCTTTCATTGGTTTGTTTATTCACAACGTCTCGGCCAACTATTCCTCTGGCCTTCGTCAGGTGGTAACCGCGACGGATAGGAACCTCGAATCTCCTAACTGCATTCTCAGCAATTACTGCCATCCGTAGTTGTTGTCGTCTCACCACATTTTGGCCAAGTAAACCTCTGGCTGGCTTTTGGGTAGGATTGAAACCGCTATCTTCAGACAATGTCCACCTGAAACCGTAGAAATTCAACGTCCCTATCAAGGGAGGATCAAGGTTGGATTCTTTGATCTTATAAATTCACGTTTATTTATTATCTGATCTTCCATAGTCGGGTCCGTACCGATTGGTATATATATTACTCCTTAATTGGAATTCATTTTTGAGATGAGCATTATATATATTAATTTATTTTTATTTCGGACTACTAGTCTCATCTTTATTAGTTGTTGTTTTTGATCTTTTATTGGTTGTTGTTTTTTAATGGAAGATCAGATAATAAATAAACGTGGATTTATAAGATCAAAAAATCCGACCTTGGTCGCCCTTCGGGGCCCGTGGCGCAGTTGATAGAGACGTTTAATCTCTACGGTTCCAGGTAGACATTGTCTGAAGGTAGCGGTTTCAATCCTACCCAAAAGCCAGCCAGAGGTTTACTTGGCCAAAACGTGGGTGGCGACAACAACTACAGATGGCAGTGATTGCTGAGAATGCAGTTAGGAGGTTCGAGGTTCCTATCCGTCGCGGTTACCACCTGACGAAGGCCAGATGAATAGTTGGCCGAAACGTCGTGAAAAAACAAAAACAAAACAACAACCAATAAAAGATGAAAAACAACAACTAATAAAGATGAGAATAATTGTCCGAAATAAAAATAAATTAATATACATAATGCGCATCTCAAAAATGAATTCCAATTAAGGAATAATATATTTAAGCAATTCTATTATTAATTTGCATAAAAAAATGTAGAGTTTAAACAGATTTTATTTCATGTAATATGCAAATGAGATAACCTCTTGAATGTTCCTATTTACTTGCCTCCCCACGACGGCAGAGTTAGACACCAAGGTCGATTTTTAATGTTGGTAAAGGAACTAAAATAAAAATTGTCTCGGTCATGAAGGACTTCTCCTCCACTAATCGAGAACAAACAATTAAAGTGTAGTATCAGAACAGATGGTATTTATTTGCTCCCCCACCGAGCAAATTAGGCACAAAGCCGATTTTTAATGTGAGGAGTGAAGGGAGGGGGAAGGGGAAAAGGGGACCAGCTCCCGAGAGGTGGGAAATGGGAGCTGGTTAAAGGTAAGGCATGTGGGGTTGCCCCCACATCTGGTCTTTGCTAGTCATAGCTAGTCATAGCTGCAGTATCTGCCGGAACAGATGGTATTTATTTGCTCCCCCACCGAGCAAATTAGGCACAAGGCCGATTTTTAATGTGAGGAGTGAAGGGATGGGGAAGGGAAAAAGGGGACCAGCTCCCGAGAGGTGGGAAATGGGAGCTGGTTAATGGTCAGGCATGTGGGGTTGCCCCCACATCTGGTCTTTGCTAGTCATAGCTAGTGATAGCTAGTCATAGCTTGCAGCATCTGCCGGAACAGATGGTATTTATTTGCTCCCCCACCGAGCAAATTAGGCACAAGGCCGATTTTTAATGTGAGGAGTGAAGGGAGGGGGAAGGGAAAAAGGGGACCAGCTCCCGAGAGGTGGGAAATGGGAGCTGGTTAATGGTCAGGCATGTGGGGTTGCCCCCACATCTGGTCTTTGCTAGTCATAGCTAGTCATAGCCTGCAGCATCTGCCGGAACAGATGGTATTTATTTGCTCCCCCACCGAGCAAATTAGGCACAAGGCCAATTTTTAATGTGAGGAGTGAAGGGAGGGGGAAGGGAAAAAGGGGACCAGCTCCCGAGAGGTTGGAAATGGGAGCTGGTTAAAGGTCAGGCATGTGGGGTTGCCCCCACATCTGGTCTTTGCTAGTCATAGCTGGTCTTTGCTAGTCAAAGCTGCAGTATCTGCCGGAACAGATGGTATTTATTTGCTCCCCCACTGAGCAAATTAGGCACAAGGCCGTTTTTAATGTGAGGTAAAAACCAGCTCCCCTAAAAGGGGTCACTCTGGTTACCAAAAATAATAATTGTCCCAGTATAGAGGGTTTCCCCTCCATTGACTGGTACAAATTATCTTAAGTGCAGTATCTGCCGGAACAGATACTACACTTTGATCTTGGCCCGAAGACCAATGTTGATTTCTTTTGAATAAATAGTATATATAGAAATCATGCAGGAATATATATTAGTATATATATATTTTGCGTATATTTAGGCAGAATTTTCCCATTTAAACAGACATTCTTAAGGACAACAGAAAGCGTCTGTTTTGTAGTATCGTTTTTATTGTTTCAATTTTTCGTATCATCTTTTTTGTATATACGTCGAATGTATAGATGTATGATCCAAGCTTTTTTCAAAGTGTCCACGGTTTTTAACTTTTAACTTTTTGTGTAATCATCTACACATCTTCAGGAATTTGTGTGAGAGGTTCGGTGGGAATTATGAGTAGATTTAAATAGTAGTTGGGTTGTGAGTGAAGGTGCTAGTTAGGGTTAGTAGGTCAGCTGGCGGCGGTGGGGGTTAGTATAATGGGGAATGGGAGAGCGTGCCAGTTCTAGGCTCAGTGGTAGGAACGGGCTGGGTGTTAGGGGGAAGTTATCCAAGGTATTTAAGTGTGTTGGTACTTATTTGGAATACGACTTGATTAAGTATATGTATTTTTTTTTGCGTTTTATATAAATAGCTTCAAGGATTTTTAGTTTCTTAACATTTGTTTCATGGTGTAGTATTTTTGTGTTGTTGATTTAAATTTCTCTGAAATTCGAGGGGGCGCAGTGATGTATTTTATGTAAATATTAGAATATAGCCCTAGATTCAACATCATGGCAGGTAAGGCGACGGGATAATGTGATAGGGGTATGTCCGATGTAACTATTAGTTGCATTGTTGTCATAAGAGTTACATTCTGTCAAGCGACATTTAAACGGATAGATGACGTTGGTGTGTTCAAGTTGTTTTAGAGGAGGAGAGAGATTGTTTTTAATAACTAAGTTTAATTCAAAAATTGAAAAAAAATTAAAAAAGGTATTACAAATCAGAAACTTTCTGTTGTCTGTAACAATGTCTATATATATTTTATGTATTCCTTATTAATTCTAACTTGTGTTTTTTACGCTCATTTCAGGAACTGATGTCTGATATTACCCAGGATACTCAACTGATTGATAAATCTCGCTATAAAAAAGGGGGATCTAAAGTGTTTCAAACGGACAAGCACTGGATGATAGTCCTTTCATCTTTTGGAACCTTCGACCACAGCGCACACCGGGCAAATCCGACTGGATTCACGTCTTTCCACGTGTGGCTTGGAGTTACGAGGAAGTTCCGAAGAAGAAGAAGAAGTCATTTTTGTATACTAAAAGTTCTGACGCGCAACACTTTCTTTAACGATGGCAAAGAGGTATGTCTGGCGACGCGTTTGATTCGTATTAAAGTGCCGCTCTACAAGTTTCTGCGGACGATTGAAGTGACGTACCTGTGCTGTCTGTAAAAGCGCACACACGCACGCACACGCGTCTACATAGGTAAATGAAATTAAAACCGCAATTAGAAATGTCCGCTATTTTACCGGAACGGTAAAATCAGCACTTGGAACAACACAAGAATACATACCCGAAAAAAAAAAAAACGTCTAAATTGTGTCATAATCCCCATAATTTACGAAACATGTGTAAAATAGTTTTGCTACCAAGATAAAACTTTACACACACACACACACACACACACACACACACACACACACACACACACACACACACACACACACACACACACACACACACCACACACACATATATTCAATCAAATATTATTAAATGCAACGGAGACACTTAGCTCTATGATTCTTTTTTTTTTTTAATTTTTCGATTTTACGTATAATCTTTTTTTTTTATATCAAAATCAAAAATATTAATAAAAGTTCCGTAGTTGTTGCTGTCACGAGCGTTTTCGATTCATTCACGAATCAACTTCAGGTGTTGAAGTAAAAGTGCGAAGGAACGAAAATGAGAATTAAAAGTGAAAGCATATATATATATATATATATATATATATAATATATATATATATATATATATATATATATATATATATATATATATATATATATATATTATAGAGAGTAATAGACCAAAGTCTAAAAGTGCAAAGCCTCAGTTAAATGTATTAATACTTTTTTAAACGTTCTGTGCTCAGAGTATTGCAGATATATGATAAACTCGATAAGTGTAATTACTAGGGATGTGACAACAGCATATTCTTTTCGTTGTTTCGACTCTCGAGTGTGTATCCTTTGATATCTTATATGCTTTTATATAGAGTAATGTGGTTCTCGGTTGATTAACTGTGTCGGATATATACTCGAGAGTCAAAACAATTAAAAGAATATTCTGTTGCCATAGCCCTTGGGGTACCTAGAGCTATATTGATGGAGAAGATGAGAGATCAATAATTGTGAAATTATTTGGTGTCTTTCGCAATCTTAACCCCCCCATTTTTACTGACAAGGAGATGATATCTAAAAATGTTTATTTCTCAATATTTTATTTTATAAAGTGAATAAATAGATATCGTTTCTGAAACGATCGTACACATAATTTGATTTTATTATGTTTCTCTCTGTGAAGCAAATGAATAATTTTCACAATTATTGACCATTCATCCTCCCCCCTCTCTTTCTCTCTCTCTCTCTCTGTATGTCTTCTGTCTGTCTGTCCGTCTCTCTCTCTTTATATATATATATATATATATATATATATATATATATATATATATATATATATATATATAACACGAAAATTACATAATTACATATTTTTATGTCATATTTTTATGTTATTGCTCTGTTTACCATATTGAGCTCTCATACCCGGATTTCCTCCTGGAATTATTGCATTATAACACTATATATATATATATATATATATATATATATATATATATATATATATATATATATTAGGCACCGCCAAAAATGGCCGCAAAATCAAGTTGTTGTTTTTTAAAACGAAATTACATTTATTAAAATCCATTATTTCTGAGTAACTTTTTTTTTCCAGAAAGATAAAACCCTGAATTTTATCATATAGAAAACAGAATAATGTAAAACCTTTTCTACTATTTTTAATTCAATTTTAAATGTTAAATTTTCCCAAAAAGTTAACAATTGACATTTTTTGTCTTGCACAAAAAACGTACTTAAATATTTAAAAAAAAAAGGGTTTTTGAAATAATTAATTAATTTATTTATTGTCTAACTAAGATTTAGGATGATTTTCTAAGAGAATATGCAAAAAATATTATAATATAAGTACCTGAATTTCATATAATTCCACTTATTCATATAGGTAAACCAGATATTCGCGTTGACGTAGAGTTCAGATCGACTCTGTTTACGTTTTCGTCTGATAAAAAGCAAACTATGGAAGACCAAACAGGCCAAAAAAAACTTATTTTTCAGTGACGAAAATTTCAATGTATTATTAAGCTGAGGCTGGCCAGTACCAGATGGGTGACCATTTGTATGTGTTTGGTTTTTAATGTGTATGTGTGTGGGGGCCAGACTCCCCAAAATGGGGGGGGGGCAATTTAAAGCAGAATAAAAAAAAAATTATTTCAGCGCGTTTGGTCCACCATAGTCGAAAGGCGGCAAACGTTTTCAAACGGGATCGAAAAAAAAGATGCTATTTTTAACACAAAGGGCACAATATTTATCGAATTTTTCTTTTTGGTATCGATTATTCAAAGCATGCCCTGTTTAATAATGGTCATGCATTATTCGGCTCGCTAAAAGAAAATTGTTAATTTATTTATCAAAAATTTTAAAATAGCTTTTTTCGTATAAATATTAAACATTTTTTTTTTTTGTTTTGCTTAACTTAAATTAATTATTTTACTTAACATATTCACCGAATTTCACACTTCAAAACTCAAAAGCGGGATAATTAAACACAATCGAAGTTCTGATATTCAGACGTCAAAATAAGGTATGCAAACAATTTTTTTTTTTTTTTTTTTTTTTTGAATCTATAATTCTGTCCCTTACAACACAATATGTTGATTTCAGTTTCAGATGATTATTTTAAGCATATTTGTTCCCACTTCAAAACAAGGGGGGGTTTTGTAAGCAAAAAAAAAAAATATATATAAATATCGTTTATGAAAAATAAGTACACTGTTATAAAGTTCATTCTTCTCCTAATAATCGCTGAAAATTTCGTATTGATCAGATAATTACCTGATTTTTGGTAGATTTTTAAAAAGACGGTCCGTCAAAAAGTACTGACCTGCCCCCCCAGTTTTGGCGGTGCCTAATATATATATATATATATATATATATATATATATATATATATATATATATATATATATATATATATATATATATATATACCGAATTTCATGTTGCTCATACTTTCACTATACCGATGAAGACTGAAGGATCGGTCGAAAATTATGTACTTATAAAAAAAGTTTTTAAATTTTTTTTCATAATATTATTTCGTATTCCTGCACGTCACCAATTGAAAGCGAATATAGAAAAGTTATAAGCTTTTATACTTTTCGTATTCTTTTTTATACATTTCCATTCATATATATATATATATATATATATATATATATATATATATATATATATATATATATATATATATGTAAGGCTTCCGTTCACTTCTGAAGAGAATAGATATTCCCTGTAAGTGTTCCTGAGCGGAGACATTTTAGTGAGGCATGGACTGCGCAATAACTAACCGCCCTTGTCATTAAGCATCATTGCAAGACTCCAGTGCTAATAATAAGAAGAATTAAAAGACGTCAGAAAAAAAAATCGGCATAAGAAAATAAAACATCTATTCTTTCATATATTAGTTGCACAACCTAGGCTTGAGAGTCTAGTCTACTCTACTATATCTTTAGCTCCAGACAACACATGAAGGCACGATGTAATGAGCTAAAAAACTCCAACTAGCTAAGGATAAGTTTCATACGGATAGAGTCTGTAATTTTTAAAAATAAATATTATACTCTTATACTGAATTCTTCTTTATAAATGAGCACTTTGCTGGGGTTCGTTTCTAGAAACACTACACCTAACCATATTCTTTAAATTACAATCCATTATTATATACTTTATAACAGCTCAAGCAGCGCAGCTTACTGGACAACCTTTTATATATATATATATATATATATATATATATATATATATATATATATATATATATATATATATGTGTGTGTGTGTGAAAGAGATTTAGAAGGCTGTCACAATGCGAGGAATGAATTATAGTCGCTGTTGGTAAGAGGAGACGAGAACAAGTGGTGATTTACAAATCAATAAGTATATATATATATATACATATATATATATTTATCATTATTTATTTATTTTTTTTACATATATACTTATTCAGTTGTATGGTAAAATGTCTTACTTGTATTCATGCGACGTATTCCATTATTAATTTCGGAAAACTTTTCCCTTTTCAAATGGTGTGCGTAACAGGTCGATTCAAAGCATGCTGGATGAAGGGCCGGAAGTTGTGTAGCTATGTGAGGCCTCGGGGCAAATGTGAGTAGGGGATTTATGTATGGTATGATTAGGTGATTAACATGTTTATAAATTTGCTATTTTTATTTGTCTTTATTTTTATTTTATTTATTTATTTATTTTTCTTTTTTGGTTTATAACTTGTTTTAGCGTGAGCTTTCTTTCTTGGTCTCTGTTATGTTCTCTTTATCATTATTACTATTATTTATTTATTTATTTTTCTGCTGATGTGTGGGTGTCTCTGCTTTTCTGGGTCACTTAAGTCGCTGCTGGGCTGTGTCCGGTCGGTTACTGTGAAAGCGGAGGGGGGTCAGGGTCGGTAGCTGGGAGTTTAGGTTAGTGTTGCTGGGGGTGGGAAGATAGGCGAGGGGAAGGGAAGGGGAATAGGGGTGACATTCTTTGGGAGTTGTTAATTTGTTTATATTCATGAGTCGTAGTAGATTTTTATATTTATTTATTTTTTATTTCTTTATTCTAATTGGTTTGTATTACTTCGGCTAACTTTTAATTTTAGTTGGTTTGTATTAACTTTTGATTTTAGTTGGTTTGTATTACTTCAGTAACTTTTAATTTTAATTATTTTTTTTTTGTTTTATTTAAAAAATTTTTTTTAAATTAAATATATACTGCTGTTTTATTTATTAAGTTTTTTTTTTAGTATATTATTGTTATTTTATTTATTTATTTTTGTATTATTTATATGGGAGGAGGTTGTGGTAATGTCCTGTTTGGAATGTAAGGCGGGCTGTGAGCTGTGTGCAGTGGTGTATCTGTTCTAATGGGTTATGGTTGTAATGGTAAGTGTTAGGTGGGAGCCGTATGTAGAGTTATATATACATGAGTGGTGGTAGATTTTTATATTTATTTATTTATTTTTTTAACCAATTGGTTTGTATTACTTCAGCTAACTTTTAGTTTTAGTTGGTTTGTGTTACTTCAGTAACTTTTAATGTTAATTAATTATTATTATTATTACTTATTTTTATATTGTTTAAATATATACTGCTGTTTTATTTATTAAGTTTCTTATAGTATGTTATTGCTATTTTATTTATTATTATTATTATTATTATTATTATTTTTTTCTTTTTTTTTTCCTATTATTTATATGGGAGGAGGTTGTGGTAATGTCCTGTTTGGAATGTGGGGTGGGCTGTGAGCTGTGTGCAGTGGTGTATCTGTTCTAATGGGTTATGGTTATAGTGGTCACTGTTGGGGGGGGGGAGCCGTGTGTAGAGTTATATAATGAATGAAGATCCGAGCTCCAGTCTGTTATTGAGTTCTGGCCGTAATTTGAATATTAGCAGGGATTCTTTTATGCGAAGATTCCCGATATTGCGTTCTGTGGCTAAAATATCGACTTTAATAGATTTGCTAGTGTTTCTGCAGGTGTTGAGGTGTTTTCGGAATGATAATGCTTGTGTTTGTATGTGTTCTTTGATTCTTATGTGTAGAGGTCTCGTGGTGCTGCCCATGTAGAATTTTCCGCAGGCAGAGCACTCTATTCTGTATACTGCGTGTGTGCGGTGGCAGATTGTTGCGGGGTATACGGGGCAATTTGCTAATGTGCATGGTTGCGGGTCCTCGCTTTGCCTGCGTTTAGAGAATTTCTGTCTAAGGGATGGCCCAGAGTGGGCTAGCTGCATATTGAGACCCTCTCTCCTGATAGCCCTGCGGATAGCCGTTGTGATCTTGTCGCTGAGGTGGGGCATTTTAAGGAAGCAAGTATTGGTGGGAAAGCCTCTTACACGTTTTCTCGTGTTCCAAAGGTGTTTAATAACAGTGCTGGGGTATCCGTTGGTCTCTAGGACCTGTTGGAACCGTTTAGTGCATTCTGTCTTGTCTTTTGGCTTGCTACATTTGCTTTGGATGCGGGTTATCTCATTCCTAGCGTATCCGATGATGGCTTTAGTAGGGAGGGCAGACTTGTAGTGTATAAATATACTTCGGCTGGCTGGTTTCCGGTAGAATTTAGTGATGACGGCTCGTTCGTCTGATATTTTTAAACACAAAAAAAACAAATATCAAAACATAACATAAACTTAAAAAACACAAAAGCAAAAAATAAAACAAAACAAAACACAAAAGCAAAAAATAAATAAAAAACAAAAACAAAATAAAACAAAATAAATATCAAAACATATTATAAACTAAAGAAACATAAAAGCAAAACGGATATAAAATAAAAACAAAAAAACAAAAGAAAACAAATATCAAAACATATTATAAACTCAAGATATACAAAAGCAAAAAATAAATAAATGAACACACAAAAAACAAAAGAAAACCAATATCAAAACAATATAGAAACATATTATAAACTAAAGAAACATAAAAGCAAAACGGATATAAAAATAAAAACAAAAAACAAAAGAAAACAAATATCAAAACAATATAGAAACTCAGGAAATACAAAAGCAAAAAATAAATAAATAAACACAAAAAACAAAACAAAACCAATATCAAAACAATATAGAAACTCAGGAAATACAAAAGCAATAATTAGATAAATAAATAAATAAACACACAAAAAACAATACAAAACCAATATCAAAACAATATAGAAACTCAGGAAATACAAAAGCAATAATTAGATAAATAAATAAATAAACACACAAAAAAACAATACAAAACCAATATCAAAACAATATAGAAACTCAGGAAATACAAAAGCAAAAACTAAAAAAACTAAATAAATAAACACACAAACAAAACAAAACAAAACCAATATCAAAACATAATATAAACTCAGGAAATACAAAAGGAAAAAATAAATGAATAAACATGGGGAAGGACAAGCAAGGCCTCTGACCAATCCATTCTTCACAGGTTTTTATCTTTTATTATCTCAACTTCGGCATGGGACAATTTATTTATTTATTTTTTATTCTTTTTATATTATTTTTTTTGTAACCCAAAGGTTAAGTATCTGATTTTTTTGTTTTGCGTTGTAAATGACTTGATAAGCTCGACAGTATATCGTCTATAGCTAGGAGTCAGACTTTAGGTAGTCCGCATATTCCGAACGGGCACGCAGAATGAGGAAAACGGTATTTTTGAATTTCACACACGCAAATTTCAGAAGCAAACATACATACCCAGGAGCGGATACACACCGTTCTGTATGTTTCCTTGCACATACACACAGTTTATGAAATATAAATAAATATAAAATGTAAGAAAACCACAAAATTCTACATGTTTAAATATACAAAAATACATGCATAAACCATCTATACTCTCTTACACCCGCGAACATATATACATAGACATACACGCGCACATATATACAACGCACATGTACAGTTCCTTATATTTACACTAAACGTAAACGCATATGCATATAATACACATAAATACCCATACACGTGGAATCTTAAGGGGATATCAATCATACCAGTTATCATAGGTGCCACAGGACTTATGAAGAAGAACCTGAAGTCGTACCTAACTATTATTCCTGGTGAACCAAGTGCAAAAGAGATTCAGACAATTGCACTTAAGGGAACAGCGAGGATACTAAAAAGAGCTCTCGGTTGGTTTCAATAAAAAAGCGGGGCAATGTTGGCAGCTGGTTTGGCTGCCCCATACCCAGCATTACAATCTTCAAAGGAAGAAAAATATTATAAAGAGTAGTTATACCTACACACATATATCTACATATATAACTGTTATGTTTGCAGGTTGAACCAAATAACGTATAAGGCAATACAAATGAAGACTCAACAACTAAGGTAGACCAATAAGAAGTGTATTAGGAAAAGTATATTTACAGTATATTTACATAATGGTTGTCAGGTAAGAGAGTCTTGGCTTGAGAACATATCTGCTCTCGGCTCGGCCTTCGGTGGCTTCTGGTTAACACACACTCAGACTAACCGAGTCTTGTTATTTATGTGTAATATTATCCACATATGTAAATGAGTGGGTACCACCACAACAATAACCATATACAAACACGCATATCATACACGTATATATAAAAACATAAACATACACACATATATATCATTTACCTACATACACACACATACCCGGAGGAAAGTATTTCTACATAAAACATGAATAAAGCTATGATTTATTTCAGATATTTAAGCCATTTTCCAGGAAAATTTTCACTAATTTATTACATATATAGTGAAAAAAAAACACATATTTTCTCACATAAAGTTTGATGCACGCATAGAGTACTACATACACTCTCAATGCATGAAAGTTACATATAAATCGACATATACACATATGCATACCTATAGACATACATATACAGATACAAACTAATACAACATAGGCATACATATATATATACACAATAAATATAGATATACCTATACATGCATTGATATACATATATACAAATACATACATACGCATACATACATATACAGATACAAACTAATACAACATAGGCATACCTACATGTGCCAATATATATACAATATATATAGATATTCATGCATTCATATACATATATACAAATACACACATACGCATACATACATATACATATATACAAATACACACATATTCATATACATATATACAAATACACACATACGCATACATACATATTCATATACATATATACAAATACACGCATACGCATACATACATATACATATCTACACATACCCAGCCACAGACACACACATATATAAATATGAATACAAAAATAATTATAAAAATAATTATCGTCAGCATACATGCAGACCTAACTAATATTAATTAATAGTTAATATAGTTTGCGTATTTTCAACATTATGACCCACTACGTAAGCTTACAAGGAAGTATTTCCTGTAATAGACTAAGAAATACAAAAAGATATACAAAGGTATATACCGCTGTTATTGTACCAATACTAATACAACTATCAATTACGATTTTTTTTTAAATATCGGAGGGATGAACCTGAAAACCTTTAGATCATAATCTCATTCACCTTTCGACAAACATATATATACACCCATACAAGCATACAAACATATGCATACACACACACACATATATATATATATATATATATATATATATATATATATATATATATATATATAAACACATATACATACACACACACATATATATATATATATACTAGCATTTCAGCTCGGCGTTGCCCGGGTGTTTGGAGGTGTATGTTGAGAAAAAAAAAGAAAAAGAAAAAGCGGTCAATTTTTTAAAACTTTGACCCCTATTATGTCCCCTTAACATTTATTGTTTTGGACTCAAATCAAGTTATTAAGTTATATCCATGTCCAAGGAACCTATATCTAAAATTTCAAGTGTTTAGACCCACAATTGGCGGAGGAGTTTGGTAGAATTCTCAAAGGTCAAATCGTTGAACTTTGACCCCTTGCTCGGGTGTTTGGAGGTGTATGCTGTGCAAAAAAAGCAAAAAAACAAAAAAATGTTTAATTTTTTAAAACTTTGACCCCTATTATGACCCCTTAAAATTTATTGTTTCGGGCTCACATCACTTTATTAAGTTAGATCCATGTTCAAGGAACCTATATCTAAAATTTCAAGTGTCTAGACCCAAAATTGTCGGAGGAGTTTGGTAGAGTACTTAAAGGTCAAATCGTTGAAATTTGACCCCTTAACAGCCAAATTTCTGGCTGACACCCATCACATCGATTTTCCCAAATCTCAGTACCCGGTATTTAAAATTTCGAGTCTATAGACTAAAAATTGACAGAGTTATTGCGTAGGGAAATGTACACAGACAGACAGATACACAGACACACAGACACACAGACAGACAGACAGACACGTTCACTTTTATAGATATATAGATATATATACATTATATACCCACAGATACAGATACATACATACCCATACATGTACATAAACCCAGATATATATATATATATATATATATATATATATATATACAATACACACATGAGACACATATACATAGATACATAGACATACATATACACATAAGTACACACATACATATATACATAAATATACATGCATACAGGTATACACATAGCCATACATATAAATATACATCCATACATATACATGTATATAACCATACATTCACACATACATATATGTATTATATTAATTAATGGTCGAAAATTTATTTAATAAGATGCACTCTAACTTCAGTAGTATGGTAATTTATTTATCTTCGAAGTGCACTTTTATAAATTTTACAAAGTAAGGTATAAAAAATTCATTGAAATTTTTATATGTTTTTACCATAGGCTTTAAAAATAAAGGTACAATATTCAATTTAAATTGAATCAAAAAATTACCTTGGATTTATTTTATGTACATTCTGTTGCACTTTAAAAAATCATTGGAAATATATCTATATCATTAATTGCTAGATTAAAGATAATGTTTTTAAATTGCAACAAAATGTACATTACATAAAATAAATCCAAGATAATTTTTTGATTCAATTTAAATTAAATTTTTATACCTTACTTTGTAAAATTTATAAAAGTGCACTTTCAAGATAAATAAATTTCAAATTGAATCTTGTACCTTTATTTTTAAAGCCTATAGTAAAAACATTTTGTTTAACAATTTTCATGCCTTGGATGAAATGCTTTTCTAACTTGTATCTTATCTTTTTAAGATTATATTTTAAAACTCTCCTTCTCTCTATTTCAGTTTGTATTTCTCCTCACACCACAACTCATCTTTGCAACCTCCTCTTTGTATTATTACAGGTCTGAATATTCTCTCTGTTTCAGTTTCTATTTCTCCTCACACCACAACTCATTTTTTTGCAACTCTCTCTTTGTAATATAGGTCTGAATAATGAGAAAATCTTAATTTTTTAACAAAAATTTTAAAATAACTTTTTTAGATTAAATCTTTTTAAACTTCTTTCAGAATACAAAATCTTTAAAAAATTAATAAGGAACATATTTCATATAGGTTTCATTAACAAATATTCAGTACATAACGAGAAAAATAGAAATGAAAATCTCAAAAGGAATGTATAACTGGTTACGGTCAATAGTAGTCCTCGCCAGCGAAAGTCTTTGTTATTGTTATCCTATTATTATTATTATTATTGTTATTATTATTTAAAACATTTTGTGTCCCGCTCTTTCGCACTAGGACTAACACACACACACACACACACACACACACGCACACACACACACACACACACACACACACACACATATATATATATATATATATATATATATATATATATTCGTCTCCGTAGTAAAGTAAGTTAACCAAATGATTCTAATCTTACTTTTTATTTTAATATATCTTGTTTTTTATTAGTTTAGTTGCGTTACTTTGGCGATTTCTTAATTTGAATATAATACAAGCAAAATAAATAAGTAAATAAATAAATAAGTAAATAAATTAATAAGAAAACTTTCTGCCATGCGACGACTGTTTAATCTACCTCTACGTATTCTTTTTAAATGTATTAATTGCACTAAATGTATACAACATATGTATATGAATAAATAAACTGCAATAAAAGAAAACGCAAAATAAAAAAAAATATTTGAATTATCTTCCTTGAAAAATTTAGAGCATAATATTCTAAGAATAATTTTGGTAAAATTGATTGCTACCAAAAGAGTTGCATAGGAAAATAGGACAATAAATTTCTAAATGAATAACACTAAACATTAATTTATTATAAACCGTTTAAAATAATTATTCAAATTAGGTATAGCTGTTTTGTGGACGAACAAACAGACATGAATACAATTCTTTCTTTTTTGTTATTCTTTTCACAGGGAAAGGAATCCTCTGAAGGTTGCCAACATCTCCAAACAAAGATATGCAGTAGCTTAATCGAACCTTGAACCCGACCTCAGCGGTAACCATTGCAAAACGGATATTAAAAATTGACAGGAAGTCCTAACATGAAGTGTATTACAGGAATTTTTAACCACTGAAAAAAGATACGAACGCGAATCGATACAGAAACATTCTTATTGATTTTAACGGATTCATCGATATTTTCGTGCGAATCTACGAGTTACGATTTTCTGATTTGCTTGTATTAGTTTAACTGATTCTTTTTTTATTTAAAAATATCAGGTTCTTACAGAAACACACACCCACACACACTTGAAGGTTGCCACCTTTGGCAACTTTGTCACAACGTAAACACGGACCACTGACTTCATCAATAACCGTTGCAAAACGGATATCCGAAATAACAAGGACGTTCTGAGATTAAATGTGTTTCATGAATTTAAAAGACTGAAAAAAAAAAAACGAACTCAAATCGAAACAGAAAAATTCGTAGTGATTTTTAAGGTATTTTCGATATTTTCGTATGGGACCCTACGAGCTACGATTTTCTGACTTATTTCTATATATATGTTTATACTCATTGCTCAATGAAAAAAAAAAACAAAACAAAAAAAAACAATTGCAAGTTTGAAAGCATCTAAAAAAAAAATTCATTCAGCAACTCTAAGAGAAATTGAACCCGGTACGCTGATTTAACAGTCTATCCCGGTAAGCATTACAAAAACGGATAACGTAGATTCCATGAACAAAGTTTCTTTCTTAGAACTGCACGCCTGTGGAACTGTCTCCCGTTTTCCTGCTTTCCAGCTGACTACAATATGGCCGTCTTCAAGTCCAATGTAAACAAGTTCTTTATGAGCCGTTCCCCTTAAATGATCCAATTTACCAATTTTACGGTTCTAACGATTACTACGATATTGTCACATTGCTAACTGCACACTCTTTAATCATTATCCTCGAGTGGCCTCTGGGCCTTGATAAGTGGTGATGCTTATGTAAATAAAAATTAAAGAGGGTATTACGAGATGTAATATATTGCAGGAATACAAAACAGTATCAATAAATACGATCTATAATCGATAAAGAACATCCCTATTGATTTTCAAAGATTTATCGATATTTTCTCTATACATATACAGTTATCGATTTTTCTATATAACCTGTGCCAATACTTAAATTTAAAAAAAATCATCTTTCCACCGAAAGGACAAATTGATATCTCTAAATAAAGTGCTACACAAACTCTGACAGTATTTGAAACCGGAACACCGATTTTGCTGCCTTCCCCGATTGGAATTTATTTACTTATTTCGTCTACAAAATATATATAGCATTTTGACGATAAAAAAAAATACGATAAAAAATATAGATTGATATAAATAAAAAAATAATCACGTCCAATCGCAATTAACCCTAACCCTAACCCTAATTCTGACCCTAGCGATCATTTAACGACATATTGATTAAAATATCACCGCAAAACAATTTTGGAGATATTTCTGGTTCTTATAAAATAAATAAATAACTGTAATAAAAGAAAACGCACACAAAAAGTTATTTAAATTACCTTCCTTAAAAAAAATTATGAACATAATATTCTAAGAAAAGTTTTAGTAAAATTGATAGATATCAAAGCAGTTGCATAGGAAAATAGGCCAATAAAATTATAAATGAATAACACTAAACATTAATTTATTATAAACCGTAAATAATTATTAAAATTAAGTATAGCTGTTTTGGGAACAAACAAACAGACATGAATACAATCGGACGGTCTGAGATCAAATATATAGCAAAGATTTAAAACAGTTAAAAAGATAAAATAATTATTGATTTGAACTAATTTATCGATATTTTCGTATGAGCTCAATTTTTCTGACTTATTTTGACTCGTTTAGACAATTCTTTCTTTTTTATTGTTCTTTTCACAGGGAAAAGGATCCTCTGAAGGTTGCCAACATTTCCAAGCAAAGATATGCAGTAGCTTAATCGAACCTTGAACCCGACACCGACTTCAGCCGTAACCATTGCAAAACGGATATTAAAAATTGAAAGGACGTCCTAACATGAAATGCACTACAGGAATTTTTACCAGTGAAAAAAGATACGAACGCTAATCGATACAGAAACATTACTATTGATTTCGATTTTGACATGGATAAAATTTATACTAACATGGTTTTGAATATTGATTAAATCCAAGGGGTCAGTCTACAATATTTGTATTATCGACTTGTTCCGTGATTGAATAATCCCTTCAAAAATGTCCATTGTAGATGTTAAATCCGTAAATAAAAAATAAACCCCATAAAGTACATTTTGTACCAATAATAATAAGACCAATACAAACGGACGCCATCTTGTTTTTGATTTCCGCGAACGTTTTTTAAACCGGAAGTTAAACGTCCATTAGTTTGCAAAGCCCTGTTTTATTGTGAGAAATTCCCTTAAACCTCTTTAACCGCCAACATAGAACAATCATCCTGTATTAATCGCCAAGCATCCTGCACAAAATCGAAAACTTGGATCTTTAATTTATTCTTCCTTTGGGATTTCTTCTTAGTGGACTTTCATGTTTCTTTTTTTTAATTTTTATTCTTATCGCTAAATGTTTTCCACTTCCTTTTTTTTTAATATCTGATTCGTTACGATCCATCTGGAGAGAACGAACAGCGCATTAATTTGTAAAGAGTTTCGTGAACAGGGCTCAATTCTCGCGAGATTACATCTCAAGAAAAAACAAAGAAGACTCCGCGAGACTTAAGCCACTAAGTCGGACATCTCGGCTTATTTATTGGAAACTGTTAAGCGGAATGGTTTCTATTTAACGCTGACACCTTTTAAGAGATTTATATTTTCCCGCACACACACACACATACACACACACACACAGAAGTGTATATTGAAAAGACCTAATATATTGCCATAACATTTTACATATATTGATACACATATTTTCTACGTCTATCCTTAAAAACTGCTTATCTGTCAAGTCATCATTCCGAGTCATACCTATCCATCAATCGATTTAGTGATCTCTGATAATATCTAGCTATCTCGACATTTTCTGTCTATCCATCTATTTATCTATCTCATCTTTTCTTTCTATCTCATTTGTCTATCTAAGATTTGTATCTATCTATCTATCTATCTATCTATTTATCTATCTATCTCAGTTTTTTCTATCTATCTATCGCAGTTTTTTCTATCTATCTATCTATCTATCTATCTATCTATCTATCTATCTAACTATCTATCTATCTCAGTTTTTTCTATCTATATATCTATCTATCTATCGCAGTTTTTCTATTTATTTATCTATCTATCTATCTATCTATATATCTATCTATTCCAGTTTTTTTCTATTTATCTATTTATCTATCTCAGTTTTTATCCATCCATCTATCTAATTTTTTCTATCAATCTATCTGTCTATCTATTTATCTATCTCAGATTTTGTCTATCTCAGATTTTGTCTATTTATCGATCTATTTATCTATCTATTTTTTTTCTATCAATCAATCTATCCATTCATCCATCTATCTACCTCAATTTGTAACCATACACACATCTATCTCATTTTTTCTATCTATCTATCTATCTATCTATCTATCTATCGATCTCATAATTTTGGGTATAATGCATACATAATCCGCCATTGCTGATCGCAGCGAAGTCGTCAAAACAACAAAAAAAGCAACAACAAAAAAACAACAACAAAAAGTAACAAAAAACAACAACAAAAAACAATAACAAAAAAGCAACAACAAAAAAAGCAACAACAAAAAACAACAACAAAAAAGCAGCAGCAGCAGCAACAACAACAACAACAACAACAACAACAACAACAACAACAACAACAAAAAAGCAACAACAAAAAAAGCAACAACAAAAAACAACAACAAAAAAGCAAAACAAAAAACAACAACAAAAAACAACAAAAAGCAACAAAAAAAATAAACATTTATATTTTTTTAACATATAACGCGTGATTGCACGCTGAATACCCTATCTTCATCAGCCACCAAACAATGTGGAAACCAATTAAGGTGTATAAATAAGTACTTGCACGACTGGCGACACCAGCACCTTCCACAACCAGACAGGATATATAAAAACAAACAATAAAATATATGTATAAACGTATACTAGATGTAAGTATCATACATTTCCTTATGTATGTGGCTCGTACGAAAGGAACCTTGAAGGCGGCATATTCTCGTTCACATATTTTCCTTCTACTTATGCAGTTGCGCGATTGCTATTACACCTCATACCTTGACCCCAGTTTCCGAACCCCGGAAGATCCCACATATGTCATTATCCGCGCACGAGTCTCCACTCGGAAGCGACTGACCAGAATGGACACAAGCAAGGAACCGCCCCCGTTCAGCCTCTCGAACCTAACAAACACTGTCCTCGGAGACGACACGCTCGGAAACGACAGCTACACAAATTACATGGAGAGCCAAATCGCCGGGGTCATCAATCTGTACTATCCGCCAATCCTGATCCTTTTCGGAACGGTTTGCAATATCCTCGTGGTGATCGTTATGACGAGTAAATACTTCTCTTCTTTGTCGACCTCGGTGTTCATGGTGGCGGGCGCCCTGGGTGATGCGCTGTGTTTTCTTATAGCCCTACCAGCCCACTGGGTGTACGTTAATTTTCCGCACGCAATCGCGCGAACGAGAGACGCTCATTACATGTGCAAGTTTTTTAATTTTTTCGGTTGGGGAAGCAGCGATTTTGGTATTATCTTGACGGCAGCCATGACCGCAGATCGGGCCGTGGCCATTCTTTTCCCGTTCCAAGCGAACAGGCTATGTACGGCACGAAGGGCGAAGATCATTGTCTGCATTCTCCTGGGAAGCGTCAGCTTAAAGGAGGCCCATTTTCTATTCGTCTCCAACATAGTACCTCGATTTCGGAAAGATCGCCTCTGCACAGTGGAAGAGCCCAGCGAGGGTTACTCATTCTTCTGGAGAGACATATGGCCCTGGATTCACACGGTCTTCCTGCTCGCCTCATTCTGCACCATCATCGCCAGCAACGTTGTCATCATTTACTACTATCGCAAATCGAAACGGCTGCCGGTCAACCGGGAGATCCGTGGCGTGTCAGAGACGTCTCGTTCCCGACAGATCAGCATCATGCTTCTCGTCGAGTCGTTCGCCATTATCCTGCTCACCTTCCCCTTCTGTATGCACACGGCCTTCACGTCACACAAGCAGTACGCCCTGGAGACGCCGAAGGAGAAGGCCGAAAACCTGCTCGTTTTTTCCGTGGTCTTCTACCTGCTCTACACAAACAAGTGCGCCACGTTTTGCCTTTATTGTATAACCGGTTCGAGGTTCCGAGACGCCCTCTGCGACATCCTCTGCCTGGGACGGTGTGTCCGGCGGGCGAAAAAACTGAAAAAGGTTAAATGTGTCTCACACTCAAACTATACGATGAACCATGCAGGGGCGCAAGCGTCGAGCCATTTTTGAGGCTTTTTTTTTTTCAATCAAGTCAATCAGAAAAATTTAACAGAAATTAAACGCCCTTATTTGAACCTAAAGAATTAAACGGTTCCTTTACAAACACAAATAAATTAATAGATAAGCAAATTGATAGGTAACTAAGTTAATAAAAGGGGGCGTAAAAAACCGGTGTTGTTACAAGGTAAAATCCTTTACGGAGAGAACTCTGTAGATAAATAAACTGATATGTAGGTAAATCTACTATTTTTCAGTGTCCGAAACGTCACTGAAGGGGTTTGAACTTAAATAGATTCTTTATTTTATAGTGACATTTTGGACACTAATCTCTTAAAAGTCACTTTGTGAGTGAGTGTGTATGTGTATGGGTGTGTGTGTGTGTGTGTGTATGTATGCATGTTTATGTGTGTGTGTGTGTGTGTGAGTTCCTTCCCCATAGGTTCCGAAACGGCTGAGCATAGCTTTTGCAAATTTCACACGAAGGTTAATTTATATGTCTGGCAGTGTTCTTGGATATGTATTGTACAGAAATTTATACGATAATATCGAAAATCGAAAAAAACTGATCTTAAAAATAGTTTTTCTCTAATAGATAAATAAGAAAAAAAATACAGGGGAATATTTTAAGTTGCACCGGTCGGTACTACGTAACATATTCCCTTTTAAAACTTCTTCCATTTTATCTATAACAACAACAAAAAAAGCTATCTTCCAAATCGTCAAGTCCTAATATCAGCTGACGTGATATTGTAAACAAACACAGGCGGAATTTGATGAACGACATTAACATTGATATATATATTTTTTGCGAATTAGTCCACCGCGCAAATTATTCCTCGTAATATATAATAATAAATAAAGGATTGATTTTATAATAATACATACACACTCTGCATGCCGTCTTCAAGTCCAATGTAAACAAGTTCTTGACAAGCCGTTCCCCTTAAGTAATCCAATTTACCAAATTTACACTTCTAACGATTACTATATCGTCCTTTTGATCACTGTACACTCGTTAACCCTTATCCTCGAGTGGTCTCTGGGCCTTGATAAGTAATGATTCCCTTGAAAAAAATGTGTATTGCACGACCGGGCAACGCCGGGTGGCCAGCTAGTTCATAGATATAAATAAAACTACTACTCTCTTATTTGAGTCAGAAAAGGTGGGCGGTCTTTTATTAGAGGAAATAAATAAAATTGACAGATAAGTAAGCTGATAGGTATGTACGTTGACAGAAGGGAGAGTAAAAAAAAAACCGGTGTTGTTATATGCAATCTTCTGTCTAAAAAGAAAATCGCATTCTGCATCTAGTCTGATACACTGCATCATCTGCTTTGGTTATACAATTTGAAACTGGAATCGGTTCTCCAGATGCAGGCTTGGCCGAGTGATAAGGAGACCTAGGTTTACCCAGTTACCAGGGTCTTGCTCTCGGCGTTGCAGACAAAGTCCGACAGAAAGGCAAGCCTATACGGTCAGAGCCAGCGCAGCTACAGGTGTTGCCGGAAAGGTGTTGCAGTGCTTCATCACCCGCCGGATATTTTTTTGTGGGGGTGGGGGTTACTTCCTTAACCTTTGCCTTTCCCAGGGCACCTGCAAGGTATTTGAGCTGTTTGACCATACCTGGTGTGTTGTTATAACGTAAATAAGTTCTATTTATAGAAGTACCACGCTACCAAACTGATTTGATACAACATTAAATATTGAAAACACTAAAAGAAAATAATGGATCCAATATTTCTGTATCAGAAAGTATCGTAGAATATAAAATACAGGAAATAAAATTTGAAATCAAATTCAATGTTAGGAGATTTTTCTTTCTTTCTTTCTTTTTTTTTTTTAATAACTCTCCTTCACCCCAAACAAGACATATTGCCACTTGGACGTAAGGGGCTACTAATTGGGACCATGCCCAAGAAGGATTAAGATGTTGGTTTACATTACATTTAAACTTCTGTACAGTTTGGGAAGCATGCAGCAGGAAGGGAATTCCAAAGTCTAGCTGTTCTAGGGAAGAAGCTATTTGAATAGAAAACTTTCTGACATTTTGGGACCTCAACTGTTAATGGGTGTAATTTTGTTGCTAAGCTTTGTCGAGGATATGTACGTCGAGGGGGGCACAAGTGCAAGGAGTTCATCAGAACACATTCCATTAAAATACTTATTAAACTGGCACAGGGATGCAAGATTGCGGTGATGGAACAGCGGTTGGGGACTAGTGGACAGTGGGACCTGTTAGATTGAAGACCCCCTTTTTGGACCCTATGCAAGAGACTAGCGATAGATGCACCAGCCCAGATGTGGCAACAATACTCCATGCATGGGCGAATGTTTTGCCTTGTGGAGGTATAGGATACTCTCAGGTGTGAGCTATTTTCTAGCACGATAGAGAGAACCCACCGTCTTTGCAGCAGCCTTCGCAATGTCCTCAATGTATTTGTTCCAGTTCATACTTCTTGTGAATGTTAAGACGAGGAATTTCAAGGAAGAATTTTTTTCAATTAATGAATGCATTGTAATATTTCAAACAAACCAAGCCATCATCAGTGAGTTATAAACATCCATTTCCTTTTTCATCCTTCGTTGAACTAAAACCGTAGATAACTGAGCTCTCCTGGTGTCAAATAGAGACTGTTTTTACATTGTAAATTGGTGTAACGAGAACGCTAGTGACGTGTGTATAGATAATAGATGTATTTTTCTTTTGTGGTTTTAAAAAATGATTCCTTGTACGAGGGATGTTCCAAAAGTAATGGCTCCAATTTTTTTTTATTCCGCCTTAATGGATAAGAGAAGATTGCAAATCGCATTGCTATGATGATTAAACTTATGCATTCAAAACCTGAAAGTTTCATCTGTCTGTTGCAGATGTTTACAGTGCGGGACTGAAAAAGCAATTCCTGTCATGGACGTGAATCAGAAGCAGAGATGTGTCATTGAATTTCTCCATGCAGAAAAAAATTGAACCGATCAACATCTACAAGCATTCCTTGAGAGTGGCGACGAAGATGTAAATAATAAATAGCGTTCCGGACTTTTACAACCGAGACATCAAAGAGGCTGGCAAAAGTGCATTGAGAATTGTAGTGACTATGTAGAAAAATAAATTCTGGAACATAAAAGCTCGATCATTATAATGGTACCACTCCCGTTTTCATAGCTCTTTAACATTTAGTTTTTGAGATAAAACATAGTAGTCCTTACTTTTGGAACGAACTTCGTATTTTTCGCATTTTTCATTCCATGGTTCTCCCCGGTGTAAAAATATTAGGTTTGGTTACGTTTTGGTATCGCCGATTCTGCTTGGCCGATCGGCGTCAAATTAGCGTTTCGTCGTTAAAGTAAGTTTCGTTTGTATTCTTAAAATTAATTCAGCAAACGAACACATTTTTTTCTTCGAATAAAATTGAAAAAATAATAATAATAACCAAAAGAAAAAAAATTATATCACGACACAGCGCAAGGTTGATAAGTTCAATTTCAGTTTAGTTTCAGCTAAAATTAAAATTATTTTATTTTTATCTTAAAAATATTTTAAAAAGTTTTAATTTGAAAATATTTTTAAAAGTTAATAATCAGAAAATAATTAACAAAAAAAAAACTTTTGCAAAAACATGATTTTTTTTTAAAAACAAATAAAATGATATGAACATTAAAAACTTCGAACCGTGTTTATTTAAAACAAACAAACAAACAAACAAAAAACAAACAAAAAAAACAGGCACAACTCTAGGTCGTCAACAACGAGATTATATTCTCATATTATTTTTCTTAATTCAATTTTTTTTTTGAAAAGTTTTTAATCCTTAAGAAAATAATTAAAAAAATAAATTAACCAAAAACAGTTTTACAAAAACAGTTAAAGTGATATATTTTCATATTCTTTATAAAATACTGACTGGCGACGTCGAATTGCCCCTCTGTCGAATCTGCCAAGTCGTCGAATATACTATCTATATCCACATCAACAGCTACAATAATTTAAGACACTAACGACCGTATCCATTTAAAATCAGAAGATGTTAACAATGTAATATTTCGGACAAACCAAGCCTTCATCAATGAGTTATAGAAGAAAATTTTAAACAATGTTTAAAAAATATATTTTTCTTTGAAGAAGAACCATTTACGAACACAAATACCTATCCATTGTTCGAGTTTTCTCTGGGGCATTCAAATAATTTAATTTAATGTCTCCTTAAACACTCGTCGTTGTGTTGGCAGGGGACGGTGGTTCAGTAGTTAACGACACGGACTGACAAATTGGGTGTTCCAAGTTCGAATCCAGTTCGTTCCATAAAACGCACTTTCACTTAAGATGTTAGTAACTGTCACGTGCTTCCACCTGTAATCCCATTGTCTCTTAACAACAGCCTCTAAGGGTTTTCTAAAGCTTAGGGAATAAACAAAAAGTTGCAGGGAGCAAGATCTGACTTATAGGGAGGGTGAGGAATTGTCTTGATGCCTATGACACCGTCTTTCTTTCTGATCGTTTCTGAGAACTCTCAGCGCAAATCTTCCGCATCTTCAGTTCCTTGCACTGACACTAAACTGTGCACTTATTGTCTCTATAGACACACGGCGATCCTTATTTATGATTTTCTTTATTTGGCCAATCAACTCCTGTGTTCTGACTTCTGTACTCCTCCCACACCTCTCATCATCCCTCACAGACTTCCTGTCTTCCTTGAATCTCTTATGCCACTCAAAACCTGATGTCCTATCCATGTAAGATGGTTTAAAAGCAGTTTCTCTTTCTAAAAAGAATTGTGACTAGAAACATCTTCGGGGAAACCAGTGCCAACAACAAGAATCTCCGATGATCGCTGTAAGGCGGGAATCTAGGATGATTAAAGGAATCCAGAGAAAAGGAAGCCTTCGGGACGCCCTCGGCTATGGTCGATTAACAAGTTCATTTGGCATAATGATTCGTATTTACTAAAGTGCTGAAAAGGGTGGAGTTCAATCCTTAGTTGAATGGTAAACATCGAGAATCATGTAAGGATCAAGGGTAAGTGGAGCAATTCATAGAAACGTGTAGCGTCCTCTCCTACATAATTGTGTATTAGCCAATTAAAGGGAATCTGCAGGTCGTTCTCGATGACGACGATCGATTTATTTATTTATCAAATCTAAGCTGGATAAATTAGAATATGCTTTAATCGAAGAAACTAGATATATAAGTCAGTTGATAAGCATTGATAGATATGAAAATCGAAAGGTATTACTGTAATCCATTGAAGTTTATAAAAGCGATTATAACTCAATTGAAGTGAATGGCTCTCGTCTTGGGGAGGCCTCATGTTTTGACAAGCTTCTGTGCTTGACCTTTACTCCTGATCTTAAATGGAACACGTACATCAAATCTGTTGCCAAGGCCGCTGGAAAAATGGTGAGATCCTTCTATCAATCCAGTAGATATCTAACTGCTGATGCAATTCTCTATCTATATAAGAGCCAAGTACGTCCAAGGATGGAGTACTGTTGCCACATCTGGGCAGGAGCTTCTAGAAAGGACTTTCCTGCCTTAATAAAGTTCAAAATAGACTTCGTAGCCTCGTAGATGTCCTTTTCTCTTCCCTGCAACCTCTATCTCACAGACGAGATGTTGCGAGTTTGTGTCTGCTTTATCTTTATTTTCATGGAAAGTGCTCGACTGAGCTTCAATCTATGGTCCCCCTCGCCAAACTTTCACAAGAAACACTCGCCTATCTGAAAACACTATCAATAATCCCCCCCAGCCTTTATCTGTGCCTAAACCTAAACGTAGATTCCATGAACAAAGCTTCTTTCTTAGAACCATACGCCTGTGAAATTATCTTCCGTTTTCCTGCTTTCCAGCTGACTACAATATGGTTGTCTTCAAATCCAACGTAAACAAGTTTTTGATGAGCCGTTTCACTTAAGTTAAGAAATTTACCGAATTTCCAATTATTAACGAGTACTATATTGTCCAATTGACTACTGTACACTCTTAACCTTTATCCTCGAGTGGTCTCTGTCCTTGATAAGTGATTATGCCTATGTAACAAAAAAAGCGCAGATATACATTACTATTAATTTATAACACGCTAACATTTAAGATCATGCTCTCAAATCAAAAAAATGCCTAATCAAAGAAAAAATGAATTTTAAATCAAGAAAGAACAAAACAAAGAACATTTTTTTCACACATACGAAACCATAGCCATAAAACAGAGACGAACTCCAAGAATACGAAACTTTTCTATTTTCTTTTCCAAACGACCAACATGACTGAGGACGGTCGAAGGCCAAGCCGACCGAAACGCTTCACGAATAACAGTCAAGACGAGAACATTAGTCCGATAAAAACAAGTAATATAAACACTCAACCCTCATCTAAAAAATTAAAAACTGCATAAAACATTTAACTTTCTGTCTTTCTCTTTCACACGACGTATTGGAATTTAGCTGCGTTTCTTATCAGAATTATATGTTGGATAAATTGACGCTACGAAATGAAAAAATCAAATCAAAAACAAAAAATAAAATCAAAAGCAACAAAAAGAACTGAATTTTAAAATAAGAAACTTGTAAAAGAAAAATAAATATAAATATTTATTTTTCGCTCTCTCTGTTGTGCAGGCCATTGTATATTACTTTATATTATATGCATAACATATCAAAATTTGATACCCAATAATATAAAAGCAAAAATAAACAACAACAACAACAACAATAAACAAACACAAAACAAAGCTAAATACTAAAACTTGAATTCCACGCACGCACGCACACACACACACACACACACACACACACACACACACACACACACACACACACACACACACACACACACACAAAACATCACAGAATTTTGGTAAAAAAAAAACATCACTGGAATTCTACAGTTTTACCAAGAACTAACAGACAATATTTTCCGAAGCAACCAGGATCATTTTTTTCTTAAAAAAAACTTATTTTTCTGTGATTTAAATTTTATGTTTTTTATATTTTATTTTTGTTTATTTCTTCCATTAAACATTTGAAATATTTTAATTGTCCATATTTTTTATTCATTGCCTTTCTTTTATATTTTTCAAAAAGACTGATAATGCGATTTTGTAAGAATGTTGAAAAAGCAGAATGTCTCTCCGCATTATAGTCCTACCTACAGAATGTCAATATAAACGTGACCCATTTGAAAGTTAACAACTTCACCAATATTTACGGTAGAGAGGAAATTGAGTGCCTACTGGATACCATTCTCGGATAACGGCGAGTCAATTTCTGTTCTATCGTTACTTTTATGGTAGATTCTCGACTGAGCTTCAATCTATACGATCCCCTCTGTAAAACGTTCGCAACAAATACTCGTTTAACTATAACAACCGTCAGCAACTTCCCCACTCTTTACAAACTAAACGAAACATCCATGAGCAGAGTTTCTTTCCTAGAACTAGCTGCCTTCCCAGCTGACTACGCCATGACAGTTTGCAAATCTAATATAAATAAATTCTTGCCGAGCCGTCCCCTTAAATTATAAATGCTATCCAAGATCTACCTATACTGACTATTTCGTGTAACAGCGTGTACGGCTATATGCAAATATCAAGCTCTAAGCAAAGTGACGTCACGGTAAAGTAAAAGAAGACTACAAAAGAGAGAGAGAGAGCACGTTCAAGAAGATGATCACGTTAGAGACGTGGATGACGTTCAAGAGCAGGTCCGAAAAGGCGATGATGTGAAAAGAGACACAATCGTAATGAGAAGTCATGCGTGGCAGGAGAATAAGGAAATAAATGTGGTTGTTGCACGAAATAATTAGTTCAAATCATACTTTGTTTACTTTGCGACTTTTTGGGATATAAAATTCATTCGTGTACTAAATATCAATTCTATAGTGGATGGGTTGAGGGGGAGATTTAAGTGTTTAGAATATGTGAAGAAATTGTTTGTAAGTGACGGGTGTGATCAAATGGACTTTTTTTTTACGTGTGTGGGTAACGTTACAGTTGTCTATCTATCTCCCTAACACTTATTAATCCTTATCCTCGAGTAACCTCCGGACCTTGATAAGCAGTGACCCCAATTTAAAAAATCTTGTGTCCTTAGTCTCTCTGTACAGGAGTTTGTCAGAATAGCCTGATAAGTAAACCCTGCTTAAATATAAAAAACAACATATTATTAAATACTTATATATCCCCACAACCCATCCACTATATAAGTAAATACTTAAATATCCCCACATCCCATCCACTAAAGAATTAAATATTTAATTATCCCCACAACCCATCCACTATATAATTGAATATTTAAATATCTCCACTATCCACTATAAAATTAAATACTTAAATATCCCCACAACCCATCCACTATAAATAAAATACTTAAATATCCCTACAACCCATCCACTATTGAATTAAATATTTAAATATCCCCACAACGCACCAACTATAAAATAACATGGATAAATATCCCCGCAACCAATCCATTTTAGAATTAAATACTTAAATATCCCCACAACCAATCTTCTATTGAATTAAATACTTAAATATCCCACAACCTTACCATTATAATATTAAATATTTATAATATCTTCACTCCCATCCACTAGAGAATTAAATACTTTAATGCCCCACAACGTATCCATTATAAAATTAAATACTTAAATATCTCCACAACCCATACACTATGAATTTAAATACTTAAATATCCCCACAACCCATCCACTATAAAAGTAAATACTTAAATATCCCCAAAACCCACCCAGTATAAAAGTAAATAATTAAATATCCCCACAACCAACCCACTATTAAATTAAATACTTAAATATCCCCACAACACATTCACTATTAAATTAAATACTTACATATAATCACAACCTATACACTATAAAATTAAATACATAAATATCCCTACAACCAATCCATTATAAATTTACATACTTAAATATCCCCACAACCAATCCTCTATAAAATTTAATATTTAAATATTTCCACAACCCATCCACTATAGAATTAAATACTTAAATATCCCCACAACCAATCCACTATAGAATTAAATACTTAAATATCCCCACAACCCATTCACTATAAAATTAAATAATTAAACATCCCACAACCACTAAGTACTGTTAAAAATCTAAACGATAACGGATACACGACGCTATATGGCATAAACGTTAAGAGACTAACTCCAAATAATACCTGTTTGCATCTAATCCAGGTAATTATGTAGCTTATATATATATATATATATATATATATATATATATATATATATATATATTAGTGTTGGGACGATTAATCGGAATCGGAAAAATCGGAGCTTTTAGGGGCATCAGAATCGGTATCAGAATCGGGAAAATGTGAGCCTATTTTCCGATGCCAAAACCGATTCCTTTAATTATCCATTTTATTATATTTTGTTTTTATAAAACGTCTTCCATTACTTGTAGTAATAATAAAATAATAATTTTTTATTGATTTAAAATTCCAGTAAGACTAAAATCTCTAGATGACACCCTCACAAGTGTGTATTTACCTTTAAGAAAATACACGCACATTTAAGATGTTTTTTTTTTTTACAGTAATCGGATCCAAATAAGAAATTTATAGTAAAATATGTAGAGATTTATGAAGAATCGGAATCGGTAATTGTATCGGAATCGGGAATTGTATCGGAATCGGAATCGTCTCACCACGAATATATATATATATATATATATATATATATATATAGGGAGAGAGAGAGAGAGAGAGAGAGAGAGAGAGAGAGGGGGAGAGAGAGAGAATAAAAAGAACAAACCGAGCTATGTGTTCATCCACGTTTCGTCTTTATTTCGAGACTTCACCCGGATGAATGAGATTAAGAAAACAAGATTTTTTTTATCATAGATTTTTCTTGTCTATAAATGTTTATATTTTCCAAGTTGATAGCATAACAGATTTTGCAATTGTTTTCATTTTATTATGTACAATATTAAAATTTTTTAATGGAGAGTAAACAATGCATTGTGGATGCGTTATCAGCAGCTACCGTTACTCTCGCTTCTCTTTATTTGTCCCTCAGTCCTCTTTTTAATGAGTGATTTTTCTGACAAAGGGAAAAGAAAAAGCTGTTTTCTAAGTTGGCAGTATTCTGCGTGAACAGCCGCCAGAGATCTCGGAAATTTTCTGTTTCTATGTCTATCCTTGTAGCCATGTCACTAGTAAGTGTGCTGGAGGTAAACGTTTTATCTGGGCTGACGTTATCCGCCTAATAGTCAGGGACACAAACCTTGGATTAACCACTAAGGAGGCTGTCCTATCAACAGGTGCAAAGTACTGGGGCTGCTGTATTGCCATTTGGTTAATGGACTCTGCAGTAGCTTCTGGTGGGGCCTCTCGATGCCATATTAGTGGGTAATTGTTACAGCTTTATCTTTTCATGTGCTAGAAAAAATTCTTCATTTCTATTTCTCTTTTACTCTCCCTCTCTGCCCTGCTTCAGGCATGTCTGTCGAACTAGTCCACAAATCCCAAAACACCATCATGAAAAGTCTCAATAAAAAACACACGATTAAACCCGGATCTCCAACTTTTAACGTAGACCCCCACTACCAGGTCTCCTTCTCTAACATCAGGGGCCTACGTTTTAACCTTCCAGAGGTTGAAACCCAATTACAGGAGACTAAACCAGACATATTGTTTCTAAGTGAAACTGTCTTTGGACAGACCATTTCCCTAGATGAGTTCGTAATTAAAGGATACTCTAATTTAACTTCCAAATCTGACCCCCAAGATCACCATGGGCATCGAATATGTGCCTATATAAAAGATGGCTTTCAATGTGGTAGTGACATCTCCAGAGAAGATCCTAACTTACCCTATATATGCTTCTGGGTTGCACTAGCTCAAACTACCGCATTTATATTTGCTCTCTATCACTCCCACAACAGCGGAGTTCCTATCTTTAAAAGCATATCTGAGAAAATTGACCACGCCCTATCTGCTTATCCTTCAGCTAATATTCATGTCTGTGGAGACTTCAATGTTCACAACGTGGATTGGTTGACCCATTCAAACAAGACCGGTGATGAGGGGAGGTTTTGTCATGATTTCTCCATTGCTTATGACCTCACTCAGATTGTTCATGAACCCACCCGTTCAACCGACTTCGTAGCCTTGTGGGGGGGATGTCCTTTTCTCTTCTCTGCAACCTCTTTCTCACAGAAGAGATGCTGCGAGTTTGTCTCTGCTTTAACGTTATTTTCATGGCACGTGCTCGGCTGAGCTCCATTCTATGGTCCCCCCTCGCCAAACTTTCACAGAAAGCACTATTACTAGTTTCCCCCATCTTTATCTGTGCCTAAACCTAAACGTAGATTCCATGAACAAAGCTTCTTTCTTAGAACCGTACGTCTGTGAAATTGTTTTCCGTTTTCCTGTTTTCCAGCTGACTACAATATGGTTGTCTTCAAGTACAACGTAAACAGGTTCTTGATGAGCCGTTCCAATTAAGTTAACAAATTTACCGAATTTCCATTACTAACGATTACTATATTGTCCAATTGACTACTGTACACTCTTAACCCTTATAAAATATAAAAAAACTCGTAATTTCTCTTTTAAAAGTGGGTTATTTATTTTCTTTATGGTTATACTTCCAAAATAAACTATTAAAGTTGTTTTAAAAGTAATAGAAATATTTTTTTTTATTTTTTAAAAAACAGTAATGAATTTTACGAACTCAATATTTTTCAATTTTTAAACTTGAAAAATCTATCAAAATTTTTCTATTGATTCTATTCTTACGATATTTCCAGGATCAATGTGAAATTTTATGCTCTTTCCAATTTAAATTCACGCCCCCCCCATTTTCAAGTTTCTATTAAAAAGTAAATAATTAATTTACTCACCAAAGTTTTATATATCACAAATTGAAGAGAAAAGGTCAATAAGTAATATATTCAAATTTAAAACAAAAAGTAGTGTTTTTTAGAAATTTACCTGTAAAGTTCGAAGTTTAAAACCTTTTTTTTTTTTAACCACGTTGTTTGTTTTTTCTTTTGTTTTTTTTTAATGAAACCTTGGTCCTTGCTCCTTTAATTAAAAAAATATTAGGGCTTGAATTACATTTTTCGAGTAGTTATAAGCTTGGAAAGACAGGGGATCGAATAATTCACGCTTCCCATTTTGAAATGTCTATTAAAACGTAAATAATTAATTTACTCACCAAAGTGTTATATACCACAAATTGAAGAGAAAACGTCAATAAATAATATATTCAAATTTAAACCAAACAAAAAAGTAGTGTTTTTTAGAAATTTACCTGTGAAGTCCGAAGTTTAAAACCTTTAAAAAAAAACACGTTGTTTGTTTTTTGTTTTTAATGAAAACTTGGTCCTTGCTCCTTTAATTGAAAAAAAATTAGGGCTTGAGTTACATATTTCGAGGAGTTATAAGCTTGGAAAGACGGGGTGGAATTATTCACTATTTTTCACGAAATGTCTGACACACCTACCAATCTACCCATGTTAAGAACGGCTTTCGGAATAGACACCCCTAACCTTGCCAGCATATCCGAAAAGCTATAAAAGTTGACGTGTCGGATGTGAACGATGAGTTGAACGTAATGTAAAAATGTACCGAATTTAAAAGGGAACGAAATTCAAATTTCCGTTCCATTTTTACAACAACCGTAAAGCAGAGCATTCTATGCAAATTTTACCTAACTTACTGTATTAATGCTATTTTTTTAAGCAAAAAAAATATTTAGGTTTGGCTATAAATTCCTAAACTCATTTCACCCTAAATAATTTAGGTGACTGAAATAGGAATCTAATTGAATCTTTAATTTCCTGAATAATATGCGAGTAATTCATTTTTCTTCGAGTTATATCGACTTCATTAATACGGACTTTAAGGGCTTTTTTCGTAATGTTCTTGTAAAAATTATTTTTTGTTATTACAAATTACGATGCTTTATTTATATAAAAAAGCAAAAATAAATTCTTGCGTTTTTATTTACTACTGAAAACCATAACTTTAGTAAAGGTATTTTTTGTTTAAAGAAAATAAAACATTTTCACTAAGAGTTAAGTAAAAATAATCATTATATTCTGCGATCATTATTTGATAAATACTGCAATTTTCATAAAAATTGGTTAATTTCCTGATTTTTGGTGAATTTTTAAGTAAAGGGAGGAATCAAAATGTTTATACACTTTGAGCGTCGGCATTCATTTTGTCTGTACCTACCATTTTTCGATCAGAGAGGGTATTTTTTTTTATTTTGCAAGAAACAAATCATAAACTCAAACTTTTTATAATAAAAGTTAAATTGAAATATACTGGAAATTAAACATCACAATAATGGTACAACATATTTTGAAATTAGAAAAATAAAAAAACAAACAAACTTTTTTTTAGCATGTTAAAAGTATTTAGGTTGGTAGATAATTAAATTCTACTGTATTGGTATAAGTTTTTTTTTTGTTGCTGTTGTTTCTTGCTTTTTACAATTTTCGATTAAATACTTCTAAATTAAGCGGGGTTGCTTAGATTGTATTTTAAACTAAACTTCGGAGGTTGGAATGCCCCCCCCACCTAAAATGTACTTGGATAAATCGATTTTATAGCGAGATTTAAGGATGGTTAGCCGAAAAAAAAGGTTAAAAACCAAACAAATAATCAATAAATGATTGTTACCAAAGGCAATAAATGTTACTTTTTTTTACTTTCATGAATTAGTTTATTTTATGTTTTAAAGTATTTTTAAGCGCTTTTCTTTATTTTTTAATCTAAAATTGCGGGTGTGTGGGTACCAAATATCTCCAGATTTTCTAGAATACCCCGCTTGATTGCAAACGAAATCTCCAGATCTAGCAGGAAAACCGCTAAATTGGAAAGACTGGTCACGTGACAGGAAGCGGTAATAAATAATTGTCCCTAAATAAAAAAAATGGCCTATCGGTGCAAAGAAAACCACCTATTTATCATAGAAAAATTAAGTATAATGTTATAATTAAAAAGAAATATATAAAAACACACATGGATATAGTAAACATATTATACCAAAACGTGGAAGCCATCCGTCCAGTGGTTTTTTAGACAATTAATTGCGAACGAACGAAGAGTTACATTTATATATATATATATATATATATATATATATATATATATATATATATATATATATATATATGCCGGCAAAAAGAAAGTCCGCACTTGTGATTTTTTCAAACACTGCAAATTTAAGCTAAATTTAATATAACTGTTTAAACAGCCTATACTTCATTTGATTAGCCTTTTATTCCTCCATAATTTTACCTGTTCATATTTGACTTTTAATGGAAATATTTTAGTGTTCACGTCACTTAAAAAAATAACTTTTAATTGAAATATTCTCGTGTTCACGTGAATTTTAAAAAATAACTTAAAATTGAGGCGGCAAAAAGAAAGTCCGTCCAATTGAAAATTGTTATTTAAATGTAACTTTAGCACATTAATGCAACACAAATACAGCAGGAGACAATGAACTAGTTAATATTTAGTAGCATAGCCCTTCTGCAATTTGATAGCCTGCAATCTTTTGGGAATTCCTTGATTTAGACTGCAGCAATACTCCGAGGAAAGGGCATCCCACTTTTCTTTAATTTTTGTCCAAAGTTCTTCCAAATTTGAAATTTTATCATTGCGTAGCTGTTGCTTGATGTAATGTCTGTCATACGTTTTCGATAGGATTGAGGTCTGGAGATTGTGCAGGCCAATAACATCATACTCTTCCAGAAACCTCTTGACATTGCCAGCTGTGTGAATGGGAGCATTATCTTGCATGAAGGTAGGATTATCATCCAAATTCCGACCAAAGTAGGGTAGAAAA
>NC_136518.1:9983343-9988343 GCF_053919585.1 Euprymna scolopes | reverse complement strand
GGAAAACACACATATATATTGGATATATAAAACCTCATGAATTCATAACAAAGTCGCGTTACACGTCCTCATTTTTATAAGAAGACAATGTCTTCTTTTACCAGTATTTCTTTCTATTTCAGCGTTCCAGTTCTCCCTGTTATCGGAGGCGCCCCGAAGTGGGAGCCTACCGAAATGGTGACCTCTAATTAGTAACCATGTTAATGTATGGTAATAATACCATAAAAGTACAGTTTTTTTTTATTTTGAAATCATGTCTCTATAATAATATATACGAAATACGGACAAATTAAAATATCATATTTAAGCGTATTTTACGACCGGGCAAAGACGCCCCCCCACTCTTAGTAATATTCTAAACGACAAAGGCTAATCTAAAAAAGACTTCTGAAAGTCTCCGTTCTGTGTAATTTCGTTTATATTTTCCGTATTTTTTTTTTAAATGTAAATAATTTTGGAACTAAAATGACTGATTTTAGTCTTCGATTGCAACTATAGCCTGAAAATGTGACGAAAATGAGGCATCGAAATTACTCCAAAGTGTATAGTTATCCAAAAGTCAATATATTGATACCGTGGCATCTTTAACGTTCGTACGTACGCGTGTCACGGTTTCTAGATTATAAATTATTCGATTAGGAGGCTAGAAATTGATAACATACGATGAACATTAAATTAGCATATAAATATACGTTAATTTAATGTTTGTAGTATGTCATCGCCTTCTATCTTTCTTTTTAATAAATAGGATCTCCCGATCACCGAAGACGCAATGGAAAAAGATAAATAGATAAATAAAAGTTTTCAAAAATGATTTCGCTTTTGGGCGATACGTGTAACTAAAATATACCTTCTTGGTATTCTGGCTAGGATCCAAGCGTAGTATATGTTCTGTCTAAAGATGGTATAATGATATCGTGGGGTTTCCGTCCGCATCGGGCGTCCATATAATGGAAATATGTCATAGACTCCTATAAGGATATCGGAGATAAACTGCAATAACCAGATATATTCTGACACTACATGAACCAGATTACTTAGGTAAATACTTGTATAGTTGTAACAAAAGGGCTACAAGATCAAAGTATAGTATCTGTTCTTCAGATGCTGCACTTCTATTTCTTGTTCTCTTTCGGTGGAGGAGAAATCCTTCACGACTGAGACAATTTTTATTTTTGTACCTTTTCTCCACGTTAAAAAACGACCCTGGTGTCTAACTCTGTCTTGTGGGGAGGCATAGTAAATAGGTACAATAATATCGCGGAGTCTCCGTTAACATTGAAAGTTCACAGAATGACCAGCAGAAATATATTACACATGAAAGATGCTGCTATTGAATTTCCTCAGGTCCCACTAATAATAAAAAAATTGTGATTTTCGGTTTTATTTTGCATATTCTATATACATTTAAATATTGCCTAGTTTATACATCTTAGGCAGGGTGCAAAGTAGAGTCTTTAATATTTTACCTTCTAATGTCTACCAAGCAAGAGCACCTGTCCAGGGGTTGTAATGTTTGCTGCTTGCGATAGTTTTACAAGTGCTTCTACCGAATGTCCTCTGATTAATTTACTTCACTTGTATCCCTACATACTTGGCCGACCGCTTCATATCTGGCCGACCCTACGCACCACTTGCCGAGCCCTACATACCTGGCCGACCTCTATATACCTTGCCGACCGCTACATTTCTACATTTGTTGAACCCAAAATACCTGGGAGACCGCTAAATACCTTGCAAACCGTTACATATCTGGCGACAACTACACACCACATGGCCGAGCCCTAAATACCTGGCCGACCGCTACATATATGGCGATCCCTACGCACCCCTTTCCGAGCCGTTACATACCTGGTCGACCGCTACATATTTGGCCGACTTCTATACACCCCTTGTCGAACCCTGAATACCTGGGCGACCGCTACATACTTGGCCGACCTCTACACACCCCTGACCGAGCCTTAAATACCTGGCCGACCGCTACATACCTGGTCGACCTTTACACACCCCTTGCCGAACCCTTAATACCTGGCCAACCGCTACATACCTGGCCGACCTCTACACACCCCTGGCCGAGCCTTAAATACCTGGCCCACCGCTACATACCCGGCCGAACTCTACACACCCCTGACCAAGCCTTAAATACCTGGCCGACAGCTACATACCTGGCCGACCTCTACACACCCTTGGCCGAGCCTTAAATACCTGGCGGACCGCTACATACCTGGTCGACCTTTACACACCCCTTGCCGAACCCTTAATACCTGGCCGACCGCTACATACCTGGCCGACCTCTACACACCCCTGGCCGAGCCTTAAATACCTGGCCGACCGCTACATACCTGCTCGACCTCTACACCCACCTGGCCGAACCCTTAATACCTGGCCGACCTCTATACACCCCTGGCCGAGCCTTAAATACCTGGCCGACCGCTACATACCCCTGGCCGATCTCTACACACCCCTGGCCGAGCCTTAAATACATGGTCGACCGCTACATACCTGGTCGACCATTACACACCCCTTGCCGAACCCTTAATACCTGGCCGACCTCTACACACCCCTGGCCGAGCCTTAAATACCTGGTCGACCGCTACATACCTGGCCGACATCTACACACCCCTGGCCGAGTCTTAAATACCTGGTCGACCGCTACATATCTGGCCGACCGCTACATACCTGGCCGACCTCTACACACCCCTGGCCGAGCCTTAAATACCTGGCCCACCGCTACATACCTGGCCGACCTCTACACACCCCTGGCCGAGCCTTAAATACCTGGCCCACCGCTACATACCTGGCCGACCTCTACACACCCCTGGCCGAGCCTCAAATACCTGGTTGACCGCTACATACCTGGTCGACCTTTACACACCCCTTGCCGAACCCTTAATACCTGGCGGACCGCTACATACCTGGCCGACCTCTACACACCCCTGGCCGACCGCTACATACCTGGCCGACCGCTACATACCTGGCCGACCGCTACATACCTGCTCGACCTCTACACACCCCTGGCCGAGCCTTAAATACCTGGGCGACCGCTACATACCTGGCCGACCTCTACACACCCCTGGCTGAGCCTTAAATACCTGTTCGACCGCTACATACCTGGCCGACCGCTACATACCTGGTCGACCTCTACACACCCCTTGCCGAACCCTTAATACCTGGCCGACCTCTACATACCTAGCTGACATCTACACACCCCTGGCCAAGCCTTAAATACCTGGTCGACCGCTACATATCTGACCGACCGCTACATACCTGGCCAACCTCTACACACCCCTGGCCGAGCCTTAAATATCTGACCGACCGCTACATACCTGGCCGACCTCTACACACCCCTGGCCGAGCCTTAAATACCTGGCCGACCACTACATGCCTGGCCGACCTCTACACACCTCTGACCGAGCCTTAAATACCTGGCCGACCACTACATACCTGGTCGACCTTTACACACCCCTTGCCAAACCCTTAATACCTGGCCGACCGCTACATATCCGGTCGATCCACATTATTTTTTCTTCAAATGTTAGCCTGCCTGCCATCATTAAGATCGATGAGTTTAATCTGCAAAAAAACAAAACAAAACAAAAAAAACATCTGGTTTTAAGTTATTTAAAGTGTGTATACATCTTTTTGGGACACGATATATATATATATATATATATATATATATATATATATATATATATACACACACACACACACACACACATATATATATATATATATATATATATATATATATATATATATATATATATATGTGTATATAAAGCTGAATGTGCGTGTGTGTGTGTGTGTGTGTGTGCCTGGTCACGAATAGGCTCTTATATGGTTAACTATTTTAAAAAACTGATTACATATAATGATAGAAGATGTATCGAGACAATGGGTATGTTTGATCTGTCAGGACGGTGGTTCATTAAAATTGTGGAGTCTGCGTTCACGCCTGGTCCACAAAGTATGGAAATAAAAAATTTAAAAATAAAAAAAAAAACGTTTACAAGTGCTTTTGATATAGATGTACATAATAATACTTTGATAAGTATGTCTTATCTTAAACAGGGATGGTATAATAAAATTGTGGGGTCTGCGTTCGCGCCTGACCTCCATAGACTGGAAATAGGCACAAACTTTAATAAAGACTTTTCATATCTATCTGCGTAAGTATACTTTGATAATTATGTTTCAGTTTGAAGAAATATGGTATAATAAAATTATGGGGTGTTCGTTCGCGCCTGACCTCCATAGAATGGAAATATGTCACAAAGTCTAACAAGGGTCTTTAATATAGATCCACAGAATATTGTGATAAGTGTTTCAGTGTGAACAGGTATGGTATAATAAATTATGGGGTTTATCTATTTTATTTTTACTTTCATCATATTTTGCTTTGGTGATACCCCCAAATTCGAAACTATCTCTTTACAACCCTTCCTTTTCATAACCTATCATACTTTAATAAATCAGAGTCCATTTTCTGTAGGCTGCTTTTGAACCCAGTCAACGACGGGTACTTTTGCTAGTATATATATATATATATATATAGATGTCTCGTGATACGGGGTTCGAATCGTTCGACTGGTATATATATATATATATATATATATATATATATATATATATATATATATATATATATATGAAATAGTCTGTGTGTCTGTGCGATTTGACATAAAGTGTATTGAAATTTGGAAAAATCTTTTTAATCGGTTTTCGGCCAGAAATTTGGCTGTCAATGGGTCAAAGTTCAAAGATTTGACCTTTGAAAACTCTACCAAACTCCTTCCCCAATTTTGGGTCTAAACACTTGAAATTTTAAATGTAGGTTACTCGGACACAGATCAAACATTTTAATTTAATTTGAGCCCAAAACAATAAATGATAAGAGGGTCAAAATTGGGGTAAACGTTTAAAATATTTTACCTCTGCGGTCTCTACGAAATTACTCAGCCAACATTTGACATGTTACATAAAGTGTATTCAGACAT
>NC_136518.1:9963343-9980843 GCF_053919585.1 Euprymna scolopes | reverse complement strand
CTTTATTTTTGTTATTCAAGAAACATCTCTTTTATCGTGTTGACGTATATAAGGAACTCCTACATAACCAGCCCCTTACGTGTTCGACTAACGAGAGTTTCAGATTTCACTTTGATATATATATATATATATATATATATATATATATATATATATATATATATATATATATATATATACTAGCAAGGAGACCCAACGCTGTCCAGGATTGAATGAAGATCAGCGAAGGTTTTACACTTCTAATACTTTTATTGCCATCGAAATCTATTTAGTTTGAGATGTATTTTAAAGACTAGTTTTTTTTTGCAACTAGTATGCAGACCTGAGGTTACCCGGGATCGAATGATGACCAACGAAAGGCTTCACAATCCCAAATTTTTTATTGTTATCGAAATCAGTCATGCCTCTGATTCTAATCTCTCCCATAGTTTAAAATGTTTTTCAGAGTGCTCCTTATATTAATGGTGTTATCTGGACTTGGATTTTTCCTTCTTGTTATCTATTATGACATTCGGTCTTCTTGCTTGGATGGGTTTATGTGCTTGTATATCCATGTCACATAAATTTCTTTATTTTCAATGTCAAGTACCGCTGCTAGTTTATGCTTGTACCAAATGCAGTTGACTGCATAATTCTACGTGTACTGCATCTTCCACTTGCTCGTATCTATTCTTATATTCTATTTAGGATAGTTTGCTGCATTCGCCTATTATGTGGTGTATTGTTTCATCTCTTTGTCAATAGAGTCTGCATTTAGTTTTTCTTGTGTCTTGTCGATCTTTACGTTGATGTGGTTTGTGCTGATCGCGTTGTATTGTGCGGCTGTCAGTTGAAGTCTCCATGTTCTCATTGCACTTTTTTATAACATTGATAATCTTGCTTGGTATTTTGTACATTCTCAGACATTCTATAATCCATGTTTGAGGGATCCTGTCGTGTATTTCTTGTTGTCAATCTATGCTATTATTACGTTTTTTTCTATGTTTTACTTCCTTAAGGATTTTTAAGTCTAAGCATAGTATGTTATGTGTTCCTTTTTGTCCCTTTTTTGATACCCTTTCTATTCCAAGGGTTTTATGAAGGAGTGGTAAATGTTTATTTTATTAGTTTCACTTTTTGTCTATGCGTATATGGGTATGTGTAGATGTTGAGTTAAAACAAAACCATGATACATTATTATTATTATTATTATTATTATTAATTTTATTATTATTATTAATTTTATTATTATTATTATTTTTATTATTATTATTTTTAATTTTATTATTATCATTTTTATTAATTTTATTATTATTATTAATTTTGTTATTATTATTATTATTATTAATTTATTAATATATTATTAATATTATTATTATTATTAATTTTATTATTATTATTATTAATTTTATTATTATTATTATTTTTATTATTATTATTTTTAATTTTATTATTATCATTTTTATTAATTTTATTATTATTATTAATTTTATTATTATTATTATTAATTTTATTATTATTATTAATTTTATTATTATTATTATTTTTATTATTATTATTTTTAATTTTATTATTATTATTTTTATTAATTTTATTATTATTATTAATTTATTATTATTATTAATTTTATTATTATTATTATTATTATTATTATCATTTTTATTAATTTTATTATTATTATCAATTTTATTATTATTATTATTTTTATTATTATTATTATTATTTTTAATTTTATTGTTATTATTTTTATTAATTTTATTATTATTATTATTAATTTATTATTATTATTAATTTTCTTCTTATTATTATTAATTTTATTATTATTAATTTATTATTATCATTATTATTATTAATTTTATTATTATAATTATTATTATTAATTTTATTATTATTAGTATTAATTTATTATTATTATTGATTTATTATTATTATTAATTTTATTATTATTATTATCAATTTTATCATAATAATCATTAAGTTTATTATTATTATTAATTTTATTATTATTATTTTTATTAATTTTATTATTATTATTATTATTATTTTATTATTATTATTTTTATTTTTATTATTATTATTAATTTTATTATTATTATTATTATTATTTTTATTATTATTATTAATTTTATTATTATTATTATTATTTTTATTAATTTATTCTTATTTATTTTATTATTATTATTGATTTTATTATTATTATTATTAATTTTATTATTATTATTGATTTTATTATTATTATTATCATTATTTTTATTAATTTTATTATTATTATTATTAATTTATTATTAATGTTATTATTATTATTATTAATTTTATATTCTTATTAATTTTATTATTATTAATAATAATTTTCTTCTTATTATTTTTATTAATTTAATTATTATTATTAATTTTATTATTATTAATAATTTATTATTATTAGTAGTAGTAATTTTATTATTTTTATTTTTATTATTAATCTAATTAGTATTATTTTTAACATTATTATTCTTGTTTTTAATATCATTATTATTTATTATTATCATCATTATCATTTTCTATTTTTTTACATGGCAACACCAATTATCAAGGCCCAGAGGCCACTCGAGGATAAGTGTAAAGTGTGTACAGTAGAAATTGGACAACATAATAATCGTTAATAATGGAAATACGGTAAATTTGTTAACTTATATGGAACGGCTCAGCAAAAACTTGTTTACGTTAGACTTGAAGACAACCATATTGTAATCAGCTGAAAAGCAAGAAAACGGAAGACAATTCCACAGGCGTGCAGTTCTAAGAAAGAAGCTTTGTTCATGTAATCTACGTTTAGGTTTAGGCACAGACAAAGAGTGGGGGAAATTATTGATTGTTTTTTTCTGCTAGACGGGTGTTTCTTGGGAAAGTTTGGCGAGGGAGGACCATAGATTGGAGTACAGCCGAGCACTTGCCATGAAAATAACGATAAAGCAAAGACAAACTCGTAACATCTGTTCTGTGAGAAAGAGGTTGCAGGAAAGAGAAAAGGACATCCCCTATGAGGCTACGAAGTCTATTTTGAACTCTATCAAGACAGGATAAGTCCTTTCTAGCAGCTCCTGCCCAGATGTGGCAACAGTATTCCATCATTGGACGTACCTGGCTCTTATATAAATAGAGAATTGCATCAGCAATGAGATATCTACTGGATCGATAGAAGGATCCCACCATTTCCCAGCGGCCTAGGCAACGGATTTAATGTATGTGTTCCACTTAAGATCAGGAGTAAAAGTAAAGCCTAGATGCTTGTCAAAACATGAGGCCTTCCCAAGACGAGAGTTATTCATTTCAGTTGATGGGATCAGACCGTTGATGATGTAAAGATAAAAGCTTGGTTTTAGATGCATTAAAAGTAACCAGCCACTCCTTCCCCCATTGTACCACATGCTCAAGATCAGAGGAGAGAGAATCAGAGAGAACTTGGTCGTTTACGGTCTTAGATGTGCTACCATAGATAGTGTCATCAGCATAAATGTCTACGAATGATGTAAGGATGTGATTTGGAAGATCATTAATGTAGATCGGGAAGAGAGTTGGGCACAGGATGGACCCCTGAGGGACTCCAGCATTAATGCTGAGGGCTTCTGATTTCTGCCCATCAACCACTACTCTTATGGATCTATCAGAGAGAAATGATTTAATAATAGAGAAGACATTTATACCGTAGCTGGAAATCTTGTGAAGTAAACCTTTATGCCATACTCTATCAAAGGCCTTTTATATGTCAAGAGCAATTGCCCTAGAAAGGAAACCTCCGTCGAGAGATTCTCTAATCCTATGAGATATAACTATAAGCTCATCTGCTATAGATCTAGCAGAACCGAAACCATATTGCGTATCCCTAAGAAAATTATTTTTTGCTGAGATGGTTGATTACTTCTCGATTTAACACAAATTCCAGCAACTTACTCATAACGCACAGGAGACTTATTGGCCTGTACTGAGAGGGAGATGAGCGATCACCCGAATTCTTAAATACAGGGCATACTGATGAGATTTTTCAGGGTGATAGGAAGCAATTTTCCTTAAGGCAACGTTTAAAGAGTTTTGTAAGGATGGGCGCTAGTTTAGGTTGAAGTCTTTCGAGTACTATAATTGGAATACAATCAGGGCCGGTTGCTTTACTTGAATCAAGGTTTTTAATTAGCTTGGCAACATCACGTACAGATATTTGTATATCACATAGCGTGTTTTCTGACACAGGAGGAAATATTGGAAGTTATTATTATCATTATTATTATTATTTATTATTATTATCATCATTATTACCATCATTATTATTATCATTATTATGATGATTATCAATATTATTATTATTATTATTATTATTATTATTATTATTATTATTATTATTATTATTTGTGTTAGGTTGGGCTTCTGTGGCTTTTATGTGCGTATGCATGGTAAAATAGAAAATTCAGACAGACAGATACTAAATCACAATTACTGTTGCATCAGGTTTCTTCTGATTGGAAGATCTATTGTTTTACACATCCGATACCGATGCCCCATTCAGTCTCAAAGGAATGGACCCCCCCATGTTCGGGTAGTTGCTAGTGTAATTTTGTGGTAAATGTTGCACAATCTCCAACCACAGTTCTGAATCTGCACTGCTTGAGTCCAGTGGCAAGGAGAAGTGCTAGACGACTGGAAACAACGCCGAGATAAGCGGAGAGCACACCATTTTAGTACTGACTAATCTCCACGTTGCTTAACTTCGATGAGCTAAAGAGAACCGATGTGTCAACGTGATTATGCCGTATTTAATCACAATCAGTTCAACTAAATGGATTTATAAGCATATCTTGGTAACGAATGCAAATAATAATCAGAATTTTACAGTCCACGTGTTATGCAATCGCCGGGCAACGCCGGGCAGAAAGCATTTATTCAATCATCCATTTTTCTATCTATCTAATTGTTTATCTGTCTAGCGATTGAATCGTGGGAAACGATAGGTTGAGTGAGCATTGCAGGTGCAGAAAGGGTCACGGGGGTTATGATGTGACATGAATCAAACTCTGTGACTGATCAAGTTGCACCGGAAGGTATGCAAACGGGGACCGAATCTGATGTGTCAAGGGTTTAGGTTTGAAGTGGTTAATTTACTTCGCTGAAATTAGTTGAGTTCGTTCTTAAACGTCGAAGAGACGAGATTGTTAAACAGGCTCCTCATAAGCGCCGACGGTTTCCAAATCTATGCAAAGAAACCACAAGCCAAAGACCTTCATTCACTCTAGTTTCTGTTGTGATGAAATTCCTGAAAAGTGAATATATATATATATATATATATATATATATATATATATATATATATATATATAATTTATTTGTACAAACATTGATGGCTACATATGCGCATACATGTTTCTGCAATCACCCGTTATTGGGGAGATTATGTTTTCAGGCCAAGAAATACCCTCGAAAACCAGCAATTACCAAGCGAGGGTAATTCTTGGTGTGAAGACATACTCTTCCCAATAACGGGTGATTACAGAAACATGTATGCACATATGTAGCCATCAATATTTGTATAAATAAATTTAATATACCTGCTCTGTTTTCTCATTGAGCACTTTTTGGTAGACACATGTTTCATCGGATGTACTAGGAAACTAAACTCTACTGGCATAATATATATATATATATATATATATATATATATATATATATATAATGTCTTGTGTCCGTCTTGCATGCGTCTTTGTTGTAACAGAACTAGCTCCCCCAAGCCGTTGGCGAATATCCCAGAGGCCATAGCAAAAAATAGGTATCTCGTTACGTCATGTGTATGTGTATGTAATTATGTTTCTCTCTCACACACACACACACACACACACACACACACACACATTTAACGACTAGATGGCTACAGCCATCAAGGCAGACTTATACACTAAACTGTCACGGCCTGATGAAAAAAAGAGTTAAAGTTTTAAATAAAAGAAGTATATATACAAATAGATAATTAAAGACCAGCCTATTTTAATATTATATAACACACGGTGGCCAAGTGGTTAAAGACACGGACTGATAACCTGGGAGTGCCAAGTTCGAATCCAGTTCGTTTCACAGTAACATTTTAATCAAACTTACACTTGACCTTATCTCGAACCTCCCGGAGAGAAAGTAAATTAAATAACTTCACAGTCTCACCTCTCACGCCCCTCTCGTCGACTAGGCAGCAGAAATTAATGTCTTACAACAGCACGCAGGAACGAAGAATTTTCTCGAACAGAAAAAAAAGGATGCTTTATTGAAATGTTGATGTTATTTTCTCTTCTGCCAGAAGTGAGGTTGCATTCCGAACTACGGATTATTTGGCGTCCATAGCTTTTTACTTTATCGCTGCATTCGTCTTACAAGCTTGCAAGCGAATCCCTAACTCTTTTTACTGCGACCTATCTATCTATTTTGTATCGTGGCATGTTTATGCTGTAGATAAAATCATGGTTAGTGGTCTTCATAGGCTTCGGTCTATTGTTGGTCCGATTCTTCTGAAGACATCACATGATTTGAATTTGGCAAAATACATGGGGTGGGTTGCCATTACCTTCCCCGGCTCAGGGGCATCTGACTCACCTGTTTGCAGCTATCCGTTGTCCTTAGATCATCCACATAGCTGCAGTCGAATAACAAAACTCTTAATACCATAAGGTATTGCTTGGCCTTCGGGCTAAGATCAAAGTTCAAAGTGTAGTATCTGTTCCGGCAGATACTGCAAGCTATGACTAGCTATGACTAGCAAAGACCAGATGTGGGGGCAACCCCACATGCCTGACCTTTAACCAGCTCCCATTTCCCACCTCTCGGGAGCTGGTCCCCTTTTTCCCTTCCCCCTCCCTTCACTCCTCACATTAAAAATCGGCCTTGTGCCTAATTTGCTCGGTGGGGGAGCAAATAAATACCATCTGTTCCGGCAGATACTGCAATCGAAGACCATATGTGAGGGCAACCCTACATATTAGACCACTGCTCTTGTAGCAATCAGTTTTCATTCCAATTGTGACTATCCAGTTCTCCTTAGGGGGAGCTGGTGCCCCTCCCCTTCACTCTCCACATTAAAAAACAGCCGTGTGTTTAATTTGCTCAGTGGGGAAGCAAATAAATACAAACTCTCGATACTATAAAGTATTGGTTGGCCTTGTGGCCAAGATCAAAGTTCAAAGGTGTAGTATCTGTTCCGGCATATACTGTAATCAAAGACCATATGTGGGGACAACCCCACACATAAGACCGTTGGTCAATGTAGAGGGAAGCCCTTCATACTAATTGTCACTATCGAGTTTCCCTCTCGGGGGAGCTGGTGCCCCTCCCTTCACCCTCCACATTAAAAAACGGCCTTATGCCTAATTTGCTCAGTGGGGAAGCAAATAAATACAATCTGTTAATACCATAGAAACGTTGATCTGCTAGAGATTCATCCTTCATGGCCAACCAACGTCTTGCTACTGACGTCATTAGAGTTACGTTCCCATTCTGCAACCTACCCCATCTTTTTAGACATATGACGTCTGGTACATCGAAAGTCGAACTGACATCCAAACACACTTGTTGGCCTCAACTAAACTCGTTAATTATTTAACATTATTAATGAAAGTGTAATTTTAATGTCGGCTTCAGACAAAAAGATAAAAAAAATTTCCATAGTTTCGGCTTCAACTGGATACTGAATCTTCATTATTAAAAGAAGTTATGATATAGTTCGCCTGTTTTTCAAACAACAACAACAACAACAACAACAACAACAACAACAACAACAACAACAACAACAACAACAACAACAACAACAACAACAACAACAACAACAACAACAACAACAACAACAACAACAACAACAACAACAACAACAACAACAACAACAACAACAACAACAACAACAACAACAACAACAACAACAACAACAACAACAACAACAACAACAACAACAACAACAACAACAACAACAACAACAACACTAATTATTATTATTTTATTATTATTATTATTATTTACGCTCATTTAAAATTATTTTGATTTATAATTATTATTTATAATGTATTATTATTTTTCATTATTTGTAATTATTATTATTTATTATTATTTACTACTAATATTCATTATTATTTATAATTATATATTATTTATTATTATATATTATTTATTATTATTATTATTTATTATTTATCATTCTTTGTTATTATCATTCATAATTATTTTTACTATTATTAATTATTTATCATTACTATCATTTAATATTTATTATTATTTATTAAAATTATTTATTATATATCATTATTTGTTGTTATTATTATTGATAATTATTACCACTATTATTATTATCATCATCATCATCATTATTATCATTAATATTAACATTATTAATATTATTATTATTATCATTATTATTATTAATTGTTATCACGTTCAGTTATTGATTGTAAATATTTACAATTATTATTTTATCATTTGTAATTATTTATAATTATTATGATTTATTACTATTTTTTATTATTATTTGTAATATTAATAATTATCATTTATCATTATTATCATTTAATATTTATTATTATTTATTAACATTTATTATTATTTATTATATATCATTATTTTTTGTTATTATTTATTATCAATATTTATTATTATTTATAATTTATTACTATTTGTAATTATTATTTATAATTATTATTATTTATTATTAATTATTGATCATTATTCATATTTTTTAACATTTGTTATTAATATTTATTATATATCATTATTTTTTGTCATTATTTATTATTATGACTGATGATTACTATTATCAGTAGTAGATTATATATATATATATATATATATTATTTATTGTGCAGTTCATTTTTAGCAATAAATTATTATTATTGTTTTTATTCTTAATATTATCATTTTTTATTTATTACTATATATTATTATGTTTTATTTCCCTTTTTGTTTATATTATTATTTATTATTATTATTTCCTATTGTAGTTAATGTTTATTTATGTTAGTATATATTATTTATTGTTATATGTATTATTATTATTATTATTATTATTATATTATTATTATTATTATTATTATTATTATTATTATTATTATTATTATTATTATTATTATTAATAATTATCTATATATTAATACGATAGCGTGTGTGTTATTTTCTGTGTCACACTTACGTCCGGGTCGTTTAATTGTTATGTACTTTCATTTCTTGTCTAAATAATTTTCCCAAGATTTCTTTACAAGTTTTTGTTTCCGTTTCGATTATATATCGTAGCACTTAAGTCATCTATTTTTTTATATATAATTTATCAAGAATTCTTCATAAGTTTTGGTTTTGATTTCGATTATGGCTGAAGAAACTCAAGTTATATATATATATATATATATATATATATATATATATATATATATATATATATGTTTCATTAGTTTTTATTTCAGTTCGATTCAAACTAATTAAATTTTATTTCGGTTTCGATTCAAACTATTCAGTTTCGATTCAAACTATTCATTTTCGATTCAAACTATTCAGTTTCTATTCAAACTAAATATCACCCAAGTCATATGGATATATATGTATATATATATATATATATATATATATATATATATATATATATTTAAATTGCAACTTTATAATATATAAAAATCGATAGAACATTAACTCTATAATAATATATTCGAAATCTGCAAGAATTAAAATATCATATTTAAGCGTACTTTACGACTGGGCTTTGCTGGGCATTCGTGCTCATATGAATGAGTCCCCTGTGAAATTTCCACAGGTTCTGCTAGTTATTATTATTATTATTATTATTATTATTATTATTGATCTAACCCTAACCCTAACCTAACCCTACCGACTTAATCGGATTTGGACCTTGAAATTAACACAAGTCCGTTCGTTCCTAACATTCTCAATAACTATTCGTTACATTTTTCTGAAATTTTACAGGAAGTTACAACTACCCAAGAAATGAAATACAGCATTTTCGAATTTTTAATAAAAATTCTGGCGATGTCCCCAGGGGCCAAAATGGTAAAAAATAGCAGTTTTTGGAACATAGAATCTTTTCGGACCATTAGATTTTGCTGATTATCCCAAAGCAAGACCACATGGATATACATCTGGAAACGTAATATTCGACCCTAGGAAAATTTGGGAGCTTAAGCCCCAGGGCGTTTTAGGGGCGAAAACACACGTTTTGGGGATAATTTTTATTTTTTATTCATTTCCTAAAATTCAAGGCATCAGTCGGGAGACCATATAGTTTTTGGTTTGTTAAAATTATTAGTAAAAGTGGCATTAGTATATTTTGAAAAAATTACTCTCATTGTGGGGCCTGTGGAAATTCCACAGGAGACTCATTCATATGTAATATATTGATGTTGGCATTCTGTAGATGTTCAGTATAAATGGAGACGCTCTGATATGATTGTAACTCTTTTGTTAAAACTGCAAAAAGTATTTATCTAAGCTAGAAGGGTGCCGGCGTTCCCCGGTCTTTAAAGTACGCTTAAATATAATAATTTAATTCTTGCAAATTTCGTATATATTATTATAGAGTTTAATTTCTATCGAATTTTTTTTTATATATTATAATGCTGTGATTAAAAAAAAAATTATCCATATGACTTGATTGCATCAGCTATAATCGAAACCGAAACCAAAACTTATGAATAATTCTTGGCAAAATTATTTATGCCAAGAAATGGATGTCCATAACAATTAAACGACAGTCACTCGGATATAAGCGTGATACACAAAATAATAACACGCACGTTATCCTATTACTATATAGATAATTACCAATATTTATTTATTTTTTCTCATCACCACATTATCAAGGCCAAGAAGCCACTCGAGGATAAGGGTTAAAGATTGTACAGTAGAAATTGGACAATATAGTAACCAATTCGGTAAATTTGTTAACTTATATGGAACGGCTCATCAAGAACTTGTTTACGTTAGACTTGAAGACAACCATATTGTAGTCAGCTGGAAAGCAGGAAAACGGAAGACAATTCCACAGGCGTGCAGTTCTAAGAAAGAAGCTTTGCTCATGGAATCTACGTTTAGGTTTAGGCACAGATAAAGAGTGGGGGAATTATTGATTGTGTTTTCTAGACGAGTGTTTCTAGTGAAAGTTTGGCGAGGGGGGACCATATACTGAAGCTCGGTCGAACACTTTCCGTGAAAATAACGATACATCAGAGACAAACTCGCAACAGCTCTTCTGTGAGATAGAGGTTGCAGGGAAGAGAAAAGGACATCTCCTACGAGGCTATGAAGTCTATTTTGAACTCTATCAAGGCAGGACAAGTCCTTTCTAGCAGCTCCTGCCCAAATGTGGCAACAGTATTCCATCATTGGACGTACCTGGCTCTTATATAAATAGAGAATTGCATCAGCAGTGAGATATCTACTGGATCGATAGAAAGATCCCACCATTTTCCCAGCGGCCTTGGCAACAGATTTGATCATTTAAGATCAGGAGTAACGGTCAAGCCCAGAAGCTTGTCAAAACTTGAGGCCTTCTGAAGACGAGAGCCATTCATTTCAATTCCTGCCAGATGTGGATCAGAGTGTTGATGATGTAAAGAGAGGAGCTTGGTTTTAAATGCATTAGAAGTAACTAACCACTCTTTTCCCCATTGTACCACTTGCTCAAGATCATAGGAGAGAGAGAATCGGAGAGAACTTAATTTTTATTTTTATTATTTATCATTATTATTAGTTGTTATTATTTATTTTATTATTTATTATTATCTATAGCATTAGCATTAATATTATTAGTATTAGTATTAGCAATAGTAATATTACTGTATTATTTTCATAGTCTGTGCGTGTCTCTATGCGTGTGTGTAAGTTGAAGTCATATTTATAAACCGCACACTAAATTTGTTTTTTAACAAGTCGATAAAGTTACAGGTTTTCGGATGATCAATTTTCGCGCCAAGTGTGGCCCAAACAAACGGCCTGGTTGTCGACAATGGTATCCGTTTTAAGATGGCGGGAGGGCGAGGGAAACGCAATCTTCGGTTATAGATTGATAGAAAAGTAAGGCCGCTTAAGAGTGTGAAAAACAATCAAAACCGACGCAAAGATCCGATTGAAAAGATGGATTTCCGCTGGAGTTTCGTAAACAAAATGTCGTCGAATCTTATCAGCTGTCGAGTCGAGCGTTAACGAAACATGGCGGTCTGGACATTTTGCGCTCCTAATAAGCACGGACTCGCCGATGAGGTTACACTGTAACGTGTCATCGTAGAAATAATGAAAGAGCGGCGTTTCATCTATCAATGTAGAATCGACAGAAGACGTTTTTTTTTTTAATTTTCAGACGTTTTTTTTTTCTTATTTCTTTCTTAGCCACTTTCCTTTTACGTAAAAAAAAATTACCCGTTCAAAACGATGCCGGTTTTTATTTGCGTCATTATTCATTTTATATTGGTTATATTGGTAAAATTAATATCTTTTTTACTTGGGATTATATCTACAAGGGCAGTGCGTAGGGAGTTGAAGAACAAGATATATGTTCGCATTGCAAGTACACTATAATAGCAAAATTCAATTCGAAAAACGAAAAAATCGATTAAAAAAAACAATTGTATCTACTGACTTTTTGCGACAATTTCAACTAAAAACAATGATATCTACTTAATTTACATGTCAAATATTACCGCGTTTTATAAACAACCCCCCCCAAAAAAACAACGAGTTTTCAATTTTTATTTTAAAAAAATTTAAAAAAAACGCCATATTGTTTTGGGAACACATGACGTAATAACAAGGGAAATAACTCAGTTATGCATAAACCAAAGAAAGTAGCTCACATTTATGATTGTGAACGAACAAGTTTTTAAAAACAAATTGGCAATAGTTACACGCTATTTAACTCCCTTTGGAACTCTCCTGTGTTATTTTTAGCCACATATTTTATTTTCGCTAATCTGTGTCCCACACCCAATTTTTTTTTGTTTACAATTTTTTTCTACCTTATCGTTTTTCGTAATTTTTGGATATATTCATTATTGTAATATGACAATTAAGTAGAGGCTATTAGTTTACCTTGAAATTCAATATAAGACCATTTGAATTTTGCTATATTATAGTGTACTTGCACCGTGTTCGCATAACATTTCAATTTCGTCTGTCATTTATCTGACTTCATCTGGCTGCATGTTTAAAGGTCTCTTAGTTTCTTTGGCTTTTTTGTTCATTTTTTTTTTCTATCATCCGAAGATGATTTGACTAAGAATCGAAAACTTTATTGATACATTCTATATTGGTCACCCTAAGCAATGCGTATTGCCAATTTGTCGTAAGCGGCTACCATTTGGGACCCTGTCTACAGAAGGCAATGTGAGAACATCAGAAAGATGTCTGTTCATATTACATTTAAGTTTCTTTTCGTACAACCAGGAAAGCAGAAAACAGGAAGGGAATTCCAAAGTTGAGTAGACCAATGCCCCTCGCAACAGCCTCATCCATCTTCTCAGTTGTCTCATAATGAAAGTCTCTAAGGTTTTCCTTGAGCAAAAGACATAGGAAGCAAGATATAGACTATCGGGAGAGTGAGGTACTGTCTTGATGCCCATCTTGGTCAAATAGTCTGTGATCTTCTTTGAGCACCCTTGAGACGAACTTTTTCGCGAATTTTCTTCGTGTTCAGTTCCTCACGAATAATTTTGTTATAATTAAATAAGATACGTATTATATACGTTTGAAGCCAAAACAACGCATAAAATAGATATATTATATTATAAATATCTATTTATTTTGTTTGAAATTGACTATTTTTCTAGAGATCGTTATGATGTAGAGAGGGAATTAAACTAATGCATCTTCAAGTGATATGTAATCATTAAGAACTATGCACTAATAGAACTGTGTGTAATAGTGAGAGGAAACTAATCATCCAATAAAAAAATAGGAAAAATTAACATTGAATTAGTAAAAGCTTGTTTTATAAAAGAAATATGCAAATTAGTTACCCTTCTTGAAGTTGCTGGTATATTCACGACTAAGTATATAAAGAATGTGTATTAATTTTTAAATTAGAAAGGTGGGCTTTTAATATGAACGTCAGTGTGACAAATAACTCAAGTATATATATATATATATATATATATATATATATATATATATAACTACTTCATTTACTCACATAAAATTAATATACGAAAGTATAAATTTATGTGTAAACTTTAAGTATTTACTTCAAAAGTGCTCAATACGTAGGTAGAGCTAGTTAGTAAGTTATAAAATATATGTGGCGATTAAGCTACACTGAATATTCCGCGTTTCATCCACTCTTCAGGCTTATGCATAAGCTTGAAGAATCCTAGAGTGGATGAAACGCGGAATATTCAGTGTAGCTTAATCGCCATCTTTATTTTATAAATTACTATATATATATATATATATATATATATATATATATATATATATATATATATATATAATCCTGAAGAGTCCTAGAGTGGATGAAACGCGGAATATTCAGAGCAGCTTAATCGCCATCTTTATTTTATAAATTACTATATATATATATATATATATATATATATATATATATATATATATATAATCCTGAAGAGTCCTAGAGTGGATGAAACGCGGAATATTCAGTGTAGCTTAATCGCCATCTTTATTTTATAAATTACTATATATATATATATATATATATATATATATATATATATATATATATATATATATATATATATATATAATCCTGAAGAGTCCTAGAGTGGATGAAACGCGGAATAAATATATTTCGAAGGAAACATTCATCTTCAGTATGTTTTTATTTAACATAAATTTCAAACAAAATAAATATCTATTTATTTTGTTACGATGCGTTGTTTGGCTTCAAACGTACGAGGGGCGTGCAATAAGTAATGCCCTGACCCACTTCCCATAGGAGTAGAGCAACGAAACTTGGCACAGTTATTAGTCTTTCTCTACATAGGAATTACCCAGAGTTATGCATTTCTCCCATCGTTTGATGCAACTCTGGAGACCGTTTTTGTCGAACACCCCAGGTTGGTCCTCAAACCACGACGTGACTTCAGAAATCAAGGCTGCATCATCTGGGAAACACTTTCCTTTCAGAAACAACTTCATGGCTAGGAAGAGGTGAAAGTCAGAAGGTGCAAGGTCAGGAGTGTAGGGAGGGGAGGATGGGGGAGGATTTAATAACCACACGCCCGTGCTTCTGATCTGGCGACATGCGAGTTGTGGACTGGAGCGTTGTCCTGCAGGAGGAGAGTATCTTTGCTGATCTTGCCCCGCCTCTTGATTTTGATAGATTTCCTTAATTTCCTCAAAAGTGAAGCATAATAGGTTCCTGTAATTGTGGTACCCTTTGCCAGGAAATCTGTCATCACTACTCCGTCCTGGTCCCAGAAGACTGTGAGCATGACCTTGCCTTCTTTGGAGGGTGTGAGTCTAAGTACTTCCACTGCATTGGCTGGGCTTTGGTCTCTGGATCATAGTGATGGACCCAGGTTTTATTCTGTGTAATCAGTCTTTTGAAAAACTTTGACTCATCTTCTTGGCACATCTCCAAATTCATCCTCGAACACTCGACGCGTTCTCGCTTCTGGAATGGTGTGAGCAACCTGGGAATCCATCTGGCAGACACCTTATGCATATGCAAATGGCCATGAATGATAGGTTCAACAGACCCTGTACTAATCTTGATAATCCTGACATCTTGGGCTATTTGGCTAATAGTAATGCGCCGATCTTCCAAAATGACAACCTCAACTTGACGGACAGCTGCCTCATCAATGGCAGAAGGGGGGCGGCCAGGCCTGGGAGCTGTTTTCACAGACTTCCGGCCATGTTTGAATTCACGATGCCAGCGTTTTACAAGGTCATATGATGGGGCATTATCACCATAAGTTTCTTTCATATCATCAAAGGTCTCCTGTGGTGTGCGTCCGTTCAAATACAAAAACCGGATCACTGCTCGCCATTCAACAGGCTCCATTTCACACCTGACTCAGTTCAAACACCTGTAAAACAGAAGCCACAATTAGTTCAGCGCTGTAATTTGCCACATAACCCGTAGCCATATAAATCATTGCACATACAAAATTTCAGCTAGATCAGACAAATGGAAGTGGGTCAGGGGCATTACTTATTGCACACCCCTCGTATATACTAAAGAACAAAATCTTAAATTTTGTGCACTGTTTCCATCAGTTCTGACATCAAACTGCACGTATTGTTTCTATAGACACATGGCGATTCTTATGTATGAAATTCTTCATTTGGCCAATCATTTATTGTGTTCTGACTTCCTTACCCCTCCTCCATCTCTCATCACCCCTTACAGACTCCCCGCCTTCCTTGAATCTCTTATGCCACTCAAAAACTGATTCTTTATTCATGCAAGATGGTCAAAAAGCAGTCTGAAGCATTCCATACGTTTCTGTGGTATTTTTTCTAAGTTTATAACAGAATTTTATTGCATATCGTTCTTCTAAAGTGTCCTTTGTAGGAACTCTAGTAATATATATACATATATTTTTTTCATAAGTTCAGGTTTCGATTCAAGCTGATGCACCCAAGTCATATGGATATATTTTTGAAATCGCAACTTTATAATATATAAAAATCGATAGAATATTAACTCTATAATAATAAATACGAAATCTGAAAGAATTAAAATATAATATTTAAGCGTACTTTACCAACGGGCTACGCCGGAGGTCCCTGCTAGCATAAATAAATACTTTTCAGTTTTAACAAAAGAGCTACATTAATCTCAGAGCGTCTCCATTTACACTGAACATCTACAGAATACCAACGTCAATATATTACATGTGAATGAGTTGCCCTGTGGAATTTTAACATCATTAGATCACTATGGCCGGATTTTACGACATTTAAAAATGAATGTTAAAATTTCAACGATATTTCCCACGGTTGAGATTGTCCCTGACGTCTGTTCCTTGCTAACGAAGACAGAGATTACGATATATTTTTTTAATACCTACAGAGACTAGTGTTTCATCTTTTCGAGAATCATCAGTGCAGGGTGACACAATTGCTACCGGTCGGGAGATTCGAACCCGGCCACGAAGGCATCTCTGACTCCATTCCTCCCTGAATACCTTTAACTTAATTAAATTATATATACATCCAGTTAAGGGTATTCAGGAGGGAAAACTCGTGGATTATTACGAGGTTATTAAGAGTGCTCAATAAAAAAAGGCAAAGTATGATATTTTTTATTTATATAGAGAAATATTACATAGTCGCTACACTGGACATGCTAATGTTTCAGACAAGTGGTCGGTCAAGACCACAAGTCTTCGTAAGGCGACGTAATAAACTTTATGTTCCACTGAAGAAGTCTTGTCCTTAAATGTGAGAATTGAAGAGATATTAAAAAAAAAAAAATTAAAACGTTAAATTGAAAAGGAAGGGTCCGGTTAAGTGGCATTTTAAACTCTAAACATTGAAAGCGGAAGCAGGAAGAGACAGCAAGACTAAAGAGAAT
>NC_136518.1:9945843-9958343 GCF_053919585.1 Euprymna scolopes | reverse complement strand
ACAGGTCAAAGTTTATTTATTTGTGAGAAAAATGTGACAGTATAGTTGTAATATAGAATAGTTGCAAAACATCCCCTAAGGGGTCAGTATGTTATATTAGCTATGGAATTAATGTATGAGCATGACACTTGTGACGTAAAGAAAATAGTTTTTTTTGACATAACAGAAACATTTCTCTGAAAGTATATTAAAATGAAAAAAATATAGATAGATTTCTATGAGTCGTTCTGTTTAGAGTAGTAGTAGGGAAAATACATGTCAACCAGTAGTAGTAATAGTAGGATAAGGAAGAGGAGGCGTCGTAGTAGCAGTAAGAGGAGGAAGAAGAGGCGTAGTAGTAGTTGTAAAGAGGAGAAGTAATAGTAGTAGCAAGAAGTGGCGGCAGAGTAGTAGTAGTAGTAGTAGGAGGAGGAGGATATTGCGCAAGCAAACAAGCAAACAAGCAAACAACCAAGAACGACAGAGTTTTAATATTATATATATATATATATATATATATATATATATATATATATATATATATCAAGGCACGTTTGATTAAATATGACAGGGTTTTCTTTATTTTCCTCTTGATTTTCGCGATCTGCCGAACATTTTTTTCTCGTTTCATTTGGCAAGTTGTGTAATAGTTGCCGAGTAATTTTTGTCGGCCATTTTCCTCTAGCGCTTTTGATCATTTACGCGTCGTCAGAATCATTTTTTGCTGCTGTTAAAGAGGCTTTTCTCTGTTGTCTTTTTTATATATAATTAGTTTTGGTTTTTATTTATTAGTTTTATTTTATTTAAGTAGCAACAGAAAAAAGCCTCCTAAAGAACAACAAAATTGCTCTTGACGACCATTAATGATCGAAAGCGCTAGAGGAAAATGGCTGAACAAAACGTCAATCGGCAACCAACTTACTAACTGAAGCGAGAAAAAAATGTTTGGCAGATCGATAAAATCAGCAGATCGATAAAATCAGCAGAAAAATAAAGAAGAAAGGAAACTCTGTCGTATTTAATCAAACGTGCTTTGATAACGAATTGCTGCCAGTATATATATATATATATATATATATATATATATATATATATATATAATTATCCACTGACACGTGTTTCGTCGTCTACGACTCATCAGAGTGGCTGAATCTAGCGAGATTCGAAATTGGGACCCCGCGGTAATGATCCTAAACCCACGGGGTACCAAATTGGTTAAAGGGAAAATTATTCCCAACTCTCATTTAGGTAAAAATACACCTTCGTAAATATTTGAATTCATTTTTTTTTTTTGGAATGAATTCAATTATTTACGAAAGTGCATTTTACCTAAATGCGAGTTGGGAATAATTTTCCCTTTAACCAATGTGGAACCCCCACATGGGGAGCGGTATATATATAATATTTTTAAAATATAATTATCCACTGACACGTGTTTCGTCGTCTACGACTCATCAGCGTGGCTGAATCTAGCGAAATTCGAAGATATATATATATATATATATATATATATATATGTCTGTGTGTGTGTGTGTGTGTGTGAGAGAGAGAGAGAGAAAGAGAGAGAGAGAGAGAGAGAGAGAGAGAGAGAGAGAGAGAGAGATGGGCACATCTTAATGCAGGTCCTGCATGGTGAAATTTCAAGTGGATAAAAAGAGAATCTTATGTATATGTACTGCTAGCAAAGATGGTCAACATCTTGAAATTTGTAATATACACGTGTCATTTATTTGTATAATAGCGGGTGTCCCGGCGTGGCCCTTGTGTGAAGAGTTTTTAAGGGAAAATGGTGGGATCCTTCTATCGATCCAGTAGATATCTCACTGCTGATGCAATTCTCTATCTATATAAGAGGCAGGTACGTCCAAGGATGGAATACTGTTTCCACATCTGGACAGAATCTGCTAGAAAGGACCTATTCTGCCTTGGTAGAGTTCAAAATAGACTTCGTAGCCTCGTAGGAGATGCCCTTTTCTCTTATCTGCAACCTCTTTCTCACAGAAGAGATGTTGCGAGTCTGTCTCTGCTTTATCGTTATTTTCATGGCAAGTGCTAGACTGAGCTCCAATCTATAGTTCCCCCCTCGCCAAACTAACAAGAAATACTCGTCTAGCAAAGAACATTATCAATAATTTCCCCCACTCTTTATCTGTGCCTAAACGTTAAACGTAGATTCCATGAACAAAGTTTCTTTCTTAGAACTACACGTCTGTGGAACTGTTTTCCGTTCACGTGATTTTTAGCTGACTAGAATATGGTTGTCTTCAAGTCCAATGTAAACAAGTTCTTGATGAGCCGTTCCACTTAAGTTGACAAGTTTACCGAATTTCCATTACTAAAAATTACTATATTGTCCAATTGACTACTGTACACTCTTTAGCCTTATCATCGAGTGGCCTCTGGGCCTTGATAAGTTGTGATGCCTATGAAAAAAAAAGAAAAAAAAAAGGATATTGATCAACGGAGCACTAAAAAAATGTTTCAAAACGCCATCAAAAATTGAAAATAGCAGCGAGTATTCATGCGAGTCGAAGAAATGAAGCAGGCAAGCAGACTCGAACCCGTATCGCTAAGCAGTGGAAAAGAAAAAAAAAAAAGGCGAGCGGGTTCGAAATAAGCTTAGTCATTGCAAGCCGTATGAAAAATAAAATGATCCGCCTTGTAAAAAACGGCCCAGTTAACGGTCAAAGAATTAATCTTTTTAGCCAATTTTCGGATATTTGTTGTCCGAAAAACTGACCTTCAGTGTTGGTCCTGTGTGTCGAAAGTGTTTGGTAGATATACAAACTAGTGATGGGACGATTACAAAATTTTTTTCGATTCCGATTCAATTACCGATTCCAATTCCGATTCTTCATAAATCTCTAACTATATAAGTATAGAGTTGTTATTTTACCCGATTTTCAATCAATATTTATTATTTTATCATTATTACCAGTAATGGAAGATTTTGTTTTAAACAAAATCAAAAAAAAAAAAAAAAAAAGAAAAAGAAAAAAAAAGATAATTAAAAGAATTGTTTTGGTATCGGAAAATATGCATCAATTTTTCCGATTCCGATACCGATTCCGACACCCCCAAATCTTCCGGTGTTTCCGATTCCTGATTCCGATTAATCGTCCCAACACTAATACAAACACACACACATTTTCCCTTTTATATAATAGACACTCTATAGTAAAATTGAGCTTCATAAATTAAATAGTGTTAGAAACCCACTCAATTTAGGCTGCCATATATTGTGTTTCTTACAGTTTTTTTGCATAAGTTTTTAGTTTTCCCAAACATAATGTATTTAACAGAGACCTCGCCGACATTTGCCTTTTTCAAATAAATCGGTAAACACTGTATGGTTTTCAAACCGAATAAACATTTTACATTAAATAAAAACACCAAAAACTCATCCAGTTTAGTAGAAATGTAACTTACCTTGCATTTGATAACATTTATTTGTTATACATTTGTTTTCGACAACATTTTACAATCTATGTGTATAGTAAAACAACCCCCATATATATATATATATATATATATATATATATATATATATATATATATATATATATATATATATATATATAAAAGTGAACGTGTGTGTGTGTCTGTGTCTGTGTACATTTATCAACCCAATAACTCTGTCAATTTTTAGTCTACAGACTCGAAATTTGATATACAGGGTACTGAGATTTGGGAAAATCGATGTGATCGGTTTTCGTCCAGAAATTTGATTTTAAGGGGTCAAAGTTCAACGATTTGACTTTTGAGAACTCTACGAAACTCCTCCTCCCATTTTGGGCCTAAACAATTGAAATTTTAGATATAGGTTCCTTGGACATGGATCTCAATTTGAGGCCAAAACAATAAATGTTAAGGGGTCATGATAGGGGTAAAAGTCAACAAAAAAATTAACCTCTGCGGTCTCTTCCAAATTACCCAGACAATTTCTGGCCTAAACATTTGAAATTTTACATAAAGGGTATTCAGAGATAGGGAAAACTTTTTAATCGGTTTGGGTCGAAAATTTGAGCTGCCAATATATAAATGTATGTATGTATGTTTGCATGTCTGCCTAAAACTTTCGACAGAGGCGACGGATTTTCACAAGATCAGTATCGTTTTGAAGCTCGACCCTTCAGACGACAAATACTGAAAAATTGGCTAAAAACATGAATTTCTTTACCCTCAAATGAGCACTTTTCTACAGGGAGGGGTCACTCTTTTTTCGCTGTATTTTCGACAATCATCCCCTCTTTTCGATTGTCTAGACTTAATTTAAACCTACGTCACTTCCGGTTTGGTGGTGGTCGTAACAGCAAAGACGTCACGTTTTTCCGTTCTTTTCCTCCTTCTCGATACGGGTTCGAGCCTGCCTTCCTACTATCACTTATATTTTTTTGCTCAACACACACCTCCAAACAGCCGGAAAACGCCGGGCACCCATGCTAGTCTATAATAAATTATGAATTCCACTTTTGAATATAAGCGTTGTTGTCTGGATAGGTCTCTAGTTACTAAATACTAGAAGACCGAAACATGCTCATGACTGTGTAGCAACAAATTTCTGCTTATGTAAAGAAACTGAAAGCGTGTATATATATATATATATATATATATATATATATATATATATATATATATATAAAATATATATGGCGATTAAGCTACACTGAATATTCGGCGTTTCATCCATTCTAGGACTCCTCAGGCTTATGCGAGGAGTCCTAGAGTGGATGAAACGCGGAATATTCAGTGTAGCTTAATCGCCATATATATTTTATAAATTACTAACTAGCTCTACCTACGTATTGAGCACTTTTGAATAAATACTTAAAAGTTTACGCATAAATCTATACTTTCGTATATTAATTTTATGTGAGTAAACTAAGTAGTTTTATATATATATATATATATATATATATATATATATATATATATTTCTAATTAAAAAAAAAAAAGATTCTTTCGTAATCTCGTGTCATTTTATTTATTTAATCTATCACCGCTATATTTCCAAACACAATTTTTAATCTCTACGATATTTTATCTTTTAGACGTAATCCATTATACTAGTTTACTCTAATTAGTTTTTCTCTCATAAAATGTATGTATATATATATATATATATATATATATATATATATATATATATATATATATATATATATATATATATATATATATATAATATGACACACTAATGGAGTCCGTTTAGTTAACCACTGTGCCAAGTAATGTTTTCACTCTCTTATAAGAAAAAAAAAAGAAGAAAAAAAAATACCAAACAAACTAAAATAAGATGGGCTGTCGATGGACGGAAAATCAGAGTTAAAGATAAACAAACCCCTAAAAGAAAGAAAAATATCCAATTGCTTGAGAGGAAAGGGCGGAAAAATACATTTTTAGTGGGAATCAAATAAATATAGGTAACAAAAGTAAAATATCTCTTTTCGGACCCGTTTTTTATTTGTTTTAAACTACCCCTTAAATACATATTCTTTAATGGCTGTCCACTACAGATGGGCCGTGAAGGAAGCACGTTATCCATCCATCGACGAGAAAAAGGAGGGGCCTCCGTCGCTGAAATAACATTTTAACCGGATAAGTTTGGCGTGAACTTTTAGTTACTTTCTCCCTGACCCCAGCAAAAAAAGCAACAAGGTCCCTTTTATACACTCATTTCACAAAACGAAGCATGAGAACTCCCCAAGGGCTTAAAATAGTTGCTGAAACGACCCGGATATAGTCTCTATCCCATTGAAAGTTTTACGCTCAGTTTAATCGCCTATATATATATATATATATATATATATATATATATATATATATATATATATATATATATATATATATATATATATATATATGTTTTGTTATTATTTGCAAGTACTTTCAACTGATTTTCTTTAGTCGTCTTCGGACAGTTTTCGATAACTGCTTCGTTTAAAATCTGGATGTTTTTAGGCTTCTGTTCAAATTACATTTAAATTACCTGAAGTACACACACACAAACACACACACACACACACACATATATATATATATATATGTATGTGTGTGTGTGTGTGAACGTGTGTGTGTGTGTGTCAGTGTACATTTCCCTACACAATAACTCAGTCAATTTTTAGTCTACAGACTAGAAACTTGATATACAGGTTACTGAGATTTGGGAAAATCGATGTGATCGGTTTTTGGCCAGAAATTTGGCGATTAAGGGGTCAAGGTTCAACGATTTGACCTTTGAGAACTCTACCAAACTCCTCCGACAATTTTGGGTCTACGCACTTGAAATTTTAGATATAGGTTTCTTGGATATGGATCTAACTTAATAACTTAATTTGAGCCCAAAACACTAAATTTAAAGGGGTCATAATAGGGGTCAAAGTTTTAAAAAAATTGACCTCTGCGGTCTCTTCCAAATTACTCAGACAATTTCTGGTCTAAATATTTGAAATTTTACATAAAGGGTATTCAGAGATAGGGCAAGCTTTTTCATCAATTTGGGTCGAAAATTTTTAGTTACCAATATATAAATGTTTGTATGTATGTATGCTTGCATGTCTGCCTTAAACTTTCAATAGAAGCGACAGATTTTACCAAGTATCCTTTTAAAGTTTGACCCTTCATACGACAAATATGGAAAAATTGGCTAAAAACATTAATATCTTCCCCTTGAACTAGGCACTTTTCTACAGGGGGGGGGTCACTTTTTTCGCCGATATTTTTGAAAGTTATCCTAGCCTTAATTTTAAAAAATGTCGCTTCCGGTTTGGCGGTTGTCGTAACAGCATAAACGTTAGGTTTCACCCCGTTCTTTTCCTCCTTTGCGGTACGAGTTCGAGCTTGCCTTCCTACTACCACTTACACAGCCAAACACCCGGGCAACGCCGGGCTGAAATGCTAGTATATATGTATATATATATATATATATATATATATATATATAAAGCTGAGCGTCTGTGTGTGTCTGGTCACGAATAGACTCCTATATGGTTGACTATTATAGTAAAATGATCACATATAATGATAGAAGATGTATCGAGACACAGGAATGGGTATGTTTGATCTGGCATAATGATGATTCATTAAGATTGTGGGGTCTGCATACGCATCTGGTCTACAAAGTATGGAAATAAAAAATTAAAAAAAAAACGTTTACAAGTGTTTTTTATATAGACGCACATAATAATACTTTGATAAGTATGTTTTAACTAAATTTTGGGGGTCTGCGTTCGCGCCTGGCCTCCATAGAATGGAAATAGGCACACACTTTAATAAAGACTTTTCATATCTATCTGCGTAAGTATACTTTGATAATTATGTTTCAGTTTGAAGAAATATGATATAATAAAATTATGGGATGTTCGTTGGCACCTGCCACCATAGAATGGAAATATGTCACAAAGTTTAACAAAGTTTTTAATATAGATCAACAGAATATTGTGATAAGTGTTTCAGTGTAAACAGGTATGGTATAATAAATGATAGGGTTTATCTATTTTATTTTTACTTTCATCATATTTTGCTTTGGTTTTGATACCCCCAAATTCGAAGCTATCTCTTTACAATCCTTCCTTTTCATAACCTATCATACTTTCATAAATCAGAGTTCATTTTCTGTTTTGAACCCAGTCTACAACGGGTACTTTTGCTAGTATATATATATATATATATATATATATATATATATATATATATATACTTAGTTATATCTGTATAACTGTTTGGTATCTGAAAGCGGGTTTAATTAACTGGGAGAAATGCAGCAAGTCTTCATCAAGACATGCATCTAGGAGAAAGAAAAACCTCTGATGTAAAACCGGGAGGAGGGGCTATTGTCTTCTCTGTATTTTGGCAGCCATTGCCCCGAAAATATTAGCAGCTGTACCAAAAGGTGTGGTTGGTTGTGCACAAAACCTTCACCACTATAAACAAATCATCTGTGTTGATTTCCGAGCAACTAGTGTGGCGGAATACATACGTTGAATTCGACGGAAGGGCCAATATATATATATATATATATATATATATATATATATATATATATATATATATATATATATATAGCTTAATCGCCATATATATTTTATAAATTACTAACTAGCTCTACCTACGTATTGAGCACTTTTGAAGTAAATACTTAAAGTTCTACGCATAAATCTATACTTTCGTATATTAAATTTATGTGAGTAAATGAAGTAGTTATATATATATATATATATATACATATATATATATATACAATATATATATATATATATACATATATATATATATATATATATATATATATATATATATATATATATATATATATATATAGTTATTCATAAAATATATATGGCGATTAAGCTACACTGAATATTCGGCGTTTCATCCACTTTAGGATTCCTCAGGCTCATGCGCATGAGTCTGAGGAATCCTAGAGTGGATGAAACGCCGAATATTCAGTGTAGCTTAATCGTCATATATATTTTATAAATTATTAACTAGCTCTACCTACGTATTGAGCACTTTTGAAGTAAATACTTAAAGTTTACGCATAAATCTATACTTTCGTATATTAATTTTATGCGAGTAAATTAAGTAGTTATATATATATACATATATATATATATATATATATATATATATATATGAGAGAGAGAGAGAGAGAGAGAGAGAGAGAGAGAGAGAGAAAGAGAGAGAAACTAGCAGACTCTCGGCATTGCCCGGTCGTAAAATATGCTTAAATATGATATTTTTATTAATGCAGATTTCGTATTTATTATTATAAAACATAAAACCTAGTAAGGATTTAAAAAGTTTTAAAAAAATGAAACGTGCGCCACCACTGAGAATCGAAACAAAAACGTTTAGCTTACGATTTACTTTTTCTTTTGATGTTAATGTTTGAGCTATGACATATTTGCTTCGAAGCTAAAAATTAAAACATGAACCAATAGCTATTGCGTTATACATGTAAATTCGTAATGGCGTTGTTCGACCTATACCTTGCAAATTCCTTATTTTAAATTTTCACTCATTTGCACCGATTTTTCATGGCTAAAACCAAAATATAAAGTTTTGCATGGGTTCGATTACCTTATATATTAGGTTTCATGTTTGTAGACCAGAAATTGACAGGAGTTTGGTAGACAAAATTTTTAAAATAAATATATATGTGCATACATAAATATGTATATAGAAAGAGGTTTGTGTTTACTATAAATTTTTACACAAATATTACGCAAGTATAAATCATGTAGAATATCTGCATGAATATAATTACACGTAATAGTTAACTAAAGATGATCATCCCATAAGAAAACCAATAAAACAAGAAACGAAAAAAAACTAATAGGGAATTAATTAAAAATGGATGTTTTAAAGAATATGAAAATGAGCTTGATCTTTTGCAGTGTGGTGAAATTTTACGACCCATGTATAACAAAGTTGTATTTTCTTTTTAAATAAATAGAAAAAAGGGGGTTTTGTATGAATATCAATGCACACACACACACACACACACACACACACACACACACACGCAAACATCTAATTCAGAGGCGTATAGGTATATTAGTGATTCCAAAATATTTCTCGATTAAAAAAAAAATTCCAAACAAAACACAGTGCCAATTTATGTAGGGGGCTATTATCGGGGACATACGTTGCAGGGGTATTATGAAGGGAGATGAGTAGCAAGATGTCTGTTCACATTACACTTGAACTTCTGCGTGTCAGTACAGTTGGGAAAGCAGAATCCCGGAAGGGAGTTCCAAAGTCTAACAGTTCTGGGGAAGAATCTATTAGAGTAGAAGGCTTTCTTACATCTAGGGATTTCTACTGTGTAGGGGTGGGATTTTGCTGCTTGTAGGGTTTAACGGGGGTGTTTATGTCGAGGGGGTACAAGTGCTTGTAGTTCGTCAGAGCATTCGCCATTAAAATACTTGTAGAAACAGGCAGAGGGAAGCAACATTTCGTCGATGGGACAGAGGTTGAAGCTTAGATGACAGTTCAGGGGTTATAAGCTTGGTGACTTTCTTTTTGAACCTTGCCAAGGAGTGAGAGACTAGTAGCAGATGCTCCAGCCCAAATGTGACAACAATACTCCATACATGGGTGAATGGTGGCCTTATAGAGGTACAGGATACTTTCAGGCGTATTCTTTAAAACATTTTAAATATTTAAGTTTTATTATAATCATTTTCAAATTACTGTAAAACTCCGTGTAATGTTTGCATATATTTTTGCAAACATAAAGTTAAGTATATTACCCGAGTACAGCTTACTAAATATATTTTTCCATTGCTTTATTTGTAACTAGCAGTTCCGCCCGGCTTTGCTCGGTCCCTATGTACTGTTTATAACTTTACGTGCATATGTATATATTAAAAAGTGTGAATATGTACCGTAATGCCTTTCTATATAATAGTCTTCCTTAACTACCATAGCAAAAAGTTGGTAGAGACCGCAGACGTCTATTTTTTTTAAACTTCAACCCCAATTTTGACCCCTTAACATTTATTGTTTTGGGCTCAGATTAAATTAAAATGTTTGACCCATGTCCAAGTAACCTGCATCTTAAATTTCAAGTGTTTGGACCCAAAATTGGCGGAGGAGTTTGGTAAAGTCTGCAAAGGTTAACTCTGTAAACTTTGACCTTTTGCCAGGCAAATTTTCACCCAAAAACCGATTAAAAAGCTTGATGCATATCTGAATACCCTTTATGCAAAATTTCAAATGTTTACACCCAAAATTGGCTTAATAGTTTGCTAGAGACCGCAAAGGTAAAATCTTTTTAACTTTGACCCCTTGGAAGCCCAATTTTTAGAAGAAAAAAAAAAACGATTAAAAATCTTGCCTCATGTCTAAATACACTTTATGTAAAATTTCAAATGTTCAGACCAAAAACTGACTGAGTAATTTGGTAGAGAACGCAGAGGTCAATTTTTAAAAAGACTTTGACCCCAATTATGACCCCTTAACATTTATTGTTTGGGGCTCAAATAAAATTCTAAAGTTAGATCCATGTCTAAGTAACCTATGTCTTAAAGTATTTAGACCAAAAATTAGCGGAGGAGTTTGGTAGAGTTCTCAAAGGTCAGATCGTTAAACTTTGACCTCTTAACAGCTACTTTTCTGGCCGAAAACTGACTAAAAAGAGTTTCCCAAATCTCAATACCCCTTATGTCAAATCGCGAGTCTGTAGACCAAAAATTGACAGAGTTATTTGGTAGGGAAATGCACACACACACACACACATTTTCACTTTTATATATAGATTGATTGAAAATCGTACGACAACTAAAGATTCATTTTAATTTCAAAACAAAGCCGGGATGTATTGTTTCATCCTGAATGTACAGAATGCTACGAGGTCCCTTCACCAAGTTTACAAACTTTTTACGTATGGCACTTTTATTGATAGTTCACGCATGAAACTCTACTCCCCATTCGAAGTAATCTCCTCCGGTTGCAATGCTCTTGTACCGTTACTACAACTTCTGTAAGGCACATAGAAGTCCTATTGTGTGAGTGTGTCAACGGCACTCGTCACAGCACCTTTCATCTTCTCAGTTTTCTTATAACAACACTCTCTAAGGTTTTCCTTGAGTTTAGGGAATAACCAAAAGTCACAGGGAGCAAGGTCTAGACTATAGGGAGGGCGAGGAACTGTCTTGATACCCATCTTAGTCAAATAGTCTGTGACAAGGATGGAATTATGGACGGGATCAGCCTTGGGATAAGCTCCACACAAATTATCAGTATTTGTAGGTTCTTCCGAATAATTGTTGTGCAGTTCTCACACTGACATCAAACTGTGCACTAATTCTCTCTATAGACACACGACGGTTCTTATTGGTGAAATTCTTTATTTGGCCAATCAACTCTGGTTTTCTGACTTCTTTACTCCTCACACGCCTCTCATCATCTCTCAAAGATTCCTTGCCTTCTTTTAATCTCTTATGCCACAAAGAAAACTGACGTTCGATTCATGCAATATGGTCTAAAAGGAGTCTGAAGCATTCCATACGTTTCTGTGGCATTTTTTCCCCAAGTTTAAAACAGAATTTTATTGGATATCGTTCTTCTAAAGTGTCCTCAGGTTCAGATTGTATTTCTTAAATTCCACCGATGATCAAGCTTTAGTCAAAATGTATTTCAAAGGGATTATTGGAGAAATTTTTGCTCCGTCTTGAATTTTTAGTCATTTAACGTTGTTTATTGTATTCTGCCACATCAATATCTTTCCGCTATTGATTTCATATATTTATACTTTTATCCGCACACTATGAATCATATACGATTTTTATCCGCACACTATGAATCATATACGATTTTTATCCGCACACTATGAATCATATACGATTTTTATCCGCACACTATGAATCATATACGATTTTTATCCGCACACTATGAACCATATACGATTTTTATCCGCACACTATGAATCATATACAATTTTTATCCGCACACTATGAATCATATACGATTTTTATCCGCACACTATGAATCATATACGATTTTTATCCGCACAC
>NC_136518.1:9940843-9943343 GCF_053919585.1 Euprymna scolopes | reverse complement strand
TGTGCTTTAAACAGAAAAAATTCGCCTGCTCCTTCTGTAATCGGATTAGTTCGATTAGCAATGCTTATCGAAGACATTCGGACACAAATCGTTTCAAAGAATACTGCGAGGCACATAAAGTATCTGCGTACGAAATTTTATAAACATCAGCCCAGTCGTTTTCGAGTCCATAGGGAACGAACTCTTACACACAAAGACACATGCACAAAGTTCCTTTTACATAATAGTATCTATCTATCTATCTATCTATCTATCTATCTATCTATCTATCTATCTATCTATCTAGCGTTAGTCACAAAAAAAGTATCGAAATGAAAAAGAAAAAGAAAACCGTTGAAAGGACTGGTAATTTGTAGTGTGGACAGCGTTCATTCCCAGCAATCATGTTCGAAAAAGTTCACGTGAATTATTTTAGCCGTTTGTGGAAGAAGATTGTGCTTTTTAATGTTTTTTTTAATGTTGAAACGTAAAAGCGTTTAATTCAAACGGCAAAAAATGAGATGCAATTGATTTCAATATGTATATTGGAATTGAAATGAAATTTTCACACGGTAAAAATAAGGAAATTAAGTTACGAATAATAATAATGATAGAACTACTGAAGAGGGCAGAGTTAGAGACAATGTCGGTTATTTTAATGGTGAGTAAATTCCGTCTATATATATGTACATGTATATATATATATATATATATATATATATATATATATATATATATATATTAAAAAAGACTCATATTCAGATAATCTACGTCTCAAATTTCAAGTGTTTCGATCCAAAATTAGCGGAAGAGTTTGGTAGAGCCTGCAAAGGTAAACTCTTTCAACTGTTTACTCTTGGCAGCCAAATTATTTCCCCAAAACTGATTAAAAAGCTTACTGCATGTCTGAATATCCTTGGAGAACTCTACCAAACTCCTCCGGCAATTTTGGGTCTAAACACTTGAGATTTTAGATATAGAGTCCTTGGACATGGATCTAATTTAATAAATTGATTTGTACCCAAAACAATAAGTTTTAAGGGGTTATAATAGGGGACAAAGTTTTAAAAAATTTACCGCTTTTTTTTTTTTGCTCAACATACACCTCCAAACACCCGGGCAACGTCGGGCTGAAATGCTAGTATATATATAAAAATTAAAGGGTGTGTGTGTGTGTGTGTGTATGTGTACATTTCCCTATGCAATAACTCTCTTAATTTTTAGTCTACAGACTCGAAATTTGATATACAAGGTACTGAGATTTGTGGGAAAAAACTGACCACTTTTTTTTTGCTCAACATACACCTCCAAACACCCGGGCAACGCCGGGCTAAAATTCTAGTATATTTGTATATAAAGCAATTAAATCAATAGGATGTAGTATATACGAAATGGTAAACTTCAGTCTAATATAAAATACTTGAGAGAATTTTAAAGCAAGCTGAAATATTATGCGCGGTTTATTTTTATATTTTTTCTTACATATCCAATATATTTTTTACACATATCTAATATTTTTTTTTACATATCCAATATTTTTTTTACATATCCAATATTTTTTTACATATCCAATATTTTTTTACATATCCAATATCTTTTTTTACATATCCAATATGTTTTTTTACATATGCAATATGTTCTTTTACATATCCAATATTATTTTTACATATCCAATATTTTTTTACATATCCAATATTTTTTTACATATCCAATATTTTTTTTACATATCCAATATTTTTTTTACATATCCAATATGTTTTTTACATATCCAATATTATTTTTACATATCCAATATGTTTTTTTACATATCCAATATGTTTTTTACATATACAATATGTTCTTTTACATATCCAATATTATTTTTACATATCCAATATTTTTTTTACATATCCAATATTTTTTTACATATCCAATATTTTTCTTACATATCCAATATTTTTTTACATATCCAATATTTTTTTACATATCCAATATGTTTTTTATATATCCAGTATTTTTTCTTACATATCCAGTATTTTTTTACATATCCAATATGTTTTTTTTACATATCCAATATGTTTTTACATATGCAATATTCTTTACATATCCTATATGTTTTTTACATATCCAATATTTTTTTACATATCCAATATGTTTTTTTACATATCCAATATTTTTTTTTACATATCCACTATGTTTTTTTACATATCCAATATTTTTTACATATCCAATATTTTTCACTTGTTTTTATTGGCAATTTATTACTACAATAAATTGCAGTTTAATTTAATGCCATAACTAGAACATTCTAGCATTGCTGCAAATATAATTTGCTGATTTCTTTCTGCCCTCTGATGAGAAGAATAGCAAGATTAGCATTATTTTAAACTCTGCGGAATAAGGAGTTTGTACATTTTTTTTTTGGAGTATTCAGTCGAACAATAAACTTTGATTGTAAAGTGCAACTTACAGTTATAATTTTCTTTCTCTTATACACACACACACATATATATATATATATATATATATATATATATATATA
>NC_136518.1:9873343-9938343 GCF_053919585.1 Euprymna scolopes | reverse complement strand
CAGAAAAACCTGGATAAAAGAATGGCAGAAATTGGAATCAGAGGAATAGTTGAAAAAATACAACGACTAACGATAAGGAAAACGGCTGAAATATTAAGGAAAACCCTTGAATGCGGAGAATAACACAAGACAATATAACGAAGAAGCGTTACAGGGAATGAAGAACACCGAAGCTGCAGATCTACATGTTCTACACCCTCCCATCATGCATCTCTCCATTGTTTCATCACCGCCCCCCTCCAAAAAAAGTGATACCAAAGAGCCGAGAAGGGCCAAAGAAGATGGAAAGAACGAGGAGGGAACACTGGCTAGACCTCCGCTGGACAGTGCGAAGAGAACTGGGATCTTGGGGAGGCTTACTGCTACTCAAATTCCAGTGTAAACCAATGGCCACTGACAGCGAGAAATCAATGGCAAGAGGCTGTTGCGATGATGCAAATTTATTTGCAAATGCTATCGAAGGAGGAGGAGGAGAGAGCTGGACGTCAGGGGAGACTTGTTGTCACTCAGCTTCCAGAGAACACCACAGGTCTCCAATCAGATCGTTTGCTAACTTGTGTGAAAGCTCCATGTGAGCTGATAATAATAATAATAATAATAATAATAATAATAATAATAATAATAATAATAATAATATTAATAATAATAATAATAATAATAATAATAACTGATATGCGGAAGTTCAAGTGTAACGTGAACCGACATCTTCCTGCCCAAATCCCTACATAGTACCCCAGTACTTGTTGCCCCTGAGACTACCCCCAATTTGCCTTGTTTGGGGTGAAAATGTAAAAAAACAAAAACAAAAAAAAATAAACTTAATTTTTCTTTATTTTGTTTTTAAATATTTCCTGGTATATCTACCTTACTCATTACTAAAATGCTAGTTTTATTTTGGTGTCTCTAACCAAAAAATAAATAAATAAATAAATATATAAAAACGAAAAAACTAATAAGGAATTAATTAAAAATGAATGTTTAAAAGAATATGCAAATTAGCTATATCTTTTGCAGATGGATGCAATTTCACGCCCATATATAACAAAGTTGTACTTTCTTTTCAAATAAATACAAAAAAGGTGTTTTTATATGAATATCAATGCACGCACACACACACACACACACAAATACACGCACACAATTTTTTTATAAAAATTCCATTTTCACTCCAAACAAAACACAATACCACTTTATATAGGGGTCTATTATCGGGGGCATAAGTTGCAGGGGTATTATGAAAGGAAATGAGTAGCAAAATGTCTGTTCATATTACACTTGGACTTCTGCATGTCAGTACGGTTTGGAAAGCAGAAAGGAGAAGGGAGTTCCAAAGTCTGACAGTTCTGGGGAAGAAACTATTAGAGTAGAAGGCTTTCTTACATCTAAGGATCTCTGTTGTGCCCCTCCCTCTTCATATATATATATATATATATATATATATATATATATATATATATATATATATATATATATATATATTAAAATAAGGGAGTAGTCACCAACAATGTGTATTTTTTAACGTTATTTTATTATTCCGTGTCTTGGTTTTTCATTGAGAATTATGTTTGGATCATTGTAATAATGTTTTTAAGTCATTGAAATCGTTTACGCGCGTTTCAGGCGGTCTGTGATGCGTCCTCGTCAGAAATTATTTGAAAATAATTCTTTCTTTCGTTGGAATTTATTAACCCATTTTATATAAATATATATATATATATATATATATATATATATATATATATATAACTACTTCATTTACTCACATAAAATTAATATACGAAAGTATAGATTTATGCGTAAACTTTAAGTATTTACTTCAAAAGTGCTCAATACCTAGGTAGAGCTAGTTAGTAATTTATAAAATATATATGGCGATTAAGCTACACTGAATATTCTGCGTTTCATCCACTATAGGATTCGTCAGGCTTACGCGAATAAGCCTGACGAATCCTATAGTGGATGAAACGCAGAATATTCAGTGTAGCTTAATCGCCATATATATTTTATAAATTACTATATATATATATATATATATATATATATATATATATATATATATATATATATATGTATATATCCACGTATATTTGCTTCCTTGTTATCTTGCTCTCTGATCAGTGAAATCTGCAAGATCGTGCTAGCATGCCTGGTCATTTATGCCGGAATGAAAGTAGTTTGTAAGTCAATGTAGTAAACGAAGTATTATAATTAAGAAATAAAGAAAAAAAACAATTGCTGTGTTTTACGTTATAATGATGCGGCCATGTTTGTTACTGTCCAGCGTGTTCTTTTATTTATGTAGGTTTGTATTCCGGAATTAGTGATTTTTGAACTCGCAATCAATGAGAATACCTGGAACTGGATGGGGGGGAGAAATTGTTTTTTTTGTAAATGGAAAAAGAAAGGAAATGGTTTGTGTATGAGTTTATGAGCCAGTTACAAAGAGCCAGGGAAGTTTATGTATAATGTGTATAATAGTACTCGGCGTAGACTGGTGGTGGTATTAGTACTTTAGTTTAAGAGGGGAAATTAATAACTACTTTCTTGTAAATTTTTCGCGATCATGATGCGGTTTCTCCTAGGATAGAATTTAGTATTTTATTATAACGAATAAATGTGTATGTAACGGTGTTCTAAAGTTACATAAGATGGTGGATAATAGTTTAAACATAAGAAAACTGTATGTGACATCTTTTATTGCAAACCTACTGTAATTCGGTCCAGAGGGGACTTTCTGCTATCAAAATATTATATACATGGTGTGTGTGGCATCCGTCATTCGAAACGACTATGGATAAGCGCCGTATTAAGATGTTGCCTGTATGCATCCTTTTGCGTGACTGTAGAGACCAATTCTTGATTTGCATAGTCTGCCACAGCCCTGACATACGAAGGTTGTTATGCAATTTGCCGCTTCGTCCGGCTGTTCCGCCTGTACACTCGCTCTTCTCCTAGCTCTCTTTGCAGCGTTTTCAACATGGAGGGTCCTCTCGCTGATGATAATCTCCTGGCGTATCATTTTCCTCCAGGCAGTTCTGTCAGCTGCAGAGGCTTCCCATGTATTCCTGTCCACCGAGAAAGCCTTCATGTCACGCTTGCAGACATCCCTGTAGTGAAGATGGGGTCGCCCCCTCTTTCTTGAGCCTGAGGCAAGCTCGCCATAGAGAAGGTCTTTAGGGATGCGCCCATCATCCATCCTGCGCACATGGCCCAGCCAGCGAAGACGTCGCTCACGCAGTAGGGAGTAAATGGATGGGATGCCCGCTCTCTGCAGAACATCAGTATTACTCACTCTGTCCTGCCATGTGATACCAAGTATCTTACGTATACACCTCATATGGAAGACCTGGAGTTTCCTCTCTTGTGTTGAGTATGTAGTCCAGGATTCACTCCCATACAGTAGAACACTGAGGATACACGCTCTGTAGACGGTCATCTTGGTGGAAGTGGTAAGGTGCCTGTTTTCCCAGACTCTTTTTGTCAGTTTAGATAGGGTTGTGGATGCCTTTCCAATCCTTTTGTTTAGCTCCACGTCCAATGAGAGGGTGTCTGAAGCAATGGAGCCTAGATATTGAAACTGGCGTACGACCTCTAGTGGTGTGCCTTGGATTGTGATGCTGGGTGGGGAGGCGGTTGCTTGCCCCATGACTTGGGTTTTCTTCTGGCTGATGGTGAGACCGAACAGGCTGCAAGCATTAGCAAACCTGTCCATCAGTCTTTGAAGACCATCTTCCTGATGCGATGCTATAGCTGCATCATCGGCAAACAGCATGTCTCTTATCCGAACTGTCCTGGTCTTTGTCCTGGAGCGGAGTCTGGCGATGTTAAAGAGACCACCATCTGACCTGGAGTGCAAGCAGATACCATCCGTTGTGTTCTTGAAAGCATGCTTCAGGAGTAGGGAGAAGAAGATGCCGAAGAGTGTTGGGGCCAACACACAACCCTGTTTGACACCACTCCTCACCCCGAACTCAGCAGACATGCCACCGTTAAATTGCACAGTGCTCCTCATGCCATGATGAAAGGATCTTGTGATGCTGAGGAGTTTTGGTGGGCATCCGATCAGTGGGAGAATTTTGAATAGTCCATCTCTGCTCATGAGATCGAATGTCTTGGTCAGGTCTATGAAGGCAACATACAGAGGCTGGTTTTGCTCTCTGCACTTCTCTTGCAGTTGGCGTAGGGAGAAGATCATATCGATTGTTGATCTCTCTGAACGAAAGCCGCATTGAGATTCTGGGTAGATTCGGTCGGCAAGAACGTGTAGTCGCAGTAATACTATACGTGCGAATAGCTTGCCAACGAAACTCAACAGTGAGATACCACGGTAGTTGTTGCAGTCACCGCGGTCCCCTTTGTGTTTGTAGAGAGTGTACATGGTAAGATACTGAAATTTCGACAAATTTCACATGTAAGTATACAGAGAAAGAGAGAGAGGAAGAGAGAGGGAGGGAGGGAGAGAGAGGGAGAGAGGAAGGGATTTATATATATATATATACACATATCAAAATTCGAGTCTGTAGATATAGGAATATATATATATATATATATATATATATATATATATATATATACCCGGGGTATATATATATTATACCCCTCCCTCTCTCTCTTCCCGTCCCTCTCTCTCTCTCTCTCTCTCTCTCTTTCTCTGTATACTCACACATGAAGATCTGAGGATCGGTCGAAAATTATGTGCTTTTGAAGGAAACATTCTTGTTTTTTTCAAAAGACTTTTTGTATTCCTATACGTCAACACACAGGAAATAAATACAGAAAAGATATAAACATTTATATATTTTTCGTATTGATTTTTTATTCATACATATTTAAATATATATATATACATATATATATATATATATATATATATATATATATATATATATATATATATATATATATATACATATATGTTGTTTTTTGTTTTGGTTTTAGCAACATGTCCTGAATGAATTCAATCATTTACTAAAGTGCATTTTTACCTAAATGGAAGTTGGGAATAATTTTCCCTTTTAACCAATTTGGTACCCCCACACAGGGAGCGGCACATACACTATTTTTTAAATATAATTATCCACTGACATGTGTTTCGTCGTCTACGACTCATCAGAGTGACTGTATCTAGCGAGATTCGAAATCGGGAACCAACAGCAAGGATCCCAAACCCTTACCCCTGGACCATCTCGCCAACTGTCTGGATATATCGCGATTTACTTAGATGTTGTTTTTTGTTTTGGTTTTAGCGATATGTTTTGAATGAATTAAGTGCATTTCTACCTAAATGCGAGTTGCCGTTGGGTCCCGATTTCGAATCTCACTAGACACAGCCACTCTGATGAGTCGTAGACGACGAAACACGTGTCAGTGGATAATTGCATTTTAAAAATAACACACACACACACACACACACACACACACACACACACATATATATATATATATATATATATATATATATATATATATATATATATATAGAGAGAGAGAGAGAGAGAGAGAGATGCCTTTGTACTGTTTGTTCGTTTGAATGAAAACCTGCCGAAAGATCATATCCAGCATTAAAAACATCACTGTCAAACATTGATCTCTGACCCTTGACATCTTCAATAAAGAAGTTTTGTTTTTATTGTTTTTTTTTTCTTTTTACAGGAACGGGCAAAAAAAGAAAAGAAAGAAAAATAAAGGCTGATATTATTTATTTGTGTTTCCTCTCGCTTCCCACGTTTTCCTTTCTTTCTTTTCTCTTTCTTTTCCTTTCTTTCATCTTTTTAAACCGGGTTTTTAAGTGCTTAGTTACGAAGTGCCCCGTGTTGGGTGCGTTTCATTTTCGACTGAACTACTTAGCAAGTTCACATTTTTACAAGTTAAGGATCAAATTTTATTATTTTATGGAGTTGGGGTAGCTTGGATGTGGGGAGCTTCAGTTTTCAATCCATAACAGCATGACCCTTGTCTTGGTCGATCGGGGGTGAAGGAACGGGTGGGAACACATTTTAATTTTGAAACATTTAACATGTTTACACATAAAAGTGAACCTGTCTGTGTATCTGTCTATCTGTGTGTCTGTGTGTGTACATTTTCCTACGCAATAACTCTGTCACTTTTAAGTCTACAGACTCGAATCTTGATATAAGAGGTACTGAGATTTGGGAAAATCGACGTGATCGGTTTTCGGCCAGAAATTTGGCGATTAAGGGGTCAAAGTTCAACGATTTTACCTTTGAGAGCTCTACCAAACTCCTCCGATAATTTCGGGTCTAAACAATTGAAATTTTAGATATAGGTTCTTTGGACATGGATCTAAATTTATAACTTGATTTGAGCCCAAAACAATAAATTTTAAGGTGTCATAATAGGGGTCAAAGTTAAAAAAATTGATCGCTTTTTTTTTGCTCAACATACACCTCCAAATACCCGGGCAACGCCGGGTACCCATGCTAGTAAATATATATATATATATATATATATATATATATATATATGCATATGGTGCCCGGAAAACTCGTACCTGGAAAACTCGTACCCGGAAAACTTGTCCCTTATTGAATAAATATCGATTGAAAACACATTTTAAGATATTTCCTTTAAAAAGAGAATACATATTCTATAATATTAAAAATAATTATTTTAACTCTTGTTTTAAAAAATAAGCTGGATCACGGGGTCGAGACGCGGAAAATGAAACCATATATTTATAAAAAAAAACACTTTAGTTTTAATACCTTTTGTGTTATTATGAAACAAAAATAAAAGAAAGAAAACACGTATTATCAAAGAAAGCAATTATTTTATTTAGAAGAATTGAGTTAGTTTAAACAATTCTTGTGTTATTTCGAAACAAAAAAAAAAAAAAAAAAAAAAAACACGGTATTTTTTGGTACCGCGCTGAAATAATAACATTATATCTTTCGGACAGTCAGCAACTACAACGTAATCGAAAAGAAATTACGTACCTATATTTTCATTGCCCGACCCACATAGTTGTTAGTCAGACAGAGTATTCAATAAAAGATGTTTCTTATTTTTCAGGTAATATTTGATTCCTGGCGATGCTATAATGGTTTATTTAATTAAAAATACCTCCAGTGAAGCAGCTTTCAGAGATTAAAATGACACAATTTGGTGCTTTATTTGGTGAAGAATTTTCTCAGGTAGAAATTGGCAAGAAGATGGAATGTTCAAGAAAGGGAGTTCGAACAATAATTAAAAGGTACAACGCAACAAAGATTTTCAATGGCAGAAAAGGACAAGGCCGTAAAAAGTTTACAACCGCCAGGGAAGACAGATCTTTGAAAAGAGCATCCCTTGCAGACAGGAAGAAATTTTCTCCAGAGCTTGCTGATGAACTTAGAGAGGAGGCAAACAAATACATATCAGCTCGAACAGGGAGAAGGTATTAGAAGCGGGATTAAAAGGATGCAAAACAAGGAAGAACTCATACTTCTTTCTGGCCAACACGAAAAAACGATTAGAATTTACAAAAAACAAAAAAACAACAAAACAAAAAAAAAAAAAAAAAAAAAAAAAAAAAAAAAAAAACAAAGCAAAACAAACAAACAAACAAACAAACAAAACAAAAAACAAACAAACATACAAACAAAAAACCCATGAAAATTGGACACCTGATGATTAAGTCAAATTCTTTTTTGTCTGACGAAAGCAACTTTGAGGTTAGTTAACAGTTTCTATTTCTTAAACTTTGAAAGACCAAGCTCCTATCTCTACATCATAAACGCTCTGATCCCCATCTGGCATCAATTGAAATGGATAGCTCTCGTCTAAGGGAGGCCCCAGGTTTTGATAAGCTCCTGGGTTTGACCTTTACACCTTATCTTAAATGGAGCACCTACATCAAGTCTGTGGCCAATGTCGTTGGGAAAATGGTGGGATCCTTCTACCGCTCCAGAAGATATCCCACTAATGATGCAATTCTCTATCTATATAAGAGCCAAGTACGTCCAAAGATGGAGTACTGCTGCCACATCTGGGTGGGGGCTGCTAAAAACAGCCTATCCTGCCTTGACAGAGTACAAAATAGACTCCGTGGCTTGGTGGGAGATGCCCTTTTCTCTACCCTGCAACCTCTTTCCCACAGAAAAGACGTAGCGAGCCTGTCATTGTTCTATCGTTATTTCCATGGCAGGTGCTCGTCTGAGCTCTATTCTCTGGTCCCCCCCTCGCCAATCTTTTTCAAAAACACCCGACTAGCTGAAACCACCGTCAATAATTTTCCCCACTCCCTATCTGTGCCTTAATCAAAACGTAGATTCCATGAACAAAGCTTTTTTCTTAGAACTGCACGCCTGTGGAACTCTGTTCTGCTTGCCTGTTTCCGTCCCGACTTCAACCTGGATGTCTTCAAGTCCAACATAAACAAATTCCTGATGAACCGCCCCCCCTTAGTAATGACACCTTACCAATTCTCCAATACTATTGCTACACTATCCCTTTGATTACTGTACACACAATAACCCTTATCCCCGAGTGGCCATTGGGCCTTGATAAGTGGTGAACTCCATGTAAAAAAAAAGAAGAAATAATTGAAATCTTTATGTGAATACACATCCACAACATCTATTCAAGCCAATTCTCATTTTTTTCATTAGATTTTCGGCCCCTCTGGAGCGATTTATGTTCGCCGTAGGCAAGGAAGGAGAAACATTTCATTCTGATTGTGTAGTTCGAGCTGTCAAATTTGAAGGAGGAAGCGTAATGGTTTGGGGCTGCTAGATTTCTTCGGGCACTGGACTGTTGTATACATGTGAGGGCAAAATGAATTCCACAATTTATGCTAACATGCTGGACCAAATTTACCAAACTTCTTTGACTAAAATATGTAATAATAACATTCCAAGTGATGTAATCTTCTAACAAGACAATGCCCCATATCATACGTCAAAAGTTTCAATGAGTCGGTTTCAGAAAAAGGGATTACAGTTATGAAATGAATCCCCTCAATTCCCAGATCTAAACCCCATTGAAACATTGTGGCCCCATCTGGGGAAAAGAGTGGGAATGCACAAATTTTCAAAAAAATAAAATAAATAAAATAAAAAAAATAAAAATAGAAGTAGAAGATAAACTCCATGAAGTCATCGGGAATTAATATCAGGAGATTCCAGTAAAAGTCGTTAAAAATATAAACGAGGGATGAGATCCGTTGTATGTTTGTCGTTCAAGTCTTCCTCTTTAACTCTTCCACCAACAGTATTAAATAAAATTCCAGCTTTATGTAGTAAAATAAAACAATTACGCCCTTTTTTTTCACTTCACTTCTTTGTCATGTTAAGAACGGCGTTTGGAATAGACATCCCAAATTCCCCATGTTAAGAACAGCTTTCAGAATAGATACCACCAACCTCCCGATCTTAAGAACGGCGTTCGAAATAGACACCCCCAACATCCCCATGTAAAGAACGGTTTTCGGGGTAGACAAACCCCAGTTTTTGGCGGGATAGGGTATGGAAAAATAATTCCTCCAAATTTAACCGTGATTATCTTTGTCAGCATACTCACCCACACATGCTAAAAAATGGGGGAGGTGGCAGTGTCGGTAGGAGAAAAATAGATGTTTTTTTTTTTTTTTTTTACCGCAGTGCGTACAAACCTGGTAGCCAGTGAATTAGTGCATAATACAAATCTTATATCTCTATAAGTACTTGTTCCGCAAAAATGTGAACGAGATTTTCTTAATCAGCATAGTTGAAAAGCTTATAAAATCGTTATTCTACAGAAAATTGTAGAGGTAGACTTAATGTACAAATTTACCCCCCCCCCGCCCAAAGTTAATGTGTAAGCAGTCTCGAGAATACGTCCGATATCTATTACGATCGTCGCCGATTTAAAAATGACTGTTTCGGCAATATCATCAACTGGATTCGTACTTATTATGTTGTTCGAATTTAATATTTTTATTATATGTGAAATATTCGCAATTTAAAACTGTTAAACTATTTTCTGTTGCATATTCACCTTTTTGTAAAAAAAAAATGCGACATACTCATTGTTTTCTTGTCATGTTTCTGTAAATAAATGTTTTTAAATATATAAACAGTTTGACAAAATATCTATACATTTATAAAAGTAAAAAATGGCTGCGTGTTTGTGTGCGTGCGTGTATGTGTGTGTGTGTGTCTGTGTACATTTCCCTACACAATAACTCTGTCAATTTTCGGTCTAGAGACTCGAGGTTTCACGTACTGAGATTTGAGAAAATCTTAATCAGTTTTCGGACAGAAATTTGGTTGTCAAGGGGTCAAAGTTCAACGATTTGACCTTTGAAAACTTTACCAAACTCCTCCACTAGTTTTAGGTCTAAACACTTGAAATTTTAAATGTAGGTTACTTGGATATGGATCAAACTTTTAATTTATTTGAGCTCAAAAACAATAAATATTAAGGGGTCAAAATTGGAGTCAAAGTAAAAACAAAATGACCTCCGCGGTCTCTACCAAATTACTCAGCCAATTTCTGGTCTAAACACTTGAAATTTTACATAAAAGGTATTCAGAGATAAGGCAGTTTTTTAATCGGTTTGGGTCGAAAATTTGAGCTGCCAAGAGGTCAAAGATTAAAAGATTTTACTTTTGCTGTATCCAGCAAACTACTCAGCCAATTTTAGGTCTAAATATTTAAAATTTATACATAACGGGTATTCAGACATGCGGCAAGCATTTTAATCAGTTTTGGGGCGAAAATTTGGCTGCCAAAAGGTCAAAGTTAAAAGAGTTGACCTTTGCAAATTCTACCGAATTTATCTGCCAATTTTGGGTCTAAATACTTGAAATTTTAGATGTAGGTAACTTGGACATGGGTAAAACTTTGTATTTTGATTTGAGACGAAAATAATAAATGTTAAGGGGTCAAAATTGGGTCCAAGTTATTTAAAATTTACCTCTGCGGTCTTCACAAAATTACTCAGATAGTTTTTTGTCTAAACATTTGAAAACTTACAGACAGTGTATTCACACGTAAGGCAAGTTATAAACAGTAGGGCCCGGGCAAAGCCGGGATGAACTGCTAGTATAACATATTAACTTAAATAAACATAGTTGTTTGAAAAGATATGTAATTAAGAAATGAAAAAATTCGTAAAATTTACGTATTTTTGTATTAAAATAACTCTATAATTGAATATTTAGAGATGTATAAAGAATCAGACTCAGTAATTGTATCGTAATCAAGGGAAAATATTGGAATCACTAGTGTGTGTGTGTATTTAGGCAGCATTTTTTCTTTTATGCATACTTCGTTAAATTCAACAGACGTTTTTAGTCTATTAATTTTACATTGGATCCTTTCCATTTTTTGTATTGTAGTCTTGTGGGAGGGGAAAAACAATTAATAATTTATTAACCAATGAAAATTAAGCATCCATAAATATAAATAACAAATATCCAACCAGTTTAATTAATCCCTGAAGATAAATCCAGAAGGATTTGAAAGTACTTAGAAAAATCAAAATTATGGTTATTACATCAGCCAGTTCCCACCTGAAGTATAGACTACAATACGAAAAATGGAAAGGATTCAATGTTAAATTAATAGACTAAAAACGTCCATTCAATTTAACAAAAATTATGCATATATATATATATATATATATATATATATATATATATATATATATATATATATATATATCTACAATACTTGTTTTTTTCTTCGGATCGCCGTGAAATGTTTTTTTTCTTCGAAAAAGCGAGCAAGCGAAAGAGAGAGAGAGAGAGAGAGAGAGAGAGAGAGAGAGAGCGAGTTGGGATGAATATATACAGAGAGAGATAGGGAGGGGGAATATATATATATATATATAATCTAAGGGGGGGTGAAAAAGGTAAACATAAAAATAGTTTAACAGTTTTAAAATGTGAATATTTCACATATGTTAAAAAACATAATAAGTTCGAATCCAGTAGATGGTATTGCCGAAACATTTATTTTTAAATAGGCGACGATCGTAATAGATTGCGCAGGTTTAATAAAGTATATTAAATAAAGTACATTTAAAAGAAAACGTAACTATGTTTGAAAAGCATATAGTTACTTCAACAAATGTAAAAAGCAAGCGAGAGAGAGAGACGAAATAAATACTTGTTTTTTTCTTCGAAAAAGCGAGCAAGCGAAAGAGAGAGAGAGAGAGAGGGAGAGAGAGAGAGAGAGAGAGAGAGAGAGATAGAGAGCGAGTTGGGATGAATATATACAGAGAGAGATAGGGAGGGGGAACGAGAGAAAGAGATATATAGAGAGAAAATATAAAATGACGCCGTAAAAAGTAAGAAAATAAACGCAGCAAATGTAAAAAGCAAGCGACCGAGCGAGCGAGATCGAGAGAGAGAGAGAGAGAGAGAGAGAGAGAGAGAGAGAGAGAGAGAGAGAAAGAGAGAGAGAGAGAAACGAAATAAATACTTGTTTTTTTCTTCGGTATCGTCGTGAAATGTTTTTTTCTTCGAAAAAGCGAGCAAGCAAAAGAGAAAGAGAGCGAGTTAGGATGAATATATACAGAGAGAGAGAGAGAGAGAGAGAGAGAGAGAGAGAGAGAGAGAGAGAGAGAGAGAGATAGGGAGGGGGAACGAGAGAAAGAGAGATATATAGAGAGAAAATATAAAATGACGCCGTAAAATGTAAGAAAATAGACGCAGCAATTTACTCAGAGGGCAAAAGTAGTTACTGAAAATTTGAATAGTAAATTGGCGTTCGTTTAGCATGCGAATACCGTTAATCATTAATACAGGAATGGTAAGAGCTCAGCTAATCAGAATGAACGGAATTATTCTGAGGGTGACTTTATTATTTTTGTAGTGGAAAAAGGACAGATTATGTTATGTCTATTGGTTTATGATACACTTACGAAGGGTAAAGCCGTCGAAAGTGCAGAATTCCTCCCGGTAATGACTGGGACCGTAGGAGAACTTGATAATTAGAGGAAATATAGGTACTATTTCCTCTACAAATTGTTGCGATTGTGTTAGTGTTGCTCCTAGGATTAAATGTAGGATTTTATTATAACGACTAAATGTGTCTAAAATGGGGTCCTAAAGTTATATAAAATAGTGGTTAATAGTTTAGACATAATAAATTTCTATGTAGTATCTGTTGCTGCAAATCTACGGTACTTTGGTCTAGAGAAGAATTTCCGCAATCAAAATATTATATATGAAGATTATATTAGACCCAATATATAGTAATGATTTGAAAAGTTAAAAACTATGACTCGTGCACCAGCACCGAGAATTGAAACTAAAACGTTTAGCTTACTATTTATTTTCCTTTAGCGTTAATGCATGCGCTATGGAGACATATTTGCCGCAAGGCTAAACATTAAAAAATGAACTAATAGCTATTACGTTACACATGCATATTCGTAATACCGGCGTACGCCATTCACCTGGCAAATTCCATTTATTTAATTTTTACACTTTTGCACCGATTTTCCAAGGCTAAAATCCAAATATAAAGTTTCGCATGGGTTCGAATAACCTATATATTAAGCTTCATGTCTGTAGGTTAAAAAACTGACAGAGGAGTTTGGTAGGCACATTTTTTAAACAAATATATATACGCATACATAATATACATGGAAAGACGTTTGTGTTTGCTATAAGCTTTTTATGCAAATATTACGCAAGTATAAATCATGTAGAATATCTGCATGAATATAATTACACGTCATAGTTAACTAAAGATGATCATCCCATAAGAAAAACGAAAAAACTAATAGGGATTAATTAAATTAATGTTTAAAAGAATATTCAAATTAGCTAGATCTTTTGCAGGTGAATTTAATTCCACGACCCCATATATAACAAAGTTGTATTTTTTTTTTAAATAAATAGAAAAAAGTGTTTTTAATATGACTAGTAATACAGAAAAAAAAATTCATAGGAGTTTAGAAGATTTATTTATCGATTTGCGACATAACGGCTGCGTCATATTTACGAGAACCATTTGTTCCATCGAAGACAATTCTCCAGGGGTAATGCGGGGTGGACGGAGAAGAACAAAAAAAGAGATGGACAAACACCATTATTGTGTAGACGAGATATAGCTGTGCCACAATACAGAGCGCTCTTGCTCACGTCCAATAGTTATGGAGGTGACTGGTGCAACGTTTAGCTATGTAGCCCCACCCCCCCTACAATCCCAATGGGTTAAGGGACTCCTCAATCGTGCCGTGACTTTATAAACGTCGATTTTGTTTCCTTGAAAATTTGTAGGCACCTATATATTATTACGATAGCGTGTGTTCTTTTATGTGTCGTCCGGGTCGTTTAATTGTGCTATTTCTTGTCATAAATAATTTTACCAAGAATTCTTCATAAGTTTTGATTTCGGTTTCGATTGTAGCTGATGGCACTTAAATTATCTATTTTTTAATAAATAATTTTATCAAGAATTCTTCATAAGTTTTGGTTTCGGTTTCGACTATGGCCGAAGGAACTCAAGTTATATATATATATATATATATATATATATATATATATATGTTTTTTTCATAAGTTTTTATTTCGGTTTCGATTCAAGCTAATGCACCCAAGTCATATTGATATATTTATTTTTTATTAAGTCGCAAATTTATAACATGAAAATCGATAGAACATTAACTCTATAGTAATATCTGCAAAAATTAAAATATCATATTTAAACGTACTTTACGACCGGGTTTTACCAGGCGTTCGTGTTAATTTAAATAAATACTTTTGCAGTTTTAACAAAAAAGCTACAATAATATCAGAGCGTCTCCATATACACTGAACATCTACAGAATGCCAACATCAATATAATACATTTTAATGAGTCCCCTGTGGAATTTCCACAGGTCTCGCTAGTCTATATATTAATACTGTAGTACCTTTGACGTTCGTACGGTTGTCACGTTCTCCAGACTATAAATTATTCTATTGGGAGATGTTATTTATTAGGGAGAAGGTTAGAAGGTAATAACATACTGCGAACATTAAATAAGTATATATATATATATATATATATATATATATATATATATATATATATGCAAGGTGTCCCAATATAATGCATACACTCTTTAAATGACAATAAAACCAACATTTATTATAAGAAAGAAAAGTTTCATACATCAAAATACCGTGAACAAATAAAGAAACCAGCTAATTATCGAAAGTGTTCAAATTATTGGCTATTGTTGTCCTTGAACAGCTGACAACACTCACTGATTGAATCGAAAACGTTCCTAATCAGTTTAATTAGTATGTTGACATGTATTTTCAATGGTTGCTTTTGACTCGTTCATTGTAGCTCGTTTTTATGGTGTGAATACTGTGTTTAACATACTTCCTCACACATCACCCCCCCAAAAAAAGAGAAAAATCCATGCGGGGGGGGTTCAAATCCGGTGAGCGTGGACAGTACTCTTCGTCCTAACCGTCTGTTTCGCAAGTGACTATTAAGATATGCTCTTACATCATGATGATAGTGGGGAAGTGCTCCATACTGCTGGAAATGGCATTCTTTATTTCTAAACGTCTCTTGGAAACGTGGCATAGCGTATTCATGTAGCAAGTTGAGATAATTTAAAAAGCGTATACATTTTATTGGGACATTCTGTATCTACCCTAATTTAATGTTCATAGTATGATATCACCTTCTATCCTTTGTTTTAATAGATAGAATCACGCAATCAAAAAAACAAAAAAAAAAACAACAAAAAAAAAAACAACAACAAAAAAAATTATATCAATTTTTGGGCCGTATGTGAAACTAAAATACAGAGTGGCCCACTTAAAAGTAGCCCAGAACATGTAGTAGAGAGAAGTAACATTCTTTTATTGTTTAAATTACCTGTAGTGTTATAAAAGATGTTGGAAGTGCTCTCCGTTGACATCTATGCATTTCTAGGCACATTTAACAACGTTTGCAGATACTGTCTGTAGATCTCCTCTGGTGATTTTCCTGATACCGTTGGTAATGTTCTCTTTTAGTTGGTCTAGATTGTGAGGATTATTTGCATAAACTTTTTGTTTTAAAGCCCCCCAAAGATAAAAATCACATGATGACAAGTCCGGGGAACATGGTGGCCATAACCATCTGGGCAGGAGCTGCTAGAAAGGACTTATCCTGCCTTGATAGAGTTCAAAATAGACTTCGTACCCTCGTAGGAGATGACCTTTTCTCCTCCTTGCAACCTCTATCTCACAGAAGAGATTTTGCGAGTTTGTCTCTGATTTATCGTTATTTTCATGGAAAGTGTTCGACTGAGCTTCAATCTATGGTTCCCCCTCGCCAAACTTTCACAAGAAACACTCGTCTAGCTGTAAACACTATCAATAATTCCCCTCACTCTTTATCTGTGCCTAAAACTAAACGTAGATTCCATGGACAAAGCTTCTTTCTTAGAACTGCACGCCTGTGGAATTGTCTTCCGTTTTCCTGCTTTCCGGCTGACTACAATATGGTTGTGTTCAAGTCTAACGTAAATAAGTTCTTGATGAGCCGTTCCATATAAGTTATCAAATTTACCAAATTTTCATTACTAATGATTACTGTACACTCTTTAACCCTTATCCTTGAGTGGCCTCTTGGCCTTGATAATGTGGTGATGCCTATGTAAAAAAAAAAAAAAAAAAAAAAGAAAAAAAAACCCTTTGCTTATTTTTCTTTCTTCCGCAAACATGTCATCAACTCGTGTCAGTGATCTGTGAGACGCGTGGCATGTAGTGCCATCTTGTTGGGAAAAGAACCGCATTTTGTCTTGTGGTGTCAGTTGGTCGTTATGCTGTTCCAAGATTTGTATTGATTGGGGAAAGATTCGAGAGATCGAGCTACTTTTAAGTAGGTCACCCTGTATAACTTCTTGGTTTTCTGGCTAGGATCCAAAGGTAGTATCTGTTTTCTCTTAAAATGGTATGATGATATCATGGGGTTTCCATTTGCGCCGGGTGTCCTTACAATGGAAATATGTCACAGACTCCTATAAAGATATTGGAGATAAACCGTAATAACCAGATATATTCTGACACTAGATTAACCAGATTACTTAGATAAATACTTTTACAATTTTAACAAAAGAGCTACAATAATATCGCAGGGTTTCCATTCAGGCTGGACGTCTACATAATGCTTAACTGCAATATATTACATATGAAAGATACCGATGTGGAATTTCCACAGGTCCGGCTAGTATATCATTCTTGTCAGAGACTGACGACGTATTTTAATGTTAGATCTTGTGGGGATTTGTAAAACCTACTTTGCACCAGAAATAGTTAACAGACCGACAAAAAAATGTGCATAAGGACGGATATGTATGCCCAACGAAGACCCCCAAATCGAAAAAACAAAAAAACAAACAAAAAAAAAACGCATGGTGTCGGAAAGAAACACGTTTTTTTTGGAAGTCTTAAAGTCCAGCTGCCATACAAAAAAAAAAAAAGAAAGGATAATAAACAAAAAACAAAAACATAAAATGTCGTCCACCTCAAGGGAAATGCGGGTGGTTAGTAGCGCATGTACTGCGTGGGTGGTAGAGTGACTTCCTTTTTTTTTGCGAAAGAAAACCGGGTGAGATTTTTTTATAATGTCCTGTAAAAGGCAAACGCTTGTATTAAACAGTTTTTAAAAACAAAACAAAAATGAAATAATAACTTTACAAAGGGAACATTTTTTTAGCCTTTTTCACACAAAAAAAGTTAGCCAAACGATTCTCTTGCAAAGAGGAAACAAAATATGAGAAAATTCTTTTACGAGGGACGTTTCAAAAGTAATGCCTCCTTTTTTTTATTCCGCCCGAATGAATTAGAGGGGATTGCAAATAGCATTGTTATGATGACTGGACTTATGCATTCATAACTAGGAAGTTTAAGCTCTCCCCCCCTCTCTCTCTTTCTCTCTCTCTCAGATATTAACGTTGTGAGACTCTAAGAATACAACCCCTGTTACGGACGTGCATCAGAAGCAGAGATGTATCATTGAATTTCTTGTAAAAGCGCATTGAGAATGATGGTGACTATGTAGAAAAATAGATTCTGAAACACAAAAGATAGCACGTTTTGATAGCGCCCCTCCCATCTTTGTAGCTATTCAACTTTTTGAATTAAAAAATAGGAGGCTTTATTTTTGGAATAACTCTCGTATGACAAAGCGCGCCCCACACACCCATGCACAGCCATTGCTCATCACCGGCGAAAGTGCATTGAGAATTGTGGTGACTATGTAGAAAACTAATTCTGGAGCACAAAACGTCAATTGTTTTAATGGTATCACTCCCGTCTTCGTAGCTCTTCAACTGTTTTTAGTTTTAATTAAAATAGGATGCTTTATTTTTTGAACAACTCTCGTATATATTCATCTCATCTCATCTCCGTCGTCTTTCAGGGCGCTTCACCACCGAATGTTCATGAATTCTCTAGTTCTCTTGATCTTGCATGACAGTTTGCAGGTCCCAAACACTTTCCAATCCTGTGTCCTGTAGCAGGTTGTCAATGTAAGTCATTCTTCTTCTACCATGATTTGAGTGTCCATCTTTAGGTATCCAGAGAACTAGCTTGCTGGCTTCCTCTTCGCTGTGTCTCGTGCAGTGACCAGCTACTCTCATCCTTCTCTGCTGCACTTTCAGTGATACTGGTGGTAGGTCACCATAAAGTTGTTGGTTTGCTGCGTGGCTCCTCCATGCTGTATTGAGGGCCATTCTGAGCATCCGTGTGTAACAGCCATCCAGCCTATTCTTCAGCGCATTTGTAAGAGTCCATGCTTCAGCACCATAGAGAACGACTGTTTCTACTGTGGCAGCAAATAGTCTTACTTTCAACTTTTCTGAGAGAGTGGATGGCCATATCTTCCTCACCTTGTGACATGCACACTGACATGTATATATATACAGACAATTAGAAAAAAATCAAAACATTTTAATCAGTATAGAGTATCTCTGGTAATCTCATTTGTGTAGTTCTGGAAAAGTGCATTTGTGTTTAGTCTCCAACTTCCTAGCATTCAGGAGTATGGAGGGATTGCTTTTTATACAAGGTGTTTTTTTTTTTAAAAAGTTACTAAGACTACTCAAAGTCGGAGAAACAACATCATGAGGATGGGTTGTGTTGGAAAATTGTGTAAAATATAATCATTTAAGAGGATTGCTCAACAAGAACTTGTTTACATTAGACTTGAAAGCTACCATGTTGTATCCATTGGGAAGCATTCCCACAGTATAGAGTTCCACAGGTGGGCAATTCTAGAAAAGGAAATTTTGCTCGCGGAATCTGTGTTTAGATTTAGGCATAGGTAAAGAATGAGGGGAATTGTTGACAGTGGTTGTAGGTAGACGAGCGTTGGTTGTGGGTCATTTATAGGGAAGACCACAGATTGTAGCTTAGCTGCTAGATTTCAAAGCCGGTTTTGAATTCTGTTAAGACAGGAAATGGAGCTTAATGTCAAATTTAGTCCATCTGCAGTGATATTGCGTGGGAGACTCTCATTCATAAATTGGCTTCGTTGAAACATTACTCCTGTATTTTTATACATGGGCAGTCTCAGGGGTAATTTTTCTAGAATACTCCTTCACGGAAGATTAGAAAGTGGAAAAACGTTCACAGCAGATCTTGGTCAAGATGGGAGTCATATGATATTCAAAAATAAAATAAATTAACGGCATTTAAATAAGTAAAAAAGAAAGAGAAAAAGGAAAAGAAAGGAAAGAATAAAACATCTTCTATAATATAAATCTCACCTATCTGCTTAAATGTATGTATGTATGTATGTTTGTATGTCTCGCAAAAAACTTTTGACAGAGGCGACAGATTTTCACGTGTCATTTTAAAGCTCGACTCTTCGGACGACAAATATCGAAAAATTGGCCCAAAACATTAATTTATTCACCCTCAACTTGACACTTTTCTACAGGGAGGGGCCGCTTTTTTCGCCGATATTTTCGAAAGCAATTGCCTCTTTTCGATTGTCTAGTCACTTCCGGTTTGGCGATGGGCGCAATGGCTAACGCGTCACGGGTTTTTTTTTCACTTTTTTCCTTCTTCGCGTTACGGGTTCGAGCCTACCTGCCTACTACAACTTTTTTTTGCGATCGCATTTTTTCATTTTTTTTTTTTTGCTCAACCAACACCTTTACACATACTTCCACTTTCTTTTCCACCTTCGCGTCATGGGTTCGAGCCTGCCTGCCCACTACCACTTTTTTTTCCTTTTTTGCTCAACAAACACTTACAAACACCCGGGGAATGCCGGGCACCCAGGCCAGTATAAAAAAAAGAAAAAAATGAATTATACCCACCCTCTCCTTCCTTTCCTTCTCACCCCCTCCCCCAAATGGCGTCAGCATGAATGGCATCTCACCAAATAGTCGAAGGGTCAAACACAATGGAAAGACCGAAGATAGAAAGCACTAATTAGGCCTCCAATGGATAAGTGCAAAGAGGACTGGGACCTTACAAAGGCTTATTCCCACTCAAATTCCAGTGAAGACCAATGGCCGCTACCAACGAGAAATCAATGATAAACGGTCATTGCGATAATGCAAATTCATTTGCATATGGTATCGAAAGAGATGGAGAGTACTGGAAATCTGGAGAGATTTATTGTCACTGACTCTCCATAGAGCATCACAGGTTGTTCTCAAAAAGAATTCTTTGATAATGGCCTGTCCTAGTGAGTTAATAATAATAATAATAATAATAATAATAATAATAATAATAATAATAATAATAATAATAATCATCTTGAAAAAGAGCTGAACTCTTTAGGAATCAAGTACAACATCATCGTACTCCAGAAGTCAGTTCTGCTTGGCATAGCAAATATTCTACACCAGATGCTTTCCATTCAATTGGCTCTTTGACTGTGCTCACAAGCTATGGTGTAAAAACCAGCTCTTGAGTACAAAACAAAAAGAAAACGATGTAAAACTTCACAACATTAATACATAAAAAAAAAAAATAAATAATAATAATAATAATAATAATAATAATAATAATAAAAACAACATTACCTCTGCGGTCTCTACCAAATTACTCAGATAATTCCTGGTCTAAACATTTGAAATTTTACATAAAGAGTATTCAGAGAGAGGACAAGCTTTTTAGTCGGTTTAGGTCGAAAATTTGATCTACCAATATATAAATATATGTATGTATGTTTGCATGTCTACCTAAAACTTTCGACAGAGGCGACGGATTTTCACAAGATCAGTATCGTTTTCAAGCTCGACCTTTCAGACAACGAATATCGAAAAATTGGCTAAAAACATTCATTTCTTCACCCTCAACTGGGCGCTTTTCTACAGGGAGGGGTCGCTTTTTTCGCCGATATTTTCGAAAGCCATCCCCTCTTTTCGATTGTCTAGCCTTAATTTAAACCTACGTCATGCCCGGTTTGGCGGTTGTCGTAACAGCAAAGACGTCACGTTTTTTTCCCATTCTTTTCCTCCTTCGCGGTACGGGTTCGAGCCTGCCTTCCTACTACCACTTTTTTATTTTTATTTTTTGCTCAACACACACCTCCAAACACCCGGGCAACTCCGGGCACCATGCTGGTATATATAAAAGCTTGTGAAAGAGAACCACAGCAGGGTGCTTGATTATTAAAGAAATTTTAAAAATACGAATGTAATTATTTATACATAACAATACAGAAGATTAGAACAATGTCGTCGGTACCGTCGATTTCATATCTGAGCAAAAGGGGCCTATAATTGGTCTCTCTTTACGTCTGTCTCACTTCGACCTCAAGTTTTGGTCTTTTTTTATTCTCTAACGAGTAATAACGAAACTAAACTTCCTAAACAGCGCATTTTATTATATTTCCAAAGTCCCGTCACACATACACATGTGCTTTTTAAAAGTCCCCTCGTCACCTGACGCTAGTTGGCGCCAGCGCTTTCTCGCACTCGTATTCACACATTCACCTTGTTCGGCAACCACAACTTGCTTCTTTCTCGATCACAAGGTGCATGTTTCTCCTTTTTTCTTGTGACGCAAGCTCGCGCACACTTGCTAATTTGCATACGTGCTTTAACGACTGCTGTTAATTTTTTCGCTAGCCAGCTATCTTACAACTGCTGCTGATTTTCTCACACGCGCTTATAGGCGCTCTGTTACATATATTGGTATTGTAAAAGTGGCGTCTACTCACACCAACAACTTACATCTCGTTAGCATCTTGATTATAATTCTTTTTTACTATGTTGCTTTTTCTATCACAGATGGTAATCTCGTTATATTACGTTACTTCCTCGTTTACTATTCCACTTCCTTGAACACGCTCATTATAAGTTTTTAACTTTAATTTCGTTTTAGTTTGTCTTTTACTTATATTCCACCAAAACTGGGTCTGCAGCTAAAGAGTTATAATAGATGCTTCCTAAGTATAGAGTTGTGCAGCAAGAAGTTTGTTCATATTATATTTAAATGTGTGCATGTCGGTACCTTCGGAGAAATAAGTGACAGTGCGAAAATTCTAAAGGCAAGTACAAGGTGTCCAAAAGGTCACTGAAGAGTTAAAAATCTTTGTCCTTTATTATTCTTTTCTCTATTTTTGATATTTTTCAGGTAATATTTTGGAAATTAATGATGGATTAGTAGAGTATTGAACCACGTATGCAAGTTATGAAATTGTTTTACCAAAATGAAGGGTCAATTGTTTTGACTCAAAGAACTTATCTGCGGCATTTTGAAATGGCCATCATGTTCCCTAGCTTTGACTAGCCTCGGTTTTTCTTGTGGGCATATCTTTCAGAAAGAGTCTAAGTTCAAAAACCCACAACCCTGCAAAAATTGAAGGAAAACATCAGGAACGAAATAAGGGAGTTAAATCGCAATCTGTCATGAATAGGCACGACAGGAAAACAAATTAACACATATCTAAAGAAATGGCAAAAACACTAGAAGATGACCTCCAATCTGTAGTGGAATGGGGACAAAAATGGATGGTCACGTTCAATGCCGCCAAGACTAAACTAATTTCATTCACTAATTACAAGAAACCTTTTCTACCACCTATAGCAATGGCCAACGACTCTTTATCTGAGAGTACGTCTTTCAAGCTCCTTGGCCTAACGTTCACAGGAAACATGAGTTGGAACAATTACATTGAGGGCATTGCCAGGGCCGCTGCGAGGAAGGTGGGCTCTCTCTACCGTGCTAGAAAACTACTAACACCTGAAAGTATCCTGTACCTCTATAAGGTCACCATTCGCCCATGTATGGAGTATTGCTGTCATATTTGGGCTGGTGCATCTGTTACTAGTCTCTCGCTCCTAGACAAGGTTCAAAAGAGAGTCGCAAATCTGATAGGCCTTGAACTGGCATCTAAGCTTCAGCCTCTGTCCCATCGACGAAACGTTGCATCCCTCTGCCCGTTCTACAAGTATTTTAATGGTTAATGCTCTGACGAACTGCAATCACTTGTGCCCCCACGACGTGTACACCCTCGACAGACCCGAGAGGCTGAAAAATCCCACCCCCACACTGTAGAGATCCCTAGATGTAAAAGATTTTTCTACTCCAGTAGTTTCTTCCCCAACTGTACTGACGTGCAGAAGTTCAAGTGCAACGTGAACAGACATCTTGCTGCCCAAATCCCTGCATAGTGCCACAGTAGTTGTTGCCCCTGATTGTAGCCCCCTACACCAAAGTGCAATGTGCCTTGTTTGGGGTGAAAATATATTTAAAAAAAAAAAATAATGTCTTGGAAATAGCACAAATATGCGAAGCTGAAAATGAACAACATTTAAAAAACCTTATTTTTCAGGAATAAAAAGTGTTTAGATTTTTTCTTTTTTAAAAACATCCTGATATCTTAGCCAGATTGTGCTAAAATTTCAGAAAGATATAAAAAGTAAAGAATCTATTTAAGTTCAAAACTCTCCAGTGACTTTTTGGACAACCTGTAGTTCGAGGAAAGGAGAAATTAGAATAAACTGCTTATACTTTTATTTCTGTCGTCAATAATTAGCGTGACCCGTGGAAATTCCACGGAATTAGAAGTATATTTAATCATCAAATATGTTTTCATAAAGTTGATATATTTCTGGATAGCTCCCCAAATTACTTTTTTTTAGACAGACCAACCAATAACACGCAGCAAATATGAGTTTATTATCATTTGTATGAAAATAGTCTCCATTTCCTTTTAAATATAGAACTGATTAAATAAGATAAATCAATAAGTACTAATAAATATTCAGAAAGTAATATTGTGTTACATAGTTCAATACAAATAATAAAATCATATTGTAAGTGAAAATCTTGAATTTACTCTTTGAATCTAGCACCTCTTGGCGGACAATTTTTTCCCTGTTTCTTTTGAATGTTCCGTTTTTTTAGGTAACGTTCCACTGTGTGTTTTTTTTTACATCTACCTTTCTCTATATCTCTACTATTATATAAAAGCCACCGTGTGAGTGTATGAAAGTTCCTTCCTCATTGGTTCCGAAACGGCTGAGGCTATCATTTGCAAATTTCACACACATCCAATTTATATATCTGGCAGTGTTCTTAGATATGTTTTGCACAGAAATTCACCTGGTTCGTATCGAAAATCGAAAAAAAAAAAAAAAAAAAATCCGACCTTAAAAATAGCTTTTCTCTCTCATGGATAAAAAGAATAATTTTAGAGCGGAATATTTTACTATTATATAAAAGCCACCGTGTGAGTGTATGAAAGTTCCTTCCTCATTGGTTCCGAAACGGCTGAGCCTGTCTTTTGCAAATTTCACACATATCCAATTTATATATCTGGCAGTGTTCTTAGATATGTTTTGCACAGAAATTCACCTGGTAAGTATCGAAAATCGAAAAAAAAAAAATCCGACCTTAAAAATAGCTTTTCTCTCTTATGGATAAAAAGAATAATTTTAGAGCGGAATATTTTACTATTATATAAAAGCCACCGTGTGAGTGTATGAAAGTTCCTTCCTCATTGGTTCCGAAACGGCTGAGCCTGTCTTTTGCAAATTTCACACATATCCAATTTATATATCTGGCAGTGTTCTTAGATATGTTTTGCACAGAAATTCACCTGGTAAGTATCGAAAATCGAAAAAAAAAAATCCGACCTTGAAAATAGCTTTTCTCTCTCATGGATAAAAAGAATAATTTTAGAGCGGAATATTTTACTATTATATAAAAGCCACCGTGTGAGTGTATGAAAGTTCCTTCCTCATTGGTTCCGAAACGGCTGAGCCTGTCTTTTGCAAATTTCACACACATCCAATTTATATATCTGGCAGTGTTCTTAGATATGTTTTGCACAGAAATTCACCTGGTAAGTATCGAAAATCGAAAAAAAAAAAATCCGACCTTAAAAATAGCTTTTCTCTCTCATGGATAAAAAGAATAATTTTAGAGTGGAATATTTTACTATTATATAAAAGCCACCGTGTGAGTGTATGAAAGTTCCTTCCTCATTGGTTCCGAAACGGCTGAGCCTGTCTTTTGCAAATTTCACACATATCCAATTTATATATCTGGCAGTGTTCTTAGATATGTTTTGCACAGAAATTCACCTGGTAAGTATCGAAAATCGAAAAAAAAAAAATCCGACCTTAAAAATAGCTTTTCTCTCTTATGGATAAAAAGAATAATTTTAGAGCGGAATATTTTACTATTATATAAAAGCCACCGTGTGAGTGTATGAAAGTTCCTTCCTCATTGGTTCCGAAACGGCTGAGCCTGTCTTTTGCAAATTTCACACATATCCAATTTATATATCTGGCAGTGTTCTTAGATATGTTTTGCACAGAAATTCACCTGGTAAGTATCGAAAATCGAAAAAAAAAAAATCCGACCTTAAAAATAGCTTTTCTCTCTTATGGATAAAAAGAATAATTTTAGAGCGGAATATTTTACTATTATATAAAAGCCACCGTGTGAGTGTATGAAAGTTCCTTCCTCATTGGTTCCGAAACGGCTGAGCCTGTCTTTTGCAAATTTCACACATATCCAATTTATATATCTGGCAGTGTTCTTAGATATGTTTTGCACAGAAATTCACCTGGTAAGTATCGAAAATCGAAAAAAAAAACTCCGACCTTAAAAATAGCTTTTCTCTCTCATGGATAAAAAGAATAATTTTAGAGCGGAATATTTTACTATTATATAAAAGCCACCGTGTGAGTGTATGAAAGTTCCTTCCTCATTGGTTCCGAAACGGCTGAGCCTGTCTTTTGCAAATTTCACACATATCCAATTTATATATCTGGCAGTGTTCTTAGATATGTTTTGCACAGAAATTCACCTGGTAAGTATCGAAAATCGAAAAAAAAAAAAATCCGACCTTAAAAATAGCTTTTCTCTCTCATGGATAAAAAGAATAATTTTAGAGCGGAATATTTTACTATTATATAAAAGCCACCGTGTGAGTGTATGAAAGTTCCTTCCTCATTGGTTCCGAAACGGCTGAGCCTGTCTTTTGCAAATTTCACACATATCCAATTTATATATCTGGCAGTGTTCTTAGATATGTTTTGCACAGAAATTCACCTGGTAAGTATCGAAAATCGAAAAAAAAAAAATCCGACCTTAAAAATAGCTTTTCTCTCTCATGGATAAAAAGAATAATTTTAGAGCGGAATATTTTACTATTATATAAAAGCCACCGTGTGAGTGTATGAAAGTTCCTTCCTCATTGGTTCCGAAACGGCTGAGCCTGTCTTTTGCAAATTTCACACATATCCAATTTATATATCTGGCAGTGTTCTTAGATATGTTTTGCACAGAAATTCACCTGGTAAGTATCGAAAATCGAAAAAAAAAAAAATCCGACCTTAAAAATAGCTTTTCTCTCTTATGGATAAAAAGAATAATTTTAGAGCGGAATATTTTACTATTATATAAAAGCCACCGTGTGAGTGTATGAAAGTTCCTTCCTCATTGGTTCCGAAACGGCTGAGCCTGTCTTTTGCAAATTTCACACATATCCAATTTATATATCTGGCAGTGTTCTTAGATATGTTTTGCACAGAAATTCACCTGGTAAGTATCGAAAATCGAAAAAAAAAAAATCCGACCTTAAAAATAGCTTTTCTCTCTCATGGATAAAAAGAATAATTTTAGAGCGGAATATTTTACTATTATATAAAAGCCACCGTGTGAGTGTATGAAAGTTCCTTCCTCATTGGTTCCGAAACGGCTGAGCCTGTCTTTTGCAAATTTCACACATATCCAATTTATATATCTGGCAGTGTTCTTAGATATGTTTTGCACAGAAATTCACCTGGTAAGTATCGAAAATCGAAAAAAAAAAAATCCGACCTTAAAAATAGCTTTTCTCTCTTATGGATAAAAAGAATAATTTTAGAGCGGAATATTTTACTATTATATAAAAGCCACCGTGTGAGTGTATGAAAGTTCCTTCCTCATTGGTTCCGAAACGGCTGAGCCTGTCTTTTGCAAATTTCACACATATCCAATTTATATATCTGGCAGTGTTCTTAGATATGTTTTGCACAGAAATTCACCTGGTAAGTATCGAAAATCGAAAAAAAAAAAATCCGACCTTAAAAATAGCTTTTCTCTCTTATGGATAAAAAGAATAATTTTAGAGCGGAATATTTTACTATTATATAAAAGCCACCGTGTGAGTGTATGAAAGTTCCTTCCTCATTGGTTCCGAAACGGCTGAGCCTGTCTTTTGCAAATTTCACACATATCCAATTTATATATCTGGCAGTGTTCTTAGATATGTTTTGCACAGAAATTCACCTGGTAAGTATCGAAAATCGAAAAAAAAAAATCCGACCTTAAAAATAGCTTTTCTCTCTTATGGATAAAAAGAATAATTTTAGAGCGGAATATTTTACTATTATATAAAAGCCACCGTGTGAGTGTATGAAAGTTCCTTCCTCATTGGTTCCGAAACGGCTGAGCCTGTCTTTTGCAAATTTCACACATATCCAATTTATATATCTGGCAGTGTTCTTAGATATGTTTTGCACAGAAATTCACCTGGTAAGTATCGAAAATCGAAAAAAAAAAAATCCGACCTTAAAAATAGCTTTTCTCTCTTATGGATAAAAAGAATAATTTTAGAGCGGAATATTTTACTATTATATAAAAGCCACCGTGTGAGTGTATGAAAGTTCCTTCCTCATTGGTTCCGAAACGGCTGAGCCTGTCTTTTGCAAATTTCACACATATCCAATTTATATATCTGGCAGTGTTCTTAGATATGTTTTGCACAGAAATTCACCTGGTAAGTATCGAAAATCGAAAAAAAAAAAATCCGACCTTAAAAATAGCTTTTCTCTCTTATGGATAAAAAGAATAATTTTAGAGCGGAATATTTTACTATTATATAAAAGCCACCGTGTGAGTGTATGAAAGTTCCTTCCTCATTGGTTCCGAAACGGCTGAGCCTGTCTTTTGCAAATTTCACACATATCCAATTTATATATCTGGCAGTGTTCTTAGATATGTTTTGCACAGAAATTCACCTGGTAAGTATCGAAAATCGAAAAAAAAAAAATCCGACCTTAAAAATAGCTTTTCTCTCTCATGGATAAAAAGAATAATTTTAGAGCGGAATATTTTACTATTATATAAAAGCCACCGTGTGAGTGTATGAAAGTTCCTTCCTCATTGGTTCCGAAACGGCTGAGCCTGTCTTTTGCAAATTTCACACATATCCAATTTATATATCTGGCAGTGTTCTTAGATATGTTTTGCACAGAAATTCACCTGGTAAGTATCGAAAATCGAAAAAAAAAAATCCGACCTTAAAAATAGCTTTTCTCTCTTATGGATAAAAAGAATAATTTTAGAGCGGAATATTTTACTATTATATAAAAGCCACCGTGTGAGTGTATGAAAGTTCCTTCCTCATTGGTTCCGAAACGGCTGAGCCTGTCTTTTGCAAATTTCACACATATCCAATTTATATATCTGGCAGTGTTCTTAGATATGTTTTGCACAGAAATTCACCTGGTAAGTATCGAAAATCGAAAAAAAAAAAATCCGACCTTAAAAATAGCTTTTCTCTCTTATGGATAAAAAGAATAATTTTAGAGCGGAATATTTTACTATTATATAAAAGCCACCGTGTGAGTGTATGAAAGTTCCTTCCTCATTGGTTCCGAAACGGCTGAGCCTGTCTTTTGCAAATTTCACACATATCCAATTTATATATCTGGCAGTGTTCTTAGATATGTTTTGCACAGAAATTCACCTGGTAAGTATCGAAAATCGAAAAAAAAAAAATCCGACCTTAAAAATAGCTTTTCTCTCTTATGGATAAAAAGAATAATTTTAGAGCGGAATATTTTACTATTATATAAAAGCCACCGTGTGAGTGTATGAAAGTTCCTTCCTCATTGGTTCCGAAACGGCTGAGCCTGTCTTTTGCAAATTTCACACATATCCAATTTATATATCTGGCAGTGTTCTTAGATATGTTTTGCACAGAAATTCACCTGGTAAGTATCGAAAATCGAAAAAAAAAAATCCGACCTTAAAAATAGCTTTTCTCTCTCATGGATAAAAAGAATAATTTTAGAGCGGAACATTTTACGTTACACTGGCAAGGAAGATAATGACATTTCAGCAAATCATTTCTTCTTAAAAACAGATTTATTATAATTTGGAGATATCGCTTAGTGGTAGAGCATTCGACTATAGAATGAGCCCCTATTCAAGCCTGTGTGTACCTCACCATTTTATTTTATTTTATTCTTATTAATGAGTTCAATTTACGATAAAAGAAGAGATACCATTTAAAATCGCCGCAAATCATTTAATTATTTACACATTTTATAACTAAAAATTAATCAGAAGTAAAAACCCAAATATCAGCTGACGCGATATTGTAAAGAAACATAGACAGAATTTGATAAACGACATTATCATTATTATTTTTATATATTTTTGTATTTTTTTTTTTTTTGCGAATTAGCCCACCGGGGAAATTATTCTTCATAATATAAAATAATCAATAGAAGATTGATTCTATAATAATACATACGCAATCTGCATAAATTAAAATATCATGTTTAAGTGTATTGTATGACCGGGCAACGCCGAGCTGCTAGCTAGTGATCATATATTATTTTAATGATATTCGTAAACGAGGCTACAACAAAGAGAGGTCACTCTTATATTTATATCCAAGTTTGTCAGATCGGCCTTTTTAATGCCAAATTTCGCGAATTTGGCCATTTTTTGAAGCAATTTAGCATTAAAAAATTTTATTTGGCTTATTTTTAAAGCGTAACATATAGGTTAATTAAGGAAGGAATATTATGTAGATCGCAAACCCGACGTCTACTAATATCTCTCTTTACCGTCTCTTATTTCTACTTTACAAGATGGAATCTTTTGAGAATATTGAAGAGCAGGAAAAGGCGACAAGTGACAAATTGAAAGGCAATGATACGGATGCGAAAAACGCATGTTAAGTACGACCAGAAAGGGAAAAACTCCGGGAAGCATTGCAGTAAGCAAACATACGTCGTTGGTGGTCGCCGGAGCAAATCTTTTTTCCCCCAGTGGCTACGAACAGGTTCAGAGGTGGGGGATCATTTAAAAACATTTCAATATCAGTAGTTCTCTTTCCTGCTCTTCTGACAAAACAATAGGTTTCTTATATCTCCTTGACAAAAAAGAAAACGACTAAAATAAAAGAGAGAAAAAAGGAGAAATGCAAGATAAATTTCCCTTCTCCGTTCGTAGCGTTCCGGTTTCAAATCTCAAGAGTGCTTATAAAGTAAAAAAAAAAGGGACTTTTTTTCTTTTTTTCTTTCCTGTTGTTGATGTAAAGAAATAGAAGCAGAAACTAAAAAGAAGAAGAAAAAATAAAGACGAAGAAGGAGAAAAGGAAGAACAGAAAAAAAGGACTCGAAGAAATAAAAAAGAAAATAAAAGAAAGAAAAAAAATGGAAGAAATAAAAAGAAAAAAATGAAAAAGAAGAGAAACGGAAATAGAAGGTTTGAAAGAAAAAAGAAGGAAAAGAAGTAGAGAGAGAAAGGGGAAGAAGAGAAAGCAAAAAAGAAGAAAAAGACGAATAAGAAGGAAAAAATTACAGGGGAAAAGAGAAATAATGATAAGAAAAAGAAAGAAAATAGAAGAAAGGAAAAAGAGAAATAAAGGAAAAAGGGGGAAAGAAGGAGAAAAGGAGAAATAAAAAGAAGTTGACAAAGAAGAGCAAAAGAAAGAAGAGAAAGAAAAGATAAGAAAAAGAAGAAGAAAAAGAAAAGAGGAAGAATTAGAGGAAACAGAGAAGAGAAAGAAAATGGAAGAAAAAGAAGAAAAAAATCATCCATCATCATCCAGCGAACTGAATTATGTCAGTACACAAACACTAGGAGGAAGGTAATATTTGATATTTTTATTATTAAATTATGCATTGTTGTTGATGAATTTAAAGTCTCCACCAGAGGTGCATTGTCTGTTTTACAAAGAACGCAAAGGCAATGTTCATTCATCCACACAGCGTGTCCGTAGCCGAGATTGAACTCATTACACGAGTTTATAGTGTAATTCAAATCTTGTCGGTTGCTGAATACTTGATGCTTCGCCAGGAGTATCAAGAATATTTTTTATCGTGACGCCATCACTAGATGGGTTGCTGACCACGGCTTAAGAGAAGCCCGTCTACCCTCGAGAGAAGGGTAGACCGCACCAATTTCTCAACCTGGTATTTTACCTCGTGGTACATACAGCGGCTCGTCTTCCCAAATGGTCACTGTCTGGGCTCGACGTTGCTTAACTTCGCTGATGCTGGCGAGAACCGGTGTGTCAACGTGATTTTGGCATATAAAAAGAAAGGAGAAGAAAAATATCAAAAAGAAGAAAGGAAAGAAAAAGAATAAAAGGAAGAAAAGAATAAAAAAGAAATGAAAAAAAGGAAGAGAAGGAAAATAGAAGTTGAAAAAGAAAAAAAAAATGAAGCAAAAGAAGTAGAGTAAAAAGAAGAAGGGAGAGAAATTAGAAGAAAAAGAAAAAGAAAAAGAGAAAAAGAAAGAAAAGAAGAAGAAAAATGACCAGAAAATGAAAGAGAAGAACAAAGAAAGAAAATAGAAGAAAAAGTAGAGGAAAACGAGAAAAAAAAAAAGGATAGAAAAAGCAAGAGGAAAATTTTGAGATGATGATTAGCTATTTTGATTATTCGGATTACCGTTCTCATCTTAGGTGTTATTTTTCTCGCAGCATTTCTGTTGATGTAATGCCCACTCTTTTTCGGTTGCATCTTGTTGAACAGACGTTCAGAGGTAACTCATTATTTAATCCTTAAAGTTTCTTATTAATCTCGTTCTATCGGCCACAATCAGGTAGTAGGCGTAAACTCAATCAATACATCAATGGATATATACGTGAAAATCAAAGCAAGGAAAAGAATATGCTGTTGTCATAGCCCTAAATGATAACATCATGCGACAGAAGAAAAATCCTGATGAAGGCGGATAACGTCGAAATAATTGATTTAAAAAATAAACATTCGTTTACTAAAATCTTTCCGTTGTCTGGCTTTTAAACGTATTATATATATAAGTCATATCATATGCTACTGGTACCATGTAACCCAGTACTACCTGCCTCATGGTCGGGTCGCCGGCGACTAAACTGGTTCCCCCACCAGACTTGTTTGGTGAGGAGGGCGGCTAGTCTCCGTGAAGGATTAAAAACAAGACCTTCCAAAGGGCGAATGAACTCTTTTTCTGGGTCAACTGCCAACTAGCACCGTGTATATTTGTGTGTGTGTGTGTGTGTGTGTGTGTGTGTGTATGTGTATTGGGGTAGAGAGGGTTCCCGTAAGCCGTGGTGAAGGCACCCTTTCTAGGAGAAGCAAATCTTTGATTTAAAAAACCATAAAGCGGAAGACCATTACCCGCATTAAGCTGGTCTGCAGTTTAATTTGTTGCTGGCTATCTTGCTCTTGCTTGTTGCTGGATCTCAACATTTTGAACTGAGAGAGAGACTTAGCTGTCGTACAAAGCTAAGACTCTGTAACATCATATTTGTATAGATACTCCCTCAGACATTTGGCCTCATGGATTTTAAATGTCTGAGGGAGTGGCACTCGTCTGACAAGACGTTGCAATCATCATATCATCATATATATATATACATACATACATATATATACATACATATATATATATACATACATACATATATATTTATACATACTATACATACATACATACATACATACATATATATATATATATATATATATATATATATATATATATATATATATATATATACGTATTTAATTTATATACTAGCAGTTCAGGCCGGCTTTGCTTTATGCTGTTCATGACTTTATGTGTATATGAATATTTATATTAAAAAATTTGACTCATGTCCAGGTAACCTTAAATCTTTATTTTATTTATTTATTTATTTCATGAATAAATAAATAATAAATAAATAAAATAGATAAAGTAAAGAATAAACATACCGACTTTGTTTAAGTGAGAGAAAACAATTCTACCCCTATCAAACAAATGACGCCACCCCTCTCTCCACTTCTCCTTTTCTTCTCTCTCCTTCTTCTTCACTCTCTTTCCTTATTCCCCATTCCATCTCCCCCTTACTCCCTTCTTTCTTTTCTCTCTTACGCCTCTCACCCCACTTCCCTCCCCTCCACCGTTCACTAGAAGCCCAAGGAATGGTCAACAGATCCGGGTAAATTCTAATCTTTTAGCAGAGACAAATAGGAATATTAAATTAAAACAAATAATAAAAAAGGAATTTAAAACACGCTAACCCTTGAAGTCTCAGACAGGCAGCGGGCCAAGACAGGCTAACCTCATACTCGTTTAAGATTTTTTTTACACAGTGATCACCATTTATCAAGGCCCGGAAGCCACTCAGGGATAAGGGTTATTGCAAGTACATTACGTTAGTGTGGAGATTTGATGAAGTGTTTAATTAAGGGGGCGGTTCATTAGGAATTTGTTAACATTGGATTTGAAGACATCCAAGTTGTAGTCCGCAGGGAAGCAGGCAGACGGAACAGAGTTCCACAGGCGTGCAGTTCTAAGAAAGAAGCTTTGTTCATGAAATCCGCGTTTTGATTTTGGCACAGATATAGAGTGGGGGAAACTTTTCACAGTGGATTCAGCTAGACGGGTGTTTTTCGTGAAAGATTGGCGAGGGGGGACCAGAGATTGGAGTTCAAACGAGCACCTGCCATGGAAATAACGATAAAACAAGGATAGGCTCGCAACGTCTCTTCTGTGGGAGAGAGGTTGCAGGGTAGAGAAAAGGACATTTCCCCACTAAGCCACGAAGTCTATTTTGTACTCTGTCAAGGCAGGATAGGCTGTTTTTAGCAGCTCCTGCCCAGATATGGCAACAGTATTCCATCCTTGGACGTACTTGGCTTTTATATAGATAGAGAATTGCATCATTAGTGAGATATCTTCTGGAGCGGTAGAAGGATCCCACCATCGATAACATCTATATAGCTCTGGCTTTACAACCCAACTCCTCAACCCCTACATAAATGAATGAATAAAAGTAAATAAACAAATAAATAAACTAACAAATTCACAGCCAATCAATCCTGTTCTCCAAACAGCTGAACCTTCACCCCCATGACCAATTTACATGAAAAAAAGGCCTTCTTTTATTGAAAAGATCTTTAGTTACTAAATACTAGAAGACCGAAACATGCTCATGACTGTGTAGCAACAAATTACTGCTAATATGAAGACAAATTGAAAATGTAACTTGCTCTACTTTCGTATTGAGCACTCTTGTATTAACCTCGTTATATTTCACTGCTTTACTTACTTTTGAAAAATAGCAACCTCAAATTATATATATATATATACATATATATATATATATATATATATATATATATATATATGATGAAAATGATGGAAATAGTATTCCGACACACACACACACACACACACACATATATATATATATATATATACATATATATATATTTATATATATATATATATATATATGTATATATATATATATATATATATATATATATATATATATTCCGCGAACCACCATTATTTAAACAATACTAGCGTTATATATCAACATTTAATAAAAGGACACAACTGTCCCCACTCCAATCTTAGAAAAATCCTCGTCGACAACACAAAAATCATACAACGTAGAAATAATCATAAAAATAAATAATTCTTGAAGCGTGATACAATCGAACTCATCATCTATATATATAAAAGTGAAAATGTGTGTATGTATGTTTGTATGTATGTATATGTGTTTGTGTGTCTGCTAAAAACTTTCGACTGACAGAACAAAAATTCACAAACTTGGTATCATATAGAAGCTCCATCCTTCGCCCGAAAATATCGAAAAATTGGCCCAAAACATTAATTTTTTCACCCCGAAATCGACAATTTTCTACGGGGGGGGGGGCAACAAAAACCGCCCTCTCATGACGAGATCGGTTCTACGCATGCGTCAGATCACGTCATGACCTGATGTAGTTTAAATAATTGAAGAACTTACTAAATTTCATGTACGCCGTGTTAGCTCAGTTGGTTAAAGCGTTGGGTCGTTATTTAAACGTTTTGGTTTCGAATCGTGGCGTGAGATGCCTTTTTTTAAATTTAGATATTGTAGGGTTATTTAAGCCATTTTTCACGTAACGTTCGTTTTTTTGTTTATTTTTTTACTTCGCTTATTCTTAGGTGTTCATTAACACCCCCACCCCGAGCGACCACACACACCCCAAAACACCAGGGTACCCACCGATTTTTTAAATCTTAATATCGAAACAGGCTTATTCAAGCCAATTTTCACGTGTTTTTTTTTTTGGGGGGGGGGTTAGTTTTAACGTTCGTTTTTCTGTTTTCTTTTTTGTTTTTCAGATTTTTACATTTAATATTGTTCCTTTGCCTTACGTTAGTTTTTTTGTGTTTTTTGTTTTGATTACCCCCCTCCCGCTTTATTTTTCAGATAAGTTTTAACGTTCGTTTTTCTGTTTTCTTTTTTTACTTCGCTTATTCTTAGGTTTCATTAACAACCACACACACCTCCAAACACTCGGGCAACGCCGGGTAGCCCCCGCTAATCATACTATAAATAATATTGCATTCAAGAAAAGCGGCAATGTGTTAAAATGTCTTGCGTAGCGCGTAATGGACGGACTTTGCCAACAGTGCCAAGGAACTTGCTGATTTTAATACTCGAATTTTTAATCAACCTATATTTTGAATCGATTTCTCATCGATTTTATATATTTTAACTTACTATCACGTGATTTAATGTATATTTTACTTTTCACTTTTTCATTTCCATTTTCGTTCTTTCGCACTTTTACTTCCTCAACACCTGAAGATGATTCGTGGAGGAATCGAAAGCGCTCGTGACAGTAACAATTATGAAACGTTTATTAATATGTTCGATTTTTATAGAAAAAAAGATTATACGGAAAATCGAAAAAAAAAAAAAAGAATCATAAAGCAAAGTGTCTCCGTTGCATTTAATAATGTTTGCTTGAATATACACTCATGAGCAAAAAAAAAAAAAGAAAAAAAAGAAAAAAGAAAATGGGCCAAGCGTGAAAGAAGGAAGAAATCGATTTTTCAATATTTTTCCATAAAATTTTGTTAATTTTCGCTGAAAATTTCTATTTTGCAGACGATTATTATTATAGCATATAATAATAAGCGAATAAAAATGGTAAAACCACATCTTGAGGATATAAAAAATCGAATTGCAGGATTAAGGCCGTTCAAAATGACTTACAAACAGATTTTTGATAGTTTAAGAAAAGAAAATGTAAAAACTTCTCTTTCTGTGTGAAGCGAATTGCTCAAAGGTTCGAAATCGAACACTTGGTAAAAGGGAAATCTGGATCTGGTCGCCCTAGAGCATCCACTTTGAAGGACAACCACAGGCTTAAATTAACTGTTTTGAAAGATCGAAAGAAATCTTATGTTGACCATAGCAAAGAATTCAAAACAGAGGCTGGAAATTCTCTTTCTAGATATACAATCTAGACGAATGAAAGAAATGGGATTTTCTTTTAACAGGTGTGCAAAGAAGCCATTTTTATCTAAGAAGAACATCAATGATAGATAGAGATTTTTCTCGGGTTATGGCAAGAAATATACAGACTGGTTCAGGAATGTTTTCTGGTCAGATGAATAAAGATTTTGTCTTGTTAGTGATGCTCCCGATGCTTCCAAACGGTGCAATAGAAGATCTGGAAAAGGATTCTCGCCAAGTTGCATAAAATCGACAGTTAAACACGGGAATAATGGTATGGGGAACTTTTACTACAGCAGGCAGGGAACCCATTAGATGTGAGAAGTCAATCAATGCAAAGAATACATTCGAATATTAGAAATAGGACTGTTACTAAGTATCCATAAGCTGAGAATATCTCATAACATTATTTTTCAACATGATAATACCCCAGCACACATTGTTAAAGTCACAAAAAATGATTTTTTGATAATTCAATTGATGTGATATTTTGGCCAGATAAAAGCCCCGATTCAAATCCAATCGAGAATATTTGGTCCATAATATCTCGTGCATTGGCTGGAATAACTTTTTTGAACAATGACAAACTGTGGGAAGCTGTGCAAAGCGAAGGGAATAGCGTCTCCTCTTCACAGTGTTTGATTTTGGTCGAGAGCATGTCTAAAAGGATTGATCTTTTAAAGAAATCAAAAGGGAATGCGATTCCATCCTAAGCATTTATTAAAGTCAATGTCCTGTTCTGTGTTATTAGTCTCGTTTAAGTTTCCTTGTTCGATTGTTCTTTGTTCAATATAGCTTTTAGTGCAATAAAATGTATAAAATTTGTTTGGCCCATTTTTTTTGCTCACGTGTATATATATATATATATATATATATATATATATATATATATATATATATATATATATATATATTAAGAACAGAGCTGTAAAGTAGACATTTACAAAAAGTGTTTATTATTCGGTAGAGTACTCGAAAGCTGGATGCTCATTAATCCGCGGAGTTTCAAAATACTGATCCAGCGGGTCACAGGTGGTTTAGTCTTTTGTAAAACTGTGTTAATTTTTTTATCATTTTTAGTCCACAACCTTACTCTATAACGTATCATATCTTATGCAGCTATAAACACTGTTTTTTTCTTGTAGGTGGTCCGTGTTCGGTGGTCGTCGACTCGCGTGTGGTTGGCCATTTTGACGCTTCGTTCGTTCTTGCCGTCCGAACACACACATCACTCGCTCAACGCAACACACTTAAACGATTCATTCTCAAGGGTCTTTGTGTACGACACTTGCTAATGTCACGAGTCAAGCTCTTTCTCTCCGAGGATTCCATTATTTTTCGATTCTTTATTTTATTTTATTATTGTTTTTTTTTTTATTTTATTTTAATTTTTTTTTTGCCCAGCAGAACTTCCTTCCCGACAGAAAAAAATAATTTAAAAAATATTTACTAAATAACATGAACGAATCAATGGTTCAGACGCGTCGATTCAACACGCGCGATTAATAATGAAAATGCTATTAGAAACTAAAGCGTGACAGGCGGACGAAAATACTTTGCTAAATTTAAATATGAGATGTTTACAATATCACGTCAGCTGATATTTGGGCTTGACGATGAATGCTTTGGAAAAGTCACTTCTGATTAATGTTTAGTTTTAAAATATGCAAGCAAAGGAATAATTTGCGGCGATTTTCAATGATATCTTCTTCCTTTATCGTAAAGATAACTAATTAATAAGAAAAATTAAAATGATGAGGTACACTCGGGGTTTGAACCCGGGATTTATTCGACATTTAGTCGATTGTCTCTACCACTAAGCTATATCTGCAGATTATGTTAATTCTGTTCATCAAGGAGAAATGCTGAAATTGTTGTTATCTTCCTTGGCCAGTGTAACGGAAAATATTCCCCTGTAAAAATATTCTTTTTCATCTATAAGAGAAACAAGCTATTTTTAAGATCAGATTTGTTTTCTATTTTCGATACTTATCGGATGAACAACACCTATCTAAGAACACTACCAGACATATAAATTAGCTTTATATGAAATTCCAAAAGATAGCCTCAGCCGTTTCTGAACTTATAAGGAAGAAACTCACACACACACACACACACAGTTCCTTTTTGTATAATAATAAAGTGTGACAGACGGACGCAAATACTTTGCTAAATTTTAATATGAGAAACTATTGAAATTGTCGTTTTTTATTTGCTTTCGGCGTTGTTAACGTCTTTCTTTCTTTCTTTCTTTCTAAAACAACAACAAAAAACAAACTTTCTTTCATTTTCATTTTTTAATTAGTCCTCGCGCGAAAGATCATGACACAAAATGTTTTAAATAATAATAATAATAATAATAATAATAATAATAATAATAATAATAATAATAATAATAATAATAGAATAACAATAACAAAGACTTTCGCTGGCGAGGACTACTATTGAGCGTAACCAGTTATACATTCCTTTGGAAATTTTCATCTCTATTTTTCTCGTTATGTACTGAATATTTGTTAATGAAACCTATATGAAATATGTTCCTTATTAAATTTTAAAGATTTTCTATTCTGAAAGAAGTTTTAAAAAATTTAATCTAAAAAGTTATTTTAAAGTTTTTGTTAAAAAAAATCAGATTTTCTCATTATTCAGACTTGTATTACAAAGAGGGAGTTGCAAATAATTAGGTGTGGTGTGAGGAGAAATTTCCTGCAACCTCTATCTCACAGAAGAGATGTTGCGAGCTTGTCTCTGCTTTATCGTTATTTTCATGGCACGTGCTCGACTGAGCTTCAATCTATGGTCCCCCCTCGCTAAACTTTCACAAGAAACACCCGTCTATCTGAAACTACTATCAATAATTCCCCCCACTCTTTATCTGTACCTAAACCTAAACATAGATTCCATGAACAAAACTTCTTTCTTAGAACTGCACGCCTGTGGAACTGTCTTCCGTTTTCCTGCTTTCCAACTGACTACAATATGGTTGTCTTCAAGTCCAACGTAAACAAGTTCTTGATGAGCCGTTCCACTTAAGTTAACAAATTTATTGAATTTCCATTCCTAACGATTACTATATTGGCTAATTGACTACTATACTCTCTTTAACCCTTATCCTCGAATGATCTCTGGGCATTGATAAGTGGTTATGCCTATGTAAAAAAAAAGATACCAACCTTGAAATTTCTACGATTCGGCGTTGTACATACAGATCCTAGGCCTCCCAACTGATCACTAGCGCTGTGACAACAGCATATTCTATTCATTCTTTTGACTCTCAAGTATATATCCGACACAGTAAGACACAATAAATCAACCGAGAACCACATCAGTCTATATAAGAACATATAAGATATTAATGGATATATACACAAGAGTCAAAACAATGAAAAGAATATGCTGTTGTCACAGCCCTAATGATTACCCATCTGGTACTGGCCAGGCTCATAGTTGCTGGCGAGAACCGATGTGTCAACGTGATTGTGCCGCATATTATAAATAGGATAACATTCCGCAAAATAATAAATAAATAATAAATAAAATAAATAAATAAAATAAATAAATAAATATATAAATAAATAAATAATAAATAAACAAATAAATAATAAATAATAAATAATAAATAAATAAATAAAATAAATAAATAAATAAATGAATAAAATAAATAAATAAATAATAAATAAAATAAATAAATAAAATAAATAAATAAATATATAAATAAATAATAAATAAACAAATAAATAATAAATAATAAATAAATAAATAAAATAAATAAATAAATAAATAAATGAATAAATAAATAAATGAATAAAATAAATAAATAAATGATAAATAAATAATAAATAAATAATAAATAATAAATAAATAATAAATAAATTGATAAATAAACAATAAATAAAAAAATAAGTAAATAAATAATAAATAAACAAATAAATAATTAATAATGAATAATAAATAAATAATAAATAAATAATAAATAAATAAACAAAATAAATTAATAAATAAATGAATAAATAAATAAATAAATAAAATAAATTAATAAATAAATGAATAAATAAATAAATATATGAAATAAATAAATAATAAATTAATAAAAAAATTAATAATAAATAATAAATTAATTAATAACTAAATAATAATAAATGAATAAATAAATAAAATAAATAAAGTAAATAAATAAATAAATAATAAATAAATAAAATAAAATAAAATAAATACATAAATAAAAGAAATAAAGTAAATAAATAATAAATAAATAAATAAAATAAAATAAATAAATAAATAAAATAAAATAAAATAAATACATAAATAAAATTAATAAAGTAAATAAATAATAAATAAATAAATAAATAAAATAAAATAAATAAATAAAATAAAATAAATAAATAAAATAAATAAATAAATAATACACAAATTATTGTAAACTGACTTACATTTTTCTTTCTATATTTCTTTTCTTTTTAATTTTTCATTCAGTAAGTTTTAATTTTGCTTTCTCTTTGTGTTGACTTTCGTCCTTTTCTTTTTTCTTTTCTTCTTTCCTTCTTCCTTCGAGTCAGTTTTTCTTTGTCATCTGACCTGCCGAATACGTTAAATACGAGATAAAACAACAACGCAAAAGACTCCCCATTGTGCAAAATGATCTTCTTACCCCCCCTCCCTCCACTTTTGACCAAAGACGAACAACACCTGGAATTATTTGAATGTTTTGATGAGAAATGCCTAAAGAGAAACGAACCAAAATTCTCGGATTGGAATCCTGAAAGTCTATTTCCAGACATTTTGTGTTGGATACAAAACTTCACGACCCGGCATACAGAGAGTGCACAGAATGGGTCCCATGGACATCTTTCAAACAGGAACAATAAGAGAAAAACACGTAAAAACCTTTTCAACAACAAAGTTAATCAAAGAATTTTATACCCTATAAATAAATTTGAAGACCTTCTAGGTCTGACCTTTTCTCCTGATCTGAGATGGGTTACGTGCATCAAAACCGTTGCCAGGGCTGCTGGAAAAATGGTGGGATCGTTCTACCGCTCCAGCTACTCCAGCTACTGCCGATGCAATTCTCTATCCCTATAAGAGCGGAGTACGTCCAAGGATGGAGCACTTTTGCTACATCTGAGCATGAGTTGCTAAAAACAGCTTATCCTGCCTTGACAGCGTTCAAAATAGACGTCGTAGCCTAGTAGAGGATGCCCTTTTCTCTTCCCTGGAACCTCTTTCTCACAGGAGAGACGTTGCGTGCCTGTCTCTGCTTTATCGTTATTTTCATTGCAAATGCTCGACTGAGCACAAATCTCTGATCACCTGTCCTGACTTTCACGAAAACACTCGTCTAACTGAAACCACTATCAACAATTTGCCCCACTCTTTATCTGTGGCAAAACCCAAAGGAAGATTCTATGATGAAGGTTTCTTTCTTAAAACTGCACGCTTGTGGAACTCTGTTCGCTTTTCCTGCATTTCACCTGATTACAATATGGTTGTCTTCAAGTCCAACGTGAATAAATTGTTGATGCGCCATTCCCTTAAGTAATCCAATTTACCAAATTTCCATTCCCAACGACGACTACGATATATTTCCATTGACTACTGTACACTCATTAACTCTTATCCTCGAGTGGACTCCGGGTCTTGATATGTCCTTTTTAATGAATTTTTTTTTTTCAGATTAAGCTTCGTAATTTCTTAAAATCAACATTTCAAATTTCTTTAAGTATAGTGCATTCGCTGCAGCAGAGAATGGCGATTGTGGAAGTCTATCTGCGCACTGGATCAATTAAGGAAACGCAACAGGCATTCCTGAAAAAAATATCCAGAGATAAAAGCACCAGCAAAGCATTCCCCGGATTCTTTGTCATCATGTGATTTTTATCTTTGAAAGACTTCAAAAAAGTGTTTGCAACTAAATCTCACAATCTAGAACAAGCAAGGGAGAACATTACCAATTCTATCATGAGAATCACCAGAGAGGATCTACAGACAATATCTGCAAAGGTTGTTAAACGTGCCCAGAAATATATAGATGTAAACGGGGATAACTTCCAGCATCTTTTATAACTAATTATTAAACAATAAAAGAATGTTCCTCATCTGTACTACATTTTTAGACTACTTTTAAGTGGGAAACTCCGTGTGTGTATGTATGTATATATATATATATATATATATATATATATATATATATATATATATATATATGATGAAAATAATGGAAATAGTATTTTTTATTTTCTCTCTCTCTCTCTCTCTCTCTCTCTATATATATATATATATATATATATATATATATATATATATATATATATATATATATATACGAGCAAACAGTTAATAAAACATGTTATATATATATATATATATATATATATATATATATATATATATATATATATATATATATATATATATATATATATATGATCTGCGCGTAAGAGCTAAATTGACCGGCTCACTTCAACTGAAAACTGAAAGCGCTCAACAATGAGAAATGATTTTTTTCTTAAAAAAAAAATATATATATATATATATATATATATATACATATGTGTATGTGTGTGTGTGTGTATGTGTGTGTGTGTGTGTTTATTCTTTCAACCTCGTGTTTTCTTCACTTACAGATTGTTTCAATAGACCAAAGAATAAAAAAAAACTGTCCATCTATTCAGATAATTCGAGCTATTCAAGTTTGCTTTTTTTTTTAGCTTGAATTAAATGATTTGAGTGAAAAAAAAACCAAAAAAAAAAAAAACAAAAACAAAAAAAAACGAATAAAAACATATTTAGCTCTACTCACATATTGACCACTTTTCCCCTGTTTTTTTTTTTACCAACTATACCTCCTAATTATATATATATATATATATACATATATATATATATATATCATATTTTATCCCATATATATATATATATATATATATATATATATATATATATATATATATATATATCGTATTTTGTTTACAGAAAGCTCTTAGATGAGATAAGTCATTGGTACCGTCGGTTTCAAGCCCGATAATTAGGACCGTTTTAGATATCGATATCAAGCTCTCTTCAGCCAATACTTATTCTTTTTCCAAAAAACTAATTATATATATATATATATATATATATATATATATATATATATATATATAGAGAGAGAGAGAGAGAGAGAGAGAGAGCTTGACATGAAGATACTCAAATTGGAAAATATACACCCAGAGAAGGTTGGAACTTACATCAGTCGACATGTTTTTTTTTTATTACATTTTCACCCCAAACAAGGCAAATTGCCACTTTGGTGTAGGGGGCTACTATCAGGGGCAACACTACTGGGGTACTATGTAGGGATTTGGGCAGCAAGGTGTCGGTTCACGTTACACTTGAACTTCTGCACGTCAGTACTGTTGGGGAAGCAGGGACCTGGAATGGAATTCCAGAGTCTAGCGGTTCTGGGGAAGAAACTATTGGAGTAAAAAGATCTTTTACATCTAGGGATCTCTACAGTGTGGGGGTGGGATTTAGCAGCCTGTCGGGTTTGTCGAGGGTGCTCACGTCGTGGGGGCACAAGTGATTGCAGTTCGTCAGAGCATTCACCACTAAAATACTTGTAGAAAAGGCAGATGTTGTGAAAAATGAGAATCATTATAGGAAGAGTAGTTCGACTAATGTAAATCGAGTGATAAGAATGCTTAAAAACGCAGGATGTTTTATTTTAATAGGAAGAGAAAATGAATGAAATGAAGAGAGGAAATTCTGACATGAAAAAAAAAAAAATTGTCGACAGAAAGAAAGTCGTACAACAGAAAGCAATAATGGCGGAGGAAACAATGTGTAATGAAACGAAACAGACGAAGATGGATGATGGCGGGAATTTCGATTACAAGAACAGAAGGACAAAGTATGGCGAGAAGAACAACAGGCCGACAAGACAAATGGAATCTTTACGCTCCATTAGTTTTTAATAAGGAAACGAAAGAAAATTCCAAACGAAGGTATCTTGCTGCCTTCAATTACCGTTAAAGGGAAGTACATGAAGCACTACGATATATATATATATATATATATATATATATATATATATATATATATATATATATATATATATAGTAGGAATGGTAATTAATAAAAACCTGAAGAAAGTGCTCAATACTGTTGTAGAGCAAATATGCGTTTTATTTTTTTTTACCGTTTTTTCTGTTTAGTTACATTATTGTTTCAGCTACTCGACCGTTTTTCGCGATGTAGTAGCCTCATCAGACTTTCTGTAAAGTCTGATGAGGCTACTACACCGCGAAAAACGGTCGAGTAGCTGAAACAATAATGTAACTAAACAGAAAAAAACGGTAATAAAAAATAAAACGTATATATATATATATATATATATATATATATATATATATATATATATATATATATATATATATATATATATGTATGTGTGTGTGTGTGTGTGTGTGGTTTTCGCTACACTGGCATGACAATGTTTTGATATGTGGTTATTAATAACAAAGATATCATTAGACGAAAATAGTCTTTTCCTTTAGGCGTCCGTATTAAACAAATAAAAAAGGAAGAAAACGGAAACGGATCTTGCATTTTTTCTTCACTTTGCAATGTGAACACATAAAGGAAAACACACATTTTTCGCCTGATGAGGTCTTAATTAGTGATAACTACAGATCAGTCGAAACATTGTCATGAAAGTGTAGCGAAGCCTGTACATGTCTGTACACACACACACACACACACACACACACACACACACACACACACACACACACACAAACATATATAATGGTTGTATAGTTTGGTTTCCTAGATGTATATCAACCGAAATCTGCATGATTATTAAAGAGTGTCCAATGCAGGTCAAAGCAGGTATACAGTCTGTTTATTATAAAAACATTATTGGTTGCATATGCGCATACATGTTTCAGTGGAATCTCAATTTAGAGAGATCCACCTCATCGCCCCTTTTTGGGATCTGATGAGATAGGTCTTTCTAAATTGAGATTTCACTGAAACATGTATGCGCATATGTAACCAATAATGTTTGTATAATAAGTTATTATTCAAGCATGTCTGATTGAACACGACTAAGTTTTTTTTTCCGATTATATTGGATAACTTTTGTATTCGCCGAACCGTCTTTTTTATTTCGGTTGACATGTTGTATATTATGGCGCCCAGTAGTTGTTGTTCGGTCACATTCTCCTCAAGCACTCTCTAGTATATCTGATTTTTTTAACTATAAATACAACAATCCTGATAACAGCAACAACAATCGCATTTTCCGATAGAAAACGCCAGAGGAAAATATGACCGAACAACAACTACTGGGCGCCATGATATATATATATATATATATATATATATATATATATATATATATATATATATATATATATATATGCAAAAAATATATAAAAATTATTTATTTTCTTTATTCATTTTTATTGAGTAACGTGTAGGAATACAAAGTGTCCTTTACATAGAAAAAAAAAAAAATTTTTTTCCAAGAACAAAATTTTCGATCGAAATTTCCATCTTAAATACTACTAAATTATGCACAGTATAGAAAATATGCATAAATAGATTTAAGCGTAATAATTAAATGAAACTCATCATCCACTAAGAAACTACAAAACTGAATAATTCATGAAGGTTCTATTTTCAAAGAATATGCAAATTAGTTAACCTTCATTCAATGGAGCTTTTTCTATGTATTTCTAAGCTGAACATCTGACGAGTAAGTGATTAAAATGCAGCAAAGACACAATTTTGCAGATTTATTAGTCGCGAACGAAAGAAGATTATAATGGTTACCTTTTAATAAAGCAACTTGATCTTTGGTACTTTGAGAACAATTATATTACACTATATATGATCTAGAATAAAAATGACATTCATTGAGCTTGGACTTTTTCTAACTTTATATTAAAAAAATTGAATATAATAAAACTTTTTAATTATAATTTTTTTAATCCTTTACGATTGGTATATACAAACTGATTAACGTTTGAAGTAAAGGATCAACCTTATATATATATATATATATATATATATATATATATATATATATATATATATATATATATATATATATAGCCAGTAGAGTTTAGTTTCCTAGAAGTACATCCAATGAAACAACATGTGTCTACCAAAATAGTGCTCAATGAGTGAACAGAGCAGGTATATTAATTTTATTTATACAAACATTAATGGCTACATATGTGCAAACATGTTTCTGTAATCACTCACGTTGGGGGATTACGTCTTCAGGCCAAGAATTACCGTCGAAAGTGATATTCCAACCAAATACATAAGAAAATGTATTTGGTTGGAATATCACTTTCGACGGTAATTATTGGCCTGAAGACGTAATCCCCCAACGTGAGTGATTATAGAAACATGTATGCACATATGTAGCCATTAATGTTTGTATAAATAAAATTTATATATATATATATATATATATATATATGAATGTATACACATGTATATATATATATATTTGAAAATAATTTCTGACGAGGACGCATCACAGAACGTCTGAAACGCGCGTAAAAACGATTTCAATGACTTAAAAATATTATTACAATGATCCAAACATAATTCTCAATGAAAAACAAAGACACGGAATAATAAAATAATGTTAAAAAATACACATTGTTGGTGACTACTCCCTTATTTAAATATATATATATATATATATATATATATATATATATATATATATATATATATATATAAATCAAGATATTTAAATTTTATGATTTTAAAAAGTTAATCTTCAAATATAGAATTTTTATTGTTTGAAAAGAAAGAATACAATTAAATAAATCTATTTCCTCAACCCATGAGGTTTCGATGCTTATTCATCTCGTCAGAGTAAAAATATTAGCAAATATTTTTTATTGGTTTTCACCTTGTTTGCTAAAAGCAATAAACATAGAAAATGAAAGTTATTAAAGTTTTTTAAAGCATTTTGGATATATACAATAATAGAAATGGACATTGGGGCAGAAAAAGAATCTTGTAATTTACATCTAAAATGAATGCTTAATCTTGAATTGGAAAATCCTGTTAGTAAGGAGATAAAGAAATCCAACGTGTCTTGTAATGATTCCAAGAAACTTGGTAACAATCACACACCACCGTCGTTTCACCACTGGCTGAAAAAGAAATCCGCCAAATATTTGTTTATATATATTCGGTAAAGATTGTTTATATATAAGGTTCAAAAATTAAATCCAAGTGTTAAATCCGAGTGGTGAATAAAAATAAAAATATATCCGGAGGCAAAATAAAAGACTGGTTGATGAAAATATAATAGTCATTAAAAAATCAGATGCAGCTTTGGCGAGTCTATTTATCAACCAGCACCAGTAAAAATGTGTATACTCACTACCCTAAAAAAAATCCCCTCAGATTTAAACCAGCGGTGAAACGAAGGAAATATGGTTGCATGTGATTGTTACCTAGTACCTTGGAAGGATTACAAGAGGCGTTGGATCTCTTTACCTCCTTACTATCAGGAATTTCCATTTCAAGATTTAACATTCATTTTGGATTTAAAGTACAATATCCTTTTTTTTTCAAATTCATAAAGATTCGAAATCGGCAACTGTATCGGAATTGGTACTTGTATCGGACTCGGAAATGTAGTACGGAATCGGGAAAAATATTGTAATCGTCTCATCATATATATGCGTATTATATTAGCGTATTAAACAATGCTCTTTGTATAAACAAATTGAGCTTAGATATTTCGGACGATGTCAAAACATCGTTAATTCACTACTCGCACAGAAGCCGGCGATTAGCGTAATGCTTAGGAGCCTTGACTGTCATATGGGCGGTCGGGTTTCGATCCTGATTGAGGTAGTTGCCTGTCTAGCCGCACTGATGAGCTGTGATACAGCGAAACACTACTGTATTTGGATGACTATATATATATATATATATATATATATATATATACACTAGCGGGGGTACCTGGCGTTGCCCGGGAGTGGAAAGGTGTGCGAAGAGGAATCAAAACAACAGTTCAGCCCGAAAAAGTGATAGTAGCGTAGGGGGGGGGGTTACAAAATAACAGTATGCAGCCCGGGCAGAGCGAGGTGTAAAATTTAAGAACTTTTTTTTAACATAAAAATATAAATAATAAAAACATGTTAAGTTGTGTTTGTACTGTAATTGCTTGAGGTATTACCATCTGTGAATTTTTTATTAAAGAAAATAATCATTTTATACCAAACACTTAGTTTAAAGCAAATTTAGTTTTAAAAAGTTTTATTTGAAGTTTTATTATTTTAAGTGACTTGAGTTAAATTCAAATGATTTTTAGTCGCGTGCAAGCGACTCTATAAGTCACTCCGTCGATCGGTCGGTCGGTCTGTCCGTAACACTTTTGTGCTTGGCCTTTTTGGTTAAGATCAAAGGTCTGTTGTTAATAGATGCTGTTCTTAGCTTTTTAAGCTCTTCTTGCCTTTTGGCCAAAATCAAAGTGTAGTATCTGTTCTTACTACATGCTGTACTTATGTTTGTAACTTTGTGATATAAAGTGGGGGATCACTTTTCTGTATTAATTTAATGTAAAATGATCACCCACTTTACAACCAGACAGTGTCAATGCCATTCAAGTCATTCTCCAGATCATTCAAGTTGTTTTTGAAGAATTCCAGTTATTATTTTAAGCATTCAAGTCATTCTTAAGGTCATTCAATTCATCCTTAAGTTCATTAAAGCCATTCTAAGTCATTTACTTTTTATTTATTTAAGCCATTTCAGCTCAATTTTCGGTCATTTTAGTTTATCTTTAAGAATGTCATGTCAATCCTACATTCACCCATTCATTCATTACACGAGAGCACGTGACTAATGGCTATCGGCCTTGATTTATTTCGATGAAGAAATCATCTTTGCTTAGTTTAGGATTTTGTTTTTTTCTATAATCAATTATAAAGTTTAATTAAAGTATCGTAATAGTCCAGTTTTATATCGCAAAAGTAATAGATGTTTTAAAAATACACACACACGTAAATTTTCTAATCTTATAAATAAACTTCTATCCAGTTAATGAAAAAAAAAAAAAAACTAAGAAATTTACGTACGGAGTTTGAACCTACATACCACGTCATGCATAAAAAACAAACAAAAACACACTATCGACTTATGTTCTAAGAGATGATATAGAAAAGATGGCTTTACCGATGATAGATAAATTAAAATAACGGTTTCGATTATCGGTAATTATCGGGAGTATACTGAGACAAAACGTATCTAAGATCCCTCGCAGACTTTATACACTAAAGTTCTGTAAATTTTAAAGAACATCTGTTCAGTCGTTTCGGAGTCTATAAGGAAGGAATTCACACACAGAGACAAAGTTGCATTTATATATATATATATATATATATATATATATATATATATATATATAAGAAATAAAAATTACAATAAGTTTACCAAGGTAATCAATTTACTTGATTCTTCCGGCCTTGGCAGACGTGTTTTAAATATTCTCTCCGGTGCTTTTTCTGTGCACATTTTCTGTGAACTTTTCTTTTAATGATTTTGAACTCATTCCATTTGTGATTTTTTCCAAGGAATTCTGCTTTTTGGATCATTTTGGACCATCTTCCAGTTATGCGATTCCTTTGGAACTTACCTGTTGGATTGGAAGTTTTTAATTCGACCGTGTTTGGATTTTACCATTCTTGGATTTTTTACCCTTCACCGGACTTTCCATTTATGTGAAATCTTTTTATCATTTTTCTTTTACCTCCTATTCCCCTTACCTCACCCTTTTTTTTTTTAACCAAGTAAGATCTGTGACTTACTTGTGGTTTCATTAAATACTTTTACGTGCAAAATCCGATCCCGCATTTTGCTAATTCCTGCCCTCTGATGAGAAGGAGAGTATTTCTTCGAAACTCCCCGGATTAAGGACTGTCCACTTATCTTGTGCTTCCTTTTTAAAATTAAATATGTTTTTAACTCTTTTTCAAGATGTTTTTTAACATGTTTTATTAATCACTTGTTCATATATATATATATATATATATATATATATACACGCATATATATATATTTACACACACACACATATATACATTTATTTACACACACACATATATATACATACATATATATATATATCTGCGTGTGTGTGTGTATGTTTGTATATATGTGTATGCGCGTATGCATGTCTTGTATATGCGTGTGTGGTATTCTCTTCCTTTGTAATATCAAGTTAAGAACAGGACCACCAACGATACCCTCAAATCAAACCGGGTGTATAATTATGCCGATGCAATCTGCCTATGTTAATACCCTAGTGTGGTATTAAGCGACGATTCAACCCTTTTTGACAGTTGCACCAGTCAGCCAGCTACCCATTACCCGTCAAACGGCAAATGTTTTGCATGCATCCTTTTATTTTTTATTATTTAAAGGGCAATACCCGAGAATATACCCAGGACTCCCAGCGGCCCCTTTCTTTTTCCATGTTTTCTTAGAGGTTCCACTGCATGTGCATGGGAGATTTTGTCCATCTATTTCTCTGTCTGTCACAATTCTGGTTTCAATAGCATTTGCAGTGCTAAACGCGTAGATTGAATAGATGCCTGTTACTTGAGTTGCGTCCAAGCATCTTCATAATAGGCTCTGCCCGTCGGTTTATCAAGTGCAAAGTTGGCATTGCACTTTTGCTAGTCTGTCATGTTTAAGCTTGAAGCAGCTTTTCCGTTTAATAGTTGACGCGTAAATAAAATAAAATAGTGTTTATTCTGTCTTTTACAATTTACTTTAAAAACTGATCGACTGTTGGACATTGAAAACAAGAACTCGTCTCTTCAATTATAATGAATAGCTTTCGGTATTGGTTCATATGTGACGCCAACAGCCGGATTATGCTGAGAAACAACTCGGGTTTAACTGCTGCCTGACGTAACACATCAATCAGCCAATCACAACGCGGAGTGCTGAATTAACGAGGCGACAGCGCGTGCGCCTAGCAGACAACTTTTTGGATAAATATTAGAAGAGGAAAATAAACACCAGTTGGTACATGCAAATTATGAACAGTACCAACATAAGGAATCTTTAAAACCTTCTCTTTCAAGAAGTTACAATAGACCGTTTTTTTAATAATAATCCGGTTGTTGACCTCATGTTCCGCCCAAAGCCGAGCGAACGCTGAGTTACATCTGATTCACAATATGCACCATTGCCGAACTTACATTTCTGTCTCTTTACAAAAAAAAAAACAAAAAAACTGAGTAATGTTTTTCCCAGGGCATTCCACATGTAGAGCAATATACCACGTCCTTAGTTTTCAACTAACTGCAGCATAGTCGTCTTCAAGTCTAATGTGAACAAATACTTGTCGCGCCATCATCTTGGATAATAAATTCCTCGTAATAAGCTTCTGTCCATCCAACCCATTGTTGACAGTCTATTTTACACTTATCCTCGAGTGACTCCTCCCACCGGCCTTTCTGTTTCAATATATAATCGATAGGGAATTCAAGCTATAATGATAAATACGAAATCTGCATAAATTATGATATTATATTTAAGCGTATTTTACGACCGGGAAACGTCGGACGACCTGCTAGTTTTATGTTAGTATTATAATTTCATATATATTTCGTCTGTTATTTAAACATTTGAAATGGCATGCTATTTCGTCTGTCATTTAATATCTTCAAATAGCATGCTTTCCAGAGCCAGTAAATTTTCTCCTTTCTCTTCCCAACAACAACGAACATGCCTGAAGACGGTCGAAGGCCAATCCGACCGAAACATTGCACAAATAACACTCAAGATGAGAACAATACTCCGATTAAAACAAGTAAAACAAACAATCAGCCCTCATCTCAAAAATCAAGAACAGCATCCTGTTTCGTCTGTCATTTTAAAATTTGATATAACATGCTATTTCGTCAGTCATTTAAAACATGAAATAGCTTGTTATTTGGTTTGTCACGTTTAAGTTAAAATATGTTTATCAGTAAAGGCCGATGAACATGACAGCGTGACGTCATTACCAGATCAACATGTAGGTATATGGTGCCTAAAGTTTCTTGTGTTCAACCACGTAACTACGCTAATGGCCATAGAAAACATTTTCGTTGTCCCTTACACGCTAATAGCCATAAAAATATTTTCGTTACACCTTGTGGTAATTTCATGAAGGTAATTAAAACGTGCATATTTTTTTTAAGAGAAAGAACAATTCTCCATTTGGATAATTATATAAATTCACATTAGAATAATTTTAATCTAACAAATTATAAAAGTAAGTGAACCTGTTTTCGAATTTTTCTTACATGTCTATTGAAGAAATAAATAATTTTTATATGAGAATATTTTTCAGTCCGTTCTTTTAATAATAAATAAAAATTGTCATTGAGTATTTCCAAATATTTTTAAGTTAGAAGCATCTTTCACGACACTTTTTATGTTTTTTTTAACCAAACGATCGATGAACTCAATATTTTAGCACAAGGCGAAATTAATTTCTTTGAAGTATATTTAAAACATAAAGTTTATTTGTTTATAAAATTTCAACTGTAAATAATTTACATGACTTAAATGGGACATGAAATAGGAAATTCTATGTTCTCTATCGAGACATACGAACACAAATTCGTCTTAAACATTCTATTTTATTATTTAAAATTCTATTTTATTATTTAAAATTCTATTTTATTATTTAAAATTCTATTTTATTATTTATTTAAAATTTATTATTTATTATTTTATTTTTATTATTTAAAAGTTTTATTATTTCACATTTTTATTATTTAAAATTTTTATGATTTAAAATTTTGAATTATTTCAAATTTTTATTATTTCAAATTTTTATTATTTAAAATTCTATTTTATTATTTATTATTTTATTTTTATTATTTAAAATTTATAATTTAATGTTTTATTGTTATTATTTAAAATTTTTATTATTTAACATTCAATTTTCTTATTTATTATTGTATTTTTATTATTTAAAATTTATTATTTAATATTATTTTTTATTATTTAACATTTTTATTATTTAAAAGTTTTATTATTTAAAATTTTCATTATTTTAAATTTTTATATTTTAAAATTCTACTTTATTATTTATAATTTCATTTTGATTATTTAAAATTTATTATTTATTATATTATTTTTATTATTTAAAAGTTTTATTATTTAAAATTTTTATGATTTAAATTTTTTATTATTTAAAATTTTTATTATGTAAACTTTTTATTATTTAAAATTTTTATTATTAGAAATTCTATTGTATTATTTACTTTTTATTTTTATTATTTGATATTTATTATTTTATTTTTATTATTTAAAATTTTTATAATTTAATTTTTTTATCATTTAACATTCTTATTATTTAAAATTTGTATTATTTAAAATTTTTATTATTAAAAATTTTTATTATTTAAAATTTTTATTATTTAAAATTCTATTTTATTATTTATTATTTTATTTTTATTATTTAAACTTTATTATATTATATTATTTTATTATTTTAATTTTTTATTATTTAAATATTTTATTATTTAAAATTTTTATTTTTTAAAACTTTTATGATATAATTATTATTTAAAATTAGTATTATTAAAAAAATTTTTTTAAATTTTTATTATTTAAAATTCTATTTTATTATTTAAAATTTTTATTTTAACTGTAATTTTTTAAAATATATTTGTAATTATTTTTTAACTATGTTTGTAATTATTTTAACTGTAATTTTTTTTTTATTTATTTTAACTGTTATTATTAACTGTTATTATTATAACAAAGATAATAAAAAACTGGTGTAAATGACATCAACTGGCTCCACATCAACTAGTTGTGAAGGGTCAGGGAGGATGGAAAGACCTAGGTTGGAGAGTACTAACCAGATCTCCACTGGAAGTGTGTAATTAAAAATCTGGTACCTTGGGGGGCATTTTGTCACCCAAACTCCAGGAAACACTAATGGCTGAACCTAACGAGAAATCAATGGCAAACGGCTGTTGCGATAACGTGCAATCATCTGCACGAGTGGTCAAGAGGTGAAGAACACACGAAATCTGAGGAGACTTGTTGTCACTCGATCTCCAGGGAACACCACAGGTTACTGCCAGAGAGCGATCAATGATGATGGCCTGTGAGACAACTCGTAGTGAAATAATAATAATAATAATAATAATAATAATAATAATAATAATAATGATAATAATAATAATTAGTTATGTGAATTTCATTTCCGTAGTCATGTATTCTGCACTGATATGAAAATGAAGACTATAGTATAGGATTCCTAATCATGTAACTGATGAAAATACGCTACACATTTTTATGAGAAAAAATGGACATAGAATCACAGAAAACCAAAACTTTAAATATAATTTCTGTATTAAAAGTAATAGTTATTTAAATATTTCAACATATAATCTTGTGGGGAAAAATCCAGCTCTCCAATAAGGGGCACTCTGGCTAGGAACAAAAACAAAAATTGTCTCAGTCATGAAGTTTTCTCCTCCACCGACCGAGAACAGAAAAGATGAATTGTAGCATCAGAACAGATACTACACTGTGATCTTGTCTTCAAGGACAAGAATTTTTTGTGTTTAATATGTTTCTTGAATTATTTGTTCCCTAAATTCATAATTCAGTTTTATCAGTATTAGATTGTATATTTCTTTAAAATTTCTTTAAAATTACGTAATTTTACATAAATAATATATATATTTTATGTTGAATAAAGTTTAGGTTCATTATTAATCGAATTGGGCCCTTTCTTTTCTTTTTTAACATGTTTTAATGCGTTTTTTAAAAATGCCCTCATATAGTATCAACAGTGACAGTTCGACAAATCTTACCTACATTGCTTGCAGGTATTTTTCAGTTAACAGGCCTTCTATATCTCGGTGGCCTCCGTTCATTACATGTGCATGTGAATACGGTGTCTTCCTTTTTTCTTTTGAGAAAAGGTGTTTCATATTGCTTGCCATTTTTATCTATCTATCTATCTATCTATCTATCTATCTATCTATCTATCTATCATGTATGTATGTATGTATGTATGTATGTATGTATGTATGTCAGGTCATGTCATATGCTACTGGTACCATGTTAACCCAGTACTACCTGCCTCATGGTCGGATCACCGGCGACTAAACTGGTTCCCCCGCCAAAGTTGTTTGATGAGGAGGGAGGTTAGTCTCCCTGAAGGATTAAAAACAAAACCTTCCAAAGGACGAATGAACCCTTTTTCGGGGTCAACGGCCAACTAGCACCGTGTGTGTATGTATGTGTGTGTTGGGGTGGAGAGGGCTCCCGAAAGCCGTTGTGAAGCTAACCTTTCTAGGAGAAGCAAATCTCTGATTAAAAAAAAAACATAAAGCAAGAGACCTGTACCCGCATTAAGCTGGTCTGCAGTTTAACTTGTTGCTGGCTCCCTTGGTCTTGCTTGTTGCTGAATCTCGACATTTTGAACCGAGAGAGAGACTTAGCTGTCGTACAAAGCTAAAACTCTGTAACATCATCTTTGCATAGATACTCCCTCAGGCATTTGGGCTCATGGATATATTAAGTGTCTGAGGGAGTGGCACTCGTCTGACAAGACGTTGCAATCATCATCAATACGGCACACTCACGTTGACACGCCGGTTCTCATCAGATCACCGAAGTTAAGCAACGGCATTGTTTTCAGTCGTCCTGAACCTTCACTTACCATTGGTATTCAACAATATCGACTCAGGAAAGGCTTGGTTTGAGATTGCGCAACCCTTACCACAAAAATTTAATATGTAGGCACCCTTGCAATGGGTATCCATAGTCTGTCAAGACTGAAGGAAGCCATTTTTTTTCATGTATGTATGCATTATATATATATATATATATATATATATATATATATATATATATATAACTGAGCTTTCTGTTTGTCTGTGTGCTGAATCGCCTTTACCAAACTACTCTGTCAATTTTTGGTCTACAAGCTTGAAACTGGATATATAGGGGAGTTTGGACATAGGGAATAAATTCAATTTGTTTTTTAGACGTTAAAATAGCTGCTATGGTGTTAAAATTGAAAAGAATTTAAATGCTGCTGGAGTGCTCAATGCTTTAGTTTCAATTCTGGCTGATGGCATCCTTGTTAGACTTTTAAAACTTTTGAAATAACAAATATATTGGGTACAATATAATAATCAGAGAATTGGCTCGAGAATAATAAATACGAAATCTACATAAATAAAAAAATATCATTTTTAAGCGTATTTTACACCTAGGCAACACCAGGTGGCCTGCTAGTTTTATATATTCTTTGATTTTGTTTTTAAAATTTATATATAACATTTGGATATTATTTGTATCTTTTATTTGTCTTTAATATGAACATGTTTAAATGTCTAGGAGAAGATTTTTCACAAAACCATGGATTTCTCATTTTCTAAATTACAGAAGCGCCGTTTATAAATACGAGTGGCGTGCAATAAGTAATGCCCCTGACCCACTTCCCATAGCAGTAGGGCAACGAAACTTGGCACAGTTATTAGTCTTTCTCTACATAGACACCACTAGAGTTATGCGTTTTTCCCATCGTTTGATGAAGCTCTGGATATCGTTTTTGTAGAACACCGCAGGTTGGTCCTCCAACCACGACGTGACTTCAGCAAATCAAGGCTGCATCATCTGGGAAACGCGTTCTTTTCAAAAACAACTTCATGGCTGGGAAGAGGTGAAAGTCAAAGAGTGCAAGGCCAGAAGAGTAGGGAGGATGCGGCAGGATTTCATAACCACACGCCCGTGCTTCTGATCTGGCGACATGCGAGTTGTGGACCGGAGCATTGTCCTGCAGGAGGAGGGTACTTTGCTGATCTTGCGCCGCCTCTTGATTTTGATAACTTTCCTTAATTTCCTCAAAAGTGAAGCATAATAGGCTCCTGTAATTGTGGTACTCTTTGCCAGGAAATCTGTCATCACTACTCCGCCCTGGTCCCAGAAGACTGTGAGCATGACTTCGCCAGCGGAGGGCTGCACCTTTGCCTTCTTTGGAGGTAGTGAGTCCAAGTGCTTCCATTGCATTGACTGGGCTTTGGTCTCTGAATCATAGTGATGGACCCAGATTTCATCCTGTGTAATCAGTCTTTTGAAAAACTTTGACTCATCTTCTTGGCACATCTCCAAATTCATCCTCGAGCACTCTACGCGTTCTCGCTTCTGGAATGGTGTGCGCAACCTGGGAATCCATCTGGCAGACACCTTATGCATATGCAAATGGTCATGAATGATAGTTTCCACAGACCCTGGGCTATTTGGCGAATAGTAATGTGCCGATCTTCCAAAATGGCAGCCTCAACTTGACGGACAGATGCCTCATCAATGGCAGAAGGGGGGGGGCAGGTCTGGGAGCTGTTTCCCCAGACTTCCGGCCATGTTTAAATTCAGGATGCCAGCGTTTTACAAGGTCATATGATGGGGCATTATCACCATAAGTTTCTTTCATTTCATCAAAAGTCTCCTGTAGTGTGCGTCCTTTCAAATAAAAAAAAACCCGGATCACTGCTCGACATTCAACAGGCTCCATTTCACACCTGACTCGGTTCAAACACCTGTAAAACAGAAACCACAATTAGTTCAGGACTGTAATTTGCCACATAACCCGTAGAGATATAAATCATTGCACATGCAAAATTTCAGCTAGATCAGACAACTGGAAGTGGGTCAGGGGCATTACTTATTGCATGCCCCTCGTATGTCATCAAAGAAGAAAAAAAAACGGATCAAACACAGCATCATTAAAATTGATCATTTTAAAATTAACTTTCTTCCTTTTCGAAAATTCCAGATTAAAATCATAAATATGCTGCTTTCAAAATATTAATGGAATCGTTAATAAACCCCAATATTTTATGAAATCTTGAATACTACATAATTATCATTATGACATGTCTTCTGAACTGCACTGGTGCTACCAGATCAGGCTGTTGGTTGGTTGTTTTGTTTTACGGCATATCAACCCTTTTCAGATTATTTAATGCCGAATCTGGTGATTTTGAAGAACGATTTTTTAATATAGTATATTTGTTTTTTTAAGTCGTATTCTATTTAACCCATAGTTGGGACCCTAACAGGTACTACCACTCCGGGTCAGAGTGGATCTGGGAACAATGGCAATTAAAGGGTGGCTCCACACTCCCTAAGGCCTGCAAGCTGGGGCACTCACCATCGGATATAGTTTAAGGTCATATCCAGGACCAGATCAGGCTGTGTGAAGATATTGGCTTCCTAAGATGAAATGCACCTAACATTGATGCTTTTTGTTTTTCGACTTCCTCACCCCCCCCCCTCGCCAATCTTTCACGAGAAACACCCGTCTGGCTGAAACTACTGTCAATAATTTTCCCCACTCTTTATCTGTGCCTATATCCAAACGTAGATTCCATGAGCAAAGCTTATTTCTTAGAGCTGCACGCCAGTGGAACTCTCTGCCGCTTGCCTGTTTCCCACCTGACTACAACTTGGATGTCTTCAAGTCCAACATAAACAAACTCCTGACAAACCGGCCCCTTAAGTAAGACACTTTATCAAAAACCCCAATACTAATGATTACTACAATACTATCTCATTGATTACTGTACACGCAATAACCCTTATCCCTGAGTAGCCTTTGTGCCTTGATAAGTGGTTACCCCCATGTAAAAAAACAAAACAAAAAAACTTAATGATGTCCTGCAAAACCAAAACCAAAAACAACAACCCACCTTTTTCCCCTTTTCCTTCTTCCATTTCCCCTTTCTCTTTCTATCTCCTCCCCCACTTCCTGGCTGGTTTCCTAACTTAAAATGTACTAAACGTTATACTATAACCCTTTTCCCCTCTCCTTTTGCAAAACTCATGTTCTGCAGGGCAGGAAACAAAAACGATAAACTCAACTATAAAACAACCAAACCAAACACCACAAACTAGCGATTAAAGATACAAAGAATTTGAAGAATAAAAACCTTCTTCAAAATAACTGGATGCAATATGAATACTATTTCCAAAATAACTGGATTCGGCATTAAATAACCCGAAAAGGGTTGATATGCCGTAAAATAACCAAACCAAACCAAGCCAAACCAGTGCTGTCTGACCTATTCTCTGCTTCTATTGTTGGAAGCTCATTTGACTCGTTGGTTTAGCGGTCTTCATCAATTCGTTGTTTTGATACGCAATTATGATGCAGCTCCTTATTCCAGTAGCTTCTTTTTAAAAACTGCAGCCTTGGTTGGTTGATTGGCTGGCTGCTTTTGTTTTACGGCATATCAACCCTTTTCAGGTTATTTAATGCCGAATCCAGTGATTTTGAAAAAAAAAAAATTATAGGCGTGCAGTTCTAAGAAAGAAGCTTTGTTCATGGAATCCGCGTTTTGATTTAGGTCAGAAATAGAGTGGGAGAAATTTTTCACAGTGGATTCAGCTAGACGGGTGTTTTTCGTGAAAGATTGGCGAGGTGAGACCAGAGATTGGAGTTCAGACGAGCACCTGCCATAGAAATAATGATAAAACAAGGATAGGCTCGCAACGTCTCTTCTTTTTTCAATATATTTTTTTTTAATTTGTATTGTTCATTTGATTTTAGCCGACCTTTTTAATTCAGTTTTCATAAAAGAACGAACAATCAAATTCTTTTTACAATACAAACAATATCTATTTCCAAAACAATAGCTAATTTCTAACATTCCATTTTCTGAATCTATTTCTGAACCTTGCATACCAGGTTCGAATCTCGGCTTATCCTAATCCCATTTTCCACTTATCTAATGTTTTTCTTATTTACAGGAAAAGGGGACAGCCCTTTTTTCCTGTAACAGATATATAGATATATCGATTTTAAATTAACAATCTATACATATTCCCTTGCAAATGTATTTTATGCTAAGAAAATATCAGCATATTTTACATCTATATATATTTAATTTGGGGAAAATAACTATTTGGTTGTTTTTCTATAAGGGTTGTTAGAGTAAGGTTGTTTTTCTATAAGGGTTAAGTTACAGTAAGGTTATTTTTCTATAAGGGTTAAGTTAGAGTAATGTTGTTTTTCTATAAGGGTTAAGTTACAGTAAGGTTGTTTTTCTATAAGGGTTAAGTTACAGTAAGGTTGTTTTTCTATAAGGGTTGTTAGAGTAATGTTGTTTTTCTATAAGGGTTGTTAGAGTAAGGTTGTTTTTCTATAACGGTTAAGTTAGAGTAATGTTGTTTTTCTATAAGGGTTAAGTTACAGTAAGGTTGTTTTTCTATAAGGGTTGTTAGAGTAATGTTGTTTTTCTATAAGGGTTAAGTTACAGTAAGGTTGTTTTTCTATAAGGGTTGTTAGAGTAATGTTGTTTTTCTATAAGGGTTAAGTTAGGGTGAAGTTGTTTTTCTATAAGGGTTGTTAGAGTAAGGTTGTTTTTCTGTAAAGGTTAAGTCAGGGTTAGATTTCTGTAAAGGTTAAGTTAGGGTTAGGTTGTTGCTTTTTTTCCATAAAGGTTAAGTTACAGTAAGGTTGTTTTTCTGTAAAGGTTAAGATAAGGTTAGTTTTTTGTAAAGGTTAAGTTAAGGTTAGGGTGTTTTTCTATAAGGGTTAAGGAATGTTCCGACGAGACAATTAGTAATTTAGATTGTTTTTTTTTCTATAAGGGTTAAGTTAGGGTTAAGTTGTGAACCTTGAACCACATTTGTCGTTTAAGTTATTTTTTCTTTCTTTTTGAATTGCATCTATATGCACATGTTCGGCAACTGTTCTTTTTGCAAAATTATAATGAAGCGTTTGTCCCTACTCGATTAGATTCATATCGAATTTAGCCAATTTTCACAATTTTATTGAATTTTCCGCGGTATTTTTATCGTGTTTGCGAATTGTCAGCTACTTCGGAAAGTGTCGAGATGTTTATTAAATATAAACATCTCGACACTTTCTGGTAGGTGGTTTACGTGACCTCCCGTAATGTGCCGACGAGACGATTAGTAATTGACTAATTATTTATCAGAGAGAATATAAAGCCTGGGAGGCTGAACCTCCTAGGAATTTGTAGAACAATACCTCAACCCGACAACCAAAAAAGCAACCGTCGAACTGATTGTCAAGGACGGGTAATCTCTACTATTATGTAAAAAAGACTTTGTGTCTCTGCGTTATAAGTTCGTTCCCTATGGAATTAAAAACGACTGGGCCGATGTTTATGAAAATACCAAGCAAAGTACTTTATGTGCCTGGCAGTGTTCTTAAAAAGGTTATGTATTTGAATGTCTTCGATAAGTATCCGTAATCGATAATCGAAATAATCTGATGAAAGAAAGAACAGGTTCTTTTAATCAAAGTTAATACCACACACAGCTTAACATCACAAGTGGAATACGTACATCAAATCTGTTGCCAAGGCCCCTGGAAAAATGGTCGGATCCTTCTATCGACCCAGTAAATATCTCACTGCTGATGCAATTCTCTATCTATATAAGAGCCAGATACGTCCAAGGATGGAATACTGTTGCCACATGTGGGCAGGAGCTGCTAGAAAAGACTTGTCCTGCCTTGATAGGGTTCAAAATAGACTTCGTGGCCTGGTGGGAGATGTCCTTTTCTCTTCGCTGCAACCTCTGTCTCACAGAAGAGATGTTGCGAGTTTGTCTCTGCTTTATCGTTATTTTCATGGAAAATGTTCGACTGAGCTTCAATCTATGGTCCCCCCTCGCCAAACTTTCACAAGAAACACTAGACTAGCTGAAAACATTATCAATAATTTTCCACACTCTTTATTCGTGCCTAAACCTAAACATAGATTCCATGATCAAAGCTTCTTTCTTAGAACTGCACGCCTGTGGAATTGTCTTCCGTTTTCCTGCTTTCCAGCTGTCTATAATATGGTTGTCTTCAAGTCCAACGTGAACAAGTTTCTGATGAGCCGTTCCACTTAAGTTAACAAATTTACCGAACTTCCATTACTATTGATTACTATATTGTCCTTTTGACTACTCTACACTCTTCAACCCTTATCCTTGAGTGGCCGATCGGCCTTGATAAGTGGTGACGCCTATGTAAAAAAAAAAAAGAAGTGTAATTGAAAAGTTTTTTTATCACATCAACCGAAAGGCACGGCATGACAGAGGCGCGTTCGAAATAAATGTTTCTGTTTAAGCACAATTGCATCCTGATACTTGACTTTTTCATTTTAAACTTAAATTGAAGCCATTATCACCGCACAAGCAATAAGGCAAGGCATATAAAAATCAACAGTAGAGTCTTTGATATGACAGGGGCGCATTCAAAATGAATATCTCTGTTTAGAGCACAACTGAACCATGATATTTGACTTTTGCATTTTAAACTTTAATTCAAGTCATTATATATAAAAATAATTCTATAAAATAAACACTAGGTTCTCTACAGTGCAATGTAGACTACAATGTATTGTGGACAGTCACTCTGGGGAGGTCATGTGAAGCTTCCTTCCGGTGGACCGCGATGGGTCCTCAACTTGAACAGACAATCAATCGAGTTGATTGAAAAATAATCGATTCCACGGATTTCGATGACAATAAAATTATGGGAGTGTGAATCATTTGTTGATCCAGGGCAATATCGGGTCTCCCTGCTAGTACCCGTTAAATTGAAGCGGGAAAGCATTAACGTCCAAAAATAAAATAGAATAATAAGTATAGATGACGAGGAAGGTAAAAAATGGAGCAGAGGATTTATTTTTCGTCTGTTTTTACTCAATAAAAATAATCGGTTTTGGTTGGTGAGTACAAGAAACATCATCTTGATTGGTGGCAGGAAGCCAAATGGGAATACGGGGGTGGGGAAGGATGATTGAGGTGGTAGAGGGCAGGTGGAAAAGGGTGGCAGAAAACCTGTCGGCTGTATAGGGATGGTTAGGTTCGCATGAATTAATTTGTTTTTAGTAAGAGAGAGTCTGGGTGTCAGTGACAGGCAGTTGTTGAAATTGGAGAATCGCTAGTTCGAGTAAAAGATCGATATTTTATTTTGGACGATCAATCAATGTTATTGGTTTATGTCTATTCGCCAGTCTCCTGTGTTTTCCATTTAATGATATATCCTCTTCTATCTCTTATTCTCCCCCCACCCGCTCTATCTTTCTCTCTCTCTCTCTCTCTCTCTCTCTCTCTCTCTCTCTCTCTCTCTCTCTGTATATATATATATATGTTTTTATTTTACAACCTCAAGTGTTTCTTTATATATATATATATATATATATATATATATATATATATATACGTGTGTGTGTGTGTGTGTGTGTGTGTGTGTGTGTGTGTGTGTGTGTGTGTGTAGTAGAGATTTAGAAGGCTATCAAAATGCAAGGAATGAAATATAGTCGTTATTGGTGAAAGGAGACGAAAACAAGTGGCGATTTACAAATCAATAAGTACATATATATATGTCTATATATACATATATTTATTCAGTTGTATTAGATACAAATGTCTTACTTGTTATGTCTGCGACAATATCCATTATTAATTTCGGAAAAAAATCCCTTTTCAAATGGTAGACGTGACAGATCGATTCAAAGCATGCTAGATGATAGAGCGGAAGTTGGATAGCTGTGTGGAGCCTCGGAGCAAATGTAAGGAAGGGATTTATGTATGGTCTGATTAGGTGATTAACATGATTTTGTTCTTTTTTTATAATATCTTTTTGCATATATGTATATTTATTTATTTTTATTTATCTATTTTTTATAACTTGTTGTTTTAGCGTGAGTTCTTTTTAATTTTGTATATTCTCTGTCTATTTAGTTGTCTTTATTATTATTATTATTATTGTTGTTATTATTATTGTTGTTGTTGTTATTATTATTAGTATTATTATTATTATTATTGGCTCACATGGAGCTTTCACACAAGTCAACAAACGATCTGATTGGAAACCTGTGGTATTCTCTGGAAGCTGAGTGACAACAAGTCTCCCCAGACGTCCAGACCTCTCCACCTCCTTCGATAGCATTTGCAAATGAATTTGCAGCATCGCAACAGCCGCTTAACATTGATTTCTCGCTGGTAGTGGCCATTGGTTTATGCTGGAATTTGAGTGGCACTCAGCCTCCCCA
>NC_136518.1:9823343-9868343 GCF_053919585.1 Euprymna scolopes | reverse complement strand
AAAAAAAAAAAACACGCTGTTTTTTTTTTTTTTTTTTTTTTTTCTTTTAGTGAAACCTTGGTCCTTGCTCCTTTAATTGAAAAAAATAAATAGGGTTTGAATTACATTTTTCAAGTAGTTATAAGCTTGGAAAGCGGGGTGGAATTATTCAATATTTTTCACGAAATTTCTGACACACCTAGTTCAGCACCATGCAAAACTGCTAAATAGACATACACAGAAAACTTTGGACAAATATGGTAAAATAGTCCCCAAAATGGAGTGCTTTTATTAACCCTATAAAAGCCCCTGGGGCACACCCAAGAGTTATCGCGAAGTATAAACAAACAAAATTATATAGAAATTAGTTAGTTACAACTTTTCAGAAAGTTTTATAAAAATCCAAGGCATCAATTTTTTTAAAAATAAGCAGAAAAGTGTCAATTTTAGATATTTTAACCCGAAAGATACCCCTTGGAGGGGGGTGCAACCGGAGTTTTCCCGGAAAATACGTTCTATCATTTTTTTTCATCATAGCATGTTTAATGTTTGTGCAAAATTCAAAAATAAAAACTCCAAGGCGTAGTTATTGAGAAAAGTGCGAACGGACGAATGGACGAACGGACAAGGGTGAATTTATAGATCCATCCATCTTTTGTCGGGGGGACCAAAAACGCCCCCCCCCTTCACCGAAAAATAAAATAAGATTTTTAACGAAAATCACTCCAAAACAAGTTATGAAGCCATTTGATGTAAGGCGCTAAAAGAACGAAAGATGGTTATCTGAAATGTAGGAGATATTTGTTTACCTTAGTCTTGACCAAGTATATATGTAGGAGGAAAACAGTCAGTAGCAAGAGAGTTCCATAAGTCTGGAAGAAGCCGTATTATAACGAAGTATAAAAATGGGGAATTCGTGAAGACCACTAGACCAACGAGTCAAACGAGCTGGTAAAAAAGAAGCAGAGGATATAGATCAGACAATTTTTGGAGGTTGGTTGTTTTACGACATATCAACCCTTTTCAGGTTATTTAATGCCGAATCCAGTTATTCTGAAGATTTTTTTTTTTAATAGAATATAGATATTTTTTAAGTCGGTTTCTATTTAACCCACAGTTGGGATCCTAATCAGAATGGACCTGGGAGCAATGACAACTAAATGGTGGCCCCACAAACACCAAAGTCCGCAAACTGGGGCCTCACCATCGGATAGTGTCTAAGGTCATATCCAGGACCTCAAACAATTTGGAAGAATGTATGCCATAGTATTATTTATATATAAAAAGCTGAGGCTAGGAATATCACGTCTGTGAACGAGATAGTGCAGAGAGGAAGAAAGCGTGGGGCCAACCAAATTAAAAATATGTTTCTGAACCTTATCAAAAAGCCCTCGGATGTGTTAGAGATTCACCAGCTCAAATATGAAAACGGTACCGGATGCATGGCCTGATAGTAGATGTATAGTGATGGAGAATGGCTTCATGTATGAGAAAAGCGTAAGGAGAACTGAGTTTACAAAAAGCAAACAGAATAATGGATTTAATACATGAACTATGAAGTGTCGCCTGATGATCACTTCCATGATTCGATGCCTCCGATCTGAAAGACAAAGGATACCTCCTGTAGGGGCAGCTGCGCGTGTAATTGTGAAGCAAGGGTTGCACAATCTCCAACCACACCTCTCCTGAATCGGCACTGTTTGAGTCCAGTAGCCAGGAGAAGTCCAGGACGACTGGAAACAATGTCGAGAGAGCACATACAGCACCTGGAAGTCCCAAATGGTATCCCAGTTTACTTGGCCTTCGGGCCAGGATCAAAGTGCAGTATCTGTCCCGGCAGATACTGCAAGCAAAGACCATATGTGGGAGCAACACCACATGTAAGACCTTGATCAATGTAGGGGCAACCCTTCATACCAATTGTCACTATCCAGCTCCCCTACTCACCGGGGAGCTCGTCTCCATTTCCCCTTCACTCCTCACATTAAAAATCGGCCTTGTGCCTAATTTGTTCAGTGGGGGAGCAAATAAATACCTTGGCCAAGATCAAAGTGTAGTATCTGTTCTTCAGATGCGGCACTTCCATTTCTCGTTCTCTTACAGTGGAGGAGAAATCCTTCACGACTGAGGCAATTTTTATTTTTGTTCCTTTTCTCCACGTTAAAAAACGACCCTGGTGTCTAACTCTGTCCCGTGGGGAGGCATTGTAAATAGGAACAATAAAGCAACAGAAGACATGTACTTGATGCAAATCAGTGAAGGTCTGTGCGTGTGTGTGTGTGTGAGCATGTGTGTGTGTTTGCGTGTGTGTGTGTGAGCATGTGTGTGTGTTTGCGTGTGGGTGTATACGTGTGTACATGTGTGTGTATGTGCGTGCGTATTTTGCGTGTGTGCATGTGTGTATGTGAGTGCGTATGTGCATGCGTATTTTGCGTGTGTGTATGTGTGCGCTTGCTTGTGTACTTGTGTGTGCATGTGTGCGTATGTTTGCCTGTGTTTGTATATGTGTGCATGTGCGTATGTGTGTACGTGTGTTTGCACGTGTGTGTGCGCGTGCGTGTGTGCGTGTTTGCGTATGTGCGTGTGTGTGCGTGTGTGTGTGTGTGTGTGTGTGTGCGTGTGTGTGTATGTGATACCGTAATGTAGCATAGTACAAGAAACCCCAATTGTTGTCCGTCGCTAGATATCTGGTCGTGTCTGTTCCTAGTGATGTTGTCCTTGGTCCAATTTACTTCCAGCCAGCTTCAACTTCGCTCTCCCCAATCTTTTTCCGAGGGAGACCTCTGAGCCGCCAACTCTTCCAAACTGTGCACTGCTTTCAACTCTCGCAAACCCAAAACTATACGTAAACCATACTCAACTATACGCAAAACTCAATGCCAATACTAAAATTAATACTAATACTAAAATTGTCCGAACAAACTCTAAACATATTAACTTCTATTGGCCGGTCGTTTGTCACAATCACTGTCACATTTTGCTCAACAACCATACTTCCGTTTCCTTTTGTGTGGCTTCGTTAACAACTTCCTTCCCATTGTCCTTCTACTAAACTACAACCTCCCTATTATCTTTGTCCTGCTATTGAACTTGATTCGTCTTTCTCCGTTCATAGCCGGAACTGCTTACGTCATTACTACGTCACAATGTTTTTACACGGAACTCATCACTCATTCAAGCCTGAAGGCGGATCAGAATTATTGAGGTTGACATAGTCGGTGAGACAACAGCAAAATGATTGTTAGTCGTAGAAATTGGGTAAACTTCCATTATTTAGAAGACAACTCAACCAGAACTTATTTACATTGGACTTGAAAACAACTATGTTGTAGTCAGCTGGAAATCAGCCTCACCGTATAGAGTTCCATAGGCGGGCAGTTCTAGGAAAAGAAACATTGTTCATGGAATCTGCGTTTAGATTTTTTTTTACACAGGAATCACCACTTATCAAGGTCCGGAGGCCACTCGAGGATAAGGGTTAATGAGTATACATTAGTCAATGTGATTATAGCGTAGTAAACATAAGTAGTGGAATTTTTGTAAGTTGGATTACATAGGAGGCGGTTCATCAAGAACTTGTTTACATTGGACTTGAAGACAATCAGATTGTAAGTCAGGCGTGCAGTTCTAAGAAAGAAGCTTTGTTAATAGCGCTCCTGTGGATTCTGACAATTTTTTTTTTTCAGGCCATACTTAAAAAATATTTTCTTTCAAGGAGGGAGGAGGTAGAAATTTGGTTTTAGTAGTACATTTTGTAGGACCTCCTTAATTTTAATTAGTTCTTGCAGTAGTGCTCTGGAGGCTTCCTGAGTTTCATATTTTTTTTCACTCATCACTTAAAACAAAATATTTTCTCAAGACAATAAACGACAGTATAATCTCAAAATCACTTTTTATGTTTGAAAATGGTTCATCTTACCCATTAAGGGCCAAGGGGTTTAATAATAAATATGAAATCTGCATTAATCAAAATATCATATTAAAGCGTTTTTTACGACCGGACAATGCCGGGCAGTCTGCTAGCACACACACACACACACACACACACACACACACACACACACACACACACATATATATATATTGATTGATTGATTGATTGTGTACGGATTTGAAAATGAGAAAGAAAGAGGAAAATGTATAGAGATGTTAAAAGAGAGCGGTGGGTGCTAGAGATGATAATATTGTGTCAGAGATGGGCATATTTGTTGACGATACAACACTCTCTATAACAGATGCGCATAAATCGAAGACAATGGCAGAATCGTTAGAAAATGGCATTCTTTTACAGCAGCTTTGGCAATGCCTTCTATGCATTTGTTAGGGGTGGACGTGCGTAAAAAAGGGTTTTTTTTATCGATACAGAGAACCCACATTCTTTGCAGCAACTTTGGCAATGCCTTCTATGTATTTTTTAGGGGTGAACGTGATGAAAAAAATTTTTTCTTAGAACGTAAAAAACATCATGAGATAGATGGATAAGCCTCATAACGATAGAAGAGATGTGATTAGGGGTGGTCCTTAGAGGGAAAATCTGATGGCCCTGGCCAAGGGGCGACGGTAGGTGGAGGGCAATCTTTAGTTATGACAAGATAGATGGTCGTAAGAAAGGGCCGGTTGACCGATTCCGGCAAGTGGAATAAGAAAATGGAATATAAAAAAGGAAGCTGACATCCGACATTTGTAAAAAGACACCCGTTTCGTGTCAAGGACAAAAAAATAAGCAACCCGCATAAATGTACCTTACAATAACACACGTCGAAAATATATTTTCCTGGCAACAACATCTTGCTTTTAATCTCTTCTCCCCCCTCCCTCTCTCTCATGCTTTGCTTATCTGTTTGTCTCTCTCTCTCTTTCTTTTCTCTCTCTCTCTTTCTTTTTATATATATATATATATATATATATATATATATATATATATAGTAATTTATAAAATATATATGGCGATTAAGCTACACTGAATATTCTGCGTTTCATCCAACTATAGGATTCGTCAGGCTTATGCGCCTATAGTTGGATGAAACGCAGAATATTCAGTGTAGCTTAATCGCCATATATATTTTATAAATTACTAACTAGCTCTACCTACGTATTGAGCACTTTTGAAGTAAATACTTAAAGTTTACGCATAAATCTATACTTTCGTATAGTAATTTTATGTGAATAAATGAAATAGTTATATATATATATATATATATATATATATATATATATATATATATATTTCCTGGCAACAACCTCTTGCTTTTCATCTCTTCTCCTCTCTCTCTCTCTCTCTCTCTCTCTCTCTCTCTCTCATGCTCTGTTTGTCTCTCTGTGTTTTTCTCTCCTTTCTCTCTCTCTCACTCTCTCTCTTTCTCTCTCTCTCTCTTTCTCTCTCTCACTATATATATTTGATAATAATATATGTATGTATGTATATATATATAAATATAAATATATATATACATATATATGTATATATATATATATATATATATATATATATATATATATATATATATATATATATATGTATATGTTGGGGGGTGTGTAGGTGTATAGTGTACCTTGTATTAACGGGTGGTCTATTTCTTCCAGATTGCGTTTTGTTATAAGAGGCCGTTCCAAACGTAAAGCCTCCTATTTTTTTAAAAACGTTGAAGGGCTACGACGATTGGAGTGATACCATTAAAATGAAGGATCCAGAATTTATTTTTCCACATTGTCACCATCATTCTCATTTCACTTTTGCAACGGACATACGCCCATGACAGGAGTTGCTTTCTTAGAGTCAATCAATATTTGCATCATTTAGCTTTCAGGAGTTGCTTTCTTAGAGTCATCAATATTTGCATCATTTAGCCCCCAAAATTCCCAAGGCCTTAACATATTTAAATTTGAGTTCAGCACCATGCAAAACTTCTAAATAGACATACACAGAAAATTTTGGACAAATATGATAAAATAGTCCCCAAAATGGAGTGTTTTTATTAGCCCTAAAAGAGCCCCTGGGGCACACCCAAGAATTGTCGCGAAGTATAAACAAACAAAATTATATAGAAATCAGTTAGTTACAACTTTTCAGAAAGTTTTATAAAAATCCAAGGTATCTTTTTTTTTTTTTTTTTTTTAATAAACACAAAAGTGTAAATTTTAGCCATATTAACCCGAAAGGCACCCCTGGGGGTGGGGGGAGCGTAACTGAAGTTTTCCCGGAAAATCTGTTCTGTTACTTTTTTACTCATATCATGTTTAATGTTTGTGCAAAATTAAAAAAAAATTCCAAGGCGTAATTATTGAGAAAAGTGCGGACAGACGAACAGACGAATGGACAAGGGTTAATTTACAAGTCCACCCTCCTTTTGTCGGGGGGGGGGGGGGGGCAACAAATATTTAAAAAAGAAATACACATGAACACATAGTCATTTCACACACAAACCCCTGCTCCCGGGCAACATCTAACACAGCGAGTACAGGTTAGTAACATTACATCTTTAGTTTAATCTATTTGGGCACATTTTTTGTCTTGCGCATGTTTCATTAAACTTAATAATTCCTGTGTTGGGCCAATGTTCGAACGTTCTGTTTGAATGTAAAAAGAAATTCTCAATAGCTGCAAACGTTTTCGACCACCATGAGATGTCTTCAGGCGCGTGATGAATTAAGAAACGTTTATTTAATTCATTGAAAAAGTCGATTAAAATCGTTTAAAAGCACTTAAGCGTACCCTCACTCTCATATTGAACCTGATTGGTAGTCGGTTTGTTTATGCGAGTGAAAGTAGCTTCTGTGATTGGGATGCGCAGGTTACAACATGAGGTGGATAGAATGACGGTGTTTTTTTATTATGCGGCTATAGTAGTCCCATCAATTTCAATAACCCTTCCGCCTTTCTTTATCACGAGTTGTTGCTGTCCCCTTATTTTTTGCGAATCAAAGCGGAAGTAGAGACAGAGAGTCTAGAACGATTCCCCACCATTTTGACTATTGGTCTTGGAGAGACGACATGGTAATTGACATTCAATTATTTATCTCAAGAACTTATGAAGTTTCTTTCGTAAATTAATATTGAAATGTATTCCTTGTTAAATGTAATATTTTCTTCTTTTGAAAATTGTAACGCTGGGTATGGGGCAGGCAAACCAGCTGCCAACAATGCCTTGCTTTTTATTGAAACCAACCGAGAGCTCTTTTTAGTATCCTCGCTGTTCCCTTAAGTGCAATTGTCTGGAGTTCTCTTTCACTTGGTTCACCAGGAATATTAGTTAGGTAGGACTTCAGGTTCTTCTTCATAAGCCCTGTGGCACCTATAATAACTGGTATGATTGATATCCCCCTAAGATTCTAGTTTCTTTTCATATCATACATGAGACCTTGATATTTGGTCTGTTTCTCCCTTTCAGCTCTGTTCAGACCTCCATCATTAGGGACACTCACTTCAAACAAGGTTGCAACTCTCTCCGACTTATTCCATATAACTATGTCAGGTTTGACAGCAGCATTTTCAAGGTAGGTGGCTGTAGGAATTACATGGTCGTAATGTATGGTATATAATTTTCAACTGTTCTTTCAGGTTGATGTTCAGAGGATTTGCTACTACATTGGATGTTTAATTCTTTACAGCTGGTCCAGTGGATGTACTTACATACTCCATCATGTCTCGCTGTGTAGTATTCATCCCCTTTTACCGTTTTCACAGTGTTCAATAAAATTAGAAACATCAGTTGAAGCGTCATTCTTTTCCTTGAAACCGGCCGGTAATTACAAATTTTTTTCTAAATTCATTTTGGGGCTGTCATCTGCTACTAGATGTTGGTAGTTGTTAAAGGAAGAATACTGACATGTAGGCCGGCGAGAAATGATGGTCCTAGTCAAGCCGATGTACGATTTGTTTTGAAGACATACACGGCCTTACTAGTTTTTAGCAAATTGCTTTTTTTTTTTTTAATTACATTTTCACCCTAGACAAGGCACATTGCCACTTTGATATAGGGGGCTACTATCAGGGACCTAAGCTACAGGGGTACTATGTAGGGAGTTGGGCAGCAAGATGTTGGTTCACGTTACACTTGAACTTCTGCATGTCAGTACAGTTGGGGAATCAGGGACCCGGAAGAGGGTTTCAAAGCCTAGCAGTTCTGGGGAAGAAACTACTGAAGTAGAAAGTTCTCTTACATCTAGGGATCTCTACTGTGTAGGGGTGGGATTTAGCTGCTTGTCGGGTTTGTCGGGGATATTTACGTCGAAGGGGTGCAAGTGCTTGCAGTTCGTCGGAGCATTCACCATTAAAATACTTGTAGAACAGACAGAGGGATGCAACAGTTCGTCGATGGGAAAGAGGCTGAAGCTTAGGACCTATGAGGTTGACGACTCTCTTTTGAACCTTATCTAGGAGCGAGAGACTAGTAGTAGCAGATGCACCATCCCAAATATGACAATAATTGGTGTCGGGTGTCAAGTTATTGCGTATTAGTACTTGAGTTGTTTTAGTTTCTTTTGTAATTAATGATGAATGGAAGTTTAGATTTTTTTTTTCAGTTTTGGAAAAGTGTTTTATGTACAATATATATATATTTTTTAATATTTTGGTCAAGTTTATTATTACTGTGGTTAGGTTAATCTTAAGGGTACATCCATAAAAACTATCCAAAACTCTTCTCTAAAGAAAATTAATTTTACCCATCCTCGGATGATGGGTATTCTAATTTCGAAATAATAACGTTACTATTTCAGTGCGCAGGTCAAAATCTGTAGGGGGTATTTATTTTTAATCAGTTCTAAGTGAAGATTTTCTCGAGTTAAAGTTCAATCTTCAGTATAAACGACGCTTTTGTTAGTCTTGATGCTAATTTGTGAAAAAATGTATTTGTTTCCTTCTAACATCTTTTCTATTTTGTCAAAACTCAATATACAGGGTGGAACGATAAACGTGTCGCCCTAGAGAAAACAACATTTCCAAACTTTTATTAAAAATTCGAGTAACTTGATTATATAGTAGAGCTGACATCTATTCAATCACCACCTCAATACGGGGCAGGCACTAGGAGCGTGCTTTTTCTACAAGTGCCGGTGTGAGCTCGGCGAATACTCGACGGGATGGCGGCAATCATGTTACCTTTAGTGTTATAGGAGGTCATGTTGGTGATGTTCTCAACGTATGATCAAACGAAGTAGTCCATCGGGTTCAGGTCGGGGAGGAGAAGGGCAATGAGAGAAGGATACAAAGTCGTGGCACTCTTTCTGAAGTCAAGCCTGGTTCTCTTTGGACTTGTGGGCCAGTGTCGAGTCCTGCTGCCACCACACTCTTCATCACATCCAGGTAAACTTTTGTGTTGACTTTCAAGCCGACTTCGAAGATGTGAGGTGGCATGATGTGGCCCTCACTTGAAACCACCAATGATCATAACTGTGGCCGGAAATTGTGTTTTCATCACTCTTGGCACATCTCTGTTATTCGTGGCAATCAAGTGACGCATCTTGAGGGTGATGGCAATGGTCCTGTTGGGATCGGTAGAGAGTATGAGTTGTACAGCAGTGCATCTCCAATCTCGTTCTTTGAATATTGTGTCACTTTCAGACATGATAGAAGGCTCCTATCGTTCTTGGGATTTGAACAAAACTGGCTAACTAGTAGATGGTCTGCAAAAAAAAGAAAAGAAAAAGAAAATCAGCTTTCATCAAACGGAAATGGAATCATGTTGTCTTTACTAGTGCGATAATTTTATCGTCCACCCTGTATGTTTTTTTTTTTACCTACAACCGTTCTTATTTTATAAGTCGTGTATGACTCGCTCTTCTCTCTCTCCTTCCTCTTTCCTCCTCTCTCTCTTTTCTATCTATCTGACAGGGTTATTTTTTTTTCTTCTGTTTAATTCAAACTCATTCGTTCATTAGTGGCGAGACCTTTCTCCAAAACACCGCGAAAACGCTACTGTTTAAACAAGTTTGAAAGATTGACTGCCATAGTACCCAGCATATATGTAAAATAAGTTTTGAAAAAAAAAAAAAAAACTCAATTAATCTGTGCCACAACGTTGACCTAATTTTTTTGTCCCTTCTAGATATACATTGGGTAATGTTCATGTTAGGGATTAGTGGTAAGTGTAACGTTACCCAACACGTTGTGTGCTCAGTCGCAAAGTAGACGATGAATAGAAAAGAATTTTAGCTCGCTTTTTCTTTGTAACAACGACATTTATTTCCTCATTGTTACGGCCAGGACGTCACCCTCGTGATCTCGAACGTTATCCACGCCTCCCACGTGATGTTAGGTAAGGTCCAGCTGTCCAGGTTCAGATCGATAAAATCGTCTTTTCTGTACGTACAAAATGCAGAATGAATGCCACCGTGGAGCGCAACGCGTAATAGTAGGCATGTGTCTGTGTGAGCTTACCTGAAAGAAGAAATATCAGAGTAGTGCAGAGGTTTTTGTCGATTTAAAATTTCATCTTGAAAATGAAAAACTGGAAATCTTTATTCATAGACGATAATTCATAACGATAACGGCATTTATTCTCTATAATTTGAAACCATCTGTCAACGAACTTGTAAACGTACCGTTTCAACAACTTCTAGAAGCTCCCGTGGAAGTCCTCTGTCTGAGCGTGTCAATGACCTTCGCCACATCCTCTTTCATCTCCTTAATTGTCTAATGACCACAGCATCTAAGGTTTTCCTTGAACTTAAAGAATTAGCAAAAGTCACAGGGAGCAAGGTCTGGACAATAGGGAGGGTGAGGAACTGTCTTGATGCTCATCTTGGTCAAACAGTCAACGATAAGTATGGAGTTGTGGACTGGTGCATCCACGCAAGTCTTCCGCATCTTCAGTTCCTCGTGAATAATTGTGTGACAGTTCCCACACTGACATCAAACTGTGCACTTATTGTCTTTATAGACACACGACGGTCCCTTTAATTAAACTGTTTTTTTTTACTTTCTTACTCCTCACACACCTCTTATCATCCCCCACAGAATCGTTGCCTTCCTTGAATCTTCTATGCCACTCAAAAACTGATTCTCTATTCATGCAAGATGGTCCAAAAGCATTCCATACATTTCTGTGGAATGTTTCGAAGTTTAAAACAAAATTTTATTGCATATCATTCTTCTAAGGTGTCATAAAGTGTCGAGATAGCATTTTTGAAATTCTCCAGCTGTGACAATCGGGCTTTAGTAGGGTGTATTCCGATTCCTGCTATACCTGTTCATTTAAACCTAAAACCATAAAAAATTGCCAGTCATCTCATAAGATTTATAGCAATAAAAATCTGAAGTTTCAAGAAAAGTCTGGAAACTTATTGAAGGCCCCTTGAAGATCAGAAAGAATTTGCAAGATAGGGCAAGATTTCCCAACAAAATTCCCCTTACAATATCTTTGGTCAGTAGTGCTGTGTGAAGGCAAGCATTATCATAATGGAAGAGGGATGGTTTTCGGATCAGCATTAATGGTGCTTTACTAATCTGATATAGGGGGCTACTATTAGAGACCTAAGCTACTCTACAATTATATAAAGGCAACTTTGTCTGTGTGTATGCGAGTTCGTTCCTTATAGACTCCGAAACGGTTGCACAGATTGTCTTTAAAATTTACAGAACTGGGAGTGATCTCAGTTAAGTTTTGTCTAAGAATACCTCCGATAATTACCGATAATCGATAATCGAAACCGTTATTTTAATTTATCTATTATCGGTAAAAATATTTTTTTGTGATTAATAGTGAATTAATAGCAAATACGTTTGGAGTTGGGAAAATAGTAAATAAATAACAAATAATTTTGGGTTTGAGATTAATAGTTAATTAATAGTAAATAAGTTTGGATTGAGAAGAATAAATAGCAAATACTTTTGGGTTTGAGATTAACTATTAATTAATCTATCTATCTATCTATCTATCTATCTATCTATCTAATTATAAAACTCAAATGACCTTGTAACGAGTGATGTAACCCACTTTCCGGTTTACGACATTCCGTTGCGCATGCGCGCATAAACATTAACCCATAACAACGTAAACAAATAAACACAAATCGCTTCTTTTGCAGATTTTGACCTGCGTACTGAAATATTAACGTTTTTATTTCGAAATTATTATTTAACATGGGAAGAGTGGGGGTGTTTTGCAACTATTCTTTATTACAACTATACTGTCACTATTTTCTTACAACTAAACAACTTTAACCCGTTGACAAACATAAGAACAATTGTAGTAAAGCCAAGACTACTACTACTACTACTACTACTACTACTACTACTACTACTACTCTCTATCCGTCCATTTCCCTTCCTTCGTTCCTTCTTTTATAATTTTTTGTTCACGTTTCTAGATACAAAATAGTTGTGTGGGAACGGTAATATGTTGACACATTTACTAATCCGTTTTAATATCCGTTTTATTTTATTTTATTTATTTAGGTTTTATTTTTTTGTTTCAGGTTTTATTAATTATTTTTTTTTTAGATTTTAAGTTTCTATAACTTGGTTGAAGGATTCCAATATGGGTTTTTCATTCTTATATTTCTCATCGGTAGGATCATGTGCGTTTCTGCTGCTAAATGACTTTCGTCGGCGTTCGATTCGTAGGAAAATCATGTTTAATTTTCGATTTTTGAGCGATTATTCGGAAAAATAGGTAACTTTACACGAATAGGGAGGATTTTTTTTTTCATGTTTGAGTGATCAGTCCGTGATTTTTTATTTTAATATTCTTTCATAGAAATGTTTCTGTTATGTCAAAAAAAACAAAACAAAAAAACTATTTTCTTTACGTCACAAGTGTCACGCTCATACATGAATTCCATAGCTAATATAACATACTGACCCAACGCGTCACGGGTAGTCTAGTCCATCTATGAAAGTGAAAAGGTCTGTGTGTGTGTGTGTGTGTCTGTGTACATTTCCTTACCAAATAACTCAGTCAATTTTCAGTCTAGAGAGTCGAAATTAGTACTATATCCAAAATCAGGAAAAATGGTGAAACGTGAGTTAATTGATAGTTGTGTTTTTCTTAGGAAATAATCAGATCATACAATATATCAATTTTTTTATTTTAGTAAGGGGTGAGGCGATAATGTGGGTTAAAATTATGATAATTATTGTCGAACATAGTAGCATATTCAATAATTATTAAAAATGATAAAATGTGAGTTAATTGACTGGCGTGTTTGCAATGAAATAATCAGCACAGGAAATATATCAAAGTTATTTTAGTGAGGGGGCGATATAGTTTTAATAAAAGGGCTAGAATAATATGATTGTGCCTTCCTTCTGCTGAACAGAACGCCCTCAGGATGCCCAGCAACAATATATTACATATGAAAAATGCCGCCGTGGAATTTCCACAGGTCCCGCTAGTTATTATTATTATTATTATTATTATTATTATTATTATTATTTATTTTTTTTTTATGTGCATAAAAGTATATGCATATATTATTATTACTATTATTAAATATTATTTTACGTACATAAAAGTTTGTATATATATATATATATATATATATATATATATATATATATATATATATATATACTTGAAAATAAAATATTTAAATTTCAACGTTATTTCTTGCGGTTAACGGTAGTCGAATGGATACGGTCATCACTAATGAAGCCAGAGATGGCTTCTGTCGCCTGGTTCGAGTCTATCGACTTGTGTTAACCGTGACACCCTGCACTGAAGATTCCCGAAAGGATCAGGCACTAGTGTCTGTAGGTATTTGATTATTATTATAGCAAATAATTATATATATATATATATATATATATATATATATATATATATATATGCACGTAAAATAATATTAAATAATATATATATATATATATATATATGAAAGGAACTTTTCCTATGTCTATGTGTGCGTATGAGAGTTCGTTCCATATGGACTCGAAAATGGCTCGTCGTTTTTTATAATATTTCACAAGAATGTAATTTATGTGCCTGGCAGTCTTATTAGGTAAGTTCTGTACCGGAATGTACTTGATAAGTATCGATAATTGATAATCGATAATAATCCGATTAAAGAAGGAACAAGCGCTTTTGACCAAAATTAATACCTTACATAGCCTAGCATCACAAGTTTTATTACCGCACAAGTAGAAAGGCTCGATATCGCAGAAACTTTGCATGTCTACATTTATCATACAACGCACTTATGGCACCACGATATACATACTCTATACTTACCAGCCAACAAGAAATATTCCATCCTTCCTCTGTTGAAGTCTCTAAATGCCGGAAAGACTTCCCTAATTTTTTTCACCCTCAGATTTCTAGGCTGTGTTCTCTGCTTCTCTTATTGTACTAGCCTGCAGCAAAGACGTCACTTTTTTTTAAAACGTTATTTTCCTCCTCTGCGGTACGGGTTCGAGCCTGCCTGTCTACTAATTCTTTTTTTTTTTTTTTTTTGCTTAACACACACCTCCGGGCAATGCCGGGCACCCAGGCTAGTATAAGATAAGATTTTTATGTGGTGTTTTACATTCTATGCCTATAACCCTATTGTCACTGCTGATTTATCGGTTGGTTTATCTGTCATGTTTAAACTTTTTTCAAAATAATCTTAGTATTTTTAAAACTAAAAATACTGTAGTATTACACTCCTTACAGTGTTAACTTCTGCTTAGATGAAATTGTCATTCACAATTTCTGCCTTAATTTCCTGAAGTGTGACCGGCAGTTCGCTTATAATATTATAAATTATGGTTTTCAATTCCCTATTAATACGTAGTGCAGCAGTTAAAATATACCGTGATCTCCCTATCTCCCTCTCTTTCTCTCTCTCTCTTTCTCTCTCTCCTTCTTTCTCTCTCTTTCTCTCCCTCTCTCTCTCCCTCTCTTTCTCTTTCTCTCCCTCTCCCCTCTTTCTTTCTCTCTCCTTCTCTCTCTTTCTCTCCCTCTCTCTCCCTCTCTCTCTCCCTTTCTCTCTCCCTCTCCCTCTCTCTCTTTCTCTCTCTCCCTCTCCAACCCTCCCTCTCTCTCTCTCTCTTTCTCTCTCTCTCTATCTCTCTCTCTGCTCAATTCCTCACAGTTTTCTGTTAAACACAATTCAAAATAGTTGCCCCTTATTATCCGAGTGGCGATTGCTTATTTGGATGAAAAGGGGTATATATATATATATATATATATATATATATATATATATATATATATATATATATATATGAACAAATGATTAATAAAACATGTTAAAAGACATCTTGAAAAAGAGTTAAAAACACATTTAATTTTAAAAAAGGAAGCACAGGATAAGTGAATAGTCCTTAATCCGCGGAGTTTCGAAGAAATACTCTCCTTCTCATCAGAGGGCAGGGATTAGCAAAATGCAGGATCGGATTTTGCATATAAAAGTATTTAATGAAACTACAAGTAAGTCATAGATCTTACTTGGTTAAAAAAAAAAAATTACTTGATTCCTCCAGCCTTGACAGATGTGTTTTAAATATTCTCTCCAGTGCTTTTTCTTTTAATGATTTGGAATTTATTCCATTTGCGATTTTTCCAAGGAACTCTGCCTTTTGGATCATTTTGGACCATTTGGAATTTACCCATTGGATTTGGAAATTTTAAATTCGATCGTTTTGGATTTTACCATTCTTGGATTTTTTACCCTTCACCGGACATGTGAAATCTTTTTATCATTTTTCTTTCACCTCCTATTCCCCTTACCTCACCCTTTTTTTCAACTCTTTAATATTTATTCATATATATATACATACAATACATATATGTATTGTATTCTTTTTATATACATAAATATTAGTAGTTTTTTATTTATAATTATTGGACCTATTTAATTTATTTAATCCCCTCTTATGGCTAAATATGTTATATTAAAAAGATAATAATTATTAATTTTATTCTGTTTTTATTATTATTATTATTATTATTATTATTATTATTATTATTATTATTATCATTACTATTATGTTTATTATTATTAATAATAATTTTAATATTGTTCTTTCATTATTTTTTTTCTTTTATTTATATATTTATCTAATAAAAACGCGAAAACTTTAAACTTATATCATTTAGCATAAAGGGCCTAATTAATTGTAGACGTATGTTTGAATTGCGTTGATATTACTCGTGGACGTATGTGAGAGGATAAATATGCTGGCTGGATACATTCACTGCCTTTTTTGACATGTTCATTTCTGACGCTTGGATTGTATCTTCTGTTTGTATTTGTAATAATATGTTTCATTACTGAATTGTATAATTGTTCATAAATTGGTTGACACGCAGATCTTTTTCTTTTTCTTTTTCTTTTTCTATATACTGTCAAATTCTTACTTTCTCTTTTTCTCTATTTAACTAGATCTCATTATTCTTTCCTTTTCCTTCTAGTTCTTATTCTCTTTATAATAACAGTTTATATCTGTTTTCTTTTCTTCTCCATATCATATATATATGTGTATGTGTATGTATATATATATATATATATATATGTGTATATATATATATATGTTTTTTCTCTCTTCTTTTTCTCTCTATTTTTTTCTCTCTATTTTCTTTCTCTATTTCTTTCTCTATTCCTTTTTTTCTCTTCTCAATCACTCTCTCCCCATTGTAATCTTTTAACTTTATTTAAATTGCCCCTCCCTTTTTACATTTTTTAATTAAAGTTCTGTGTTTTAAGTTTTTTAACTCCAACTTTTAAAGAGTTCCTACCTAAAATAAAAATCCATTATTCATTGAACTTTTGAATAGTCAAGTCGCTGCCTGATGATATCTGTTGTTTGATTGAAACAAGTGGCTGCTTGTAGCAGCGGGATGTGAGCATGTTTATATAACAATAAACAAGTATTATCAGCTCTTTTTATTGAGCACTATCTAACAACCTCGTTGAATTCATTATCCATTACTTTTGAATATAAAAAACCCGAGTATATATATATATATATATATATATATATATATATATATATATATATATATATATATATATATATATATACAGAATAACCCGCTTAAAAATAGTCCTGAAAATGTAGTAGAGAGAATAAACCTTCTTTTATTGTCTAAATTCCATGTAAAATTGTTTAAATTACTTGTTGTGTTATAAAATACTCTTGAAGTGCTCCCCGTTGACATCTATGCATTTTTTTTTACATGGTGGTCACCACTTATCAAGGCCCGGAAGCCACTCAGGGATAAGGGTTATTGCAAGTACAGTACGTTAGTGTGGAGATTTGATGACGTGTTTACTTAAGGGGACGGTTCATTAGGAATTTGTTACCGTTGGACTTGAATACATCCAAGTTGTAGTCAGGAGGGAACCAGGCAGACGGAACAGAGTTCCACAGGCGTGCAGTTCTAAGAAAGAAGCTTTGTTCATGGAATCAACGTTTTGATTTAGGCACAGATAAAGAGTGGGGGAAATTTTTCACATTGGATTCAGCTAGACGGGTGTTTTTCGTGAAAGATTGGCGAGGGGGGACCAGACAGAGATTGGAGTTCAGACGAGCACCTGCCATAGAAATAACGATAAAACAAGGATAGGCTCGCAACGTCTCTTCTGTGGGAGAGAAGTTGCAGGGTAGAGAAAAGGGCATCCCCCACTACGCCACGAAGTTCATTTTGTACTATGTCAAGGCAGGATAGGCTGTTTTTAGCAGCTCCGGCCCAGATATGGCAGCAGTATTCCATCCTTGGACGTACTTGGCTTTTATATAGATAGAGAATTGCATCAGTAGTGAGATATCTTCTGGGCACGTTTAACAACGTTTGCAGATATTGCCTGTAGATCTTCTCTGGTGGTTTTTCTGATAGCGTTGGTAATGTTCTCCTTTAGTTGGTCTAGATTGTGAGGATTATTTGTATAAACTGTTTGTTTTAAAGTCTCCCGAAGATAAAAATCACATGATGACAAGTCCGGGGTACGTGGTGGCCATAACCCTTTGCTTTTTTTTTCTTCCGTAAACATGTCATCAACTCGTGTCGGTGATTTGTGAGACGTGTGGAATGTAGCGCCATCTTGTTAGAAAAAGAATTGCATTTTGTATTGTGGTGTCAGTTGGTCTGTAAGAGAAAGATTATCGAGAAATATAAAAAAGATATAGATAGAGAGAGAGAGAGAGAGAGAGAGAGAGAGAGAGAGAGAGAGAGAGAGAGAGAGAGAGAGAGAGAGAGAGAGAGAGAAGATATGATTCGCTCGTCCGTGTGTGACGCTTGATTTTGAAATAATTAGTTATGGAACGATTCCAATATTTTCCTGATTCCGACACATTTATCGATTCCGATTCTTAGTAAATCTCTAAATGGGCATATATTTTCTCAAACTTAAGAACATAATTCGGGTAGAAGAATGATCTATAAAAATCCGCAGTAGATTAAAAAAAAAAAATCAAATAAAAAGATATTAATTAAAGAATCGTTTTTTTGCATCAGAAGATAAGACAGAAACTTTTCTGATTCCGATACTCCAGAAAGTTCGGATTTTTCCGATTCCGATTAATTGTCCCAACAATAGAAATAACACCATTGTTAAACGCGCAGAATGAATCGCCGCATCTTATGAAGATACGTTCGTTAGGGCGGGCATTTATCATTTGCAAACTTGTGCCTACCCACGAGAACGCTGCAGCTAAATGGACACAATCGGCGGATGAATTACTGTCGTTTAAACAACGAGCGGAAGTAAGACAAAATATTATGGGATGCTTCAGTGAAAACGAGGCTTCAATGGCAGCGGAATGTCAGCAAGCAAATATGGCGGAAATGGTGACATTTTGTAGTTTGTTGGCGAAAGTAAAATATAAAAATAAAAGTAAAGATGGGGCGGTAATGCCGTGATGATGGTGGTGGTGGTGGCGTGAAGATGTGGGGTTGGAGGGAGGCTGTATTTATTAGATTGTGTTTACTTTTTAATGGTTTCTCCTATCGTTTTTTTGATAAATATACGCTCACTTATATTATTTTGCTATCATTTCTGTCATGTTGTTTTGGTTCGTGTGTCTGTTTGTTTTTGTTTTTGTCTTTTTATTCTCTTCCTTCCTTCCTTCCTTCCTTCCTTCCTTCCTTTCTTTCTTTCTTTCTTTTTAAATTTCTCCTTTCTAGTTTTTTTCCTTTGATTCTTAAATTCTATCATTTGCTTTGGATCTCTCTCATTCTCTCCCCCCTCTCTCTCTCTCTCTCTCTCTTTCTCTCCCTCCCCCTCTCTCTTTACTTAAGAAATAACACTGTAGAGAAAACGATCTCCGTGGCGCACAGTCGATATTTGGGGAACAAAACGCCTTTAGCGCCATTTCCATTTGAAGATCGACCAGAAAAGACAGAACATAATGTAGCGACAGATACTACACTTCCTGTACAGTTTCAATACAACATTAATATATATATTATTTTTTAAATGTTGAATTCATTCAAAACATATCGCTAAAACCAAACCAAAACAACATCTAAGTAAATCGCGATATATCCAGACAGTCGGCGAGATGGTCCAGGGGAAAGGGTTTAGGCTCATTACCGTTGGGTCCCGATTTCGAATCTTGCTAGATACAGCCACTCTGATGAGTCGTAGACGACGAAACACGTGTCTATGAATAATTACATTTTAAAAATAATATATATATATATATATATACAGCTTCCCATGTGGGGGTACCAAATTGGTTAAAAGGAAAATTATTCCCAACTCGCATTTAGGTAAAAAATGCACTTTCGTAAATGATTGAATTTATTCAAAACATATCGCTAAAACCAAAACAAAACAATATATATATATATATATATATATATATATATATATATATAAATTCGTGCTTGTTTGTTTGTTTGGTCACAATTTGATTAATATATACAAAAGGTCAGCTTCTTTACTTTTTCGTTTATTTCTATATATAGTATGATTCTGGAAAAATATATAATTAAGAGATCACCTCATTTGCATATTGCATTAAGGAAAATCGATTTTACTAAATAGCGGTATGTTAGTTAATGTTTCTAGCGAGAGAACTGTTTTAAGTGTTCTATTTAAAATTGTTCTTTAATAAACTTTAAATAAAACTTTAATGGATAATATATTTAATTTAATTTATTTGGAATTATTGCCGACATCGACTTTTTTTTAAAGACGTAGTTATTCCTCCCCCTAAAATCTTCGAAACATAAGAATTAACTCTTAAAATAATTTAGTAATCTTAATAAGTTTCTAGCTTGAAAACATAATTCGGTGTGGATAGAATTTTTTTTAAATATTCAAACAAATAAAAAAAAAAACACACTTAAAAATAAACTGAAAAAAAATTCATTTGTTTGTTTTTAATATTCTTGAAACGGTTATACAGAAACTTCGAATTCAAACTTCAGCCACACCTGTGGAAACAAAAAAAAAAAAGAAAAAAAAGGCCCCCACCACTCAAAAAAAAGCAAATCACCCCCCCTAAAAAAAGCAAATCAAAAATTTCCTTTATTTACGAAAAAAAAAGTCAGTGAAAAAGTGCCTTTACAAAAAAAAAAAAAATAATAAAATAAATAAATAAATAACAAATTAAAAAAAACGCATATTACGCCTATTTTCTTTTTATCATTCGGGAACTCGCTGCTATTTTTATTGAAACAAAAGTTGTTTTGATTTATTTTTATTTATATATATCTTTTTTTTGGGGGGGGGGAGATGTAGGTTAACGCGCGAACAACAAAAAGTGCTCAATATCCGGAGAATAGTTTCTTCCCTTTGTATCTTTTCTGCCAAAATAGGGTATTACGTACTTCTTTTTTTGGACGATGACATTTACATGTTTTTATCCGTTCTTTTATTTTTGAAATTGTTGCCCATGATGAAAATGGTTAATATCTTTACGTGTGGTCAAAATGAACTTCATTTCAACGCGGGCAATGCCGGATACCCATGCTAGTATATATATATATATATATATATATATATATATTTATATATATATATATATATGTGTGTGTGTGTGTGTGTGTGTGTGTGTGTGTGTGTGCGTGCATATACATGTGCGTTTTTGTGTGTAATATATATATATATATATATATATATATGTAATATGTATATTACATACAAAAACGCACATGTGTATGCACACGTATATCTACACACACATATATATATATACACACGCACACACGTCCGCACACACACACACACACACACACACACACACACACACACATACATATATATATACAGGGTGCCCCCCCCCCAAAAAAAAAACGGGCCCCAGCTCTAATTAGGCCCCGTTTCTTAGTGTTTTGTCCGAATGAAATGAAACTTTGGTCATAGTAGTTTATTCTATTCAAAACATCACATTAAAACACTAGGGTATTTGGCCTTTTTTCTCCGTTGACTGTAAAATGCCCAGAAAAACAATTGAACGTCCTCTGGTTTTTTTTTTTTGGGGGGGGGGGTCACCCTGTATATATAATATTTTTGCAAAAATATCAAGACAAGAAAATATAAAATGAGAACACCAAATTGTGTATTTTTGAGAAAATAATATATGAATGTTCGATTATGAAAACTGATAATCACGAAGCTTAAATATTTGAGTCAATTAATTTTGACTTTGATTTTATTGGTATATGAACATGACCGGAATTTTGATATATTTATTGGTATATGAACATGACCGGAATTTTGATATATTTATTGGTATATGAACATGACCGGAATTTTGATATATTTATTGGTATATGAACATGACCGGAATTTTGATATATTTATTGGTATATGAACATGACCGGAATTTTGATATATTTATTGGTATATGAACATGACCGGAATTTTGATATATTTATTGGTATATGAACATGACCGGAATTTTGATATATTTATTGGTATATGAACATGACCGGAAGTTTGATATATTTATTGGTATATGAACATGACCGGAATTTTGATATATTTATTGGTATATGAACATGACCGGAATTTTGATATATTTATTGGTATATGAACATGACCGGAATTTTGATATATTTATTGGTATATGAACATGACCGGAATTTTGATATATTTATTGGTATATGAACATGACCGGAATTTTGATATATTTATTGGTATATGAACATGACCGGAATTTTGATATATTTATTGGTATATGAACATGACCGGAATTTTGATATATTTATTGGTATATGAACATGACCGGAATTTTGATATATTTATTGGTATATGAACATGACCGGAAGTTTGATATATTTATTGGTATATGAACATGACCGGAATTTTGATATATTTATTGGTATATGAACATGACCGGAATTTTGATATATTTATTGGTATATGAACATGACCGGAATTTTGATATATTTATTGGTATATGAACATGACCGGAAGTTTGATATATTTATTGGTATATGAACATGACCGGAATTTTGATATATTTATTGGTATATGAACATGACCGGAATTTTGATATATTTATTGGTATATGAACATGACCGGAATTTTGATATATTTATTGGTATATGAACATGACCGGAATTTTGATATATTTATTGGTATATGAACATGACCGGAATTTTGATATATTTATTGGTATATGAACATATCCGGAATTTTGATATATTTATTTGTATATGAACATGACCGGAATTTTGATATATTTATTGGTATATGAACATGACCGGAATTTTGATATATTTATTGGTATATGAACATGACCGGAATTTTGATATATTTATTGGTATATGAACATATCCGGAATTTTGATATATTTATTGGTATATGAACATGACCGGAATTTTGATATATTTATTGGTATATGAACATGACCGGAATTTTGATATATTTATTGGTATATGAACATGACCGGAATTTTGATATATTTATTGGTATATGAACATGACCGGAAGTTTGATATATTTATTGGTATATGAACATGACCGGAATTTTGATATATTTATTGGTATATGAACATGACCGGAATTTTGATATATTTATTGGTATATGAACATGACCGGAATTTTGATATATTTATTGGTATATGAACATGACCGGAATTTTGATATATTTATTGGTATATGAACATGACCGGAATTTTGATATATTTATTGGTATATGAACATGACCGGAATTTTGATATATTTATTGGTATATGAACATGACCGGAATTTTGATATATTTATTGGTATATGAACATGACCGGAATTTTGATATATTTATTGGTATATGAACATGACCGGAATTTTGATATATTTATTGGTATATGAACATGACCGGAAGTTTGATATATTTATTGGTATATGAACATGACCGGAATTTTGATATATTTATTGGTATATGAACATGACCGGAATTTTGATATATTTATTGGTATATGAACATGACCGGAATTTTGATATATTTATTGGTATATGAACATGACCGGAATTTTGATATATTTATTGGTATATGAACATGACCGGAATTTTGATATATTTATTGGTATATGAACATGACCGGAATTTTGATATATTTATTGGTATATGAACATGACCGGAATTTTGATATATTTATTGGTATATGAACATGACCGGAATTTTGATATATTTATTGGTATATGAACATGACCGGAATTTTGATATATTTATTGGTATATGAACATGACCGGAATTTTGATATATTTATTGGTATATGAACATGACCGGAATTTTGATATATTTATTGGTATATGAACATGACCGGAATTTTGATATATTTATTGGTATATGAACATGACCGGAATTTTGATATATTTATTGGTATATGAACATGACCGGAATTTTGATATATTTATTGGTATATGAACATGACCGGAATTTTGATATATTTATTGGTATATGAACATGACCGGAATTTTGATATATTTATTGGTATATGAACATGACCGGAATTTTGATATATTTATTGGTATATGAACATGACCGGAATTTTGATATATTTATTGGTATATGAACATGACCGGCATTTTGATATATTTATTGGTATATGAACATGACCGGAATTTTGATATATTTATTGGTATATGAACATGACCGGAATTTTGATATATTTATTGGTATATGAACATGACCGGAATTTTGATATATTTATTGGTATATGAACATGACCGGAATTTTGATATATTTATTGGTATATGAACATGACCGGAATTTTGATATATTTATTGGTATATGAACATATCCGGAATTTTGATATATTTATTTGTATATGAACATGACCGGAATTTTGATATATTTATTGGTATATGAACATGACCGGAATTTTGATATATTTATTGGTATATGAACATGACCGGAATTTTGATATATTTATTGGTATATGAACATGACCGGAATTTTGATATATTTATTGGTATATGAACATGACCGGAATTTTGATATATTTATTGGTATATGAACATGACCGGAATTTTGATATATTTATTGGTATATGAACATGACCGGAATTTTGATATATTTATTGGTATATGAACATGACCGGAATTTTGATATATTTATTGGTATATGAACATGACCGGAATTTTGATATATTTATTGGTATATGAACATGACCGGAATTTTGATATATTTATTGGTATATGAACATGACCGGAATTTTGATATATTTATTGGTATATGAACATGACCGGAATTTTGATATATTTATTGGTATATGAACATGACCGGAATTTTGATATATTTATTGGTATATGAACATGACCGGCATTTTGATATATTTATTGGTATATGAACATGACCGGAATTTTGATATATTTATTGGTATATGAACATGACCGGAATTTTGATATATTTATTGGTATATGAACATGACCGGAATTTTGATATATTTATTGGTACATGAACATGACCGGAATTTTGATATATTTATTGGTACATGAACATGACCGGAATTTTGATATATTTATTGGTATATGAACATGACCGGAAGTTTGATATATTTATTGGTATATGAACATGACATGAATTTTGATATATTTATTGGTATATGAACATGACCGGAATTTTGATATATTTATTGGTATATGAACATGACCGGAATTTTGATATATTTATTGGTATATGAACATGACCGGAATTTTGATATATTTATTGGTATATGAACATGACCGGAATTTTGATATATTTATTGGTATATGAACATGACCGGAATTTTGATATATTTATTGGTATATGAACATGACCGGAATTTTGATATATTTATTGGTATATGAACATGACCGGAATTTTGATATATTTATTGGTATATGAACATGACCGGAATTTTGATATATTTATTGGTATATGAACATGACCGGAATTTTGATATATTTATTGGTATATGAACATGACCGGAATTTTGATATATTTATTGGTATATGAACATGACCGGAATTTTGATATATTTATTGGTACATGAACATGACCGGAATTTTGATATATTTATTGGTATATGAACATGACCGGAATTTTGATATATTTATTGGTATATGAACATGACCGGAATTTTGATATATTTATTGGTACATGAACATGACCGGAATTTTGATATATTTATTGGTATATGAACATGACCGGAATTTTGATATATTTATTGGTACATGAACATGACCGGAATTTTGATATATTTATTGGTATATGAACATGACCGGAATTTTGATATATTTATTGGTACATGAACATGACCGGAATTTTGATATATTTATTGGTATATGAACATGACCGGAATTTTGATATATTTATTGGTATATGAACATGACCGGAATTTTGATATATTTATTGGTACATGAACATGACCGGAATTTTGATATATTTATTGGTATATGAACATGACCGGAATTTTGATATATTTATTGGTACATGAACATGACCGGAATTTTGATATATTTATTGGTATATGAACATGACCGGAATTTTGATATATTTATTGGTATATGAACATGACCGGAATTTTGATATATTTATTGGTACATGAACATGACCGGAATTTTGATATATTTATTGGTATATGAACATGACTGGAAGTTTGATATATTTATTGGTATATGAACATGACCGGAATTTTGATATATTTATTGGTATATGAACATGACCGGAATTTTGATATATTTATTGGTATATGAACATGACCGGAATTTTGATATATTTATTGGTATATGAACATGACCGGAATTTTGATATATTTATTGGTATATGAACATGACCGGAATTTTGATATATTTATTGGTATATGAACATGACCGGAATTTTGATATATTTATTGGTACATGAACATGACCGGAATTTTGATATATTTATTGGTATATGAACATGACCGGAATTTTGATATATTTATTGGTATATGAACATGACCGGAATTTTGATATATTTATTGGTACATGAACATGACCGGAATTTTGATATATTTATTGGTATATGAACATGACCGGAATTTTGATATATTTATTGGTACATGAACATGACCGGAATTTTGATATATTTATTGGTATATGAACATGACCGGAATTTTGATATATTTATTGGTACATGAACATGACCGGAATTTTGATATATTTATTGGTATATGAACATGACCGGAATTTTGATATATTTATTGGTATATGAACATGACCGGAATTTTGATATATTTATTGGTACATGAACATGACCGGAATTTTGATATATTTATTGGTATATGAACATGACCGGAATTTTGATATATTTATTGGTACATGAACATGACCGGAATTTTGATATATTTATTGGTATATGAACATGACCGGAATTTTGATATATTTATTGGTATATGAACATGACCGGAATTTTGATATATTTATTGGTACATGAACATGACCGGAATTTTGATATATTTATTGGTATATGAACATGACTGGAAGTTTGATATATTTATTGGTATATGAACATGACCGGAATTTTGATATATTTATTGGTATATGAACATGACCGGAATTTTGATATATTTATTGGTATATGAACATGACCGGAATTTTGATATATTTATTGGTATATGAACATGACCGGAATTTTGATATATTTATTGGTATATGAACATGACCGGAATTTCGATATATTAATTGTTATATGAACATGACCGGAATTTTGATATATTTATTGGTATATGAACATGACCGGAATTTTATGTATTAAAATTCAAATTTATTTTAATGTTTAAAAACATAAAATTTAACGAAAAGAAAAAAAATTAGAAAATTTTACGTCATATTTTTAAACATTTGTTCAACTTATAAATAATGTAAATTTTGTACCATTTTATACTGTCTTTTATTAATGCTCTATCTATAATATTGAGCACCCGTTTTTATCAAGATAGGCCATAATATGAATATTTTAAGACTCACGCAAAACACTCGGATATAAAAGTTATGAGATAAACAGAGGTAGACCAGAAAACAGCAATTATTTTACCTTTGTCATAAAAAAAACAGTCCAAAGTGATTACTGAGAAAATATAAATCAACAAGGCACGTGAAAAATAAATCCATACCATTGAATGTTCATACCTTTTTACAAGAAATGATTATTGTTCCCCCTTCAAGGTAAATACTGCCCGACCTACCTAACAATTAGCAAAATCCCACCCTTTCATTATAAATATCCCCAGATACCGGAAAAATTGCTTTTGGAATTCCTTCTCTGCTTCCTGTTTCCCGTATGTAAGAAACGTCTCGCTGAACAACATCTCATTTATTATGACCCTTAATTCACAGTAACCGCTTAGGTCTCAGTGGTTATCTGCTTTGGGATGAATAAAAGTTTTGTAATGCAGAGCATATGGTGTAATTTTGAATCAAACTCTTAAGCCCATTAAAAACGGGTAAAAGTTATAGCTCGTTGACTTAGAATTTAGCCCTCATGTTGAATCAGTGCTCGGTGTCAAATTGATTTTTTTTAATGTAGTCAAATTTGTGTTCATTTTTGTATAAAATACTAATCCCTATTAATTGCCAACTCTGCATCAAACGGATACCATAATACTGAATTCACTGCACCTTATCATAACAAAGTTCATACAAAATTTCATCAAAATCAGACCAGTAGTTTCCGAGAAAATGTTGAACGGGCAGACAAACAAACAAACAAACATACAGAGAGACTAAGGGAAATTTGTATAAAAGGCGCCTTATCTGTGTGTGTCTGTGTGTGAGAGAGTTTTATATAGACTCTGAAAGGACTGGACCGATTTTTTTTTTTAATTTCACACAAATGTACCTTAAATGTTGTTAGTAAGGTTTTATATCGGAATGCTTCCGATAAATATCAAAAATCGATATTCGAAAAAAAAATCCGATGAAATGGGAGAACAGTCCGATTTTAACAAAAAATCCTGTGGAACTCTGTTCCGTCTGCCTGCTTCCCACCTGACTACAACTTGGATGTCTTCAAGTCCAACGTAAACAAATTCCTAATGAACCGCCCCCTTAAGTAAACACTTCATGAAATCTCCACACTAACGTACTGTACTTGCAATAACCCTTATTCCTGAGTGGCTTCCGGGCCTTGATAAGTGGTGACCACCTTGTAAAAAAAAAAAAAAAAAAAATTACCACCTTTTTACAGCCTAATATCAGAAGTGCATTTGAGAAGATTTATCACCGCACATACAATGTATCGTGGACTAAATCAGTGTGACGAGACATTTGAAGTTTCTATCCGGTTCACCGTGATGGGTTCCTGACTTGAGCTGGCAACCAATCGATTTGATTGAAAAATGAGCGATTTCACCAATTGCAATAAAAAAAAAAAAATAGAAGTATTGCGAGTGTGGAACAATCCCGAGCAACACCTGGTCTCCCTGTTAATATAATACAGATTCAGTTTTCGTTACTAGATTCTCCAGCGGTCTGAGAATTGCATTTTCATTGATAACCGCGCAGATTCAATGGACGCATTTAAATAAAAAAAAAATATCCCGAGGACTTTTGAGGAAATAGAGTTCGGGTTAGGTTTGTGGAAATTCATCTACTTACGAAAAGATAATACAATGTGTTCGGCGATGCCCCGGCCACCAGTGATCAGCGTTCCCCTCTTTCCCTCTCTAATCTACAGGCCATTATTTCATTTCTTGTGTCTGGCACTTCGCTGCTAAGTACAAAGTAGACATTTAAGGAACCTGATTCCAAGAGCGAGAACCTTGTCAAACAAGGCATCCCGTCCGCATAACGCGAATAATTCCCTCGAAACCGAAGAATTCACAACGAACAATAAAGTTCGCTATTTCAAAAAGGCTTTGATCTCTTCGTTGTTCGCAAACATTTTCTTTTTTCACGTCTTTTTCTTAATTGAAAATTGACGGTGGATCATTCTTTCTTTGTTTCGAGACCCCCAGAAGATTGGCCTATAAGCAACACAATTAACTTGTTTCGAAAGAAAAATACAACCGGGAAGATTGTGTAGCGTCGAGCATTTGTTAGAGTCATGCTCTCATTTAGTATTTCTTGACTGTAAAGTTTCGCGCGAAGTGAAATCGTGTTTGTCGAGTATTAAGACTCGTCTAAACTATTATAAACTAGCAGGACCCGTTAACCGGCAAGGCCCGGTGTTAGTATGCCCCCACACCACCCCGCGTAAAAAAATTAACGTACTTCTGTTGTTGTTGTTGTTGTTGTTTTTGTTGTTGTTGTTGTAGCCTAACCAGCAACCTCCTCACGTTTAGAACGGCTTTCAAAATGGACACCAACAATCTCCCTATGTTAAGAACGGCTTTCGTAATAAACATCCCCTTTTGTGAGTGGGGGAGTGGTTGGTCATTGCGTTTAAACATAATTAAAGTATCTAAATTACACTCAGGTATCTTGCATATATACATAAAAGCAAACTAAAATTGTACTTTGGTTTGTAGCCTACTTGAGTTTATAAATGGAAACAAAACATTTAATATTGGTTATTAGGCTTGCGATCCCGCAGGTGAAAAAACAAAAAACAAAAAAAAAAAACAAGTTAAAAAGTAAAGCAAGCTCTGTGAAAAAGTGCAAGTAGCATCTAGTACCGTGTCGGGCAAAAAAAAAAAAAAAAAATGTTAATAGCAGTGCTAAGGATCGAATGCGAAACGTTCATCAAATTTGCCCCGGTAAAAAGTGTCACATTACTGGGCTTCGAAGTAACCCTTATAATGCGTGAATGAATTAGCGACCCAAATAAAAGTGTTGCACAGCTGCTCTCTCTCCCACTCTCTGTATCTCTATTTCTATCTGCCCTTCCCTCCAATTCTCTCTCTCTCCCCTCTCTCTCTCTCTCTCTCTCTCTCTCTCTCTCTCTCTCTCTATATATATATATATATATATATATATATATATATATATATACACCTCCCTCGCTATGTATATATGTATATGTATATATCTCCGGGTATATTTGCCTTCTTGTATTTTGCTCGCTGGTCGGTGAAACCTGCAAGTTCGTGCTAACATGCTTTGTCGTTTATACCGGAATGAAATTGGTCTGTAAGGCAATGTAATAAACGAAATATTATAATTAAGAAATACAGGAATGAGAAAAAAAACAATTAAAAAATACATAAATAAATAGAAATATGTAGAAATAACGGAGATGCGAGTGAGTGTAAGAAGAAGCAGGTTCACGTAGCTGTACATTGTCCGTGGATGAATACATATAAGAGCATTATCAATGATTTATTTTAATGCCGGAAAAGTCCAGGAATGCAAAGTTAATGCAGAAATAATAAATCTAGAGCCAAAGCTTTGTAAAGGAACGAATGGATATGTAAACAAATGTTTGTAAGTGTCGAACCGTTCGTGTAATGGTAGCAGATGCGAATATCAGAATATGAGAATGTCTACACGGCAGCCAATCAGCTGTTCCGAATTATTATCTATAAATAGGAACATGTAAACGTTATGGTATGTGTATGTGTCTAAAAATCAGTTAAGAGCGGTTATAACCCCGCAGAGTAGGAATATGTAGAAATGGCCCCGATGTCTAGTGGGAGCGGTGGAGGCACAGAATAAATAAAGAGAAAAATAAGAACTACTTCGTCTAAAGTTTCATAATAACGTAGACATAATACATTTGTATGTGGCATCTGTTGTTGTAAACTTACGATATTTTGGTCCAGAGATGAAAAACTGTGACGTTTTTATTATATATTGGGATTTACAAGCGGGCTCCTTGGAAATTCCACGATGCTTTCTAGATATTATATACCCCCTCTCCAAAAGAAATTACACACAATACCAGTTAAGATTTGAGAAGTCAGCGCACTAGGTAAGTGTTGTGTTGCATACTTGTGGATATTCCTTTTTAAAACTTCGAATCCCTCGTCGCCAAGTTGTTGTTGCCCTGAAAGGGTCACTAAGGAAAACACGGAGATGAGTTAATAAAGTAAAAATAAAAAAATACACGAAGAGCAACCGTTGTAGAAAGTACCGCCAAGATGATAGTCTACAGAGGGACACTAACCGATATGTACCTCCCTTCCACCGTGAGAGAATGTGACACAAGGTCAGAAAATGAGAAATAAGTTAGGGAAGGAGCACTTTGACCCTGAAAAAATATGCCTGAGTGCGGTCAGCATTCTCCGGTGAGGGCGCCTTAGGCAACAAGCGATAAACTTCCTCCTCCCAAAAGCCGAGAGGCAAGGCCTGGCAATGTAGACCTCCTAGAGCTACACATAACATTTTGCATCAGTCCAACAGCAAAATGGTCATTGAAATCGCCCGGTTTCTGTCAGATTGATTGTCAAGGTGATAGCCTTGACTTGTGTGTACTACGAAAGTAGACTGACCGATATTTGTCTCTCTCCCACCACGAGAGGATGTGACACAAGATCGGAAGGTGGGAAAATGAGTCGGTGCACCTTGCAAAAATATGCCCGCGTAGCCCCGTCGGCATTCACCGGTGAAGGCGCATCAGGCAAGGAACGATAAACTTGTTCCTCTCAAAAACCGGGACCTTCTAGGGCTACATAGAACACTTTGCACCAATCCGACAGCAAGAAGGCCATCGAAATGGTCCAGTTTATGTCGGACTGATTGTCCAGCTTGAAACTTCAACGCGTAATACGAAAATACGCTGATCACATCAAGAATCGTAATTCTCAGGTAATTTATACTGTTTGGAATCGTAAATAGAGACGCTCTGATATTATTGTAGCTCTTTTGTTAAAACTGCAAAAGTATTTATCTAAGCTAGCAGGGACGCCCGTACCAGGTCGTAAAGTACGCTTACATATGATATTTTAATTCTTGCAGATTTCGTATATATTATTATAGAATTAATGTTCTTTCGATCTTTATATATTATAAAGTTGCGATTTCAAAAATGAAATTAATGACGTAGAACAGAGTGGCAACGGAGTTGGTTCGTTTTTTTTTTTTTGTCGCCGCTTAAAGAACCAAATCCGTTGCCACTCCAATCTACATCGTTAATGCTGATTAATTGCAGTTAAGATTTTCTAAGAAAACTTTGTTCCGCCAGTCAACCATAATCACTCTCATTTCATGGTGTTTGTTGAAGATTGTGTTATTGTTTATAACAAGCGCTTTCCGACATTGTTTTGTTTGCTTGGCTAGGTGTATCAGAATTTTGGGGGAATTTTTGACACCCCTAACACGAAACTGCGAATAAAATATTAAAAAAAACTCGTAATTTCTCTTTTAAAAGGTGGTTGTTTATTTTCTGTATGGATTATACTTCCAAAATAAACTATTAAAGTTGTATGAAAAGTAATAGAAATATTTTTTTTATTAAAAAAAAAAAACAGTAATGAAATCAATTGATTTTTACGAGTTCAATATTTTTCAATTTTTAAACTTTAAAAATCTATCCAAATTTTTCTATTGATTCAATTTTTACGATATTTCCAGGGTAAATGTGAAATTTTATGCTCTTTCCAATAAACCGACTATAATATTTTAGACAGACGTTTTGTTTTATATAAAATTCACGCCCCCCCATTTTGAAATGTCTATTAAAAAGTAAATAATTAATTTACTCACCAAAGTTTTATATATCACAAATTGAAGATAAAAGATCAATAAACAATATATTCAAATTTAAAACAAAAAAGAAGTGTTTTTTTTTAGAAATTTACCTGTAAAGTACACAGTTTAAAACCGTTTTTTTTAAACTCGTTTTTTTGTTTTGCTTTTTTTAATGAAACCTTGGTCCTTGCTCCTGTAAAAGAAAAATAAATAGGGTTTGAATTACATTTTTCGAGTAGTTATAAGCTTGGAAAGACAGGGGGTTGAATTATTCAATATATTTCACGCATTCGTAAGGTCAGTTTCTGACACACCTAGTGCTTGGAAACTTTTCTTCCCTCCAGCAACAACCCAACCTTCGTCGACTGGACTCATCTCTTCTTTCTAGGGATCTTAAAGCAACGTAGGCGTAGAAGGAAACAGAGAAAGACCAGTCGAAATATGTGGTGATCACGAAACAATCTGCCAACTCGGGTTTGTGACGATATCGTATCACAGACTAAGCACCTACATAATACAATTTCTAAAAAGTTTAAAATGACCAAAGAGAATTCATTTATATATGGTTGAAAAAAGAAAACTCAAATAAAGGGCTTAACTAAAATTGTTAAATAGAAATAAACTTAGCACTTGCATAAGCTGATTTCGCATATATATATATATATATATATATATATATATATATATATATATATATATGAATAACTTGAGTTCCTTCAGATATAATAGAAACCGAAACCAAAACTTATGAAGAATTCTTGGTAAAATTATTTATTATAAGAAATGGACGTCCATAACAATTATGCGGCAGTAACTCGGATGTAAACGTGACACACAAAATAAAAACAAATTAATATATATATATATATACATATATATATATATATATATCTATATATATAAATATATATATATAGATATATATATAAAGCTGAATATCTCTGTGTGTGTATGTGTGTATGTGTGTGTGTGTGTGTGTGTGTGTGTGTGTGTGTGTGTGTGTGTGTGTGTGTGTGTGTGGTCACGCATAGGCTCCTATATGGTTGACTATTTTAAAAAACTGATTACATATAATGATAGAAGATGTATCGGGACACAGGAATGGGTATGTTTGATCTGGCAGAATGGTGGTTCATTAAAATTGTGTTGTATGCGTTCGCGCCTGGTCCATAAAGTATGGAAATAAAAAATTAAAAAATTAAAAAAAAAAAAAACGTTTACAAGTGTTTTTTTATATAGATCTTAACATAGATCCACAGAATATTGTGATAATTGTTTCAGCGTGACCAGGTATGGTATAATAAATTATGGGGTTTATCTATTTTATTTTTAATTTCATCATATTTTGCTTTGGTTTTGATACCCCCAACTTCGAAGCTATCTCTTTACAACCCTTCCTTTTCATAACTTATCATACTTTCATAAATCAGGGTTCATTTTCTGTAGGCTGTTCTTGGACCCAGTCAACGACGGGCACTTTTGCTAGTATATATATAAAACAAGTATCGTAAAACTTAAATTTAAGTTGAAAATACTATATAAGAAAATATAGTATAACACCAGTTTTCAAACTGAATGTGTGACAAACAGGCGGACCGATCTGCCCGGACAGAAACTCTTGAACAGCTGTCGAAGAAACATCCGAGGACGCTGAAATCCTCTACATCTTAATTAACATACATGTCACCTTGCGGTAGTCGTTAGCATGACGGAGATCATGTCCAACTTGTTAGGATGTGACGGACAACTATGTCCAACGCTATCGTTGGAGCCTCGTTTTGGACTTCATGCTTAAGGGAAGGACTTTAGACAAGGGTTGGATCCGAACTGGTATTTATGGAGTTTGATTGTTTCTTTTCCTTTTTTTATTTTCTTCACCACACATGAAGAAAATAATTAAATGCAGTCTTCACTTTCACCGTAGCCATCGCGAAAAATGCCGAGGACGTCAAACGAGGCTTTCCTTTCCCGATAACAATGTCAAAATAATCCACCCCGTCCGCCACAAAACTCCACCACCAAAGACAGGGACAGAGTTAAGAAGAATCTCTGAAGTAGATAACATTAGAAGCAATAAGAAAGAAACAGCTATATATATATATATATATATATATATATATATATATATATATATATATATATATATATATATATTTCTAGCTTACTATATATATATATATATATATATATATATATATATATATATATATATATATATATATATATATATATAGTAAGTTATAACAAATATTTACACAGAATATTCCGCGTTTCATCCACGCTAGGATTCGTCAGCCATAAGTGGATGAAACGCGGAATATTCTGTGTAGCTTAACCGCAATATGTTTTATAACTTACTACCTAGCTCTACCTATGTATTGAGCACCGTTGAAGTAAATACTTAAAGTTTAAATAAAGTTTCGTATAGTAATTAATGTGATTTAATGAAGTAGTCATATATATATATATATATATATATATATGTATATATATATATATTTATATAAATATATATACAGATATTTATATATCTTTGTATATATATTTATATAAATATTTATATATATATATATATTTATATTTTTATATTTATATATATACATTTATATATATATATATATATATATGTATGTATATATATATATATATATATATATATATATATTTATACACATTATTATTTACTATAGTAATTAGTAAATACGTACAGACACTAGTGTTTCATCCTTTCGAGGATGTCAGTGCAGGGTGTCACAATTAACGCCAGTCGAGTGATTCGAACCCCGGCAAATGTTATCAATGACCCGAACCATTCGGCTTCCATCAACCGTCAATCTTGAGGTAGTTGCCTGTCTAGCCGCACTGATGAGCTGTGAAACAGCGAAACAGTACTGTATGTGGATGACTATATATATATATATATATATATATACATTTATATATACATTTATATATATATATATAATATAAAGCTGAATTTGTGTGTGTGTGTGTGTGTGTGTGTGCGTGCGTGCGTGTGTGTGTGTGTGACTGGTCATGAATAGGCTCTTATATGGTTGACTATTTAAAAAAAAAACTGATTACATATAATGATAGAAGATTTATCGAGACACAGGAATGGGTATGTTTGATCTTACAGAACGGTGGTTCATTAAAATTTTTGGGTCTGCGTTCGTGCCTGGTCCACAAAGTATGGAAATAAAAAATTTAAAAATAAAAAATAAAAAACGTTTTCAGGTGTTTTTAATATAGATGTCCATAATAATACTTTTATAAGTATGTTCTAATTTAAATAGGGATGGTATAATAAAATTGTGGGGTCTGTGTTCGCGCCTGGCCTCCATCGAATGGAAATAGGCATAAACTTTAATAAAGACTTTTCATATCTATCTTCGTAAGTATACTTTGATAATTATGTTTCACTTTGAAGAAATATGGTATAATAAAATTATGGGGTGTTCGTTCGCACCTGACCACCATAGAATGGAAATATGTCACAAAGTTTAACAAGGTTATTTAATATAGATCCAGAGAATATTGTGATAAGTGTTTCAGTGTGAACAGGTATGGTATAATAAATTATGAGGTTTATGTATTTTATTTTTAATTTCATCATATTTTGCTTTGATGCCCCCAAATTCGAAGCTATCTCTTTACAACCCTTCCTTTTCATAACCTATCATACTTTCATAAATCAGAGTCCATTTTCTGTAGGCTGTTTTTTAAACAGTCAACGACGGGTACTTTTGCTAAGATTTATATATATATATATATATATATATATATATATATATATATATATATATATATATATATATATATATATATATACTTCTATCTCTCCCTCTCTCTTTCTCTCTCTATATTACTCTCTATATATATTTCTCTCTCTCTCTCTCTCTCTCTCTCTCTATATATATATATATATATATATATATATATATATGTATATAAATATATATGTATATATATATTTATATATATATTTCTGTAGAAATATATTTCATTATAATATATATCAATCCTTATTTAAGAAGCTCAATGTAATTACAGAGCAATATAGAGAATAAATGACAAAAGTTATATTCCAAAATTCATGATGTTGACCATCTTATAATTTATTCCTTTAATTCAGTTGATTTATACAATACTTGACAGTATCTGTTTCGTAGCATAAAACCAATCACTTAATTATTATATCAATCAGTTAATATATTTTGCCCTGAACTCTTAAGCAGAAATAGCAACAATCAATCCGTCAAAAAGAATTGAAGTGTGATTTGACATTATTAAAATCTGAAAATTGAAGAGGGGCTGTAAATATCTTTTTATTTTTCCATCACGCCATATTGAATTATATATATATATATATATATATATATATATATATATATATATATAGTGTAAGAGGAAAAGAGAGAGTTCAATTCCACAAGAGGAGACTTATCTGTATAATTCCAAGCTTAACAATTATTATTGGAGCTTATATAATAGGACAACTTCTCATTAGGCTTCGAAATGTATTTCATTATTCAATAAATGATCCATTCTATATCTACCAATATATAGTTTTGCGTCCATTTAATACTCTTGTTGTACTATTATATATATATATATATATATATATATATATATATATATATATATTTATATATATATATATAGTCATCACATACAGTACTGTTTCGCTGTTTCACAGTTCAACTGTGCGGATAGACAGGAAACCGCCCAAATGACAGTGAAGGCTTCTCATCATTGCGCTATACGGCTGCTGCTGAAAGGGTAATGAATTAACGATGTTTTGACATCGTTCATATACTTGCATATATATATATTCATATGTATATATATATATATATTTGTATGTATATATTTATATGTATATATATATATATTTATATGCATACGCATATGTATATATGTTTATAGATAAGCATAATTAAATCTCTACATATTTTATTATAAAGTTGTTATTTTTCACGTTTACCGTAAAAACGCATGTTAAATGTGCAGCTATTTTCTTAAATGTCAGGATACACTTGTGAGGGATGATCTATCGATTTTAGTTTTACTAATAGATTAAAATAAACAGGTATTCACTAATTATGTATTACTATGAGCGGTAGAAATATTTTCTTCAAAGAAAATCAAATAAAAAAGCCAATTAAAAGAATTGTTGATCGCATAGGAAAATAGGCACAAATTTGTCCGATTCCGACACTGATACCGATACCCCCCAAATTTCCGATTTTTTCGATTCCCGATTCCGATTGATCGATCATACCCTAATATATATACACACACACACACACACACACACATATATATATATATATATATATATATATATATATATATATATATATATATATATATAATAAAATAAAATTATTACAATTAAATTTACCAAAATGCTCCAAGATGGTAAAACTAAATACATTATGAATATTAAAGAATTAATATTTATCAAGTAATCTCAACCAGATGTAAAAGCTCGTTAAACCAAAAAGGAGATAGAGCTTATAATAAGAGCAAATAGTTAATAAAACATGTTAAAAAACACTTTGAAAAAGAGTTAAAAACATATTTAATTTGAAAAGGAAACACTAAAAAAGTGAATAGTCCTTAAGGACTATGGACTCATTTAGTGTTATATATATATATATATATATATATATATATATATATATATATATATATATATATATATATATATATATATATATATATATATATCTGTGTGTGTGTGTGTGTGTATATAAGGTTACTAGGATACTTCAATTAAAAGTCATATATGAACAGGTAAAATTATAGAGGAATAACGGACGCATCAAATGAGATATTATTGTTTAAATAATTATATTCAATCCAGCTTAAATTTGCGGCTTTGGAAATAATTACAAGTGCGGACTTTCTTTATGGCATCACTGCATATATATCGATTCAGGCAACAAAAATGCAAATATTACCAGACAAAAGCAAGTAATACTAAAGTAAAACTAATATAAATCTAAATATTTATAGAGTAATCGCAACCTGATAAAAAAAATCGACTGGAAGTGGAGCTTGTGAAAAAGAAATTAGGAATAAGTTTATTGTTGTTTCATTCCTTTGAAGAGAAAGAATAGTATTTGTTTAAAACTATGCGTCTTAAGCATTTTTTAATGAAATTTATTTTTAGAGTATTCTGTCGAATAATAAATTACCTTGTAAATTTAATTTACAGGCTCGATTTCTTTTTCATGATATATATATATATATGTTTGCATATATATATATAAATATACACACACACACACGCACACATATATATATATGTATGTATATATATATATGTGTGCGTGTGTGTGTGTGTATATTTATATATATATATGCAAACATATATATATATAAATATATACACACACACACACGCACACATATATGTATGTATATATATATGTATATATATATATACACAAAATAAATATAAATAATATATAAGCATATATATTCATATTTGTATGTATAAATATATGTATACATATAAATATATATATAAATATATATATATATATATTTATATTTTTATTTATATATATTTATATGTATATATATATATATATATATATATATACCGTAAATGTATGTATACATATAAATATATATAAATAAATATATACATACATATATATATATATATATATATATATGTATATATATATCCACTTATCTTGTGTTTCCTTTTTTAAATATATATATTTATATGCGTGAAATAAAATAAAAATATATGCGTGAAATAAAATAAAATGAAATAAAAATATATGCGTGAAATAAATAAAAATATAAATATATATATATTTATATATATATTTATATGTATATATACATATAAATAAAAATATAAATATATATATATATTTATATTTTTATTTATATATATTTATATGTATACATATATATATAAATATATATAAATATATATATATATAAATATATATGAATATATATATATATATTTATATATAAAGGAGATTAGAACAATAGTGTAAAGAGCTGAGTGTATTTCAATGTAACAGTGAAATTACTAGTTTAATTAAAATACAGGAAAGAGAAAGTGCTCGTTGTAATTTAGATATATAATAAGCTCGATAGGTAAATATCCTAGAGCTAATTCAATATTAAGTAATGTGATTGATAATTTAAAATTTAAAAATCAAATTATAATTAAATTAAAAATCCGTTTCATAAGAAGGAACAACAACAAAATCCATAATCTGTACGATCGTTTCGGAAAACAATGCTTTTTATTGTGGTAGACATCAAGTTGCGTACAATAATTACATATAGTCTTTTAATAAGCAAGGTCTCTTCGTCAGCAAATTTTGAAGGGTTTTTATTAAATTTAAAAGACACCATAAATAAACCTAGCATTAAAAGTAAGGCAGATGTATCTTTTAATTTTTCGCCTTTTGAAATCAGGAACTATGGTTAAAATACTCATTTAGATGTTTGCTATAGCTTTTTACCTCATTGAATTCAATAAGGTAAAAAGCTATAGCAAAATTTACATTATCAATCACATTACTTTATATATATATATATTTATATATATTTATATATATACATACATTTACGGTATATATATATATATATATATATATATATATATATATATATATATATATATATATATATGGTACTCGGTAAAAATGAAAAAAGCGAATAAATAGGCAAAAATGGCACTTTAACAACGAAAAATTAGAACCGTTCAAGAATTACGAACTAAGCTTAGCTTCAATTTGGAAAAAGTCAGTTTGGTTAAGTTCAAAATCCGAAGAAGCACCGAAAATAAAAATTATAACGTTTAATTATTAATTAATTTGTTGTCATAAATATTCATGTATAATATTCTGAAAAAACAAACAAAAAAAAAAACAACAAAAAACAGGAGCCTAAATTAAATTTTACTTCATATTTATCTTAACTCAATTAAAATTATCAAGTCTTGAAAATTGAAATTAAATTTAATTATTTAATCGCTGGCAGCCATTGTTTTTTAATCTTTTGCACCAAAATAAGTTTTACTTAAAAAAAAATCCAAACTAATGAAAATTAGCAAACTTGATTTACAAATTACAAATGCAGAGCGTCGCGTGAGAACAAGAAAAGATGATCGATACGATGAGGTAATATCTTTCGAACCTTGATAATGACTTAAAAATGAAAAATAAACGATATACTGAAAGAAATCAACCCTGTAAATGTTACGGTAACATATATTGGGTAGGTTTCTATTAATACGTTGTTTTATTTTTTATTTTTCAGCCATTATCGAAACTTTAAAGATATCAAATACATATCGCAGCTATTTCGGCTTATGTTTATATGATGCTGTCCTAATTTTAAAAGTGTTAAGAAGTATGTTTTCTATTAATGCGTAATATTAAATTAATCTCCACTTTCTTAATATTAATCAATTAATATTCACGCATAATATTAAATTAATTTAGTTCTTTTCTTTTTCTTTTTTTAAATGGTCTATACACAATTTTATACAAGCTAGCAAAGCATTTCATCCAAGGCATGAAAATTATTAAACAAAATATTTTTTACTATAGGCTTTATAAATAAAGGTACAAGGTTCAATTTGAAATTTATTTATCTTCAAAGAGTATTTTTATACATTTTACAAAGTAAGGTATAAAAATTTAATTTAAATTGAATCAAAAATTTACCTTGGATTTATTTGATGTAATGTACATTCTGTTGCAATTTAAAAACATTATCTTTCATCTAGCAATTGATGATATAGATATAAAATTTTCAATGATTTTTTTAAAAATTGCAACAAAATGTACATTACATAAAATAAATCCAAGGTAATTTTTTTTATTCAATTTAAATGAAATTTTTATACCTTACTTTGTAAAATATATAAAAGTGCACTTTGAAAATAAATAAATTTCAAATTGAATCTTGTACCTTTATTTTTAAAGCTTATAGTAAAAACATTCTGTTGCACTTAAAAAATCATTTATTATATCTATATCATTAATTGCTAGATGAAAGATAATGTTTTTAAATTGCAACAAAATGTACATTAAATTAAATAAATCCAAGGTAATTTTTTGATTCAATTTTACTTAAATTTTTTTTTTGTAAAATGTATAAAAGTGCACTTTGAAGATAAATAAATTTCAAATTGAATCTTATACCTTTATTTTTAAAGCTTATAGTAAAAACATTTTGTTTAACAATGTTCATGCCTTGGATGAAATGCTTTTCTAACTTGTATCTTATCTTTTAAAGATTATATTTTAAAACTCTCCTCCTCTCTATTTCAGTTTGTATTTCTCCTCACACCACGACTCATTTTTGCAACCCCCTCTTTGTATTATTACAGGTCTGAATATTCTCTCTGTTTCAGTTTCTATTTCTCCTCACACCACAACTCATTTTTTGCAACTCACTCTTCGTAATACAGGTCTGAATAATGAGAAAATATGATTTTTTTTAACAAAAACTTTACAATATTTTTTTTGGATTAAATTTTTTTCAACTTCTTTTTGAATAGAAAATCTTTAAAATTTAATAAGGAACATATTTCATATAGGTTTCATTAACAAATATTCAGTACATAACGAGAAAAATAGAGATGAAAATTTCCAAAGGAATGTATAACTGGTTACGGTCAATAGTAGTCCTCGCCAGCGAAAGTCTTTGTTATTTTTATTCTATTATTATTATTATTTAAAACATTTTGTGTCCTGATCTTTCGTTAGAGGACTAATACTTTTTTGAAAGATCTTTGTCCAACTCTAATCTTAACGTTTGCTTAAAATTTAAGAAAGGACAACTTAAACAAAATTTGGAAATCCTATTTACAAAAATGCTATTAAAAAGATATTCCTATTTTGTATTGTCAAATACTTTCCTCTAAACCCTTCACTCGACAATATGTCTCCACTCTGACGATGTCGGTAAATATTTTTAAATTTTAATTGGTAATTTTAATGATAAAATCCACGTAATTTTTGTCTTTCTAGTACATTCTAAGCCAATTAGTCGTTTGAAGCGACATGTGCTTGTCATTTGGTGACCAGACAAAACCTACCGAACAAAACTTCACCAAAATAATTCAAACACGAACACGAACTAATAAAAAACATTTTTGTAAAGTAAAAAAAAAATCGTTGTATATTTATCTTTTTCTTTTTTTTTTTTAAGTTACCAATAATTATTTTTCTTGGCAAAAAAAAAAAAGTTTTAATCTTATTTTTATACATTTTCCGATACTTCATAAATACTGAATAGTTAATATTTAGACAAATGAGAAAAGTACTCGACAACCAAGTCAACAGATAGACTTTGAAATTCCCTTCCCGCTATCTCCTTCCCAAATTTTTTTTTAACAAAATCTCACTCCTTCACTATTGCGGTCCCTAAATGCTAGAAAACTTTCTACTGTAATAGTTTCTTCCCTGAACAGCGAGACTTTGGAATTCCGTTCCTGCTACCTTCTTCCCTGACTGTACTGATATACAGAAGTTTAAATGTAATGTAAACCAACATCTTGTTAATCTTTCCTAGACATGGTCCCAAATAGTTGCCCCTTACGTCCAAGTGGCGATATGCCTTGTTTGGAGTGAACGTGAGTTAAAAAATCGTACTGTTATCGTTAGTAGTGTAAATTTGATAAATTGGATTACTTAAGGGGAACGGTTCATCAAGAACTTGTTTACGTTGGACTTGAAGATGGCCATATTGTAGCCAGCTGGAAAGCAGGAATATGGAAGAGAGTTCCACAGACATGCAGTTCTAAGAAAGAAACTTTGTTCATGGAATCAACGTTTAGGTTTAGACACAGATAAAGAGTGTGGGCAATTATTGATACTGCTTTCAGCTAGACGAGTGGTTCTCGTGAATGTTTGGCGGCCGAGGGGCATAGATTGGAGCTCAGACGAGCACTTGCGATGAAAATAACGATAAAGCAGAGACAAGCCCGAAACGTCTCTTCTGTGAGAAAGAGGTTGCGGGAAAGAGAAAAGGGCATCTTCTATTAGGTTATTTTTACAAAGAATCTATGTTGCTTCGTGTTTTTATGGATTCCCGAGGTGCTAAGTTTTGTCAATCAAAAAATAAAGTCAAAGTACATAGCAGCTTAAGACCAATTCTTCACGTGTACCTTAAATTCATTTTGTTTTCGGTGGTGGTGCCTATAAACACGACAAGAAGTATATTTTCTTTGAGCGACGGCCAAATCCTCTTTTTTTTCTATTTCAAAGACGTAATAAATAGAAGGCTCTTAAAATTCGGACTAGAAACTTCTACTCAGTCATGGCTGACGGAACTAGAACGTGCTGTCCCAAAGGGTTTAATGAAGAATTCCGTTCTAAACTCCGTGCAGATTCCCGAGTTTGACAGAAATATTTCTGAGTCCAAGAAGAGAAGCCTGAGAAAGATCGGAGGTTACATCGACCGAAACGTTCTGTAAATAACAACCAAGACAAGAAGAGCAGTTCGGGGAATTCAAATAATCTATATAATTATAAAACTCAAATGACCTTGTGACGAGTGATGTAACCCACTTTCCGCTTTACGACATCCGGTTGCGCATGCGGACATAAACATTAACCTACATACATGCATTCCATAGCTATTATAACATACTGACCCAACGGGTCACGGTTAGTCTAGTATAAATCACATTATTGTTCTTTTCTGTTATTTGTTTTGCTATTCTGTTATGCCATTGTGTGATTTGATTATTATTGCTTTTACAACAACTATATGACAGTTTTATAATGTTTATATATACAGGAAGTTAACGAAGGATTTTGAAATTAAATAGATTCTTTATTTTCTACGATATCTTTCTGTAATATATATATATATGGCAATTTCACTACACAGAATATTTCGCGTTATATCCCTGTGAGGATTCTTCAGGAGATAGCTAGTTCTAATTACGTATCAAACATTGTTTGAGTAAATACTGAAAATAGATACATACAATGTTATGTAAATACTTAAAATAATGATTATTATGCACAACACACACACATACACACGGACACGCACACACACATGTATATGTATTTATATATATATATATATGATTCCAGATTAAAGATATTCAATGGACTTAACGAGGTTATTAATAGTGTTATATATATATATATATA
>NC_136518.1:9808343-9820843 GCF_053919585.1 Euprymna scolopes | reverse complement strand
CTTCTACCGACATTTACCATAAATGTTTTGTTTTTTTCAAATATTTTGTGTTCGACAAAAAACAAAAAAACAATCTTGTTTATTACTTATTTGTCGTGATATTTGAACAAGTAGAAATTGGAGCTTTTTTTATTTCTTTCTTTATTTTATTTTCAGTGAATTTTATTCAAATAGAAGAATTAACAATTTTATTTTCAGTAACAAGGATAACAAACATTTTAGTAAGAAAGATAAGGGAATAGAAACGTACATCAAGTCTGTTGCCAAGGTCGCTGGAAAGATGGTAGGATCCTTCTACCGCTCCAGAAGATATCTCACTACTGATGCAATTCTCTATCTATATAAAAGTCAAGTACGTCCAAGGATGGAATACTGTTGCCATATCTGGGCAGGAGCTGCTAAAAACAGCCTATCATGCCTTGACAGAGTACAAAATAGACTTCGTGGCTTAGTGGGGGATGCCCTTTTCTCTACCCTGCAACCTCTCTCCCACAGAAGAGATGTTGCGAGCCTATCCTTGTTTTATCGTTATTTCCATGGCAGGTGCTCGTCTGAACTCCAATCTCTGGTACCCCCTCGCCAATCTTTCATGAAAAACACCCGCCTAGCTGAATCCATTGTGAAAAATTTCCCCCACTCTATATCTCTGCCTAAATCAAAACGCGGATCCCATGAACAAAGCTTCTTTCTTAGAACTGCACGCCTGTGGAACTCTGTTCCGTCTGCCTGCTTCCCTGCGGACTACAACTTGGATGTGTGCAAGTCTAATGTTAACAAATTCCTAATGAACCGCCCCCTTAATTAAACGCTTCATCAAATCTCCACACTAACGTAATGTACTTGCAATAACCCTTATCCCTGAGTGGCTTCCGGGCCTTGATAAGTGGTGATCAGTGTAAAAAAATTCGTTCTTACTAAAATAATAACAGATAATAAGGAAAATAATTTTCCCCACTCTTTATCCGTGCCTAAATCAAAACGTAGATTCCATGAACAAAGCTTCTTTCTTAGAAGTGCACGCCTGTGGAACTCTCTGCCGCTTGCCTGTTTCCCTCCCGACTTCAACTTGGATGTCTTCAAGTCCAACACAAACAAATTTCTGATGAACCACCCCCTTAAGTAAAGACACTTTATCAAATCCCCAATACTAACTATTACTACGATACTATCCCATTGATTACTGTACACACAATAACCCTTATCCCCGAGTGGCTTCTGGGCCTTGATAAGTGGTGACCTCCATGTAAAAAAGAGAAATAAAATAAAAAAAGTAAAGTTTGTTTCAGTTTGATTGGAAAACAGTCATAAAAATGTTTTATTATAAAAGTTCTACTTTTATTTGATAAAAAAAAAGTTCATAAATATATTATTGGGGAAAAAAATTTCATAAATAAAAAAAAAAACAGCCCATAAAATAATTTTATTATAAAAGTAAAAAAAAAAAACAGTTCACAAATATATTATTGATAAAAAACAGGGAATATATATATATATATATATATATATATATATATATATATATACATATATATATATATATATATATATATATATATATATATATATATGGGATTGATATGTAGTTTGCTTGAAGCATTGTGTGGGATAGGTATGTAAAAGAGATTTAGAAGGCTGCCACAATGCGAGGAATGAATTATAGTCGCTGTTGGTAAGAGGAGACGAGAACAAGTGGCGATTTACAAATCAATAAGTACATATATATATTATTATTTTTTTATATATATATATATATATTTATTCAGTTGTATGGTAAAATGTCTTACTTGTAATTCCATGCGACGCATTCCATTATTAATTTCGGAAAAATTTTCCCTTTTCAAATGGTGTGCGTAACAGGTCGGTTCAAAGCATGTTGGATGAAGGGCCGGAAGTTGTGTAGCTATGTGAGGCCTCGGGGCAAATGTGAGTAGGGGATTTATGTATGGTATGATTAGGTAATTAACATGTTTATAAATTTGCTATTTTTATTTGTCTTTATTTTTATTTTATTTTTTTTTTTTGGTTTATAGCTTGTTTTAGCGGGATATATAATAGCCCATAATATATTCTATTACAAAAGTAAAAAAACAGTGCATAAATAAAAAAAACAGTTAATAAACATATTATTATTATTATGATTATTATTATTATGATTATTATTATTATTATTATTATTATTATTATTATTATTATTAAGGTTATAATTTTTCATAAAAGTTCAAATAAAGACTGTTTTGAATAAAACTTCTATTTTTATAATTGCATTTAAAAAAGGGCACATTCTATATAGTTTTGGTCATCCGTAGATAAATTTTTCCCTGACGTTACTTCCGCAACATGGCTTTGTAAACACGGGAATGCGAAAGGTGAATTTAACCACCTCTGTATTATAAACAGCGTATTTTTGTATGGTTTATAGCTATGGAGAAACATGAGTGCGTGAACGCGAAATCATCCGATATTTTTAACAAAACGGAAGTAAACCAAGAGCGAAAAAAAAAAATGAAGAAATCGCCATTTTGATAGTTTACTCAGGCAGATTTCCAAAATGTCCGCTCAGCAGCAAAAAAACATCAATCACATTGTGCTACACTTGGCGATAGGGAATTTTAAAAATGCGACGGGCTGTTGATTTCCGGAATGTAATTATATATATATATATATATATATATATATATATATATATATATATATATATATATATATATATATATATATATATATATATATATATATATATATATACACTTGTGCCCGATATTATTCATACCCCCCTTGAAAATTGAGTTTATTAGGTGTAACTTTTGTAAGAATTTATTGTTTACGTCCATATTGATACATATTCTTAATAAACCTCTTCTGATCATTTTCGTCATTTTAAAATCTCGGGATACTTGTAATAAAAGAAATATACAGCTATTTATAAAATCTGCAATGTTCAAAAATAATCATACCCCCTTATTTTTTCAGTATTAATCGAGTTTCTGACTGTTTGTTTTCTGTTTGATTCTTATTTTGAATGCTTTTATACAACCTTTGATTAATTTCATTTCGTTTTTTGCATTTTTCAGAAATTAAAATGATATCAACTGAAAACCAATAAAAGAATAAAAATTATTAGAATGGGGAAGAAAAAAGAGCTTAGTAATGATCTTAGGACTAAAATTGTGAATTCACATAAGGATGGTTTAGGTTACAAGTCAATTTCCAAGAAATTTGAGGTCCCTACAGCAACAGTACAGAGCATCATCAAAAAATTCCAGAGCCACCACACAACAAACAACTTGATTGGTAGAGGAAGGAAAAGGAAACTGTCTGCTAGAGCCACCAGGAATATTGTAAGAAGTGTTAATGCAAATCCAACCACCACTAATAAGGACATTTTAGAAAATCTGGAGTCTTCTGGCATAAAAATATCAAGGCAAACATTGCAAAGGACTCTGCATGAAAATGGTCTGAAAGGAAGAAGACCAAGAAGGACTCCATTGCACACCGGAAAACACCTTGCAGCACGTCTAAAGTTTGCTAGGACCCATGTGAATTCTCCAGAGTCCGTTTTCTCAAGTATTTTGTGGACTGACGAAACAAAAATTGAATTGTTTGGCCATATGGATGCTTCTTACGTTTGAAGGAAGAAAGGAGAAGCTTACAACCCAAAGAACACCATACCCACGGTGAAACATGGTGGTGGTAGCCTAATGTTTTGGGGCTCCTTTTCGGCTAGTGGTCCAGGTAGTTTGGTCAAGATAGATGGAACCATGAAGAAGGAGCAATATTTGGAGATACTCCAGAAAAACATTAGACAGGATGCGGAGAAGCTCCATTTAGGACCAAACTGGGTCCTTCAACAGGATAATGATCCAAAACATACTCCCAAAATAGTCAAGAAATGGTTTGAGGATAATCAAATTAATGTTTTGAAATGGCCTAGCCAGAGTCCCGACCTGAACCCTATCGAAAACCTCTGGCACATATTGAAAACTGAGGTTAAAAAGCAGAAACCTAGAAATTTGAGGGATTTGGAGAACTACTGCATTGAAGAATGGTCAAAAATCAGTGTTGATGCTTGTAAAAACCTTGTTGATAAATATCCCAAACGGTTACAGGCAGTTATTAAGAATAAAGAGCATGCTATTGACTATTAGTAAGAGAGGTATGAATAATTTTGAACTAGTGCCATTATTTTTTTTCTTTGTATAATGTTTCAAACTTGCATAATTTATTTATTTGTTGAGTTTAAATTAAATGCTTATGCTTGATTTATTGTTTGAAATCCCTTTAATATTGTCTACCTTCTGGTTTGAGCAATATTCTTATAGAAATCTCAAAGATACGAGGGGTATGAATAATATCGGGCAAAAGTGTATATATATATATATATATATATATATATATAAAGTAAGTTATATATATATACAGGGTGACCAAAAAAAAAAAAAACAGGACATTCAATTGGTTTTCTGGGCATTTTACAGTCAACGGAGAAAAAAAGGCTAAAGACCCTAGTGTTTTAATGTGATGTTTTGAATATAATAAACTAGCTATGACCAAAGTTTCATTTCATTTTCAGACAAAGCACTAAGAAACGGGGCCTAATTAGAGTTGGGGCCCATTTTTTTGGGTCACCCTGTATATATATATATATATATATATATATATATATATATATATATGTATATATATATATATATGTCACCCTGTATATATATATATATATATATATATATATATATGTATATATATATATATATATATATATATATATATATACACACTGTATTTGTTTTTTACATAAGCAGTAATATGTTGCTTCACAGACACGAGCATGTGTCGGCCAGCTATTTACTTGTAACTAGGGATCGTTTCAGGCGATACAGCTTATACAAAAGAAAATGTTGCTTTCGTCTAAAGACTCTACTTACTAATAACTAGCTGACCGAAACATGCTCATTACTGTGTAGCAACATATTACTGCTATTGTAAAAATAATAAAGAGTATACCCTACTCTACTTCGGTAGTGAGCACTCTTGTATTAACCTTCATTGGTTATTAACACTGGAAAACAATAATCTCAGGTATCTCTCTCTCTCTCTTTATCTCTCTTTCTCTCTTTCTCAAACAGTTACATATGGTCGCTACAAATAGCCATCTGTTTCAGTCAGAGACTTCCTGGGGCGACCCAGAACCTCTCGACACAAAAAAGAAAAAAAGTTTTTTTTCTTCATAGTGCAAAATTTTGTTGAAAATTCAAAGACTCACGTTTTCTTTTTATAACTCTCGTTTATTTCCTGGATTTTTCCATTACAGCTGTTTCATTAATAGGTTGGCAATTTTACGATTTATGTTTCCGTAAAATGTCCTGTCCTCACCAACTTCTTCAGATGTTTATCCATTAGATTTTTACAACAAATGGTATATTTTTAACATGCTGGACATCGTATTCAGGTAAAAAGATTTCCCTATATATATATATATATGATATATATGATAGAGGTTTTATATATATTTTTTATATACATATATATATATATATATATATATATATATATATATATATATATATATATATATGATTACTTTATTCCACCCAGGTATATATAAATATGCAGTGTCTTCTCTATCTTGAAACGTCTTTGTTTAAGCAGAATTTAGCCCCCCCAAGATGGCCGACGAAAGTCACAGAAGAAACAATAGCAGAAACAGGTATGTCGTTATGTTGTATTATGTATAATTACGTCGACACGCACGCACAAACACCACTAGATGAGACGAATAACGAGCCGTAACAGACATTTAGAACAAGGACAAAAGTCCGTTATACAACCTACATACATACATACATACATACATACATACATATGGTCCGTTTATAATCTTTCTATATAACTATAAAAGTGAAAGTGTCTGTCTGTGTGTGTGTCTATCTGTTTACATTTCCCTATACAATAACTCTGTCAATTTTCAGTCTACACACTCGAAAATTGATATACAGAGTATTGAGATTTGGGAAAAAACTTTGTAATCCGTTTTCGGCCATGCACGATTCAACTATAAACACGTACGTTTTAGCTAGTAAAGAAATAAACGGTCATATAACACCCACTGTACAATATATATACAATGGCGCCAAATAGAAAGTCTGCACTTTTTTTCAAAAACTGCAAATTTAAGCTTAATTGAATATAACTGCTTAAACAACCTATAGCTCATTTGATTCGCCTTTTGTTTCTCTATAATATAAACCTAAACAGGTAAAATTATAGAGGAATAAAAGGCGAAATGAATGAGCTATAGGTTGTTTAAACGGTTACACTAAATTTAGCTTCAATTTGCGGTTTTTGGAAAAATGAAAAGTGTATATATATGTGTGTTACATATATATATACATATATATACACACATATATATATATTTGATATAAAGCTGAACGTCTGTGTGTGTGTGTGTGTGCGTGTGTGCGTGTGTGTGTGTGTGTGTATGTGTGTGTGTGTGTGTGTGTGGTCACGAATAGGCTCCTTTATGATTAAATATTAAAAAAAAAACTGATTACATATAATGTATAGAAGATGTATCTAGGATCAGGAATGGGTATGTTTAATCTGGCAGAACGGTGTGTTCATAAAAATTGTGGGGTCTGCGTTCGCGCCTTGCCCCCAAAGTATGGAAAAAAAAAATGAAAAAAAAAAAAACGTTTACAAGTGTTTTTGATATAGATGTACATAATAATACTTTCATGAGTATGTTTCAACTTAAATAGTGATTGGCATAATAAAATTGTGGAGTCTGCGTTCGCGCCTGGCCTCCATAGAATGGAAACAGGCACAAACTTTAATAAAGACTTTTCATATTTATCTTCGTAAGTATTCTTTGATAATCATGTTTCAGTTTGAAGAAATATGGTATAATAAAATTATGGGGGTGTTCGTTCGCACCTGACCTCCATAGAATGGAAATATGTCACAAAGTTTAACAAGGTTTTTTAATATAGATCCACAGAATATTGTGATAAGTGTTTCAGTGTGAACAGGTATGGTGTAATAAATCATGGGGTTTATCTATTTTATTTTTACTTTCATCATATTTTGCTTTGGTTTTGATACCCCCAAATCCGAAGCTATCTCTTTACAACCCTTCCTTTTCATAACCTATCATACTTTCATAAATCAGAGTCCATTGTGTGTAGGCTGTTTTTGAACCCAGTCAACGACGGGTACTTTTGCTAGTATATATATATATATATATATGTGTGTGAAATTGTCTGTGTGTGTAAATTTCCCTACCAAACGACTGAGTCAATTTTCAGTCTACAGACACTAAATTTGACATAAGGGTTATTGAGATTTGGAAAATGTTTTTAATCTTTTTTCGGCCACAAATTTGGGTGTCAAGGAGTCAAAGTTTAGCGATTTGACCTTTAAAAACTCTACCAAACTCCTCCGCCAATTTTGGGTCTTAACACTTGAAATTTTAGATGTAGGTTCCTTGGATATGGATCAAGCTTTTAATGGAATTTGAGCCCAAAATAATAAATTTTAATGGGTAAAAATCGGAGTCAAATTAAAAAAAAATTGACCTTTGCGGTCTCTATCAAATTACTCAGCCAAATTTTGGTCTAAATATTTGAAATGTAACATAAAGTGTATTCAGACAAAGGGCAACCTTTTAAATCGGTATAGACCGAAAATTAGGCTGCCAAGGGGTCAAAGTCGGGCACCCAGGATAGTCATACATAAACATCATCTGAAAGCGATAATGGCAGGTCATCTAGGCATAGCGACAAATGATTATCCAAAATATATAATAATTTGTGTTTTGTGTATTGATATTCATATTAAAACCCTTTTCTCTATTTAAAAAGAAAATACAACTTTGTTATATATAGGTCGTGAAATTGCATTCATCTGCAAAAGATCTAGCTAATTTGTATATACTTTTAAACATTCATTTTAATTAATTCCTTATTATTTTTTTTCGGTTTTCTTTTGGGATGATCATCTTTAACTAACTATTACGTGTAATTATATTCATGCAGATATTCTATATGATTTATAATTGCGTAACACAAACCTCTTTCTATATATATATATATATATATATATATATATATATGCGTATATTATTTTTGTTTAGAACATTTTGCCTACCAAACTCCTCTCTCAGTTTTTGGTCTACATACATGAAACTTAATATATAGCGTATTCGGACCTATGCGAAACTTTATATTAGTGTTTTAGCCGGGGAAAATCAGTACAAAAGGTGCAAAATTAAAAAAAATATGCAGTTTGCCAGGTGAAGGTCGAACTACGGCATTACGAATATGCATGCGTAACGTAATATCTGTTGGCTCATGTTAGCCTTGCAGCAAATATATCTTCGAGCTCAGATATTAAAGTAAAGAGAAAAAGTCAATCGTAAGCTAAACGTTTTGGTTTCGATTCTCGTTGTTGGTGCACGAGTGATTTTTTTTTTAATTTTAAATCATTGAAATCATTTTAAATCATTTAAATATTGTGTCCACTATAATATAATAATAAATATGAAATCTACATTAATCAAAATATCATATTTAAGCGTATTTTATGACCGGGCAATGTCGGGCGGCCTGCTAGTATTATAATAAAGCCAACTTTTGAATTCAGCTTTTTTGATCAGAAGTGTATCCTTTTTAATTTGGAGTTCGACTATTTTAACTCGGAGATAAAATGTGTAGTTTACTCTTATCGCGTAATCTACCAATATACAGGGTGAACCAAATGGAGAAGAACAGTACGGTTTTATATATCAGTTATATTAAGGAAATCCTCCAGTTTTACGTATTTGTGATCTCTGAATAAATGCATTTATTTTTGCTGTCCATCTACTTTTGGCTCACCAGTTATATTTTTCATGTTTTTTCTATGTGTTAAGAACAACGCTGATCCTGGATATGACCTTAAATTATATCCGATGCTAAGGCCCCAGCTTGCGGACTTTGGGGAGTGTGGAACCACCTTTTAATTGTCATTGCCCCCAGGCCTACTCTGACCCGGAGTTGTAGTACCTGTTAGGGTCCCAATTATGGGTTAAATAGAAACCGACTTGAAATTAAAAAAACAAAAACAAAAAAAAACAACAATATATTCTATTAAAAGTTGTCTTCAAAATGACTGGGTTCGGCATTAAATAACCTGAAAAGGGTTGATATGCCGTAAAACAAAAAACAACCAACATTAGGACAATGCAGACAGTATATATTTTTTTGTTTCTGGTTTAAATTGGTTGGTTCGTCGGAGGTATTGGAGCCTATCCGGAAAATGTGAACCGCCGGTTTAGAGAGAGAGAGAGAGAGAGAGAGAGAGAGAGAGAGAGAGAGAGAGAGAGAGAGAGAGAGAGAGAGAGAGAGAGCTTCTTTCTGGTCTGACGCGATAGCCATTGGACACCCCTGGGAACATCTGATGACCGCTTCGTTGTTGACTTAGACTCAGCATTTCATTTCCTGACGAAGATGGATCGCCGAAGACATAATGGACAACTCGCTACTCATTTTTCGGCAAATTTAAACCACACGGAAGACGTTTTTGTTTTTCATTTTTTTTTATGGTTTAAAAAAAAAATCGTCCTGAAATCTAATATATAAAACGTTTTATGTCTGTCTGTCTGTCTGACTCCATATTTCCAAACTCTATCTCTCCCGAAACTAAAAGTCGCTGAACGGTGCTAGGGGGTCTCAAACGATTTTTTTTATGAACCGTTCTTTCACGGGTCTTTAGCTGGTTAAAATAGTGTGTCACGTTGGTACGGTGGTAACGTCACCTGCTTTAAATGCTACTGTTTTGGTTTTGATTTCGATTCTAGCTGAGAGTACCCAAATATTTTTTTTTATGTTTGAAATCACGACTCTATAATAATATATACGAAATCTGGACAAATTAAAATATTATATTTTAGCGTATTTTACGACCTGGCAAAGCCGCCCCACCCCACCTCCGCTAGTCTAATACATAAAAGGCTATACGTCTGTCTGTCTGTCTGTATGTCTGTCCGTCTGTCTCTATCTTTTCTAAAACTAAAAGTCGCAGAGCGGCGGTAGGAGCGTCAAATGACTTGATTCTTTTTACGGTCGTTTTTTATATGTGTCTTTAGCCGGTTAAAATTATTTTTAAGAGGTCAAAAAGGGGTCAAAACTGAAAAATCCTAATACGTTTTGTACATTCATCCTAGTTTATTTTTAAATTCATATATATATATATATATATATATACATACATACATATATATATATATATATATATATACACACGTTTTATTTTTTATTACTGTATCTTTCTGTTAAGTTACATTATTGTTTCGACTACACAGCCATTTTTTTTGGCCGTCTGTAGCGTCCTCAGACTTTTACAGAAACCTTTTGTAAAAGTCTGAGGACGCTACAGACGGCTAAAAAAACGGCCGAGTAGCCGAAGCAATAATGTAACTTAACAGAAAGATACGGTAATAAAAAATAAAACGCATATTTGCTCTACAACAGTATTGAACACTTTCTTCAGTTTTTAATTACCATCTCCACTATATATATATATATATATATATATATATATATATATATATATATATATATATATATATATATATATATATATATATATATATAGTGGAGATGGTAATTAATAAAAACTGAAGAAAGTTCTTATATATATATATATATATATATATATATATATATATATATATAGAGAGAGAGAGAGAGAGAGAGAGAGAGAGTGAGAGAAACAATATTTTGCTAAATTTCAGTGACCACGTCTTTATTCATTTTATTCAAAATTTAACATATTCCATGTACGTTAAGGTCCGTTTCGTACCTGCATAAATATCCAGGATAATGCTCTGACGAACTGCAAACATTTGTACCTACTCGACCTGACTACCCCCGACAAACCCGACAAGCAACCAAGTCTCACCTCTTTACAGTAGAGACCCCTAGGTGTAAGAAAGCCTTTTGCTCCAATACTTCAAAGTAGCACTGTGCCTTTTTTTGGGGTGAAAATTGAAAAAAAAAGAAGAAAATATCCAGTTTTTTTTGTCTGTGCAGCTCTTAAGAAGGCCTATAATTCCTGTAATTTAGCGTACCGTATATATATATATATATATATATATATATATAAATATATATATATATATATATATATATGATGACGAATATGTTATTTGAACCTGAAGTGTAACAATTCGACCGATGAAGACTTTCAGATATGAAATGTCGCATTTTTTTAATTATCAAAGCCCAGAGGCCACTCGAGGATAAGGGTTAATGAGTGTACAGTAGTCAATAGGAAAATGTAGTAATCGTTAGTAATAGAAATTTAGTAAATTGGATTACTTCACGGGATGCCTCATTAAGAACTTGTTCACGTTGGACTTTCAGACGACCATATTGTTGTCAGTTGGAAAGCAGGAAAGCGGAACAGAGTTCCACAGACGTGCAGTTTTAAGAAAGAAGCTTTGTTTCATGGAATCTACGTAAGGAAATATAAAGGAACGATAGTCTTGTGGTGTTGCTGAAGGGGCCGTGTAAAAGCCGGAATAACGACGTGTCGGCGGAGAAAAACGAAAAACGGGAACGACGAAACGAAACAGTAAACACAAATAGAAATCGGTAAAAAAGATAGATAAGTTTTAAATGTTTACATAGTTTCGCTGAGTGGGACTTTGAAGAAGGGTGAGAGTGTAATTTTATATTGAAGGAAGTGTTGGCTAGGAAGAATGTTTGGGTGGCCGAATGAGAAGAAGAAGAAGAAGAAGAAGAAGAAGAAGAAGGAGAAAAAGGAGAATAAGAATAAGAAGAAGAAGAAGAAGAAGAAAGAGAAGAAGAAAAAAAAAGAATCTGTATATCAATTAAGTTGCATAAAAAACTTATCGCGTATGTGTGTTTCTCTAGCGTCATAAACATTGCATTATAATTTTGTGTATATTTATTTAAATTAAATGTACAATGATGCAAAAAAATAGATAAAATTAAAAAATAAATAAATAGATAAAACTAAAAAAAATAAAACTAAAAAATAAATAGATAAAACTAAAAAAACTAAAACTAAAAAATAAATAGATAAAACTAAAAAATAAATAAATAGATAAAACTAAAAAAATAAAAAATAGATAAAACTAAAAAAATAAATAGATAAAACTAAAAAAATAGATAAAACTAAAAATAAATAAATAAATAGATAAAACTAAAAAATAAAACTTAAAAATAAATAGATAAAACTAAAAAAATAAAAAATAGATAAAACTAAAAAAATAAAAAATAGATAAAACTAAAAAAAAATAGATAAAACTAAAAAAATAAAAAATAGATAAAACTAAAAAAATAAAAAATAGATAAAACTAAAAAAATAAAAAATAGATAAAACTAAAAAAAATAGATAAAACTAAAAAAATAAAAAATAGATAAAACTAAAAAAATAAAAAATAGATAAAACTAAAAAAAAATAGATAAAACTAAAAAAATAAAAAATAGATAAAA
>NC_136518.1:9790843-9805843 GCF_053919585.1 Euprymna scolopes | reverse complement strand
TTAACGATCGAAGCTTTTACAAAAAAATAAACCCAGACGCCATTTTCTTTTTTAGTAACACTCTTTAGAGTAAGGAAAACGAAGTGTGTGAGAGAGAGAGACACAAACAGATATATATATATATATATATATATATATATATATATATATATATATATATATATATAGAGAGAGAGAGAGAGAGAGAGAGAGAAACGTTAACTTTTTCACCCCGAAATCGACAATTTTCGACAGGGGGGGTCAACAACGCATATGCGTCAGATGACGTCATGACGTCGTGACCTGATTTACTTGAAATAGTTGAAAAACCGAACAAATTTCATATACGTCGCTTTAGCTAAGGTAGTTAAGGCCTTGGTTCATTACCGAAAAGTTTTGGGTTCGAGTCGTGGTGTGAGATTTTTTTTTTTCGATTTTTTAAATTTAAATATTGAACCCTGTATTTTTAAAGCCATTTTTCACGTAACGTTCGTTTTCCTGTTTTTTTTTTTTTTTTTACTTCGCTTATTCTTAGCGACACCCCAAAACACCCGGGTACCCACCGATTTTTCAAATTTTGATATCGAAACAGGCTTATTTAAGCCATTTTCACGTGTTCGTTTTCTGTTGTCATCGTTCGTTTGCCTTACGTTAGTTTTTTTTTGTGTTTTTTTCGATGTTTTGATTACCCCCCCGCTTAATTAAAACGTTGTTTTCTTTTCTTGCTTCGCTTATAACAATGCTTACATCGTCATCGTCGTCGTCGTAACGCTCGACGACTTTCAAACATCTTTCACTTATTCGCTTATAACAATGCTTCATTCTGGCTGGCCGATTTTATTTTCAAACTTCGCCTCAGGGCTTCAGCTTCGATCCTACCCCCCGGTTTCTTTTTTATTTAACACCACACACACCTACAAACACCCGGGCAATGCCAGGTACCCCTCACTAGAATATATATAAAAGCGAAAATGCGTGTATGTATGTATGTATGTTCGCTTTTTGTGTATGTCTGCAAAAGGCTTTTTTCGTCGGCCTTCTCGCTCGGCTCGCTTCTTCTTAAAACTTCAAAGGTTCGGGGTTCAAGCCCACTTTCTTACTAAAACTTTTGTTTTCTTTTACACCTCCAAACCCTCAGCGAACGTTTTTTTTTAAACAGGGTTGTTTGGATCACCCCCCCCCCAAAAAAAAACACACATCTACAAACACTCGGGCCAAGTCGGGTAGCCCCCGCTAAATAAATAGATAAAACTAAATAAATAGATAAAACTAAATAAATAGATAAAACTAAATAAATAGATAAAACTAAAAAAAATAGATAAAACTAAAATAAATAAATAAAAAATAGATAAAACTAAAAATAAATAAATAAAAAAATAGATAAAACTAAAAAAAAAACTGTTTACATAACTGGGCGTTCATAGCAAATTATTCTGCATAACACGAAAAGTTTCGCCTAAATACAGTTACATCGAAATGTTGCAGCACTTATGACCCCAGAATCATGTCATGTACTTCTGTAACATACTTTGGTTAATTAATACTGTGTTTGCCTTGATTATTACTTGCCTGCAGGGTCACAACACATAGCATGGTGGCCCAAGCTGTCTCTATCTGGGACCAATGTCTTAATGTCTCACTCTCTTATTCTGATCTCTATAATTGTATATATCACTCAATTTAATAAATCCTCTCTTGAAAAAAAAAAACCCTGTGTGTTTCTGTGAGTTGATGTGAGGGTGATAATTAAGAGTTGCTAGCCATAGTGTGTATAACGGATTATATATACTTGGACGATGTGACATCAAACACATACAATCAATCAGAACTCCTCTTGTCCATCTAAGCAGGATAGAAGATCCCAACCTGCTTATATACCAACTCTCTGGTTTCTGATTTCAGTTTCATTAATTCTAGCTCAATTACTGATCAGACAGATTAGCACTAATGGATTCAATACGCTTGTTTATAAAACGTCCAGCTTGGACATAAGAATTACTTAATAAGTGTTGACATGCCGTAAAAATCCGACAACCATTTCAAATAGTGTATCAATGTTTGTAAAGAATCAAATAAAATAGTAATCTGTCGAACTTAAGCACTTTTCATTGGATAAAGGGTGTTGTAATGGAACACAAACAAATATTAGTATATGTCGGACTTTTAATATTCTGACATCATTTATATTATGTAATATTGTTCCTTTTTTTTTCTTTAACAATTTGGTACAGTAATAGATTTTCCCAAATATCAGTTTATCTAGTTGTTTTTTTTAACCCGACCCCACGAAAGGCAAGACTCACAAATCTGAACTTATACATATTATTGCATGCGCACACGCATGCACGTACGCACGTACACACACGTATATACACACATTCCAAAATGAAATCCACCATAGTGCATTTAGTTCTTCCTCTTTTTCTGTATTGACGAAGAGAGACAAACAATTCGGCTACTTCTACTCTTGCTGATTTGCCACCATTGTTTCAAAATCGATTGTGTCCAAATTTGTGAAGAGATGGTAAGGGAATAGAGACACACAAATAATTAAAATATTTACATCCATACAGATGCGGTGATAAAGAGAGAGAGAGAGAGAGAGAGAGAGAGAGAGAGAGAGAGAGAGAGGGGGGGGGAGGGAGAGACAGTGTGCGTGAGAGGAGAGATAGATACATACAGAGAAAAGCAAGAAAAAAAAAAGACAGAGGAGGGGGAAAAAGGAAGAAAAAGAGGCACATATGGACTTAAATGAAGGGGAGAGAACTGCGAGAAAGAAGAAAAAATATAAGTGCATAAATAACAGAGAAAAAAGAGAAAGAGAGAGAGAGAAAGAGAGAGAGAGAGTCTGTGTATGTGTGTGTGTGTGTATGAGAGAGAGATAGAGAGAGAGAGAGAGAGAGAGTAGGAGAGAGGCGAGAAAAGAGAGAGCAAGTTGCATTTACAATGCTATCTCCGATTTCAATACGGGCGTGACATGACCTTTATTAAACGACAGACCCAAACAGTTTTTGCTAATGTGATCGACTTTTTTCAACACAAACTTTCAGCAGAATCGAATTTTCACTTCTAAATTCAAATAAGAGTGCCCACATCGCTCCACATCGCTCCACATCGCTCCACATCGCTAATATCTCTCCCCCTCTCTCTTTCTCTTTCTCTCTCTCTCTCACTCTCTCACTCTCTCTCTCTCTTTCTCTCTCTCTCTCTCTCTCTCTCTCTCTCTCTCTCTATATATATATATATATATATATATATATATATATATATATATACACATATCAGGTTGACAAGGAAGTTTTTTAACTTATAAATCTAGATGAACAACAGCTCAAACAAAAATTTATTGATCGAACTAAGCACCATCAGAATCAACCCACTTTTGTCAACGCAAAACAAAGTCTATTTATGCCAGTAACGTAAAAATCTTGTGTTCGGGGGCTGATGAAGTCGCTGAAGGCGTTTTTGATATCACTTTTTACGCAAAATGTTGTCGAAATGCTTAAAAAGATGTAGTCGGTAGTTGAGATGTCAGGAGAGTATGGCGGATGAGGCAGAATTTCGTAGCCCAATTCGTTCACTTCTGCAGGGTCATGCATTGTCGTGGAGGAGAATTGAGCTCTTTCTGATGCATTTCATCCATTTAATGGCACTACTTCACCACCGTAATGGTTTCGCCTGCATTCAAAAGACTATAATGGATGAGACCGTTTGCAGACCATCAAACAGTCAGACAGTCAGCATGACGTTCTTTTAGTGCAACTCTGGCTTCAGGAAGTGTCATGGAGCTCTATCGGTGTCTAACCACTGAGCTGTATATCGCCGGTTGTCGTAAAGAACCCACTTTCCATCGCAAGTTACAAACAGGTCGAGAAACGGGTCGTTCTTGTTGCGTAAAAGAAGGGAAGATGAAATTACATAACGGCTTTTCATTTGGTTGTCGTTCAATTCGTGAGGCACCCATTTATCAAGATTTTTGTCTTTCCAATCTCTCTCAAGTGGTTGGAAATCGTCGTATACGTTACGTCTAATTCAGAAGCAAGTTCTCGAACAGTTGGCTTCATTAAGGCTCTTAATTGACCATTGTCAACATCCGACAGCCAACCACTACGCTCATTATCTTCAAGACTCGTCGCCGCCACGAAATTTCTTAAACCACCATTGTGCTGTGCGTTCAGTAGTGGTTCCTGTGCCAGACGTTTTATTTATATGGCGAGCTGTTTCATCAACTTTTCGGCCTAGTTTGAATTTAAAAAAGAAAATCTTGTCGAATTTTCTGTTTTTTCATCTTGTATTCTGAAAAGAAGACATAATTGTTCTAAAACGATTGTAATTTAAACGATTAGACAGAAAGAAAAATGTTCATTAAAATAATATATAAAGTAAAGGTATTATAACGAAAACTTATTTGAAAATAAATGGAATGTGTTCTGATGAACTCATTGCACTTGTGCCCCCCTCGATGTACATATGCCTGACAAACCCTCTTAGTAACAAAATCACACCCCTTCACTGTTGAGGTCCCTAAATGTTAGAAATTATATTCTACTCTGATAGCTTTTTCCATAGAACGACTAAACTGTGGACTTCCCTTCATGTTACATGCTTTTCAAACTGTACTGACATGCAGAAGTTCAAATACAACGTAAACTAACATATCTTTATCTTTCTTAGGCATGGTCCCAATTAATAGAACCTTAAGTCCAAGTGGCAATGTGCCTTGTTTGGGGTGAATGTGAGTAAAAAAAAACAAACAAAAAAAATAAGTGAAGCATGCAGTGTTCCCCGTGAGGGCACAGTGAACGAGGCATAAAAGTTCAGCATTTACCCATCCCCCCGCCATTTAGCGCTAAAAGTCCCCAATAACTAAACATATTTAAATTTGAGTTCAGCACCATGCAAAACTGCTAAATAGACATACACGGAAAATTTTGGACAAATATGGTAAAATAGTCCCAAAAATGAAATGTTTTTATTAACCCTAAAAGAGCACTGGGGCACACCCAAGAATTATCAAGAAGTATAGACAAACAAAATTATAAAGAAATCAGTTAGTTACAACTTTTTAGAAAGTTTTATAAAAATCCAAGGCATCAATTTTTTTTTAAGCACAAAAGTGAAAATTTTAGCCATTTTTAACGCGAAAGGCACCCCTAGGGGGACAAGCGGAGTTTTCCCGGAAAATCCGCTCTGTTACTTTTTTACTCATATCATGTTTAATGTTTGTGCAAAATTTCAACAAAATCCAAGGCGTAGTTATTGAGAAAAGTGCGGACAGACGAACGGACAAGGGTAAATTATAGGTCCACCCTCCTTTTGTCGGGGGACCAAGAAGAAGAAGAAGAAGAAGAAGAAGAAGAAGAAGAAGAAGAAAAAACATCATTTGAAATCAAAATTAAAAATTCCACAAGAACTTTGTTCTCAACTTCATACAAAATGGTAATTAGTGCAAAACTAATTCGATTCTAATGATGAAGCGTTTCCAATTTGTACCCCAAAAAGGGGGGGGGGGCATAGAAGTTCGGAGTATGCTTGAAAGTTAGATGATGATTGATTTAGTTTATGTTTTTTTTTTTCATCATTTTATTTATTTATTTATTTATTTAGGAGTACATTTGTTACTGTATTTATTTGTGTTTATATTTATTTATTTTGTGTGTTTCGTTTTTGGCGCACATCTGCCGCGGCCGATGGCGGCCGGAAAAATGCCGAGCTCCCTTTGTTGTCGGGTTGCGAGCGCTGCGGCTACAGGTGCAGCTGTAAAAGACACTTTCCTAACTAGGTGGGAGATTTATTGGTATGCGACGCAAACACGATATCTACTAGTTGAGTGACTGTTTAATTACTTAAACGCCCTCCCCCATCTCTCTCTTTCTATCTTTCTTTTTCTCTCTCTCTCCTCCTCCTAGCTCTCACTCACTAATTTGTTTCTTGAAGAGGAAACTGACACGGATCCATGCATCTTCAAAAGCGCGCTAAATAATTTGCCCTCGTGTTTCCTTGAAATACTTTTGGTTGCTAGAATTTTTGAAAAGTGTAATATTCTTCCTCCCCTCTCTCTCTTTTTTTTGTTTTTTTTTTACACAGTGATCATCACTTATCAAGGCCCGGAAGCCACTCAGGGATAAGGGTTATTGCAAGTACATTACGTTAGTGTGGAGATTTGATCAAGTGTTTACTTAAGGGAGCGGTTCATTAGGAATTTGTTAACATTGGACTTAAAGACATCCAAGTTGTAGTCCGGTGGGAAGCCGGCAGACGGAACAGAGTTCCACAGGCGTGCAGTTCTAAGAAAGAAGCTTTGTTCATGGAATCCACGTTTTGATTTAGGCACAGATATAGAGTGGGGGAAATTTTTCACAGTGGATTCAGCTAGACGGTGTTTTCCGTGAAAGATTGGCGAGGGGGGACCAGAGATTGGAGTTCAGACGAGCACCTGCCATGGAAATAACGATAAAACAAGGATAGGCTCCAACGTCTCTTCTGTGGGAGAGAGGTTGCAGGGTAGAGAAAAGGGCATCCCCCACTAAGCCACGAAGTCTATTTTGTACTCTATCAAGGCAGGATAGGCTGTTTTTAGCAGCTCCTGCCCAGATATGGCAACAGTATTCCATCCTTGGACGTACTTGGCTTTTATATATCCTCTCTCTTTTTTTTCTTCCTATCTGTCACTTACTCTCTCTTTTTCTCTCTCTCACACTTTTTATATTTTTTCTCTTTCGTTTTTTCCTTTTCTTCTTCTTTCTTTATCAGCCCCCTCTTTCTCTCTCTCTCTCTCGCTTTCTCTGCCCATCTCTATATCCTTCTCTACTATCTATCTCTATTTCTCTCTCCTTTTAGCCCCTCTTTCTCTTTCCTTTCTTTTTTCTCCCTCCTTCTCTTTCTCCACGCATGTCTGTTTCCCCTTTCTTTCTCCCCCATCTACATTCCTTCTCTCTTGTTCTCACTCTACATGGTGGCACGATAAAATTGTTGCGCTAGAAAAGACATGATTCCATTTCCGTTTGATGAAAACCGGTTTTCTTTTTCTTTTTTCTTTTTGTTGTAGACCATCTACTAGTTGGCCAGTCGTGTACAAAGCCCAAGAGCGATACAAGCCTTTTATCATGTCTGAAAGTGACACAATGTTCAACGAGCGAGATCAGAGATGCGCCTCTGTACGACTCATGCTCTCTATCGATCCAAGTTATGACAGCAAGACCATTGCCAGCACACTCAAAATGCATCGCTGGATTGCCACTTATAACAGAGACGTGCCCAGGGTGATGAAAACACGGTTTCCAGCTATGGTTATAGTCTATGATGAGGTTTCAAGTGAGGGCCACATCATGCCAGCGTACATCTTCAAAGGCGTCTTGAAAGTCAACACCAAAGCATACCTGGATGTGCTGAAGAGTGTGGTGATCCCTGGTGCAATCAGGTGGCCGCTGACAGACCCTGGTATGGCAGCAGAACTCGGCGCCGGCCCAAAAGTCCTAAGAGACCCATGCTTGGCTTTAGAAAGAGTACTACGACTTTGTACCCTTTCTCTCACTGACCTCCTCCTTCCCTGACCTGCACCCGTTGGACTCCTTCGTTTAATAATACGTTGAGAACATCACCAACATGACCTTCCACAATACCAAAGCCAGCCTGATTGCTGCCATCCGTCGAGTATTCGCCGAGCTCACGCCGGCGTTTGTGGAAAAGGCATGCTCACCGTTCCAGACCCGTGTCGAGGCGATGATGATTGAGGCTGAAGGCGGCTACATTGAATAGATGTCTGCTCTACTACATAATCAAGTTACGTGAATTGATTTTTTTTCAATAAAAGTTTTAAAATAAAGCTGTAGTGTTGTTTTCTTTAGGGCGACAATTTTATCGTTTCGCCTCCTATTTCTCTCTTTATTTTTCTTTCATTCTCTCTCTCTCTCTCTCTCTCTCGTTTTCTTTCTCTCTCGTTTTCTTTCTGACCCGTCACTTTTTTTGCAACCTTTCTCGATTTTTCTTTTTTTTTTTTTACTTTCTCTCTCTTTCTGCATATCATATCAATTTATTTATCTATATTTCTTTCTCTTTTTCCCTCTCTCCTTTCTTCTACCCTCTTTCTTTCCCCCTCCTATTCTGTCTGCCTGTCTTTCTCTCTCTGCATATTCCCTTTTCTTTCTTCATCTCATTCTCTCTCTCTCTGAGGTTTACTATTTGATGAAGGTAGAAGCCATTTGTATTCCTTTATTTGAATGAATCGACCTCGTATTCACATCTTCGATGGCATTTAAACAAACATATTGACCGATGTATCCTCCAGTCTTCTTTATAATTACAAGGTGCCTTAAATGCGTTTCCAGACAGGTGTGTGCTTCTGCTTTTGCGGTAATAATGGCTTGAATTTAAGCTTAAAATGCAAAAATCAAGTATCATGGTTCGATTGTGCTCTAAACACAAACGTTCTCCCATAATATCAAACGTGCTTCAAACGTGCTCTCATAATATTAAAGAACCTACTGTTGATTTTATATGTCGGGCCTTTCTGCTTGTGTGGTAATACAACGTCTCAAACGCACACGCTGTGTAAGGTGTTAACTTTGCGCAAAATCGCCCTTCTTCTTTAATCGGGTTATTTTAGTTATCGGGTATCGATACTTATCGAAGACATTCCGATACAAAACCTATTAAAGAACATTACCAGATACATGAGGTACATTTGTATGAAATTTGATAAAAATCGGCCCAGTCGTTTTGGAGTCTATAAGGAACAAACTCACACATATACAGAAAGTTTTTTTTTCATATATATGTATATGATGATGATTGCAACGCCTTGTCAGACGAGTGCCACTACCTCAGACACTTAAAGTCCATGAGCCCCAAAATGACATTTTTAAAGTCCTACCGGCGAATTCACACGCTAAAGCAGGCATGACACTGAAGACGGTCATTGAGATCAATTATTACATGCTTCCAACATGTCAAGCCTCTACGCGTCACAACCTTTCCATTGCCACAGGACCACTTTTATAGACAAATGTCTGAAGGAGTATCTATACACAGATGATGTTACATAGTCTTAGCTTTGTACGACAGCTAAGTCTCTCTCTCGGTTCAAAATGTTGAGATCCAGCAACAAGCAAGAGCAAGATAGTAAGCAACAAGTTAAACTGCAGACCAGCTTAATGCGGGTACTGGTCTTCCGCTTTATGGTTTTTAAAACCAGAGATTTGCTTCTCCTAGAAAGGTTGCCTTCACCACGGCTTACAGAAGCCCTCTCCACCCCAACACACACATACACACACACAAACACACCCGGTACTAGTTGGCCGTTGACCCCGAAAAAGGGTTTATTCGCCCTTTTAAAGGTCTTGTTTTTAATCCTTCAGGGAGACTAGCCACCCTCCTCACCAAACAAGTCCGATGGGAGAACCAGTTTAGTCGCTGGTGACCCGACCACACACACACACGCACACACACACACACACACACACACACACACACACACACACACACACACACACATATATATATATATATATATATATATATATACAGTAGAACCGCGGGATACGGTGGCCCAAGACATTTTTTTCTATTATACATAATATATATATATATATATATATATATATATATATATATATATATATATATATATATATATAGATTATATACATTTGATTATATACATGTGTATTATATACTGTATTTAGTTACTAATTTTTAATGCCGTATCCAGGGGTTCAACTGTAAAAGTAAAAAATTAAGGAAAAAATATCGGAATTGTGAATTTAGAACAGAATCAGTAATCGCATTGGAATCGGAAAAATTATCACGATCGTCCCATCACTAGTTAAGCCTTCACCCTCTCGTGGCCGTGTAATTCTGTCGATTATTTATGTTCGTCAACGGTCGTAATCCACCTTACTAGGAACAAATGCGTTTCTGTTAAGTCATTTAATCTTTGAGATTAGCAGCAAAAAAAAAACAATTCGGGCCCCACAGACGAAATGAATACCTCATCTTTAAAAGCAAAAAAAAAAAAAAAAAAAAATGTTACAATCGGGTAGGGGTATTCTAAACCCGAAAAATTAACTAAACGAAATCCGAATCGTTTCTTTAGATTTATCGGTTTACTTTTCTTTGTTTTCTTTTTTGTTGTTGCTCGCTTTTCGCAGTGTCAGACTGTCAGTGTCAAAATGGAGTCGTGCCAGTCCGATTTACGGGCGGGAAACATACAGGAGCCGTCACACGAAAACGAATGTTTCAAGTTCCGCCATTTTGTTGTTATTATTATTATTATTACCTCCCTTGTCTCAATAACTTTCTTTTTTTGGAAGGAGGGTGGACCTGTATATTACCCCTTGTCTGTTCGTCCGTTCGTCCATTCGTCTGTCCGTACTTTTCTCAATAACTACGCCTTAGATTTTTTCGAAATTTTGCACAAACATTAAACATGGTATGAGTAAAAAAGTATCAGAACAAATTTTCCGGGAAAACTCCGCTTGCCCCTCTAGGGGTGCCTTTCGGGTTAAAAATGGCTTAAATTGACACTTTTGTGATTATTAAAAAAATTAATGCCTTGGATTTTTATAAAACTTTCTGAAAAGTTGTAACTAACCGATTTCTATATAATTTTGTTTGTCTATACTTCGCGATAACTTTTGGGTGTGCCCCAGGGTCGTTTTTAGGGTTAATAAAAACACTCCATTTTTGGAACTATTTTACCATATTTGTCCAAAATTTTCTGTGTATGTCTATTTAGCAGTTTTGCATGGTGCTGAACTCAAATTGAAATATGTTAAGACCTTGGCGGATTTTGGGGGCTAAATGAGGAGGGCGCGCAAATGATAAACTTAGTCACTTCTTTTTTGCATGGTGCAGAACTCAAATTTACATATGTTAAGACCTAAAACTGCGTCGTTTGTTCATTTTCACCAGGATTTGACGTCCACTGAGGACTTTTGGCGCTGAATGGGAGGGGGATGCTGAACTTAGTCATTTTTTTATGCTTCATTCACTGTGCCCCCACGGGGGACCATGCATGCTTCACTTGTTTTATCTATAATCGCCGAGGGTCCGTACTCGGTATTCAATCCGACGGAGCTTAGGACTTCTTTGGCAACAAGAAGAGAAAAGGTTAGTATCTGTTCTGATATTACACTTTATATTTTCTGTTCTCGCTCAGTGGGCAGTGTTTAAATGTGGCGGCCATGGAAGAGCGCAAGAAAAACTTGGTGTAGACATTAGCAATAGTTTTATGAAATTGTTCATGTTAAAAATGACTAAAGTAGGAACAATTTCCATTTAAAATCCAGTTAGTGTTATGTATGTAAATTTGAGAAAAGCACGCTTGAAATTTGTCAAGATTAGTTGAATAAGCTAAATTAAAACAAAACAGCCACCGAATTTGACCTGCTGTCGTATTAACCTAAAAACGAAGCTCGAATTTTAACTCGAAATGATTCCTGATTTAATAATATTTATTATTATTACTAAATGGGACCTGTGGAAATTCCATAGCGGCAACTTCCACGTGTAATGTATTGCTGTTTAACATTCTGTGGACGGTCAGCGTGAATGGAGACCTCGCGATATTATTGTACCTATTTACTATGCCTCCCCACGGGACAGAGTTAGACACCAGGGTCGTTTTTTAACGTGGAGAAAAGGTACAAAAATAAAAATTGTCTCAGCCGTGAAGGATTTCTCCTCCACCGAAAGAGAACAAGAAATAGAAGTGCAGCATCTGAAGAACAGATACTACACTTTGATCTTGTCTGGATTTATTTGCTTCCCCACTGAGCAAATTAGGCACAAGGCCGTTTTTTTAATGTGGAGAGAGAGGAAGGGGGGAGGGAAAGGGGGATCCAGCTCCCGAGAGGTGGGAAATGGGAGCTGGATAGTAACTGTGGTCTGTAGGGTGATCCCTACATTGACCAAGTTCAGATATGTGGGGTTATCCCCACATATGGTCTTTGCTAGTCATAGCTAATCTTTGCTTGCAGCATCTGCCGGAACAGATGGTATTTATTTGCTCCCCCACCGAGCAAATAAGGCACAAGGCCGATTTTTAATGTGAGGAGTGAAGGGAGGGGGAAGGGAAAAAGGGGACCAGCTCCCGAGAGGTGGGAACTGGGAGCTGGTTAAAGGTCAGGCATGTGGGGTTGCCCCCACATCTGGTCTTTGCTAGTCCTAGCTAGTCATAGCTTGCAGTATCTGCCGGAACAGATGGTATTTATTTGCTCCCCCACCGAGCAAATTAGGTACAAGGCCGATTTTTAATGTGAGGAGTGAAGGGGAAATGGGGACCAGCTCCCCGGGGAGTAGGGGAGCTGGATAGTGACAATTGGTATGAAGGGTTGCCCCCACATTGACCAAGGTCTTATATGTGGGGTCGCCCCCACATATGGTCTTTGCTTGCAGTATCTGCCGGAACAGATGGTATTTATTTGCTCCCCCACCGAGCAAATTAGGCACAAGGCCGATTTTTAATGTGAGGAGTGAAGGGAGAGGGAAGGGAAAAAGGGGACCAGCTCCCGAAAGGTGGGAAATGGGAGCTGGTTAATGGTCAGGCATGTGGGGTTGCCCCCACATCTGGTCTTTGCTAGTCATAGCTAGTCATAGCTTGCAGTATCTGCCGGAACAGATGGTATTTATTTGCTCCCCCACCGAGCAAATTAGGCACAGGGCCGATTTTTAATGTGAGGAGTGAAGGGGAAATGGGGACCAGCTCCCCGGGGAGTAGGGGAGCTGGATAGTGACAATTGGTATGAAGGGTTGCCCCCACATTGACCAAGGTCTTATATGTGGGGTCGCCCCCACATATGGTCTTTGCTTGCAGTATCTGCCGGAACAGATGGTATTTATTTGCTCCCCCACCGAGCAAATTAGGCACAAGGCCGATTTTTAATGTGAGGAGTGAAGGGAGGGGGAAGGGAAAAAAGGGGACCAGCTCCCGAGAAGTGGGAAATGGGAGCTGGTTAATGGTCAGGCATGTGGGGTTGCCCCCACATCTGGTCTTTGCTAGTCCTAGCTAGTCATAGCTTGCAGTATCTGCCGGGACAGATGGTATTTATTTGCTCCCCCACCGAGCAAATTAGGCACAGGGCCGATTTTTAATGTGAGGAGTGAAGGGGAAATGGGGACCAGCTCCCCGGGGAGTAGGGGAGCTGGATAGTGACAATTGGTATGAAGGGTTGCCCCCACATTGACCAAGGTCTTATATGTGGGGTCGCCCCCACATATGGTCTTTGCTTGCAGTATCTGCCGGAACAGATGGTATTTATTTGCTCCCCCACCGAGCAAATTAGGCACAAGGCCGATTTTTAATGTGAGGAGTGAAGGGAGAGGGAAGGGAAAAAGGGGACCAGCTCCCGAAAGGTGGGAAATGGGAGCTGGTTAATGGTCAGGCATGTGGGGTTGCCCCCACATCTGGTCTTTGCTAGTCATAGCTAGTCATAGCTTGCAGTATCTGCCGGAACAGATGGTATTTATTTGCTCCCCCACCGAGCAAATTAGGCACAAGGCCGATTTTTAATGTGAGGAGTGAAGGGAGGGGGAAGGGAAAAAGGGGACCAGCTCCCGAGAGGTGGGAAATGGGAGCTGGTTAAAGGTCAGGCATGTGGGGTTACCCCCACATCTGGTCTTTGCTAGTCATAGCTAGTCATAGCTTGCAGTATCTGCCGGAACAGATGGTATTTATTTGCTCCCCCACTGAGCAAATTAGGCACAAGGCCGTTTTTAATGTGAGGTAAAAACCAGCTCCCCTAAAAGGGGTCACTCTGGTTACCAAAAATAATAATTGTCCCAGTATAGAGGGTTTCCCCTCCATTGACTGGTACAAATTATCTTAAGTGCAGTATCTGCCGGAACAGATACTACACTTTGATCTTGACCCGAAGGCCAAGAAACATAAGTGTATTATGATATTATTGTATCCCTTTTGTTAAAACTTAAAAGTATTTATCTAAATAATCTGGTTAATGTATTGTCAGAATATATCTGGTTATTACGGTTTATCTCCAATATCCTTATAAGGTGTCTGTGACGTATTTCCATTGTATGGCGCCCGGCTAGACGGAAACCCCTATACATTTGCATGCTAGCTAGAAAACCAAGAAAGTATACTTTAGTTACACATACGGCCCCAAAGCGACATCATTATTTTATTTTATTTATTTACATTTCGTCTTCAGTAATCGGGAGATCTTATTTATTAAAAAGGGGGATAGAAGGTGATAACATAATACGAACATTAAATTGGCGTATTTATATACTAATTTAATGTTTGTTGTATGTTATCACCTACTATCCTCTTTTATAATAATAAATAGAATCTACCGATCGAATAATTTATATTCTTGAAACCTTGACACGCGTACGTAATACTTCTACCGTACAACGCCGGCACAGGGGTCCTGCTAGTAAAAAAAACAAAAAAAAAACACAATATATAACCAGTTTTAATGCCTATGCTGAAGTTTTCTCGTGTTTTTCTGGAATATTTAAACCTTACCTGTCAGTAATTGGGAAATCTTTCTAGACTGAGGCAATTTTATTTTTCTTAGTATATTGCTAATCATCCGGACCGCATTTATCGGATATTACCGACAAGGGCTACTTCACAATCACGTTGACACACCGGTTCTCGCCAGATCACCAAAGTTAAGCGACGTCGAGCCTGGCCAGTACCAGATGGGTGACCATTTGAGAAGGCGAGGCGCTGTATGTACCGCGAGGTAAAGTACCGTGTTGGGAAACGGGCGTGGCCGATCTTTCTTTCTTGGGTAGATGGGCGACTCTTAAGCCGTGGTAGGCAACCATTCTAATGATAGCGTCACCATAAAAAATATGCTTGATAGCACTATGGACAAGACTTTACACTACAAACTTGTGTAGTGAGTTCAATCTCGGCTGCTGCCGCATGTTACATCTACGTTTAATACATGCAAGCTAGAGTTCACTCCCTTGAATTGACTTTGTGTCTAACCTTCAGGAAACGAAGTAAAGGGAAACAGTTCAATTCATCCATTTGCCACTTAGCGACAA
>NC_136518.1:9753343-9783343 GCF_053919585.1 Euprymna scolopes | reverse complement strand
GACCTTGTAAAACGCTGGCAACGTGAATTCAAACATGGCCGGAAGTCTATGGAAACAGCTCCCAGACCTGGTCGCCCCCCTCCTCCATTGATGAGGCATCTGTCCGTCAAGATGAGGCTGCCATTTTGGAAGATCGGCGCATTACTATTCGCCAAATAGCTGAAGATGTCAAGATTAGTACAGGATCTGTTGAAACTATCATTCATTACCATTTGCATATGCATAAGGTGTCTGCCAGATGGATTCCCAGATTGCTGACACCATTCCAGAAGCGAGAACGCGTCGAGTGAATTTGGAGATGTGCCAAGAAGATGAGTCAAAGTTTTTCAAAAGACTGATTACACAGGATGAAGCCTGGGTCCATCACTATGATCCTGCCCCATCCTCCTTACTCTCCTGACCTTGCACCCTCTGACTTTCACCCTTTCCCAGTCATGAAGTTGTTTTTGAAAGGAAAGCGTTTCCTAAATGATGTAACCTTGATTTCTAAAGTCACATCGTTGTTGGAGGATCAACCTGGAGTGTTCTACAAAAACGGTCTCCAGAGCTGCATCAAACGATGGAAGAAATGCATAACTTTGGGTTGTTCCTATGTAGAGAAAGACTAATACCTGTGCCAAGTTTCGTTGTTCTATTCCTATGGCAAGTGGGTCAGGGGCATTACTTATTGCACGCCCCTCGTATTATCCTCATCTTCATAGTTGTTGTTATTTCGCCACGTTTCGTCGAAATCACCTGAAGAAGCCCAGAGGATGATTTGGCCGAAACGTAGCGAAACAACAATAAAAACTATGAAGATGAGGATGAATCCGCAAAATAAAAAAAAAAGGATGAATACACAAATTGGTCGCAAATTGTAATCAACTAAACAAGTTACAAGCTCACTTAAATACCCCCGACAAACCCGACAAGCAGCAAAATCCCACCCCTATACAGTAAAGATCCCTAGATATTAGAAAACCTCCCATTCTCATAGTTTCTTCCCGAGAGCTGCTAGGCTTTGGAATTCTCTTCCGGGTCCCTGCTTTCCCAACTGTACTGACATGCAGAAGTTCAAATGTAATGTGAACAAACATCTTGCTGCTCAACTCAACTATATAGTATCCCTGCAACTTATGGCTCCGATAGTGCGCTGTGTCTTGTTTGGTGGGAAAATGGAATAAAACAAAAATATTATACGTAATTGTTTTTGATATTTTTCATGTGCAACTCTTTTAAACCCTCTCTAATATTCTAGATAGAAATTAGCGAAAGAGTGGTTCTCTTTTTTCAGCGTTGCTTCTTTTCTGCCTTTTTTTTTTAGCTACTTTCTATAGTCAATTCCTACATAACGTAATCAAATATGTAAATTAGACATCAAAATAACAAATCGTTTTTCTATCATATATCATATATAGTAATAGATCCCTGGGATACGCATTAAAAATTAGTAACAAAATACAGTACAATATCTAATACACATGTATATAATCAAATAACATTATAAATAACACTCTAAGGCAGGGCAAATACCGTAACCAGAGACCGGAAAAACAACGCATTCCATATTGTAATCTGAAAAAAAAAAAACAAAAAAAAAAAACGTATTCTAAGGCCACCGTATCCCGGGGTTCTACTGTAGTTACCTCTAGTATATATCTATAATGTCTGTCAATCTTTCGCTATTTTCTTATGAACCATTTTAATTTCCGTGAGTGTTCTTAAAGTTTCAAGCAAGAAACTGGCAGATGTATTTGCCGTATTCGTTCATGTAATCCGTCTGGATAAGGTAGTGAATATATGGTTTAGTAATTAATAAGTAATTTTATCAGGAACCACAACATGGTTATGGTATTAATAAATATAAATAAATAGCATTAATGGAATTAATAATTAATAATAGTCTTTATAATTATCATTCATAGTATGAATAATTAGTCTTTTTTAACAGTATTAATAATTAATACTTAGTATTAATAGTTTTGATAATTAGTATTCCTAGTATTTTAAATTGAAATTTTGTAAATGAGTAATCGAAACATCCGTTGGGTTCCTTCTCAACAATCACATCAATATTTGCCCCCCCCCTGTCTGTCTCTCTTCCCCCCTCTCTCTAAAGGATGAAAAACTAGTGTCTGTAGGTGTTTAATTATTATAGTAAAAAATTATGTCAGCCCATTTAAGAAACTCGTTTCTTATCGCTGAGCACTTTCAGTTGAATTAAGTCGGTCAATTTAGCTCTTATGCAAAGAGCATCATATAATGATTAGATCACTCTGACTGACGTCAAAAAGACATTTAAAAATAAAATCTTTAATTTCAACGGTATTTCACGCGGTTAATGGTAGCCAAATGAATATGGTCTTTGTTAATCAAGCCAGAGATGGCTCGTGTTGCCGGGTTCGAATCTATCGACAGGTGTTAATTGTGAAACGCTGCACTGAAGATTCCCGAAAGGACGAAATACTAGTGTCAGTAGGTATTTAATTATTATAGTATATATATATATATATATATATATATATATATATATATATATATATATATATATATATATATATAAACTAGCAAAAATATACCCTTGCAGTAAGTGGATGTTATAAGAGGCGCACGAAATATGACATTAACCTTTGACCTTCACCTTGAAAAATCGTGTGCACCATCCCTAGGTCGGAGAATATGAATATATACATATATTCATAAGTTTTGATTTCGGTTTTGATTCAAGCTGATGTACCCGATTCATAATATATATATATATTTTATTTTTGAAATCGCAACTTTATAATATGTAAAAATCGATAGAACATTAACTCTATAATAATGTATACGAAATCTGCAAGAATAAAAATCTCATATTTAAACGTACTTCATAATCGGGCTATACCGGGAATCCCTGCTAGCTTAGATAAATACTTTTGCAGTTTTAACAAAAGAGCGTCTCCATTTACGCTGAACGTCTACAGAACGCCAACATCAATAGATTACATATGAATGAGTCCCCTGTGGAATTTCCACAGGTCCCGTTGGTAGGGATGAAAACCTTTGTCTAATTCAAAATTATTATATCCGAAAAGATGCACCCCAAGAAGTGTTGTGAAGGAGATGTCCCTTTCTTTTCCCTGCAACCTCTTTCTCATAGAAGAGACGTTGCGAGCCAGTCTCTGCTTTATCCTTATTTTCGTGGCAAGTGCTTGTCTGAGCTCCAATCTATGGCCCCCTTCGCCAAACATTCACGAAAAGCAATCGTCTATAAATAATTTCCTCCACTCTTTATCTGTGCCTAAACCTAAATGTAGATTCCATGAACAAGGCTTTCTTTCTGCACACCTGTCGAACTGTCTTCCGTTTACCTGCTTTCCAGCTGACTACAATATGGCCGTCTTCAAGTCCAACGTAAACAAGTTCTTTATGAGCCGTTCCCCTTAAGTAATCCAATTTACCAAATTTACACTTCTAACGATTACTATATTGTCCTTTTGACGATTGTACACTCTTTAATCCTTATACTCGAGTGGCGTCTGGGCCTTTATAAGTGGTGATTCCCTTGTAAAAAAAAACTACTAAAATAAGATTAGTAGTTTAAAATAATACAAATTATAAACCGATTATCTAAAAAAAAATTCCGAAACGAAATTCGAACGCGTTATCAAACAAATTATATCAGCAACCCAATACCAATCTATTCATTTCGATGGCAGCGAAAGTAAGGAATGTCGGCGGCGATCAAAAGCAAAAGAAATAGTTCTTCGACTGTTTTGGGTAACGGTTGTTCCAACTCTCGCGTTTTTCCAGCGTTCTTTCTTGTTAGTCTCAAAGGCGGTCGCCATTTTGTTTTTCTGTTTAGCCGTTGTTTATGTCGAAATTCGAAGCATTGGGACGGGGGCGCATTGTTCTTTTGCAGAGCTGAGAAGATTGCCCGACGTTCGTCTCAATTTACAGGCGGTTTTACATATTATATGACAAACTTAATGTTTGTCGAAAACGGAAAACAAAGCTCTTATCTCCGTTCCACCTTCAAAAAGAAAAGTAAATACAAAATGGAAATAAAATAACACAAGTAATCTGTGATGGAGTTTTCCGCTAAAAAAAATGTTTAATGTTGTAAAGAATTCAACTTGTCGTCTGCAATCAATCAGTTTTACTGATTAGCAATTTTGAAAAAATAAAATGATAAGAAAGGACTTTATCTGTGTATCTATCTCTATCTCTCTATCTCTCTCTCTCTCTCTCTCTCTCTCTCTCTCTCTATATATATATATATATATATATATATATATATATATCTGTTTATCTATCAACTCATCTATCTATCTTCTAAATCTCTCTCTCTCTCTCTCTCTCTCTCTCTCTCTCTATCTATCTAGCTAGCTATCTATCTAGCTAGCTAACTTCTTATTTATGTATGAATTTATTAGTCTTGGGACGATTATTCAGAATTGGAATCAGGAATCGGAAAATCGGAACGTTTGGTGCTATCGGAATCGGTATCGTAATCGGTATCGGAATCGGAAAAATATGTCCCTATTTTCTGATGCCAAAAATGATTCCTATATCTACTTAAAAAAAATCCCCCAAACAAAATCTTCCATTGCTGGTAGTACTAATTAAAAGAATAAATATTTATTAATTTTAAACTACCAGTAAAACTAAAATCTATCGATCACCTGCACAAGTGTGTTTTTATGATTGATAAAATATCTACACATTTATCACATGTTTTTACTGTAACGCTAAAAAAAAAACAAAAAAAAACAACAACTTTATAATTAAATACTTCGTTAAATGTTACATGCATCGGGAAAAATATTGAAATTGTCCCATTACTAGTATTTACGGGTGCATGTATTTTTTAAATTACACTTCCATCTCAAACAAGGCACAGTGCAACTTTGATGTAGGGGGCTACTATCAGGGACATAATTTGCAGGGATACTATGTAGGGAGTTAAGCTGCAAGATGTCTGTTCACATTACACTTGAACTTCTGCATGTCAGTACAGTTGGGGAAGCAGGAACCCGGAATGGAATTACAGAGTTTAGCAGTTCTGGGGAAGAAACTATGAAAGTAGAAGCCCTTCTTATATCTAGAGATTTCTACTATGTAGGGGCGGGACTTTGCTGCTAGTCGGTTTTGACGGGGTATTTACGTCGAGGGTGTACAATGGCTTGTAGTTTATCGGAGCATCCGCCATAAGGGATGCAACATTTTATCGATGGGGCAGAGGCTGAAGCTTAGATGACAATTCAGAACCTATCAGATTGACGACTCTTTTTTTGAACCCTGTGCAGGATTAAGAGACTAGCAGCAGATGCACCAGCCCAAATGTGACAACAATACTCCATACACTGGCGAATGGCTGCCTTATAGAGGTACAGGATACATTCAGGCGTAAGTAACTTTTTAGCGTAGTAGAGAGAGCCCACCCTTCGGGGTTTGGCCTTCCGGCCAAGATAAAAGAAAAAATGAAATTTAGCAGGTGAAGGTCGAACGAGAGAATTACAAATATGCATGCGTGACGTAATAGCTATTGGTTTATGTTTTAATTTTTAGCCTTGCAGCAAACATGTTTTTATAGTTCAGATATTAACGTCAGAGGAAAAATAAATCGTAAACTAAACATTTTGATTTCGATTCTCGTTGGTGGTGCACGAGTCATTTTTTAAAAACTTTTTAAATCATTACTATATATTGGGTCCAATAAGATATAATAAATACGAAATCTGCATTAATAAAAATATCATATTTAAGCGTATTTTGTGACCTATGTCAGGTGGCCTACTAGTGTATGTATGTATGTATATATAATATATATATATATATATATATATATATATATATATATATATATATATATATATATATAAGTGAACGTGTCTGTGTGTCTGTGTACATTTCCCTACGCAATAACGCTGTCAATTTTTAATCTACAGGCTCGAAATTTGATATACAGGGTACTGAGATTTGGAAAGATCTTTGTGATCGGTTTTCGGCCAGAAAGCCGGCTGTTAAGGGTCAAAGTTCAACGATTTGACCTTTGAGAACTCTACCAAACTCCTCTGAAAATTTTTGGTCGAATCACTTGAAATTTTAGATATAGATTCCTTGGACATAGATCTAACTTAATAACTTGATTAGAGCCCAAAACAATAAATTTCCAGGGGTCATAATAGGGGTCAAAGTTAAACAAATTGACCGTTTTTTTTTTTTTTGCTCAGCATACACCTCCAAACACCCGGACAACGCTGGGCGCCCATGCTAGTAAATATATATAGAAAGAGGTTTGTGTTTACTATAACCTTTATACGCGAATATAAATCATGTAGAATATCTGCATGAAAATAATTACACGTAATTGTTAACTAAAGATTATCATCCCGTAAGAAAACAAAAAAAACAAAATAACAAAAACAAAAAAAAACCTAATGGGGAATTAATTAAAATGAATGTTTAAAAGAATATATAAATTAGCTAGATCTTTTGCTAGTAAATAAAATTCCACGACCCATATATAACAAAGTAATATTTCCTTTAAAATAAACAGAGGAAAGGCTCGCCTTTCTCTTTCTTGGCCTTCTGGATGGGATCAAGGTGTAGTGTCTGTTTATGATGCTTTACTCAAGTTAATTGGTCCCTGGTCAATGTAGGGAGACCCTTCATGCTTACATGAATTTACAATTTTTGGATAATGCCAGCGTGCCCCCTTTTTGCCCTTGTTTTATGGGAGCTGCCCTTCCCCCCCCCTATTAAAAACGACCTTCTGTCACATTTGCTTTCGTGGGGAGGCAAATAAATACCTAAATAAATAGAAAAAAGGGGTTTAATAGGAATATCAATACCCCCCCCCCACAACAAAAATGTATAAGAGTATAGATGACTGTGTGAGTGTGCACTTTTCTTGTATTTATTTGCTTCCCCACCAAAGCAAATTAGGCACAAGGCCATTTTTAATGTGGGGTAAAAACCAGCTCCCCTAAAAGTAGGCAAAAAGGGGGCACTCTGGTTACCAAAAATAATAATTGTCCCAGTATAGAGGGTTTCCCCTCCATTGACTGGTACAAATTATCTTAAGTGCAGCATCTTAAGAATAGATGGTATTTATTTGCTCTCCCACCGAGCAAATTAGGCACAAGGCCTATTTTTTATGTGAGGAGTGAAGGGGAAATGGGGACCAACTCCCCGGGGAGTAGGGGAGTTGGATAGTGACAATTGGTATGAAGGGTTGCCCCTACATTGACCAAGGTCTTATATGTGAGGTTGCCCACACATATGGTCTTTGCTTGCAGTATCTGCCAGAACAGATGGTATTTATTTGCTCCCCCACCGAGCAAATTAGGCACAAGGCCAATTTTTAATGTGAGTAGTGAAGGGAGGGGAAAGGGAAAAAGAGGACCAGCTCCCGAGAGGTGGGAAATGGGAGCTGGTTAATGGTCAGGCATGTGGGGCCGCCCCCACATCTGGTCCTTGCTAGTCATAGCTTGCAGTATCTGCCAGAACAGATGGTATTTATTTGCTCCCCCACCGAGCAAATTAGGCACAAGGCCGATTTTTAATGTGAGGAGTGAAGGGAGGGGGAAGGGAAAAAGGGGACCAGCTCCCGAGAGGTCGGAAATGGGAGCTGGTTAAAGGTCAGGCATGTGGGGTTGCCCCCACATCTGGTCTTTGCTAGTCATAGCTAGTCATAGCTTGCAGTATCTGCCAGAACAGATGGTATTTATTTGCTCCCCCACTGAGCAAATTAGGCACAGGGCCGTTTTTAATGTGAGGTAAAAACCAGCTCCCCTAAAAGTAGGCAAAAAGGGGGCACTCTGGTTACCAAAAATAATAATTGTCCCAGTATAGAGGGTTTCCCCTCCATTGACTGGTACAAATTATCTTAAGTGCAGTATCTGCCGGAACAGATGCTACACTTTGATCCCGGCACGAAGGCCAAGAAGAACAGAAAATAGGCAAGCCTCTTTTTCTAAGTTGTTCAATAACTGTGTCCCATTTCTAACCGGAAGAACATGATTGCAATTTACGACAAAAATAAACAAACAGAAATAATCTGAGAATTCTTTCTCTTTCTCTTTGTTTTGTTTGATTATTAGCCGAGCTAACGGAATATAAATTTGCGTTTATATCCGATTCAATCAAACGTAAAAAATAATTAACTGTATCGATTACCCAACTAAATAAATTAATTAAGAATCAAATTCAATTATCGTCGATGGAATTCTACTACTGCAGTCAATTTTCTATGCATTAATTATTATATAAAACATGAGTTTAGCAACGTTTGTGTCCTTCAGGGTTTCTTTCATATGTACCATAATTTATATATATATATATATATACATACACACACACACATATATATATATATATATATATATATATATATATATATATATATATATATATATATATATATTAAATGTACATTTAGTAAAAATAAAAAAATAAAAAACGGGAAAAGTGCTCACTACGTCCGTACTTAAATCATTGCAAAATTGTTCCAATAACAAAATCTCTCTCTCTCTCTCTCTCTCTCTCTCTCTCTCTCTCTATATATATATATATATATATATATATATATATATAATTTAAAGGGGGTTAGAACAGTAGTCTAAAGAGCACTGTGTATTTTAATGTGATAGTAAAATTACTAATTTAATTAAAATACAAGAAAAGAACAGTGCTCGTTGTAATTCAGATATATAATAAGCTCGATAGACAAATATCCTAGAGCTACTTTAATATTTAGTAATGTGATTGATAATTTAAAATGCAAATTAGAATTAGAAATTAAAAATCTGTTTCATAAGAAGGAGCACAACAAATTCATTAATTTGTACGATCGTTTCGGAAACGATGTTTTTAATGTGATAGACATTAAGCAACGGACAATAATTTTGACACGTAGTTTTTTTTAAACAAAGTCTCCTCATCAGCAAAAGTATTGGGTGGGTTTTTTATATGTAAAAGACACCATAAATAAACCTAGCGATTTTTAAGTAAAGGCAGATGTATCTTTTAATTGTTCGCCTTTTGAAAACTGTAATTATCGTCAAAGCATTAATTTGGATGTTGATTGTAGCATATAAATGTACGAAAATGAACTTGATCACAAAGTCACGGAGTCAAGTCACGGAAAACGGGACCATATATTTATTAAAAAAAAATAATTTAGTTTTAACACTTTTTGTGTTATTACGAAACATGTTTTTTTTATTTTGCTGACTATTTGGTCACTCCTGTCTTATGTCTCTCTATCCCCCCTCCCTCTCTCTTTCTGCTTGTGTTATTATTTATCTTTCTTTTTTTTTCTCATTTTCTTTCTGCTTGTGTTTTTATTCAGGGTAGGATGTGTCTTACATAAGAGCGACATCGAAATTGCAGATAACAGACACCTCTATGTTTCAAAACACGTACACACATGCAGTGGAAATAGCTTCAAAATAATGCCAATCTTCCAAACAGACAATTATTTTTATTTACTTACATAGGAAAAAAACTTTATAACTAAACAGAGCCTAATATAAACACACAAAAAAAGATGAAATGCAAGGCACACTCGCATGCACATACATATACACATACACACCCACATATAAATCAGAACCGACGCATTAAAACACACACACACACGCGCGCGTATACAACCACACACAGACATATCATCCCTGTCTCTAACGCAACACATTGAACAATACCAACCCTACTTAACCTCGAAACCAACAACACTAGGAAACACCTGGAACCGTAGTGTAATATCTGTTCCAACACCTCGCCCCCCCCCTCAGTCAGTGGAGGAGAAATCTCTCATGACTGAGACAACTATCATCCCTTCTATCATCCCTTCTCCCATACCAATACTCCTCCAAATGGACCCTCCCCTCTGGGGAACGAGATTTTCTCCACACTAGGAATCGATCCTGGGTCTGGCTATACCCACATGGGGAGACAAATAAATAGAAACATTAAAAAATCCCCTACATATATTTATAAATACACCTCTTTATCTAAACAAACATAATATTAAGAATACCCGAACAGTCTAAGACTGAAACGAAAACTCACAATACTAAAATCTAAGAATCCAAAAAATAAATATCAAAATTGAATGAAAACACCCCTACTTTTATTTCATAGGAGCTGCCCCCCCCCTCCTCACACATACACATTAGTAACGACCTTGGATCACAGTTACCTTCCTAGGGAAGCAAATAACTTTATAATACTATAAAACATTACACACATTTTTTAAACCAATAAAAGAAAACAAACACACACACACACATCCTACCCTAAATAAAAGCACAAGCAGAAAGAGAGAGAGAGAGAGAGAGAGAGAGAAAGAAAGAGAGAGAGAGAGAGAGAGCAGTGACCACCGCTTAATAAAACATTAATAAAAATTAAACATTCGAATGAAAAGTAGATTCATTTACACGTTTCCACCTCTCGGAAACATTTCAAATGAACTACGAAAATGTTCTTTTACATCTTTAACACATCTTGAATATATTCCAAGCATTTTAAATAATTTCTGAACAGGACGCTTCACATACGTCCGAAACGCGTTAAAAACGATTTCAATGATTTAAAAACATTATTACAATGATCTAAACATAATTTTCAATGTAAAACCAAGACACGGAATAATAAAATAATGTTAAAAAATACAAATTGTTGGTGACCACCCCTTATTGAAATATACATCTTTCTCTCGTTGGAATTTCTTAACCCATTACATACATATATATATATATATATATATATATATATATATATATATATATATATATATGGTTTCCGGAAAAGTCGTACCCGGAAAAGTCGTTCATTTCTTCTTAGTAAGAAAACTGGTCTATTATTGAATAAATATCGATTGAAAACACATTTTGAATAAGATATAGTTTTTAAAGGCGACTACGCACCCCATAATATTTTTAAAATTATATTTACTTGTTTATTATTGTTTAAAAATTTAACTTGATCACAGAGTCACGGAGTCAAGACACGAAAAACGAAATCATATATTTATTTTTAAAAAATTAACTTTTAACACTTTTTATGTTATTACGAAAAAAAAAAGAAATATATTATGAAAGAAAGCAAATATCTTATTCAATTCAAAAGAATTGATTTAATTTAAGCGTTATTCTTGTATTATTACAAAACAAAAACAGAAGACACTTCTTGTATTATCAAATATTAAATTATTATATGAACAATTTATTAAATTATTATGCTAGTGTTAAAACTAAATTAAGTATTTTGAATAAAATATTTGTTCTATTATTTGATAATATTTTTTTGTTGTTTAAAAGTCATTTGGGGGCATTTCTACAGTATGCATACAGCGACTCTTGTAAATGGGCAGTAGCTGTAATTTCTATTTGGTCATATAACGCGGAAAATAGATAACAAACAAGATTTTTTTTCTAAACAGAAAAATATTTGCAAACCAAAACATTTAATGTATAAAAATGTATCAATATATAATTGTAAAAAAAATTATTTAAAAGTTTGCGTAAGAAAATATAATTTTGATAAAAAAATTTTGTAATAGAAGCAAATATGATTTTTGTAATGGAAGCAAATATTACTTTATATGCTCACAGTTCTCTATTGTAATATATATATATATATATATATATATATATATATATATATATATATGCACACACACACACACACACACACACACACACACACATATATATATATATATAATGAATGAATGTAAAAGTTTATATTCCAAAGTTCATAACGTTGACCATCTTAAAATTTATTACTTTAATTCATTTGACATTTACAATTCTTGACATTATCTGTTTCGTGGCGCAAAATCAATCAATTAATTATTATATCAATCAGTGAATCTATTTTGCCCTTAACTCATCAGAAGAAATTGCAACTATAAATCCGTCAAAAGGAAATAAAGTGCGTTTTGACATGATTGAAAGAGAAGCTGTTAATATCTCGTGTTATGCTTCCATTTCTACAAAACAGATAATGTCGTAAATCGTAAATATCAACGGAATTAAAGGAATAAATTATAAGATGGTCAGCAGAATGAACTTTGGAATGTAGTCTTTCGTCATTCATTCAATATATTGTTCTGTAATTGCATTTAGCTTCTTAAATAAGGATTGGTATATTATTATAAGGAAATAAAGAATATTTCCACAGAAATATATATATATATATATATATATATATATATATATATATACATATATATATATATGTGTGTGTGTTTGTGTGTGTTTGTATTTGTGTGTGCGTGTGTTTGTATGTGTGTGTTTGTTTCTGTGTTTGTGTTTGTGTGTGTGTTTGTGTGTATGTGTGAGTTTGTGTGTGTGTGTTTGTGTGTGTTTGAGTGTGTGTTTGTATGTGTATATGTGTGTGTGTTTGTGTGTGTGCGTGTGTGTGTGTGTCTGTGTGTGTGTTTGTTTGTTTATTTGTGTGTGTTTGTGTGTGTTTATGTGTGTGTGTGTGTTTGCGCGCGCGCGCGCGTGTGTGTTTGTGTGTGTTTGTTTGCGTGTTTGTGTATAAGTATGTGTGTGTTTGTGTGTGTTTGTTTGTGTGTGTTTGTTTGTGCGTGTTTGTGTGCGTGTGTTTGTTTGTGTGTTTGTGTATAAGTATGTGTGTGGTTGTGTTTGTTTGTTTGTGTGTGTTTGTATGTGTGTTTGTATGTGTGTTTGTTTGTGTGTGTTTGCATGTGTGTTTGCTTGTGTGTGTTTGTATGAAGCATTTAGTTAATCCACATTCGTATTGTTTTATAAAATAAATTGCAAAATAAAAGCTTAATATTTATATTTTTATTTGCAGACTTTTAGATGAGCTATCAGTAACGCCGGTTTCAAACCCAATAATAGCAAACCGTTTTAGGCCCCATATCAAACTATTTTTAGCCGATCAATGTCATTTTTCTAAACCCGGTTTTAAATAGAGGAGATAAGTCGGCTGAAGAGAGATTGATATGGGGGCCTAAAATGGTTCCCTATAACAAGTTTTGAAGCAGACAGTACCGATAGCTCATTTAAACTTCTGAATATATATATATATATATATATATATATATATATATATATATATATATATATATATATATACTAGCATGAGTGATCTGCGTTACACGGGTGTTTGGAGGTGTATGCTGAGAAAAAAAAAATAAGGTCAATTTTTTTTAAATTTGACCCCTATTATGACCCCTTAACATTTATTGTTTTGGGTACAAATCAAGTTATTAAGTTAGATCCATGTCCAAGAAACCTATATCTAAAATTTCAAGTGTTTAGACCCCAAATTTTCGGAGGAGTTTGGTAGAGTTCTCAAAGGTCAAATCGTTAAACTTTGACCCCTTAACAGCCAAATTTCTGGCCGAAAACCGATCACAAAGATCTTCCCAATCTTTGATTTGATATACAGGGTACTGAGATTTGGGAAGATCTTTGTGATCGGTTTACAATTTTCCTAAATCTCAGTACGCTCTATATCAAATTTCGAGTCTGTAGACTGAAAATTGATAGAGTTATTGTGAAGGAAAATATACACAGACACACAGACACACAGACAGACACACAGACAGACACGTTCACCTATATATATATATATATATATATATATATATATATATATATATATATATATATATATATATATATATATAGGAGCCTCTCTGAAAGAGCCGGTGCCATTAAAGACTAGAGAAACATGAAACATGAAACATGATTCATTGTTGCTTGACATCTTGTCTAAAAACGCTAAACAAACGAGGGAAGAAAAAAAATGATAAACACGTCTTTAAAACGATTCTTTATCGGATTCTTCGCTGATTTGATCGCTTTTTCGTTTCCAGCGTGATTTATGCGTCGATAAACGGAACGCATAAGATGGGGCTGGGGCCAAGGGTTATTAAGGGTTTTTGATTTTGGCATCTACATGTATGAACACATTTTTAACGTCATTAAACAATGCGATATATATATATATATATATATATATATATATATATATATATATATATATATATATATATATACTAGCATTTCAGCACGGCGTTGCCAGGGTGTTTGGAGGTGTATGCTGAGCAAAAAAAAAAAAACAACAAAAAACAAAAACAAAAAAAAACGGTCAATGTTTTAAAAAATTTGACCTCTATTATGACCCCTTAACATTTTATGTTTTCGGCTCAAATCAAGTTATTAAATTAGATCCATGTCCAAGAAACCTATATCTAAAATTTCAAGCGTGTAGACCCCAAATTTTCGGAGGAGTTTGGTAGAGTTCTCAAAGGTCAAATCGTTGAACTTTGACCCCTTAACAGCCAAATTTCTGGCCGAAAACCAATCTCATAGATTTTCCCAAATCTCAGTACCTTGTATATTAAATTTCGAGTATGTAGACTAAAAATTGACAGAGCTATTGCGTATGGAAATGTACACAGACAGACAGACACGTTCACTTTTATATATATATATATATATATATATATATATATATATATACATATATATATATATATATATATATATATATATATATAAACTGTGTAGAAGGTCAGAAAAACATTGATACCGTCGGTTTTTAAGCCTAGTCTTAAAGGGACCAGTTAATGGGAAATAACAATATGGCTGATGAGAGCCTAACATTATTTACCATTAACTGGTCCCCATTATGTAAGGCTTGAAACCGACGGTACCAATGTTTTTCTGACCTTCTGTATATTTTTAAATGAATAAATATTAAGCTCTTAAATTGTAATTTTTTCTGTGTTATCTAGTGCTTTGATGGAACTTTTCCTTTAAAACAGTGAACACACACACACACACACACACACACACACACACACACACACACACACACACACTTGGCAAACATTCGCAACAAATACTGTCAATAATTTTCCTTTATCCATATCAGTGCTTAAAACCAGGCGAAAATGACGTGAGCAAAGTTTCATTCCTTGAACTGTCCGTCTGTGGAAATCAACAATACTATTGGGCTGCTTCATAGCTGACTATAACACGCTCGTTTCACACAACGTGAGAATAGTAGTAGGCCGAAATATCCAAATAAAACAAATAACCAACCCCCATCTAAAAAAAAAAAATATTCAGAAACGAAACACTATTTTACTTTTATTACCAGAAGCTATTTCGTTCGTCATGTTAAGACGCATTTTTTTTTCCTGCCAAAACTCTCGTTAATCCGCCATTTGTCTTGTTTTTATTCGTTTATTCATACAGATCCGGTTCTGTGGAAGCAATATAAGCATGTTTTTTTAATCACTTGTGCCGGGTAGGTGTGTCTTTGCTTACTCGGGTAGATGCGTTATCACCAGTGACACCCGCAAGAATAATGATGCTATTACCCATAACACGATCGACTGCACGGTTTTATTTTCAAATTTACAACATCGAATTTCAAATTTTAAAAAGTAAAGTTCAAATTAAAAAAGGTAAAGTTCAAATTAAACAACCTTTTCTTCCACATTAACAAGACAGCTTCAAATTAAAAAAATATGCACAAATGAAACAGATTCAGTTACACCTTATTATGTGTCTGTGGAACCTTCTTCCGATTGCCTGCTTTCCAACAGACTACAATCTGATTTTCTTCAAGTCCAATGTAAACAAGTTCTTGAGGAACCGCCCCCTCAAGTAATCCAATTTACAAAATTCCCTCTACTTATGTTTACTACGCTATGATCACATTGACTAATGTATACCCATTAACCTTTATCCTGCTCCTGAATATGACCTTAAACTATATCCGATGGTGAGGCCCCAGCTTGCGGGTTTTGGGGAGTGTGGAGCTATCCCTTAATTGCCCTTGCTCCCAGGTCCACTTTGACCCGGTTGGTAGTACCTGTTAGGGTCTCAACTATGAGTTGAATAGAAACCGACTTGAAAGAAAAATATATTCTATTTAAAAAAATTCTTTAAAATCACTGGATTCGGCATTAAATGACCTGAAAAGGGTTGATATGCCGTAACAAAAAACCAACCAACTAACAAATTAACCCTTATCCTAGAGTGGCCTCCGGGACTTGATAAGTGGTGATTCCTGTGTAAAAAAAAAAAAAGAAAACAGATCTGATAAGACCCAACTCCTTGTCCGTTCGTCCGTTCGTCCGTTCGCACTTTTCTCAATAACTAAGTCTTGGAATATTTTGAAATTTTGCACAAACATTAAACATGATATGAGTAAAATGTAACAGGACGGATTTTCCGGGAAAACTCTGGTTGCCCCCCCCCCCAAAGGGTGCCTTTCAGGTAAAAATGGCTAAAATTGACACTTTTGTGCTTATTAAAAAAAAAATTGATACTTTGGATTTTTATAAAACCTTCTGAAAAGTTGTAACTAACTGATTTCTATATAATTTTGTTTGTCTATACTTCGCGATAACTCTTAAATGTGTCCCAAAGGCTCATTTAGGGCTAAAAAAAAATCGCTCCATTTTTGGGACTATTTTGCCATATTTGTTCACAATTTTCTGTGTATGTCTATTTAGCAGTTTTGCATGGTGCTGAACTCAAATTTAAATATGTTAAGGACTTGGGGACTTTGGGGCTAAATGCTGGGGGGCGGGCGAAATGATGGACTTAGTCATTTCTTTTTTGGCATGGTGCAGTATTCAAATTTACGTAAGTTAAGGCCTAAAACTGCGTCGTTTGTTCATTTTCACCACGATTTGACGTCCCCTGGGAACTTTTGGCACTAAATGTGAGGGGGGGGGGCTAATGCTGAACTTAAGCATTTCTTTCATATCTCGTTCAGTGTGCACTCAAAGGAAACCATGCATGCTTCACTTGCTTTCCTATCAATTCCGGTGTTCTAGGTCAAATACTGTTTCTTTTCTATTAGGTTGGTGAAAAAATAATTTTTTTTTCGTCTAACTTCATGTTAAAAAACGATGTTATTTTTGCACCAACCTAATATATAAATAACCTTCCATCGAATATTATTCAGAAAATAAACATTTACGTTGATTACAGGATCCTCTATTATGGTATTGCTTTTCGCCCATCTTCACTGGATCAGTTAATGTATGCAGTTGATTTAGATCTTCACCTGGATTCTGTTATGAATTGGGGAATATATGTGTCTGTGTCGGTCGACACTAACCCTTCGTATATAATTGGCTTCCTCCAGAGGAGGAAGTTCCATGGGAGTCTGAAAATCACAAGCGGATCCCAGTCGCATGTGTATCCCCTTTAGGGGAGATGACGACGTTAGGTGTTTGCAACTCTTGCAGAAAGATATCAACGTCCTCCTACATACAGCGCCTAGTATTCCCAAATTGGTCAAATCACCGAAGTTAAGCAACGTTGAGACTGATTGGGGATTAATGAGCTGTTTCGTTTAATCATGTTAAAACTCAGCTATTGCCCTTCTGTGACGTGACCGTCCCAAGGAGCGGTAGACCTCCCCATTTGGAGGAGGTTAAGACTCCCGAAACGCTGGAGAATGCCGGACAACTATGCTTCTGTTATTTGTTAAGCATTATTGTATGCCCGGGTAGCAGCGGCCGACCCTGCTGAAAGGAAGAGTTAAGTTATGAATTTTATTATTTTTGTGAAACCGACATATAATTTTTTTTTGTTTGGTGGAAAACTGGCAACATATGTCACTGTGAGAATAGGTAACAGAAATCGAGGTTAGGAACTTAACCTTTTGGGGGCCTGAGAAATCGGCAGATCGCAGGCACACACGCAGGAAATCGAGAATTCTCCTGTGATGAGTAACCAGCGGTGATTGGTCTAGCCTATCCCATCATCTCACTACATAAACTGGTCCCTCTGCCAAAACCAGCCAATTGAAGCTGAGTTTTGAGCGAATCTAATCCTAATCAAAGAGTCGTCGCCATCCCTTCTCTATCCGTCCACCGCTACCGTCAAACTGAGAGTAACTAAATTTAATTGGGACTCAAGAGTTTTTGTTACAAATGAACAACTGAACGATTGTATATAAGTGTATATCATATTTTGTATAATCTAACTTGAATTAACCTAATAGAATAGAGATATGTGAGTCTGTCTTTCTTTTGTGTGCATGAAAATCTATTCACTTCCAGCGTGACAACGGCATATCAACCCGAGGGTGAGATCGACACTGACCGAATCTATCGATGAGATCGTGCTGCACAGAGAGAACACGGAGAATTTCCTGTCAAAGACAATCACGACGTGTATGTGACAAGGGATCCCTATTTAGGGATCGCTGAGGGCTCACACTTCACTCACAGATGTGTCCATTTTCTTTTCTGAGATTCTTATGGATAGCTATGCATTGCGAAATCGACTTTAAAACTTCTTGGTCTTTCTTTATTATGAAATCTTTCTCGGAGTTCATATATTAAATCTAGGCACCACCAAAACTGGGGGGGGGACAGGTAAGTACTTTTTGACGGACCGTCTTTTTAAAAATCTACCAAAAATCAGGTAATTATCCGATCAATACGAAATTTTCAGCGATTATTAAGAGAAGAATGAACTTTATAACGGTGTACTTATTTTTCATAAACAAGATTTATATATATATATATTTTTTACTTACAACCCCCCCTTGTTTTGAGGTGGTACAAATATGCTTAAAATAATCATCTGAAACTGAACACAACATATTGTGTTGTTGTAAGGGACAGAAATATAGATTTAAAAAAATTGTTTGCATACCTTATTTTGACGTCTGAATATCAGAACTTCGATTGTGTTTAATTATCCCGCTTTTGAGTTTTGAAGTGTGAAATTCGGTGAATATGTTAAGTAAAATAATTAATTTAAGTTAAGCAAAACAAACAAATTTTTTTTTAAATATTTATACGAAAAAAGCCATTTTAAAATTTTGATAAATAAATAAACAATTTTTTTTTTAGCGATCCGAATAATGCATGACCATTATTAAACAGGGCATGCTTTGAAGAATCGATACAAAAAAAATTAGCATCATTTTTTAGATCCCGTTTGAAAACGTTTGCCGCCTTTCGACTACGGTGGACCAAACGCGCTGAAATATTTTTTTTTATTCTGCTTTAAATTGCCCCTCCCCCATTTTGGGGAGCCTGGCCCCCACACACATACACATTAAAAACCAAACTCATACAAATGGTCACCCATCTGGTACTGGCCAGCCTCAGCGTTAATAATAAATTGAAATTTTCGTTACTGAAAAATAAGTTTTTTTGGCCTGTTTGGTCGTCCATGGTTTTCTTTTTATCGAATACAAACGTAAACAGTGTCGATCTAGACTCTAGATCGACGCGAAGTAACTGGTTGCCTATATTAGTAAGTGGAATTATTTGAAATCCAGGTACTTATATTATAATATTTTTGCATATTATCATAGAAAATCATCCTAAATCTTAGTTAGACAACAAATAAATAAATGAATTATTTCAAAAACCTTTTTTAAAAAATATTTATGTCCGTTTTTTGTGCAAGACAAAAAATGTCAATTGTTAACTTTTTGGGAAAATTTAACATTTACAATTTAATTAAAAATAGTAGAAAAAGTTTTACATTATTCTGTTTTCTATATGATAAAATTCAGGGTTTTATCTTTCTGGAAAAAAAAAGTTACTCAGAAATAATGGATTTTAATAAATGTAATTTCGTTTTAAAAACAACAACAACTTGATTTTTCGGCCATTTTTGGCGGTGCCTAATTAAATCCATTGCTCCTTCTGCTTCTTGTAAAATCGGTCTTCCCTATCACTCTAAACACTTTCTCACACCTGAGACTATTCTCTATTTCTACAAATCTATTATCAGACTATGTACTCTGCTTTATCGTTATTTTCATGGCAAGTGCCCGTCTGAGCTCTAATCTATGGTCTCGCCTCACCAAACTTTGACGAGAAACACTCGTCTAGTTGAAAACACTATCAATAATCCCCCCACTCTTTATCTGTGCCTAAACCTAATCGTAGATTCCATGAACAAAGTTTATTTCTTAGAACTGTACACCTGTGGAACTCTCTTCCGCTTTCCTGCTTTCCAGCTGACTATAATATGGTCTTCTTCAAGTCTAATGTAAACAAGTTTTTGATGAGCCGTTCCTCTTAAGTAATCCGATTCGCCAAATTTCCACTACTAACAATTATTACGACATTGTCCCATTGACCACTGTATGCTTATTAACCTTTATCCTCGAACGGTCTCCGGGCCTTGATATGTGGTGACTCCTTTGTAAAAAAAGGTGCTCCTTGGTCGGTGAAATAGAAGTCGTATCAGATATGTATTGAGTACTGTTGCCATGTTTGGGCTGGTGAATCCGTGTCTCATTGGAAGGTTTATTGATAAATAGCAGAAACATATCTGAAACGTTATCTGTAATTTGATTGGCCCCCACACTTTCTTCTTCGCTGCAATCTCTCTCTCACAGATGTGATGTTGCTAGTCTCAGTCTTTTCTACAAATACTATTTTCGCATGTGTCCCTCAGTATTGTCTCATCTGCTTTCTTTTATCACAGCTCGTTTGATCTCCGTCAATTCGTTGTTTTTATACCTCTTTGTAATACAGCTTCCTATCCCATGAATTTCTTTCCAAAGACTGCAAGGTTGTGGAACTCTCTTCCTGCTCACTGTTTTCTTTCTACCTGTACCTTTGGTCCCTTCACGACTAAAGTTAATATGCATTTTCTGCCTTTGCAATAATCACGTTTTTGGTTGTTGTTTTTTTTTTTACTGCATAAACGCTTCAAAGTAAATTAAACCATTAACAACTTAGCTAGCTAGGTAGAAAAAATCGATTTTGCCCTTTAAAAAACAGTAAATAAGTATAAATATTTTAAACAAATATTATGTGGTCTGTAGTCTCGTTTTTGAACAGAATAAACGCTTTAAAATAACTGAAACCACTAACAACTTAGCCAGTTAGGCAGAAAACAGACACTTAGAAAATCGATTTTATTTTTTTAAAAACAGCAGTAAACAAGTAAAAATAATTTAAAAAATATTATGGGGGGTATAATCTCTTTTAAAAACAATATCTCTTTCAAAAACGGTCATAAAATGTGTTTTCAGTCGATATTTATTCAATAAAGGAACCAGTTTTCCTACCTAACAAAAAGGACGAATTTTCCGGGGGGGGGGGGGGGGGTTCCGGGATGAGTTTTCCGGGAACGAGTTTTCCGGGCTCCCTATTGTTGTCATATTGGCCTAGTGATCCTCTGTCAAATTTCAAGGTTTTTCATAAAGTGCAAGAAATATATTTGTAATTTGATTGGTCTCACCCTTTCTTCATTCCAGCTTTTTGTTTACGATCGCTACTTGTTGCGTTTAATACTTTTATACTAGTTATAAATATTGTGAAAAAAAAATATTATTTTTAAAATATCGGTTAAGCTTTGTTATATTTTTATTTAACAAAATGATATACAATGGTATTGCACTTGGCTGCAGAACTGGATATAAAAAAAACGAAACTTTTTATTAAAAAGTCGAATTTCAATTAAGGAGCAACAAAAAAAATGTATTACTTTTTAAAAATGTTTTAAACCATAAATATCAAAACCATATTTATGAATAGCAACGTTAAAATTTACAGACCTCAAATTTAAATAAAAACGACGCTTTCTAACGACCGAAAATGTTTCTCTCTCCTGACACAACACTATACTTTTATACAGCCTAAGATGGAATACTGTTGATTCAGCTGCAGAGATATTGCTCAAAATAACATTTCCTCTCTTGATAGAGTACAAAACCGACTTCGAAATCTAGTGGTGGATCTATGACCTCTTTTCGCACGGAAAAGATGGTGGAAGCCTATCTTTGCTTTATTGTTATTTTCATGGCAGGTGCTCGACTGAGCTTTAATCTATGCGCTTCCCTACAAAACATTCGCAATAAATACTGTCAATAGTTTCCCTTACTCTTTCTCTCTCTCTCAGTGCCAAAAAATACATAGGCAAAGTTTTATTCCTAGAACTTTCCATCTGTGAAAAACACCAATACTGTGGTGCTGCTTCCCTGCTGACTATAACACAGTAGTTTTCAAATCTAATGTAAACAAATTCTTGTTGAGTCGTCTTCTTAAATAATGAAATCCCGTCCAAGTTCAACCATTTTATTATAAAGTAGTCCCATAGTTAACGGAAATTAAGAAGACCTTTTCGCCTCTCTAAATTAAAATAAAAAGTTAAATCATGAATATCAAGTTTACTTTTAGATCAAAGTTCAAATTCAAAGATCTCAAGCTCAAATAAAAACTAATTCCTGCAGGGTGGAGCAGAGCAAATTGTTTATTTGAAATACCAATTAAAACACAAGTAGTGCAGATATACATGTAATTCTAGCACAACATTTAAATTTTATTTTTTACAAATTTTAAAAATGATATCAGTAAAATGGCGCCCATTATTCTCTATACACTGAGTTAATCGAACTCTGAAGTTTCGGTCAACTCTTTCCAGCATATCGATGGGTAAATTGGCGACAGCTCCACGGATGCTAGGACGATCGTTGCAAACAATTGATTTCAAATATCCTCATAAAAAATAGTCATATGGTGATAAATCAGGGGACCATGCTGGCCAATGCAGATCGCCCCTCCAGAAGATGAGAAGTTCTACCGCAACAGTCCACTCCATGATGCTCACTGGAGTTCCTGAAAAAATAAAAATAAAAAATAAATAATGCGTGTTAAGAACCAAAATTTAAGCCCACCTTCTTATATAAGTCCATCCCTACCATCCTTGATGCAACCGTCGCTTTAGGACGCCAAATTTAAATAAGCAAGTTGCTCTGCCCCGCCCTGTATAAGAATCAAATACAGTCTATGACGGAGTACGGTTTCTACATCTGCGGAGATGAAACTCAGAACAAAATTTACAAAGTATAAAACCGTCTTCCAAATCTAATGGAAGGATGCCCTCTTCTCTTCCCTAAATCCCCTTTCTCACAGAAGAGAAGCTGCTAGTTTTTCCTCTACTTTATCGTTGTTTTCATGGTAGATACTCGACTGAGCTCTAATCTATAATCTCTCTTTGTCCTTTATCCTCCCATTTCATGAGCAATGCTTCTAATAAAAGAAGAAATTGGTGTTTTCTAGATCAGAATCTATCTATCTAACCCTTATCGTTGACTATATTTTTCTTGATCTTCCGGTAGTATTTTTCATCTTTTACATCCAGTGACTTCATGTATTGCGTGTATTGTTCGGAGCGAGTTCTATAAAAAGAACTCGTCTAGCTACAATTATTGTAAATAAATCCCCTTTCTTACCCCGTTTATCTAAAACAAAATAATACTACCACCCGGATCAGAATGGACCTGAGAGTAATCTATAAACATAAAAGCTAAAATGTTTGTGTGTGTGCGTTTTCGTGTATGACATAGAAAGGCTTTTTTTTCCGAGAACCGATCGGTCGCCTAAAACTTCTTAAAACTCTTTATATCGCACCTAAATGATAATACCTACGAGTTAACAACCGGGGTCGCCTGTCTATTTAATTTGCCCGACTTTGAAAAGATAAATATTCAACAATTTTCGATCGCCGCATGTGCATTAAGCTTTTTCGTGTATAAAAAGAAGTGAACAGACTCGCGATAAATAAAACACTGTCCCGCACTCAAAGTTGACGTCATGAACTCGTCAAAAACGGGCACCTGCCGTTAAACGTCGCACGTTGTTTTTTCACAGTTTATTATTTTCTAACTGCGCGTCAAGGCTTCATTTTTTTTTAAACGAACACTCGGTACACCCAGCCAACGATTCTTCTTTTCATTTACCCAAAAACACATGCACCTACAGACACCCGGGCAACGCCGGGTACCCCCCGCTAGTTTTAAAGTAAATCTCACCTACCTGTTTAAATGTATGTATGTATGTATGTATGCATGGCTAAAACTTTTGACAGAGGCGACGGATTTTTATGAGATTGATATCATTTTGAAGCTCGACATCTTGGACGACAAATATCCAAAAATTGGCCAAAAACATTAATTCCTTCATTCTCAACTGGGTAGTTTTCTACAAGGAGGGGTCGACTTTTTGAAAGCCATTTTTGCAAGTAATCGTATCGGTTGGATTGGCTTCTGGTCGCGTCATGGAGCAGGGGTAGACGTCAGGTTTTCTTTCACTTTCTTTTCCGCCTTCGCGTCACGGGTTCGAGCCTGCCTGCCTACTACCACTTTTTTTTTTTTTTTTTTTTGCTCGACACAAACCTTAAAACACCCGGGCAACGCCAGGCACCCAGGCTAGTGATTGATAAGAGTTAGGGTTAAGTTTAGGGTTAGGTTAACTCTATATTGCCGAAAGCTCACACTTTTCGATCTCGTCAGTCGACACGGTTTATGGTTAGACTGGGGATCCAGGGTCGGTGCTATTTTCACGCACAGCCGCACATTCACTCATAGAACAGCACCATATTACCCAACAAAAATATATTTCCTTTGATGTGCCAACATATCCTTCCCCTGTGCCTTTATTACTCTCGAAACCCCACCCTGTTTTGAACGAGTGTGACGAGGACCACCGTCGACGCCGAGGACGCGAAACAAAATAATCTACTGTTTCAGAGCGGAAACAATTGCAGAAAGGCGACAACGAAACGAAATCGCTGAAAAGGAGTTTTTGCCTTCGTTCGGCGGGAATGAGTGTTTCAGGATTTTAATCAACCTCGCCATCCACCACCTCCCCCCGGACTTATCACTGTCCGGAGGCCTGGCATTTCGTTTATATTTTAATCAGTTAAAATTAGCTTTAAGGGAAGCCTAAAAAAAATGCGCTCGGGACTATTTTAAAAACAAGTTCTGTCTTTATTAAGTTTGGTGCGCTTATTAGTATATACTCCTAAACTAATTAACCGATCATAATGAATTCTGGATCGCAGTTAACAAGGGTAAAGGGTTGTAACGTGGGCTATATTTACTTTAATTTCCTTCGGGAGAAGTAAGTAAAAAGGATATGGAAGCCGTTCGTGATAATTCAAATATCCCCCCAATTAAAAATTTTACAAATAGGTGTTATCTATGTTAATAGGATGGCGTGTGTGTTATTTAATTATTTTGTGTATCACGTTTACATCCGAGTGATAGTCGTTTAATCGGTATGGACTTTCATTTCTTCTAATAAATAATTTTACCAAGAATTTTTCATAAGTTGTGGTTTCGGTTTCGATTATAGCTGATGGCACTCAAGTTATATATATATATATATATATATATATATATATATATATATATATATATATATATATATATATAGTAGAAATGGTAATTAATAAAAAGCTGAAGAAAGTGCTCAATACTGTTGTAGAGCAAATATGCGTTTTATTTTTTATTACCGTATTTTTCTGTTAAGTTACATTATTTTTCCAGCTACCCAGCCGTTTTTTTTGGCCGTCTGTAGCTTCCTGAGACTTTTACAGAAATGTTCGTTATGATGGGATGAAAGAGTGAATGATATCAGGGGAGGGGTGCGAGAAGAGCACCCTTCCCCTGATATCATTAACTCTTTCATCCCATCATAACGAATATTTCTGTAAAAGTCTGAGGAAGCTACAGACGTCAAAAAAAAAATAAAAAAATAAAACGTATATATATATATATATATATATATATATATATATATATATATATATATTACTATTTCATTGAATCACATGAATTAATATACGAAAGTATAATTTTATGGGTAAATTTTAAGTATTTACTTACGGAATATTTGTGTAACTTAATTGGTTAATATATTTTTATAACTTACTATATATATATATATATATATATATATGTGTGTGTGTGTGTGTGTGTGTATATATATATTCATAAGTTTTGGTTTCAGTTTCGATTCAAGTTGATTCAGCCAAGTCATATGGATATATATATATATTTATTTTTGAAATGTCAACTTTATAATATATATAAAGATCGATAGAACACTAACTCTGTAATAATATATACGAAATCTGCAAGAATTAAAATATCATATATAAGCGTACTTTACAAACGGACTATGACAGATATCTGTGCTAGCTTAGATAAATACTTTTGCAGTTTTAACAAAAGAGCTACAATAATATCAGAGCGTCTCCATTTACACTGAACATCTACAGAATGCCAACATCAATATATTACATATAAATGAATCCCTTGTGGAATTACCACAAGTCCTGCTAGTATGAAGAGACACATTAATTCCCGATTCCGATATAATTACCGATTTCTTTCTTAATTCCCGATTCCTATACAATTACCGATTTCAAATCTTATTCTTTTTTAATTGTTAGAGATTTTTAGTTATTTTTCTTCGAATTACATTAAAAGCTTGGTGTAAATCTACATATATTTAAACAAACATGAAAAAATACAGAGGGTGTCATATACTACACCATTAGATCTTCCTAAATAGCGTATATTTCGGCGTATAAGGCGACCGTCAGATAAGACGAGGTACAAAATTGGAGTAAATTTTAATAAATTTATCACATATCGGTTGTATAAGATGATTGCTAAATCACAAAACCATGTTTGTTTAGACAAGGCTAGAGATTGCAACACCTGGTATCTTATGAAATACTGGTTTTTAAAGTTGATTTTTTTTAACTTATACGCCGAAATATACGCTATTTTTCCTCATATATCTTTTTGTGATTGATTGAAAATAGTGAAGCTGTATTGCTAAAAGCAATTTGAAAATAAAGATTAAAATACAAAAATAAGACTATGTAGGAACAGAATAGTTTACAAATAATGTAGTTGCTATTTAGAAAACTATTCTTAACATGAGAAGAACGAGGTAAGAGTGAATAGTTTTTACCTTGATTATAATGATTTGATCGATTATGCTACTATCAATATAAGATATACGTACTAAATTGATTTGTGTTAGTGTAAAAAGATTTAAAACAGTATAGATAATAATAATAATAATAATAATAATAATAATAATAATAATAATAATAATTGTAATGTCACTATCAATCTATATATCTATAAAAGTGAACGTATTTGTGTGTCTGTGTGTGTCTGTGTACATTTTTATTCGCAATAACTCTGTCAATTTTCAGTCTACAGACTCGAAATTTGATATACAAGTTACTGAGATTTGGGAAAATCTACGTGATCGGTTTCGGTCAGAAAATTCGCTGTTAAGGGGTCAAAGTTAAACGATTTAACACGATTTGACCTTTGAGAACTCTTTCAAACTCCTCCGGCAATTTTGGGTATGCGCACTTGAAATTTTAGATATAGGTTCCTTGAACATGGATCTAACTTAATAATGTAATTTGAGACCAAAACAATAAATGATAAGAGGTCATAATAGGGGTCAAAGTTAAAAAAAATGACCGTTTTTTTTTTTGCTCAGCATACACCCCAAACACCCGGGCAAGGCCGGGTACCCATGCTAGTACTTCTATAAATTTGGGTCTTTTTGTGCATTGATATTCATATCAAAACCCCTTTTTCTATTTAGTTATTTAAAAAAAAAGAAGAAAAAAGGTGAGTCTTTTTTCTATTTATTTAAAAAGAAAATAAAACTTTTTTTTATATATGGGCCGTAGAATTGCATTCATCTACAAAAGATCTAGCTAATTTGCATATTCTTTTAAACATTCATTTTAATTATTAGTCTTTTTCTGTTTTCGGATGATCATCTTTAGTTAACTATTACGTGTAATTATATTAATGCAGATATTCTGCATGATTTATACTTGCGTAATATTTGCGTAAAAAGCTCATAGCAAACACAAACCTTTTTCTATATATATATATATATATGCGTATATATATATATATATATATATATATATATATATATATATAGAGAGAGAGAGAGAGAGAGATTTGTTTAAAATAATTTGCCTACTAAACTCCTCTGTCAGTTTTTGGTCTACAGACATGGAACTTAATATGTACGGTATTCGAACCGATATGAAATTTTATATTTGGGTTTTACCCCGGGAAAATCAGTGCAAAAGTGTGAAAATTAAAAAAAAAAAAATGGAATTTGGAAGGCGAAAGTCGAACAACGCCATTATAAATATGCATGCGTAACGTAATAGCTATTGGCTCATGTTTTAATTTTTAGCGTTGCAGCAAACATGTCTGCATAGCTCATGCATTAACGTCAAAGGAAAAAGTACACGAGGTTGTCTCCTCAGCAACCGACAAGGCTAACATGCTTGCCAGTCGGTTTGCCTCAAACTCCACACTGGACCCTTCCAACCACCCCCTACCTGACTTTCCTATGCGGACAGACGCCACACTAGACGATCTGAAAACCACCCCTGCTCAGGTGCATGCTATCATAAAAACCTTGACACCTCAAAAGCATGTGGACCCGATCTTATCCCAGCTGTGCTATTAAAAAAGTGCTCAGCCGAAGTAGCTCCAGTTCTCTCCAAACTCTACAACAAATGTCTTAATGAAGCTTGCTTTCCGGGCTGTTGGAAAACTGCTTCTGTTGTACCAGTATTCAAGAATTCTGGCGAAAGGACAGACCCATCAAATTATCGCCCCATTAGCCTCCTCCCACTTTTTGCCAAAATATTTGAGACCATAATTAACCATGCTCTAGTCCATCATCTTACAGATGCTAAACTACTGACTGACAAACAATATGGATTTAGACAAGCCCGTTCCACAGCAGACATCCTCACCGTGATCTCTGAACGTATATACCAATCACTGGACAAAGCGGGGGAAGGCAGAGCGGTAGCTCTAGATATATCTAAGGCTTTTGACAGGGTATGGCATGAGGGTCTCCTCAGGAAGATTAGATCTTACGGTATCACTGGTAGAATACTTAACATAATTAAATCCTTCTTAGATAAGAGAAAAATCCAGGTAGTCCTCGACGGTCGCACATCTAAACAATATGATATAAATGCGGGAGTGCCCCAGGGTTCTATCCTTGGACCTCTATTGTTCCTGATATTCATAAATGACCTCCCCGACAACATTGCCTCTGAGATGGGTATATATGCTGATGACACTACACTCTATGGCAGACACGACACGAAGACGAATGAACACATTTCTAAAGAAATGGCAGAAACACTAGAGGAAGACCTCCAATCTGTAGTGGAATGGGGACAAAAGTGGTTGGTCGCGTTCAATGCTGCCAAGACTAAACTAGTTTCATTCAATAATTACAAGAAACCCTCTCTACCACCAATAGCAATGGCCAACGACCCTTTATCTGAGAGTCCATCTTTCAAACTCCTTGGCCTAACGTTCACAGGAAACATGAGTTGGAATAATTACATTGAAGGCATTGCCAGGGCCGCTGCAAGAAAGGTAGGCTCTCTCTACCGTGCTAGAAAACTACTAACACCCGAAAGTATCCTGTACCTCTATAAGGCCACCATTCGCCCATGTATGGAGTATTGCTGCCACATCTGGGCTGGTGCATCTGCTACTAGTCTCTCGCTCCTTGACAAGGTTCAAAAGAGAGTCGCAAATCTGATAGGCCCTGAACTGGCATCTAAGCTTCAGCCTCTGTCCCATCGACGAAATGTTGCATCCCTCTGCCTGTTCTACAAGTATTTTAGTGGTGAATGCTCTGATGAACTGCAATCACTTGTGCCCCCACGACGCGAGCACCCTCGACAAACCCGACAGGCTACTAGATCCCACCCCCACACTGTAGAGGTCCCTAGATGTAAAAGATCTTTTTACTCCAATAGTTTCTTCCCCAGAACCGCAAGACTCTGGAATTCCATTCCAGGTCCCTGCTTCCCCAACAGTACTGACGTGCAGAAGTTCAAGTGTAACGTGAACCGACACCTTGCTACCCAAATCCCTACATAGTACCCCAGTAGTTGTTGCCCCTGATAGTAGCCCCCTACACCAAAGTGGCAATTTGCCTTGTTTGGGGTGAAAATGTAATAAAAAAAACAAAAAAAAAAAAAAACATTGTAAGCTAAACGTTTTGGTTTCGATTCTGGATAGTATCACACGAGTCATTTTTTTTAATTTTTAAATCATTACTATATATTTGGTCCAATATAATATAATAATAAATACGAAATCTCCATTAATCAAAATATCATATTTAAGCGTATTCTACGACCGAGC
>NC_136518.1:9733343-9748343 GCF_053919585.1 Euprymna scolopes | reverse complement strand
GACGCACAGTGTAACGTGATTCCCCAATCTCGTCAAGTCGCCTCACCCACGCCTTCTTCTTATAAATTAACGATAAAATTGGTTTGGCATGTTTAAAGTTTGTTTAACCATCGCGAGATTTCATTTTGCTCGGATAAATAGAAAATGTATTTTGGCCCACACCTCACTCAGGGGTTAGACTAGAGGTACCAACAGACTTGAAAACGCCCATGGGAAGCAGCTCCGCGATATTGCGTTCCACAGACATGAAGCTCTATGAAAGAAGATTTAATCATGGTATTTTAGTTTAGTTTTAGTTTTTTTTTTTATTACTCTTTGAAAGAAAGGTTTTAGTAATCAGTTATATACATTGTGGATTGGTTGGTTGGTTTTTGTTTTACGGCATATCAACCCTTTTCGGGTTATTTAATGCCGAATCCAAAGATTTTGAAGAAAACTTTTTTTGATAGAATATATTTGTTGTTTTCACGTCGGTTTCTATTTAACCCATAGTTGGGACCCTAACAGGTACTACCACTCCGGGTCAGAGTGGACCTGGGAGCAATGGTAATTAAAGGATGGCTCCACACTCCCTAAAGCCGACAAGCTGGGGCCTCACCACTGGATATAGTTTCAGGTCATATCCAGTGGGATAGTTTAAGGGCATATCCAGTGGGCCTCACCACTGGATATAGTTTAAGGTCATATTGAGGGACTTTTACCCTCTGCAGGGGGGCAGTCGGCGTATTCTAATGCCCCACCGACAGGGCCAATATACATTGTGGAACAACAAAGTTGTCGCCCTAAAGAATACAACGCTACGTTTTATTTTAAAACTTTTATTGAAAAAAAAAAAAAAAACAATTCAGGTAACTTGATTATGTAGTAAAGCTGACATCTATTCAATGTATCCGCCTTCAGCCTCAATCATCGCCTCGACACGGGTCCGGAACTGGGAGCATGCCTTTTCCACACGCGCCGGAGGAAGCTCGGCGAATACTCGGCTAATGGGGGCGATCAGGCTGGCTTTGGTTTAGTGGGAGGTCATGTTGGTGATGTTCTCGACGTATTACGTAACGAAGTTGTCCAGCGGGTTCAGGTTGAGGGAGGAGGGGACAGTGAGAGAAGCGTAAAAAGTCGTAGCCAAGCATGGGTCTTTTTGGACCAGTGGGCCGGCGCCGAGTCTTGCTGCGACACCCAGGGTCTGGCAACGGCCACCTGATTGCACCAGGGGATCACTACGCTCTTCAGCACACCCCATCGACATTTTTGCAAAGTCATCATACGCCTGCAATGACTAAGCTTATTTTGAACGGTCGCGACGTCGTAAATCGCGGTGGGCGCGGCGACTATAGTATTTCTTTTTTCACCTCTTTTTCCTCTTAGCCTTACAAGTCCGAGCCTGGCTACTGCGGCTATTTTTTTTTTTTTTGCGTTCGCACAGGTACTCGCTGCTATTTTTTATTTTTTTAGGAAGTTGGTTATTTTTTATTTTTTTAGGCTTTCGTTGCTCAGTACCCTTACCATAAAACCTCTCCACACCCGACCAACGCCGGGTATCCCCACTAGTTTCCTTTTAAAGTATATATGTAAATATACATACAATATATAAAAGAATATATGCGAGAAATAAATATATATTTATATCTGTTCTAAATAGAATTTTCATTAGCCTAAAACATCTATTTCAAATAGTTTTTCAAAGGTAAAAACAAAACATACTTGTGAGGGTGATCTTAGACTAAGGCTTTATATTCTTACGAAATTATTTAAAACTTAGACCTGGTAGTCTAACGAAAATTCTATTTAAAATAAATGTAGGCTAACAAAAATTGGATTTAAAACTTAGACCTGGTAGTCTAACGAAAATTTTATTAAAAAAAATGTAGGCTAACAAAAATTGGATTTAAAACTTAGACCTGGTAGTCTAACGAAAATTTTATTTAAAATAAATGTAGGCTAACAAAAATTGGATTTAAAACTTAGACCTGGTAGTCTAACGAAAATTCTATTTAAAATAAATGTAGGCTAACAAAAATTTGATTTAAAATTTGAGGCATGGTAGTCTAACGAAAATTCTATTTTAAACAGATGTACTAGGTCAACGAAAATTCTATTTGAAACTTTGGCGTTGTTTTCTGTCTAAAATACTATTTTTAAAATTTAGCGTAACTGACCAATAAAATTATCATTTAAAATTAAAGGCAATCAGTCTAAGGACATTGCTATTTTAAATTTACATGTAACGAGCCGACCAGCGGACAAAGCTTCTATTATATCAATGGTTTAAAAATGTTCTAAATGATCCAGACAATCTTGACTGAAGAAAGAGAAAATAAAAGTTACTTTCAAAAAGTTTCCAGATTTTTTTTAATCTATAGTATACACATAAAACTCTAGTCCCCTTCAAAGTAATCCCCTCCAGCTGCAATGCACTTAACTTTTAGAAAGCCCTATAGAAGTCCTCTTGTATGAGCATGTCAATCACCCTCGCCACAGACTCTTTCATGTTCTTAATTGTCTTATCACGACAGCCTCTAAGGTTTTCCTTGAACTTAGGGAATAACCAAAAGTCACAGGGAGCAAGGTTCGGATTATAGAGACGGCGAAGAACTGTCTTAATGCCCATCTTGGTCAATTAGTCTGTGACAAGAATGGAATTGTAGACAGGTGCATAGTACTGTTATTCGTGTACTTTTCGCATCTTCAGTTCCTCGCGAATAATTTTGTGTACAGTTCCCATACTGATATCAAACTGTGCACATTGTCTGTATAGACACAGGACGGTCCTTATCCATGAAATTCTTTATTTGGCCAATCAACTCTGGTGTTCAGATTTCTTTACTCCTTCCACACCTCATATCCATTAAAGACTCCCTGTCTTCCTTGAATCTCTTATGCTACTGAAAAACTGATGCTTGATTCATGCAAGATGGTCCAAAAGCAGTCTGAAGCATTCTATACGTTTCTGTGACAGTTTTCTAAGTATAAAACAGAATGTTATTGCATATCATTTTCTTTAAGTGTCCTCGCGTTCAGATTGCATGTTTTAAAATTCACCAGCTGTGACAATCAGGCTTTAGTAGGGTGTATTCCAATTCTTTCTGTAGCTGTTCCTTTGAACCTGACATCATAAAACTTTGCTAATCATTTCATAAGACGTAAAGCAATAAGATACTGAAATTTCAAGAGTCTACGACGATTTTAAATGCTTATGCAAAAATAACCTGGAAACCTTTTTTAAGGCACCTCGTAAGTTCACACATGGTAAAACTCTTTTGAAAGTCGTCGAATTCGGAAAAAAATCTATATAAAAGTGTCCCTTTTAAACCCTAACCCCAAAACATTATCGCCAAATTTACAAGTCTACAAAACATCAAGTTCTCTCTGACTCTCTCTCCTCTGATCTTGAGCACATGGTACAATGGGGGAAAAAGTGGCTGGTTACGTTTATTGCATCTAAAACCAAGCTTCTATCTTTACGTCATCAACGCTTTGATTCACATTTGTTATCAATTGAAATGAATAACTCTCGTCTTGGGGTGGTTTCATGTTTTGACAAGCTTCAGGGCTTGACATTTAATCTCGATCTGAAATGGAACACGTATATAAAATCCATTGCCAAGGTCGCTGGAAAACTTGTGGGATCCTTCTACCGATCCAGTAGATATCTCACTCCTGGTGCAATTCTCTACCTTTATAAAAGCCAGGTACGGCTAACGAGGGTGTACTGTTACCACATCTGGGAAGGAGCTGCTAGAAGCATCTTATCCTGTCTTGACAGAGTTCAAAATAGACTGCGTAGCTTAGTGGGGGATGCCCTTTTCTGTTCCCTGCAACCTCTCTCCTGCAGAAGCGATGTTGCTGTCTCTGCTTTATCGTTATTTTAATGACAAGTGCTCGTCTGAGCTCCAATCTATGGTCCCTCCTCGCCAATCTTTCACGAAAAACACTCCTCTAGCTGAAACCACTATCAATAATTTCCCCCACTCTTTATCTGTGCCTAAACCTAAATGCAGATTCCATGAACAAGGCTTCTATCTTAGAACTGCACGCCTGTGGATTTCTCTTCGTTTTGCTTGCTTTCCAACTGAATACAATCTGATTGTCTTCAAGTCCAATGTAAACAAGTTCTTGATGAACCGTTCCCCTAAGTTATCGAATTTACAAAATTCCCACTACTTATGTTTACTACGCTATAATCACATTAACTAATGTATACTCATTAACCGTTATTCTCGAGTGACCTCCGGGCCTTGATAAATGGTGATTCTTGGTTAAAAAAAAAGTACAAAAAGACGGAGACGCATGTCGCGGCTTGTGTGTTATCGCGCCATCTTTGTATCCGCATGTCGTTGTATGGAGGTGGACGGCTTCAAAAAACACGAACCCTCAACATCTCGACATGTTCCAATAGGGAAAGGGCTGAGGGTTCAGTGTGGTTAGCCACACACGTGTGTTTACATTTTCGTGATTTAAGTAACGCAAAGAGGTGCGGCTAAAACTATGAGATGAGTTGGGGGAAGAGAAAACAACTTTAAAAAAGAAATTCAGTAACATAAAACGTTAATGACGGTTGACAGGGAAGCGGGAAGGAAGCGGGAAGCTCTGATTGAGGGAAGACAAGAAAATGGAAGGATGATACAGGAAAACAAATAGAGGTCCTAAGTAATTCGCAATTGTATTTTCAGTCGCGTCACGCACTCATGGCGCAGTAGTTAAAGTACTTGGAAAAACTAATTTTAAAAGTGATATTCCCCTGAAGGTTGAAGGTTCAATTCTCAGTGTGGGCGATTGAAAAATACAATTGCGGATTACTTAGGACCTCCATTCAGTTATGGCTGATGGAACAAGAGTAAGCTACTCTCGTTAATTAAATAAAGGATTCCGTTCAAAATTTCGTCCAAATTCCAAAGTTCGACAGAGACACATTGCCGACTTCGACAACATAAACCTGAAGAAGGTCGAAGGTTACGTCAACCGAAATATCGCGAAAATGACACCCAAGATGAGAACAGTAGTCCGATGAATCCAAATAATACGAATAACCAATCCTCATCTTAAAAATTTAAAAAAATGTAAGTCAAGCATAGGTTGAAGTTTATTTGAAGTATGGTGACAGGATTGCGAAATTGTTAATTCCATGGATGGTATTTTTATGTCGAGGAAGGGAATAAATTGCTACTAAAGAAAATTTATGCTTTAATATGACCTCAAGCAGGTTATATTATGGAACATTTTTATTCCATGCATTACATAAGTTTATTGGAGGAGGCGAGGAGTTCACCACCTGTTTAAATTTGTAATCAGGTATTTTCCTGCCTTGCAAAAAGCCGACTTCGTAATCTAGTGGTAGCTGATCTATTCTCTTACTACAGCCTTTTTTTTATCGACAGTAGAGACATTGCTAGCTCTTCTCTACTATTCCGTTATTTTCATGATAAGTGATCGACTGAGCTCCTATTTCTGGTTCACTCTTTCAAAACATTCACAGCATGAACTCGTCTAGCTACACTCTGACGAATTTCCCTATACACCTAAAATTAAACAACACTACATGTACGATGTTTCTTTCCAAGAACTTCTCAAACGTTGGACACAATATCGAAGAACTGCTTTCCAACTGAGTACAACATGGTCGTTTTAAATCCTATCTTAATAATTCTTGTCGAGCTTCCCACTTAAATGATCAAACTCTAGCCATTTAACCCATCAATTCTCTCATGGTATTTTTCATCGTCAATCGGCAATCTCTGAAACTCTTATCCTCGTGTGGCATTTGGGGCTTTATAAGCGTTGAAACATGTTGCCCCTTTTCTAATTTGGTTCTAGTGACTCCAAAAATATGACAATTAGAGTATATTTAGGGTCACAGTAATCCGATAGAGTCAGTATCTGGTGTTGTTTCTGACTTTTTAGTTGGAAACCCGCACGTTATCTGCTTTCTTTATATAATAATCAGGTTTATTTTACCGTTATTCTCATGGTAGGTGCTCGGCTGAACTCTAATATCTGGTTCCTTCTCTTGTACAACATTCACGACAAAAAATCGTTTAACAACAAACACCATCAAGTATTCCCCTTTTTCTCTCTTTCCTTTTTATTTAATGCATTTATTTGCTTCCCCACCAAAATCAATCAGGCACAAGGCCGTTTTTAATGCGGGGCAAAAACCAACTCCCCTAAAAGTAGGCAAAAAGGGGGCTCTCTGGTTACCAAAAATAATAATTGTCCCAGTATAGAGGGTTTCCCCTCCACTGACTGGGACAAATTATCTTAAGTGCAGCATCTGCAAGAACAGATGGTATTTATTTGCTCCCCCACCGAGCAAATTAGGCACAAGGCCAATTTTTAATGTGAGGAGTGAAGGGAGGGGGAAGGGAAAAAGGGGACCAGCTCCCGAGAGGTGGGAAATGGGAGCTGGTTAAAGGTCAGACATGTGGGGTTGCCCCCACATCTGGTCTTTGCTAGTCATAGCTAGTCCTAGCTTGCAGTATCTGCCGGAACAGATACTACACTTTGATCCCAAGAACTTCCCGTTGTATTTAAGGCTAAACGGGACTATTATGAACAAAGTTTTCCAAGAACTTCCAGTTTGTGGAACACATACAACGAGGCTGCTTCCTTGCCGACTACAACGTCATTTTTTTTTAAAATTCAAATGTTAAGAATTTCCTGTCCGGCCGCCCTCCTGCGAGGTGCCTTAAATAAGTGTCCAGACTTTTTTGTTCAGGCATTTAAAATTGTTGTAGACTCTTTTTATGATTTCAGGCTCAAATGAACAGTTACAGCAGGAATTGGAATACACCCTACTAAAGCCTGCTTTTCACAGTTAGTGAATTTCAAAAATGCAATTTGGATGTGAGGACGCTTAAAAAAACGATATGCAAAAAAATGTATTTTAATCTTGAAAAAAAAAACACCACAGAAACGTATGGAATGCTTCAGACTGCTTTTGGACCATCTGGTATGATTATTTGGATCATTAAAACTATTGTTATCATCTTGGTTGTAATTTTTTTACAACGTTTCGGCCGATGTGACCTCCAAAGTTTCGGCCGATGTGACCTCCAACGTTTCAAAATGAGAACAATAGTCCAAACAATCCGAATAATACAAAAAAATAATTATCTCATCTAAAAATATACAAAGATCAGTATCTTATTGCTATACATTTATTTATCGGTATTTCCATGGCAACTGCTCGTCTGAACTCCAATCTCTGGTCCCCCCTCGCCAACCTTTCACGAAAAACACTCATCTAGCTGAATCCACTGTCAAAAATTTTCCCCACTCTTTATCTGTGCCTAAATCAAAACGTAGATTCCATGAACAAAGCTTCTTTCTTAGAACTGCACGCCTGTGGAACTCTGTTCCGTCTGCATGCTTCCCACCTGACTACAACCTGGATGTCTTCAAGTCCAACGTTAACAAATTCCTAATGAACCGCCACCTCAAGTAAACACTTCAATAAATCTCCACTAACGTACTGTACTTGCAATAACCCTTATCCCTGAGTGGCTTCCGGGCCTTGATAAGTGGTGACCACCGTGTAAAAAAAAAAAAAAGATCATAACATTTATTAATTTATTTTATTGCGGACTCTTATCCTCATCTTTTTAATTGTTGTTTCACGACGTTTCGGCCAACTATTCCTCTGGCCTTCGTCAGGTCAGATGAGGATAATATTCTGCAATAAATAAAAAAATTAAGAAATAATACTCATCTCAATAATGAATTCCAATAAAATGTATTTATTTATTTAATTTATATCTTGGCAAGATCATCCCACGAAGCAGCAACTTTATGCCAACCTACCTGCCGTATCAATTACCATTAAGAAGCGACGTCTACGATTTGCCGGCCACTGCCAGATGAGCAAGCAAGAACTGGTAAAAACTGGTATTAGTCCTATGCTCATGCCCCCGTGCCGTGGACTCCACGGCACGGGGGCATGAGCATAGGACTAATACATGAACGGTATACCTTTCGTGTTTGTTTGTGACGTGTCCTACATATGTTACTAAATGTCTATTAGTGGTTCTTCACTATTCGAACCCTTAGTTATGTCGTTGTGTGGTATGTATTACCCGTTTTATGTTTCCTGATCGTCTAATGTTCATATGCGTGTGTGTAGGTGTCCTATGTGTATCTTCGACATACCTTTATCTTTCCTGCTCACTGAACCTGGTCCATCCTGACTTCATCTTGTTCTTGGAGGGGGGGGACTGGAACCTTTTGGACAAAACACATTGACTCCAAGACTACGGTTGGTTTTCATATTAGTTTTTATTGCACTTTTCAGGATGTCGCGTAGATGAAAATTGAAAGTGAGTTTCTTTGTTTGTGGTCTTAACAGTCTACATTGAGAGACACGTCACTCCCTTCCAAGAGGGGAGGAGAGACAACCACAAAGCCCAACCGCTCTGCTTCAATTCCAAGTTCCAACTCTTCGATGATCTCCAACTAACCTGATCACGTGACTCACACGTAGATCCGATCAGCTGACCAGACCTTCCGGTAAACTTGTCTATGATCTAGCTTTGTTATATTTTGACAGGTTTTATGAAAACATCATCATATCCATCTCTTGTCTACCTCTTCAGTTTGATAGATAGATCGAGATGGACAGATAGCTAGATCGATAGATCGATAATTTATTCTGTTCTTCCGATTTCATAACAGGACAATCTAGATCCACGTACACCCAGAAAATTGCACATGGCGCCAACTGTGATCATGAAGATCCGAGGCAGCTACTGGAAGATAGGGAAATCTGGAGAGAGAGAAAGAGAGAGAGAGAGCGAGAGAGAGAAAGAGAGAGAGAGAGAGAGAGAGACACACACACACACACATTGGTTCAGCCAAGGAGCCTGACAGGATACAAATTTTTTAAAAAATTCTAAAATGTTTTGTTTATTAGGGGAGGGGGTGCCTGTCCTTCCCCGGTCGTTTAAATATATTTTAATTCATGCAGATTTCTTATTTATTATTACAAAACTAATTTCTGTTGAATATTATATTGCACCTAATATAAGTACAAATTTCAAAAGTTTTGACTTGGGTGCCATCAGCTAGAATCGAAACCAGAACATTTAGCGCTCTAGTCACGTTCCCTACTGATATAGCTTTCGAGACACAGATAAGAAATACTTAAAATTAAAGGACTTTAAACAATGAATTGAATTTGGGCATGCGCAGAAAGAAAGAAATATGTCGGCAAGTTGAAATGAACATTTTGCATTTCAATTTGCTGAAATATTTCTATACGCGTTATTCATCCAAACAAAGATTTTATTCGTTATAATTGATCCTTGGTGTACGTTCACTATTTCCTGTTAGTTTCAGTGTTATGTGACCATCGGTTTAAGAGTTTATCGGTTAAATATTTACACGCTAAAATTTCTCCATATATTCATACATAGGCTTTCTTCAGTCTTGACAGACTATGGATACCCACGGTAAGGGTGCCTGCGTGTGAAATTTTTGTGGCAAGAGTTGCGCAATCTCTAACCTCACTTCTCCTGAGTCGACATTGTTGGATACAAGTGAAGGTTCAGGACGTCTGGAAACAATGCCGAGATAAGCGGAGAGCACATATAGCGCCCAGAATTCCCAAATCGTCACCCATCTGGTACTAGCCAGGCTCAACGTTGCTTAACTTCGGTGATCTGACAAGAACTGGCGTGTCAACGCGATTACACACATACATACATACATACATACATACATCTACTATTTTATTTATATAGATAAACAAACAGGCCGCCCGGCGTTGCTCGGTCGTAAAATAAGCATAAATATATTTTAACTCATAAAGAAACTTAGACATGTGCATGCGAGTATTATGTTTTTTTAAACAGTTCATTTCTTGTAAATATAAAAAAAAAAAAATACTCGAGCTGAGATCGAAACCAAAACTTAAAGACAGTGAGTCAAGTACAATAACCATTATACCAGCTTGTCATAATCTTTGCAAAGGGTTTTTAAACCTACTTATTCTTAACATAAAGAAGTCGACATATTTCACTGCCTTGCATGCGCATTCGTGAAACGGTTGATAAATAGATAAAAATTCGATGACCTGCACGTAACAATGTTTCAATTTTGACACCTTTGCTGACCTTTTCCGGATGAAAACGTATTTAAAAAAATGTTGACATATCTGAATACCCTATATATCAAATTTCAAATCTGTAAATCAAAAATCCTTTGAGTATATAGGTTGAGAATTGTCCTCACACACACGCACATATTCTCACTTTTATAGATATACAGATTAACCGGAAGTAAAGAAACCAGTGTCAATCCACAATGCATTCTTTTCTTATTTCCTTATTTTGAGGCGACTCTAATTGATGATCTTGTGTCTAACTTGTGAAGAGGAGAGTAAAGTATTCGTTATTACCTTTCTCTATTTCCTTACGAAAAGTTAAACGAAACTTCCATGGACAAAGTTTCTTTCCTGGAATATTCCGCCCGTGTAACAGCATACTATGAGTCTGCTTCACAACTGTCTACAACAAGGTCGTCTTCAAAACTAATGTAAACAAAGACTTGTTGTGGCGTCATCAGTCAATGTCCTGCTCATTCGACATATTGTTTCTAAAACCAACACCCCCCGAATGGTTCCCGAGCCTTGATAATGGTGTCTGTTTTAGTAAAAAAAAAAAAAAAAAAAAAAAAAGAAAGAAAGAAAGAAAGGAAAAGAAAGAAAAATCGCGATATTGTCCCGGGACGACACGAAAACACCCCGCACACTTTGGGCAAAGTGTTTGTCCTGCTTTAGACCTATTTTCCCTAACTCTTTCCACTTATTCTTCTGCTTACACACTTTCCACAACTTATCAAACACCCAAATCACCACCAAAAAAGACACAATGCCACTGACGCATAAAGAGGCTACTGTGAATTAGGCACATCCTAATTGGGGAGTTATGCAGTGAGATGCTTGTTCACATTACATTTAAAATTTCCGCATAGTGATAAGTCGGAGAGAGAAAAAAAAAGCAAGGACGGAATTCCCAAGACAAACAGTTTACGGAAATAATCTATTAAAGTCAAAATATTTCCGCTACAAAAGGTATATAACTCCCAACGCAAATTCTATGCGGGTATAAGAGCCAGATATGCGTGTCCTAAAAAGGAGTATTGCTGCCACGTCTAGGCAGGAGTTGCTCAGAGGATCCTGTCCTGTCTTGACAAAGTTCAAAACCGGCTCCGAAACTTAATAGGTGATGCCCTTTTCTCTTTCCTGCAACCTCTTTCCAACAGAAAAGACAATGCGAGCCTCTCTCTGCTCTATCAAAATTTTCATGGCACGTTCTCGTCTAAATTTCAGTCTATGTCTATTTCAGTATTGCCAAATTTTTACAAGAAACACTCGTTTAGCTACAACCACTACCAACAATTTCTATATATATGGTGTCCAAAAAGTAAATGAATTGTGATAATCTTTGTCATTTCACCATTATTGATTATTTTTTTCTCTATTTCAGATATTTTACAGATAATATTTTGGAAATTAATTATGGTAAGTATAGCATTTAACAATGTACGTCAATTGTTTTGACATAATTTTATCGAAATGAAAAACACCGTGGAGCTTCTCAAGCAATGCTTTGACGACATTTTCTCTCGCTATGACAATGTCAAATGGCCACCACAACCATAACCATATATAAATACATATGTTTTTATACAATATTTCGCATGTAGGATGTTCATACTTGCGTCAGGCGGTCAAGTGGTGCTACATTTTCAGATGTCTTTCGTTCGTCAGGCAGGTGTTCGACTTTCAAACGTACATAGCAAGTTTCACTGAAGAACAGGTACTACACTTTGATCTTGGCCAAAACTTTTATTGTAGATGAAGCAGATTCGCAGTCTTTTTTTTAATATTTAGAACGAAGCTTTATGATTTATATGTGGATTTAAGGATTTCTTACAATTTCAATTTTTAAATAAAACTCACTCACCGGCCATTTTTCTAGACCTCAGCGTGTACACCTTACTCATCCGATGTGATTTAACTGCGACAATTTAAACAGGATTTGATGACTAGTACATTATACATTTGGCGTATAAAATTCTGTTCAAGATCGAAACTAATTTTTTCCGCCATTTTAGTGCAAATGGATGTGTGGGTTGTGACGAAAAATTTTCCTGAAGTTTGAACTTGCAGATTTAAATCATGGCTTCAATATTGTAAGTCTATTCAAACAAGAAAAAACTAATGTTGCAATTTTTTGATGCATAATGGGAGTAGATATTTAAATGCTACTCACTGCAGCATTGTGTAATACAAGGTCACGAAAGTGGGGTGTCAAGCAAGCTCCCCTAAAGGAGGGCCACTCTTGCAATTACAAAAATTGCCTGAGTATCCCCGTCGGCATTCCCCGATCGGGGCGCCCCAGGAAACAAGCAATAATCTTGCCCCACCTGAAAGCCGGGAGGCAAGGTCTGGAAGGGTGGATCTCCTGAATCATATCCAGATGGTTTACCTCAGTCTGACAGGTACTGGATAGTTCTGGTTTCGACCCGGTTGGGCTGAGTGCCAATAATGAATGCTGGACGAGTACTTTCTATTCAGTCTCCAAGCCGCCGAAGCCGCACAGAGACTCATCCTCATCACGAATAATGGGGTTGATATTTGTTTGCTACCCATCACAGCACTATGTGACACAAGGTCGGAAAGTGGGATACAGGCATTCTCCCCTAAAGGAGGGGCACTCTTATCCTGACAAAAATTGCTTGAGCATTCCCCGGTCGGAACGCCTCATGCGATAAGCAATAAACTTGTCCCACCCGAAATCCGGATGGCAAGGCCTGGGAGGGTGGATTTACTGGGTGATACCCAAGCTGTGTACCTCTGTCCGACAGGTACTAGGCCAGTTCCTGGGTCCACACCTGTCGGACTGAGTGTCAAGAACGGATCCTTGATGAGTCTTCAAGCTGCCGAAGCCGTAAGGAGACTCACCCTCATCATGAATAATAGGCGTATGCTCCCTCAAAGTTGGGATATTCTATTTATAAACGCTGCTGATAGGAACTGACGAATCAAATTGATTCACGTTCTGCTATTAGCCAATCAGAAACCAGAATTGCTCCATAAAAATTAAATCATTTTAGTATTCCAGAACATATTTTTTTCGTATCAACACTGGAAGGATCTTTTGTTCTTTGGCTGCAAAATTAAAAAGTCCAGAACTTCTTCTTCTTCATCTCCAGGACTTGTATAGAATAACTACCCATCGGAAACACTTCTGAAATTAAACATGACTTCCAATTCAAGAACTAGGATGATGTGTTAGAACTGAGGCTGACTGTCATTAGAATTTGCTTGCGTGGGGTAGAGGAGTGGCTTGTTGATGACAGGGTCAAATAAAAATAGCTTTTCATTCTCGTTGCATTTGTAACTGAGTGGGGTTGTGCAGAATTGAGGTGGAACCGAGTGGAGATGGGGTTGAGTTGAGGTAGGGTCGTGTGGAAGATGGTGTCAAGTAATTCGAATTGCCAAAAAAAATATATATATATGCAAAATAAAAATAAAATTAAAGACTTTTCTATTATTTTTGCGAAACTATGGCATCCATTATGTCAGAAAGAAAAGAAAAGAATCTTTTTTTTATTTTTACAAAGGAGTCACCACTTATTAAAGTCCTGAAGCGACTCGAGGATAAGAGTCAATGAGTGTACGTTAGTAAATGGGAAAATATCGTACTAATCGTTAGCAGTGGAAATTTGGTAAATTGGATTACTATAGGGGACGGCTCATCAAGAACTTGTTTACATTGGACTTGAAGACGACCATATTGTAGTGAGATAGAAAGCAATGAAAACGGAAGAGAGTTCCACAGGCGTGCAGTTCTAAGAACGCAGTTTTGTTCATGGAATCTACGTTTAAGTTTAGGCACAGATAAAGAGTGGGGGAAATTATTGATAGTGGTTTCAACTAGACGAGTGTTTTTCGTGAAAGTCAGGAAAGAGGGGCCATAGATTGGAGCTCAGACGAGCATTTGCCATGAAAATGACGATAGAGCAGAAACAGACTAACAACGTTTCTTCTGTGGGAAAGAGGTCGCAGGGAAAAGGAAAGTGTATTCCCTACTAGGCTACGAAGTCTATTTTGAACTCTGTCAAGGCAGGATAAGAGCTTCTTGCAGCACCTACCCAGATGTGGCAACAGTACTCCATGCCTGGACGTATTTGGCTTTTATACAAGTAGCATCGGCAGTGCGATATCTACTGGAGCGGTAAAATGATCCTATCATTTTTCCAGCGACCATAGCAACGGGTTTGCTGTACCTGTTCCATTTAAGACTAAGAGTAAAAGTCAAATCAAGAAACTTGTCAAAATATGGGGCCTCTCCAAGACGAGAGCCATTAATTACAATTGATGCCCGACGAAGTTAAGAGTATTGATGATGGAAAGATGGAAGCTTAAAAGACATTAAAAGACATTAAAATTAAACAGCGACCCTTTTTCCCCATTTTACGACACAATTAATTCGCCGTTATGATACAAACTTATAATACTATTAGTATTATTAGTTATTAATATTATTTATAAAACTTACTGAGTCTGTTAGTTTGTCTGTCTGTATTTTTTCAAAGTGCACCTTCTCCGAGACGCAAAGTCACAGAGCGGTATGAGGCGGGTCAAATGATACTGTCTGTCTGTACGTATGTATGTATGTGTGAGGAACGATCTCTACCAAACTGTTTCGTCAATTTTTGGTATACAGACTTGAAACTTGATATAATGGGGATTCGGACCTATAGAACAAATTCATTTTGTTTTTTAAGCCGGTAAAAATAGCTGCTAAGGAGACAACATTTTAAAAATGGAACTTGCCAGGCATAAGTCGACTTAAAGTGCTTCTCTACAGAATTTTTTTTTTCAGAATTTATTTAAAAAAATAAAGCCTGGTATCTTACAGTGTTAACTCCCCCTCCAAAGGCCACCTATGGAATCGTTAATAGCATTCATAATCCTTCCTTCAGTTCAATCATATTTGA
>NC_136518.1:9680843-9730843 GCF_053919585.1 Euprymna scolopes | reverse complement strand
ATTGACGGTGGTTTAAGCTAGACGGATGTTTTTCGTGAAAGATTGGCGACGGAGGAGCAGAGATTGGAGCTCAGACGAGCACTTGGCATGGAAATAACGATAAAGCAAAGACAGGCTCTCAACGTCTCTTCTGTGGGAAAGAGGTTGCAGAGGTTGCAGGGAAGAGAAAATGGCATCCCCCACTAAGCTACGAAGTCTGTTTTGAACTCTGTCCAGGCAGGATAAGCTGTTTCTAGTGGTTCCTGCCCAAATGTGGCAACAGTACTCCATCTTTGGACATTTTCGTCTTTTATATAGATAGAGAATTGTATTAGCAGTGAGATATCTACTGCAGTCGTAGAAAGATCTCACCATTTCACAGCGACCTTGGCAACAGATTTGATGCACGTGTTCCATTTCAGACCAGGAGTAAAGATCAAGTCCAGAAGCTTGTGAAACACGGAGCCTCCCCAAGACGAGCACCATCCATTTCATTTGATGCCAGATGGGGATCCGAGCATATATATATATATATATATATATATATATATATATATATATATATATATATATATATATATATATATATATATATATATATATATATATATATATATATATATATAGTCTTACTTGTAGTGTTTCGAATTATACTGGTATAATTGTATAATATATATAAGTATAATGCAGTAATCGTTCATATACCAATAAATTTTAAGCCAAAAAGAGATGACTTAAACTGTAAGCTACAAAATTATCATATTTCATAATTGAGCATTCGTATACTGTTTTAACAAAAACTAGGACGTCAAAGAACGTGTTGATAGCAACAAAAAGTGTATTTCATTGTTAGTTATAATTGTTTCAAGACCATTTGGACAAATTCAAACATTATGTCGTTTGAAAAATTTCAGACATATTGAATAAAAATACTTTAACAATAAAACATTATGGAAAAACATTTCCTTTATAAGGAAAAGAAAACAAGCGAAACTATGTTATCTCTATTGCATGCTTGCAAAGTATCTTTTAACGATTTATATATATATATATATATATATATACCTATTTTCGTATCTCTATTAAAAAAAAATTCAAACTAAATATCACACAATGTCACCACTAATTACCTAATTATCTATGTCCATTTAATATGTTTTATTAATACTATTCATTGATTTCTTAAATTAAATTTCCTTATTTCTTTATTTAATTTAAATTAATTTTTCTAATCCGGACTAATCAACTAAGTTATATTGTTGCGATTTTTTGTTAGTTTCGTATCTGGAATTTTCTTTGTTTATTTACAAAAATGTCGGCTAACCTATTTATGTGATTTAACTTATTTTTTAATTTTTTTTATTTTTTAATTAATTTTTTTTTTTAATCCGGATTAATCAACTAAGTAAAATCGTTATGAATCTATGTTGGTTTCGTATCGGGAATTAGCTTTGTTTATTCACAAAAATATCGGATAATTCATTTATGTGATTTAAGGAAGAATTTAGTTTAAAACTTATTCAATAAGGAAAGAAAGTTTAACATTACTTTATACTTAGTTCATTCTCATTCTTCGTTTTTTCTTTTTTTTTTCTTTTGTTCTCTCCTATTAAGATTTACGATTATCGAATATTTTAGGTGTAGAAGGGAGATAACTCTGTAAGTCCAGAATTTTAAAGATTTAGTTAGTTGAAATTATAAATTACCAAAATCCGAATAACTATTTATAATGATTTTTTTTTATTGCTAATTTTTTGTTAAGCGATTTTTATTGATCTTGAAACGGTATCAACTATTTCACAATCAATATGACTAAAAAAGTGTTCCCAGTTTCGAAACAATATTGCTAATTTTTCTTAATCCGTATTATAAATCTAATTTTTTTTTATCTAGTAATCCCCGGTATTTATTTCTAAAAATGTGTTTCTAATGTGATGTCCCTCAACAAATAGGTTGTTCCGAAATCGTGTCTGGGGAGTCGGCTAATTTCAGTTAATGTTTATAGATGTGATATCTGCCGCCTGCATACCAGCAGTAACTATCTTAGTTGTATAGGACTTGTCACATGGTAGAACTTGTCACATAGTAGAAAGTAGAATTAGATAAAAATATAAAATTAAAATCGAGGCATAACAAATAGATTGCGCCGGTTAGGTCGTCAGTATTGCACACTTCATGAATGCAACGACCTGGGTTCGCGTCTATGTCGGAGCACGTCATTGATCAGATGCACTACATCGAAACCCACTTTGGTCTGGCGTTGTCCGTTGTCGATGCAATTGCTTGATTCCATCTAATTCTGGGTTCTAACTTTATCATAAAAAAGTGTATGTGAACGGGTATTTATATATATCTATCTATAATCTCCTCTTAATGTCTAATATATATATATATATATATATATATATATATATATATATATATATATATTAGCATGGGTGTCCGGCGTTGCCCGGGTATTTGGGGGTGCATGTTGAGCAAAAAAAAAAAAAAATCGGTTAATTTTTTAAAACTTTGACCCCTATTATGACTCCTTAAAATTTATTGTTTTGGGCTCAACTCAAGTTATTAAGTTAGATCCATGTCCAAGCAATCTATATCTAAAATTTCAAGTGTGTAAACCCAAAATTGTCGGAGGAGTTTGGTAGTGTTTTCAAAGGTCAACTCGTTGAACTTTGACCCCTTAATCGCCAAATTTCTAGCCAACAACCGATCACATCGATTTTTCCGAATCTCAGTACCCTGTATATCAAATTTCGAGTCTGTAGACTAAAAATTGACAGAGTTATTGCGTAGGGAAATGTACACAGACACACGCACAGAGACATGTTCACTATATATATATATATATATATATATATATATATATATATATATGGCGATTAAGCTACACTGAATATTCGGCGTTTCATCCACTCTAGGATTCGTCAGGCTTATGCGCGAATTCTGTGGTTGTTTATCGTTTTTATATGGTCCTCTTCTGTTGAGGATTTTAGTTAGCCAATCAGCTTTCTAGTATCCACCGCGCCCCTTCCTATCAGCCAATGGGCATGCAGTTTATCGAACAAAAGATCTGTTTTTTTTGTTTTAACAAAGGATCTGTTTTTCTTTTTTTATATATAAATATACATATGTGTACATACATATATGCACATATATATACATATATATACATACATATATGTGTGATCGTTTATGTATATTCATGTTTATTTAATTTATTTATTTGTTTATTTTCTATTGGTTTTGTTTGTTTTAAACCTATTTTGTATCGCTATCCTAGAGTAAATTTTATTTTGTGAACACAGTTATTTGCTATTTCTCTTCTACAGTTTAATAGATTTTGGGGTTCTTTAAAGTACAGGATAGCAAATTTTTCATGAAGGCATAATTTACATGGGTCGTCTAAATGCCTACACGTGGTAGCTTGTTTTATTATTTTCCATTTGACTACCAGCGAATGTCCGTTTTCGGTAAAAAAAAAGAAAATGTCTGCCTTAAACCACTAAACTAGTTTTAAAACTGATCCTTTGTTCGATAAAATTCATGCCCATTGGCTGATAGGAAGGGGCGCGGTGGATACTAGAAAGCTGATTGGCTAACTAAAATCCTCAACAGAAGAGGACCATATAAAAACGATAAACAACCACATTTGCAGGATTAAGGCAGTCCAAAATGACTTACGAGCAGATTTTTGATATTTTAAGAAAAGAAAATGTGAAAACATCTTTCTACAGTGAAGCGCATTGGTCTAAGTTTCGAAGTCGAACGCTCGGTAAAATGGAAATCTGGATATGATCGCCCTAGAGCATTTACTTTGAAGGACGAGCACAAGTTTAAATTAATTATTTTGAAGGATCGAAAGAAAACTTATTTTGACCATAAGCAAAAAATTCAAATCAGGGGCTGGAAATTCTCTATTTAGATATACAATATCTAGACGAATGAAAGAAATGGGATTGTCTTCTAAAAAAAGTGCAAACAAACCATCTTTATCTAAGAAGAACATCAATGATAGAAAGAGATTTTTCTCATATTATGGCAAGAAAGATACATACTGGTTCAGGAATATTTTCTAGTCATATGAATCCAGATTTTGTCTTGTTAGTGATGCTCCCGAACGGTGCAATTGAAGAACCGGAGAAAGATTTTCGCTAAGTTGCATAAAAACGACAGTTAAACACGGAAATGGAGGGATAATGGTATTGGGAACTTTTACTGCAGCAGGAGTTGGGGAACTTATTAGATTTGAGAAGTCAATCAATGCAAAGGAATACATATGAGTATTAGAAACAGGACTGTTACCAAGTATCCAGAAGCTGAGAACATCTCAGAACATTATTTTTTGACTTGATAATGCCCCTGCACACACTGCTAAAGCCACAAAAAATGGTTTCCTGATAACTCAATTGATGTGATGTTTTGGCCAGGTCAAAGCCACAATTTAAATCCAATCGAGAATATTTGATTCATAATATCTCGTGCATTGGCTGGAAGAACTTTTTTGAACAATGACAAACTGTGGGAAGCTGTGCAAAACGAATGGAATAGTATCTGCTCTTTACAGTGTTCCACTTTGGTTGAGAGCACGTCTAAAAGGATTGATCTTTTAAAGAAATCAAAAGGGAATGCGATTCCATCCTAAGCATTTATTAAAGTAAATGTCTTGTTCTGTGTTATTGGTCTCGTTTAAGTTTCCTTGTTCAATTGTTCTTTGTTTAATAGAACTTTTAGTGCAATAAAATGTATAAAATTTGTTTGGCCCATTTTGTTTTGCTCACGAGTGTATAGTAATCCAGAGACAGATAGACTGCTTCGCTGTATCACAGCTCTCCAATGTAGTTAGACAAGCGTTTCAAGCAGACCGAAATCGACTCTTTTGACAACAGGCACACGTCTAAACTATCATGCTATAAGAATAAGCGAATTTAGGAAGACCCGTCCAAGGAAAACTCGTCCATGGAAGACTCGTCCACGGAAGACTCGTCCACGGAAGACTCGTCCAAAACAAAAATTAACCAGCTAAGTAGAAAACTGACACTTGGAAAAATCGATTTTTAAAGCAATAGTAAATAAGTATAAATATTTAAAAATATAGGTTGTGTACTTTCTTTTTTTTGAACTGAATAAATGCTTTAAAATAAGTTAAGCCATTAAAAACTGGTCCAGCCAGGTAGAAAACGAGCACTTAGAAAAATCGATATTTATCTTTCTAAAACCAGCAGTAAACAAGCATAAATATTAAAAAAAAAATCTTATGGAGGATATAGTCTCTTTTAAAAACAATAGCTTTTTACAGGACAGTCATAAAATGTGTTTTCAATCGATATTTATTTAATAATGGCCCGATTTTCCTTCCTAGCAAAAATGGGCAAGTGTTCCATGGACGAATTTTCCGCAGAGAGAGAGAGAGAGAGAGAGAGAGAGAGAGAGAGAGAGAGAGAGAGATTGGTTTTAGTGGACGAGTTTTCCGGGGAAGATTTTTCCAGGGACGAGTTTTCCGTGGACGAGTTTTCCAAGGACGAGTTTTCCATGGACGAGTTTTCCGTGGACGAGTTTTCCGATTGCCGAATAAACATACTATCGTAACTGAAATCTAAATGAGCGTATTAAGCGTGTTCAGCGTCCGAGAGTGCTCGATTCTTTTTATGAAGAGATATGGATTATCGTTAATGACTCCCGTGAGTCTACTTCTGCTTTACTCCATGGTCATTAATTATTCTCTTATCGCTATGTGCAAAGAGTCTCCCTTTCTTCCGTTTTGTCTAGCAGGTTTCGGATGACATCAACCCTAACGAACCAATGACGCCACCGACTAAAGAAACCAGCAGGGGTGTGTGCGCACGATAATCGTCGCCATTTTTTTTTCTTTAGTTCCTTCCCCAACCCCGCTCAAACAAATCGTCAAACTTCTGGACTTCCAACCGCCAGAAAGAACGATAGCGTTTCTGGTTTTACTTCTCTCTCCACTTCACATTTTCTCCCGCGTCTTCATGTTTCCGTATCTTGTAAATGCTTTCGCTTTGGCGACCTGCGTTTGCACGTTGATAGCCGTGGTTAAATGAGATCGCGAAACAGCAGGAAGAGAAAAAAAAAATGGCGGGAAATATATTTGTCTTAACAGGCTCACTTTATTATAACAGACAATAAAAACGCATATAACGATTTTGACAATTGTAGAAAATAAATAATTGTGAACAGCCATTTACAAAACAAAACGAAAAAGCGAGAAACTAGAATGGCACACAGCTGAGCGCATATCTCCACCAAAGCCTAAACGTAACAGAGCACGTGTGAAAATATCAGCAGGAGCTGAAAGATAGCTTGCTAGGGAAAATATTAGCAGCAGAAGCAACAGTTAAAGCATTATGTAAATTAGCAAGTGTGCGTGAGCTTGCGTTACAAGAAAAGGAGAGAAAAGTACTCCTCGTGGTCGACAGAGAAGCCAAATGCGTGCCGGAGAAGATAGACATGTGTAAGTCGAGGGCGAGAAAGCGCTGGCTGGTGCCGGCTTGGGTTGGCAACGACAGAGGCTTAAGAAAAAAAAAAAAAACTTGTGTGCGAAATAATTTAGGAAAAAATAATGAAATTGTTATTTATTTTTTTTTTACAAAGGAGTCACCACTGTGAGAAATTCACTATACAGTCGCTTGCATATGAGAATTACGTTTGCAAAAAAAAAAAAAAAAAAAAAATGAATCTCGTTTTGCAAAAAAAAAAAAGAAAAAAAAAGAATGTGAGAAATTATTTCTCACATCTCAATTTCCTCCCTGCAGAAGCAAAAGAATCCACAAATACAAAAGCCATAACCTTTCAAACTCAAAATTTATTCAAATGTAACAGCAATGAAAGTTTTGCTTCCATATGCCTGGAGCCATTAGTATGAATTCCTATTGTTGGAATGTTAGTTTGTTGTTCCCCGGAAGGACCCATGAATGTTCATGGTAAACTCGGCGGCAATGTTGCTCCCTATAATTAAGCATAATGTGAGCCACTTAGAACTCGATAGGAATTGAGATAAGATCCAATATTTGGTAAATAAACATGAAGAACAGTTCTTGAATGCCATCCTTAATTTGGATAGATTCAGCAATAGAAGTTGTCTCTGCCTGTAGAGATGTAGCCCCTCGTTCACCAACTGTTTGGTATTCATGAAGAAATTGTCTTAGCTCCCTCCAGTGGGAGCTGCTGGGTTTTGAGTCTATCCCAATGCCGAGTTCTGTGTAGACTGAAAAAAGAAAGCATGATACAAAAGCGCGCCATGTGAATTACCTGACACATTCAAATTTAAACCAATGACAGCCGACCACTAAAATGCGTGGGTAGCTGAACAAAAAGAAAGATGGCGACTGTATATGGAATTTCTCACACCACTTATCAAGGCACGGAGGTTAGAGGTCAATAAATGTACAGTGGTCAAAGGAAACATGTCGTAGTAATCGTTAATAATGGAAATTTGGTAAATTGGATTACTTAAGAGAAGGACTCAGCAAGAATTTATTCCCTTTGAACTTGAAGATAACCATGTTGTAGTCAGTTGGAGAACAGGAAAGCGGAAAAGAGTTTCACATGCGTGAAGTTCTAAGAAAGGAGTTTTGTTCATAGAATTTACGTTTAAGTTTAGCTTCAGATAAAGAGTGGGGGAAATTATTGATAGTGGTTTCAGTTAAACGAGTGTTTTTCGTGAAAGTCAGGACAGGGGGAACCATAGATTGGAGTTCAGACGAGCACTGGCCATGAAAATAACGATAAAGCAGAGACAGGCTCCACGCGTTTTTTTTCTGTGGGAAAGAGATTGCAGGGAAGAGAAAAGGGCATCCTAGGCTGCGAAGTCTGTTTTGAACACTGTCAAGGTAGGATACGTTGCTTCTAGCAGCTCCTGCCCAGCTGTGGCAATTGTGCTCCATCCTTGGACATACTTGGCTCTTATACAGATAGAGAATTGCATCAGCAGTGAGATCTCTACTAGATCGATAGAAGGATCCTCCAAGTTGTTTGATATTAAATCTTTCTTACCTATCTCTACGATAGCTACATTGGTAGAAGATGCAACTGGAGCGCTTAATGGCACCCGAGTAATTTATTTTTTTTTTAACTTTTGAAATTAGTATTATATGTTAGGTACAATATAATATTCAATGGCGAATTGGTACTGGAAAATATTTTAGAAGAACCACGAATAAATGCATTTCACTTTAAAAAAAAATGCCGATTTTTGTTCCTTTGCGACGGTACCAGACAGCGTGTGGGTCCGAGAGATGTTTGAAGTGTATCTAAAAAGTTGCATAAAAGGATTGGAAAATTGCATTTTTAAAAAGTCAAGTTACATTTTAGTATATCGTACAATTTTAAAAATTTTATCTAATATAAATTTCCGCAATTTTCTTTTAAATTTATGTAGAATTGCTATTTTTACAGTTACTTTTTCTTATTAATTTCCTTATTTCCTTATTTCCTTATTGATTTTTCTATAATAGTGGTTTTAGTTTTGTTCTTTGGTTAAATTTTTACATATTTTCTTATTATGTTCTCTCTACTGCTTTAATCTAATATGCAATGCGCTTTAATTATCATTTCACAATTTTCTCAGCAACTGTAAGGTTGTTTTTTTTATTAAGTATTTTGTGCAACGGATTGGTTACAGAGCCGTGTTTGTGATGAGATTTACGAACTTCTGGGGTTAATTTTTAATTCAATAACAGAAATGCGCCGAATAAAAACAGCACAGGCGTCGCATTACTGAAAGGTTAAAGAACTGAGTGGTAAATCGTAAGACATGCCATACATTACGATGATCCATGTAAATTGTGTCTGAATGAGAAATTAAACATTCTAAACCTAAAAAAAAATTGTTAAAAACCTATTAAACCGTAGAAGCAGAATATCAAATAACTATGTACACCGATAAAATTTTATCTTAGAATAACAATACATACGGAAAATGAAACCTTTGAGTAAACATTGGCCAATTCAAACATTAATCAATTGAATGGTATAGCAAAGAATTTTATTGGCTAGCTAGACTAAACAGCATATATATACATAAAAGTGAAAATGTCTGTATGTGTGTGTCTGTGAACATTTCCCTAAAAAATAACTCTGCCAATTTTCGGTCTAGAGACTCGAGATTTGACGTCAGGAGTTTGGGAAAATCTTTTTAATCCGTCTTCGGCCAGAAATTTGGCTGTCAAGGGGTAAAAGTCCGACGATTTTTCATTTGAAAACTCTACCAAACTCCTCCGCCAATTTTGGGTCTAAACACTTGAAATTTTAAATGTAAGTTACTTGGACATGGATCAAACTTTTTAATTTGATTTGAGCCCCCAAAAAATAAATGTTAATGAGTGAGACTCTGCGGTCTCTACCAAATTACTCAGCCAATTTCTGATCTAAACATTTAAAATTTTACATAAAAGGTATTCAGAGATAGGGCAAGAGTTCTAATCGGTTTGAGGTGCCAATTGGCTGCCAAAAGGTTAACGTTGAAAGAGTTGAACTTTGCAGATTCTACCAAATTCCTCCGCCAATTTTGGGCGTAGGTAACTTGGACATGAGTAAAACGTTATATTTTGGGTTGAGACCAAAATAATAAATGTTAAGGGATCAAAATTACTCATACAAATTTTGGTCTAAACATTTGAAATCTTACATAAAGTATATTCACACGTAAGGCAACTATGAAGAGTATATAGCGCCCCTGCAAAGCCGGGCTAAAGTGCTAGTATATATATATATATATATATATATATATATATATATATATATATATAGTAATTTATAAAATATATGTGGCGATTAAGCTACACTGAATATTCTGCGTTTCATCCACTATAGGATTCGTCAGGCTTATGCGCAAATTATGTGGTTGCTTCTTGTATTTATATATGTTGAGGATTTCTAGTTAGCCAATCAGCTTTCTAGTATCCACCGCGCCCCTTCCTATCAGCCAATGGGCATGCATTTTATCGAACAAAGGATCTGTTTTAGAACTAGGTTAGTGGTTTAAAGTAGATCTTTTCCTTCCTTTTTTTTTTGCTGATAGGAAGGGGCGCGGTGGATACTAGAAAGCTGATTGGATAACTAGAAATCTTCAACATAGATAAAAACAAGAAGCAACCACAGAATTCGCGCATAAGCCTGACGAATCCTATAGTGGATGAAACGCAGAATATTCAGTGTAGCTTAATCGCCATATATATTTTATAAATTACTAACTAGTTCTACCTACGTATTGAGCACTTTTGAAGTAAATACTTAAAATTTACGCATAAATCTATACTTTCGTATATTAAATTTATATGAGTAAATGAAGTAGTTATATATATATATATATATATATATATATATATATATATATATATATATATATATATATATATATATAAACACTCGGTAATACGAAAGTCTATGTGTAGCTTAATTGCCATAAATATCTATACTCCTAAATTAGTATGCAGGGTTTTTATGAAGCCGGAAAGGTGACGCGTGGTCGCGCATTTTGAAAATCTGGGTAGTTTTTTTGTTTATGTACATTAGAAGCGCTGAGTAAAAAACCCCGCAGTTTACAACATTACGTGGACTTTTCATCGAACTACCTTCCACTACCAGGAAGAAGAGGAAAAAACAAGATTGACAAAAGAGTCTTACTCCAAAATATATTTCTTTAAAAATAAACACCCGTTTATTTATAAAAAAAATTTCGCGTTGCAGTTTTGGCTTCAAATGTATTTATACATATTTTATTCTTCAAATTTCACTCAGCGCTTCTAACGGATATAAACAAAAAACTACCCAAATTTATATATATATATATATATATATATATATATATATATATATATATATATATATATATATATATATATATATATACTATCCATTTACGTGAAATCACTTTTTCTTCACCCCGTTCTCTCTACTTCACTTACCAAGTAAGATCTATGATTTACTTGTAGTTTCATCAAATACTTTTGCAAGCAAAATCCGATCCCACATTTTGCTGAATCCTATCCTCTGATGAGAAGGAAAGTATTTCTTCGAAACTCCGCGGATTAAGGACTATCCACTTATTTAGTGTTTCCTTTTCAAATTAAATATATTTTAAACTCTTTTTAAAAGTGTTTTAACATGCTTTATTAACTACTTGCTCTTATATATATATATATATATATATATATATATATATATATATATATATATATATATATATATTAAAAGTTTGACTCACATCCACACAATGTTACATTTTTACAGCAGCTTTTTTACCGATGGTATTTTTAAACTAGCATTTTCCCGGTGACCTTTTTACTGCTAGCATTCTGTTGTGGGGGAATCACCTTTCAAATGGATTGTTCTAAAACCATAGACCTTTTGATCCCAGGTGTGGATTAAACACCAGAGCGACCCTCGCGTGCTCTGTGACGTTTACTACTCTTTTCAGTTGTAACCTTTTTACGTTGTTGTTCCAGTAATGCATTGTTTAAAGTTTATTCGTTGTTCCGTTTTCATTGTGGCTTATTGCAAGCCATAAAACTGGCGACATTGGATTCGAAGAACGTACTCACGTTTAAAAACATTGTTCTAAAGAACTAAACACTGACGACATTGGATTCAAGGAGCATACTAAAATCGAAACCAGTAACGACATTGAAAAAAATACTTGCGTTGAAATAGTATTCTAAAAATATTAACGACGTCGTACTCAAATGTTATTAAGCCTAAGGAAGTGTTTAACATAACACTTGCAACTGAAAGGTTCACGGTAACTAAAATAAACGCAGATCATTACGGAAAAAAGAGTTGAAAAAAAGTTCGTCACGACTTTCAAAGATAGTGCTGTACTTTTGCAAAAAGAAAAAGGTTCGTCGCGACTTAGAAAGGTAAATCTTTATACTTTTGGAAAAGAATTCGTCACTTGTGGTTTTTGCTGCCAAAATCAGGCGTTATTTTTTTTCTTTAGAGAAAATATACACTTGATTTTTTTTTTCTTTAGGCAATGAACTTTTTATACATTATGTTTTTTTTCTGATCGTTTTATTGTCTTGAGGAAGAAATGAAAAAAAATAAAACGGTTTTGCAAAATTCAGCGAACGCTTGGAAACTGCTAATGCTGACAAAGAAAAATGGACGAATTGAAAGTAGCGTTGGAACATTAGACCAAGTTGCATATCGATGCCGCAAAGCGTCAGTCACAATTCGAGGAACAGCAAAAGGAATTGTAAAACAGTTAGCGAAATGTCAATTACGAACAGAGCAGTTGCTTACAGAAATTGTTAAAAATAATGCGAATGCGGAAAGCAATTCAGCATGTCCTCAGAATACAATATCGACTGCGATAGACAATTTTAAATACGAGGAAGAGGAAAAATCATTCGCAGCGTATTTTCGGCGTTATGAATATATTTTTAATATTGACTGCAGCAACTGGTCTGATCAAAAGAAAACCAGACTTCTACTACGAAAATTGGAAACAGCTGAGCATGATAAATTCGTGGATTACATCTTGCCTCGGAAAACAGCAGATTTATCATTCAATGAGACGATAAATTTGTTAACATAACTTTTCTCGCCGAAAACGTCTCTTTTTCATAAGTGTTGAAGATGTTTTAATGTGGTAAAAGACGATAATGACGAGTTTGCCACCTACGCAGGTGTATTGAACAAACACTGTGATGACTTTAAGTTGTATGAACTAACAGCAGACAATTTTAAATGTCTTGTGTTTGCGCAAGGGTTAATCTCGGGAAAAGATGCGGAAATGGGGCGCAGAGTCCTTACAAAATTAGAAAATGAACCGAACTTAATACTTCAAAAATTGACTGAGGATTGTCAAAAAGTAGAAATTATAAAAAAAAGATGCAAGAAATATCGAAGCAGGCATCGCGAATATAAAAAAAAAGTAACAAAGAAAAAACCCTTGAAATGGCACACAGACACTAACCATCGAAATTCAGAAAAACTAAAAGCACCGAGCGCTTGTTTCAGGTGTGGTGGAATGCATTGGATAAGGAATTGCTCATTTTTAACAAAGATGCCATTATTGCAATAAGATCGAGCATAAAAGTTCGCACTGTAGGAGAACTCAGAATAGAAGCCGTGTACGTCAAACCAGAACTAAGGACGTCGTAGATGAAAATCTACGCAAATATGTAACGGTTAACATTTTCGGCAAGGCTATTAAATTCCAATTAGGCAGTGGATCGGATCTTTCAATAATAAATCTCAGAACGTGGAAAATATTACAAAAGCCGACTATGTTAAAAACTAACAGAACGGCGACGGTCGTTAATGGTACAAAAATTCATTTTGAAGGTGAATTAATTACAAACGTCACTTTACGGGGGAAAACAAAAAAAAAACTAATATTTTATGTGCTAAAAGATAGTGAGAACCTGTTCGGTTGTGACAGCATGGAGGAGTTTCGTCTCTGGGATCTTCCTATATCCACATTCTGCAAGAAAATAGATACCCGCCCAGCAGAAACAGAGAAACTTATAACTTGTTTTAAAAAAGAATTCACAAACGTATTTACTCCAGGCCTGGGGAGATGTATAAAAATGGCCGCAAATTTTAAGTCGAAACCTGGCACACAACCGGTGTTTAAAAAGAAACGTAATGTCCCGTTCGCTTCTCTGAATAAAATAAATCAGGAACTAGACAGATTAGAAAGCATTGGTATACTGGGTAAAATTGAATATAGTGAGTGGGCTGCTCCGGTAGTTTTTTGTTTTTTTTACACAGTGATCACCACTTATCAAGGCCCGGAAGCCACTCAGGGATAAAGGTTATTGCAAGTACATTACGTTAGTGTGGAGATTTGATGAAGTGTTTAATTAGGGGGCAGTTCATTAGGAATTTGTAAACATTGGACTTGAAGACATCCAAGTTGTAGTCCGGAGGGAAGCAGGCAGACGGAACAGAGTTCCACAGGCGTGCAGTTCTAAAAAAGAAGCTTTGTTCATGGAATCCGCGTTTTGATTTAGGCACAGATATAGAGTGGCGGACATTTTTCACAGTGGATTCAGCTAGACGGGTGTTTTTCGTGAAAGATTGGCGAGGGGGGACCAGGGATTGGAGTTCAGACGAGCACCTGCCATGAAAATAACGATAAAACAAGGATAGGCTCGCAACGTTTATGTAAAGAAAAGATCCGGGGAAATTCGCGTTTGCGCCGACTTCGCGACTGGACTCAACAGGTCCTTAGAAGATTTTCACTATCCATTACCTAGTCCAGAAGAAGTGTTCACGAAATTAAATGACTACAAAAGCGCTAACCTCCTCTGTATTAACACTCATCGGGGTTTGTACATATACGAAAGACTCGCGCTTGGTATCAAGGTGGCACCCGCAATATTCCAGCAAGTAATGGATACTATGCTGTCCGGCTTGGACACCGCAATCGCATATCTTGATGACATTATCATAGCGAGCAAAAACAGGGAGGAACATGAAAAACATATCAGACAAGTATTCAGTCGATTACAAGATTATGGATTTAAGATCAAAGCAGATAAATGCGAGTTCTTTTTACAAACAATTAAATACCTGGGTCAAATAATCGATAAAGATGGCTGACGCCCAGACCCAGGTAGGGTGACCGCTATTAAAGAAATGCCGGCACCAGTTAACATAACTCAATTGCAGAGTTTTTAGGTTTGGCAAATTATTACCAGGGGTTCATCCCAAATATGCACAAATTGCGCGCACCACTTAATGAATTGCTTAAAAAGGATAAGGCTTGGGAGTGGACAGAAGATTGCAAGACATCATTCCAAGAAATAAAAAGAATCCTGACTTCAAAACTATTCCTAGCGCATTTCAACCCGCAGTTGGACATAATAGTAGTTGGACATAACGCTAGTCAATATGGCGTCGGAGCGTGCATGCTACATCGAATACCGGATGCCTCGAAACAGCCTATTACTTTCACATCATGGACTCTCGTGCCAACGGAAAAGAATTATTCTCAGATCGAGAAAGAGGCCCTAGGAATTACATTTGCAGTTTCAAAATCACACCGGTTCTTGTATGGAAATTTTTTTTTCTACAAACCGACCATAAGCCGTTGATATCCATTTTTGGATCAAAAAAGGACTTCCAACATTCACTGTGAACCGACTATTAAGACGGGGAACTATTCTGCTGAACTATAATTTTACAATTCAATTTCTCCCCTCAAAACAACTAGCCCATGCAGACGGTCTATCAAGACTGATTCCTGCCAAAATGGAACCTCTTGAAGATTCAGTAATCGCGGCACTACGTATTAATAGTGATGTAAAAACCATGATAAACAATATTATCCGCGAACTGCCGGTCACACTTCAGGAAGTCAGAACCCTTAAATGACAATTTCATTCAAACCATGAAGCAGAAATTAGGATTAGGTGACACCAGTTCAGACAATTTTCTGGTTGCGACGAAATACTGTTATACAGTGAAAGGGTTGTCATCCCCCAAACCCTTCAAAAAAGAATTCTCATGGATTTTCACATAGGGCATCCAGGAATAAACAGAATGAAAAGCCTAATGAGAAGTTTTGTTTATTGGCCAGCTATGGACCGAGATATTACCGACATGGTGAACAGATGCAAAGGCTGTGCTTTGGCTGCAAAAGCACCACTGATAACATATAAACCTTGGCCTAAGGCTGAACAACCATGGTCGAGGATCCACATCGATTATGCGATACCTGTGGAGGATTTTTACTACCTGATAGTAGTTGACTATTACTCTAAATGGCCAGATGTACTAGATGCAAAAAAAAAAACGACCACGGCAACAACGACAAATTTTTTATTGGAATTGTTTGCTCGGTTTGGAGTTGTAGACTGTTTAGTTAGCGACAACGCTACACAGTTTACCTCAACAGAGTTCAGAGAATTCTGCGAGACGTATCAAGTCATCATATTACGACACCCCAGTACCACGCCAGAAGACACGGCCAGGCCGAACGCTTCGTCGATACGCTTAAAAGGGCATTAAAAAAGGCGTCCGGTACACCGACACAAAAGGCCCTTCAGCAATTTTTGAAGGTTTACAGAATCACGAGAAATCCGAACAAACCAGATGCGGGGATCCCCAGCCGAAAACATGTTTGGACGGAAAATAAAATCCGTATTTGATAAACTGCTACCCAAACACATAGTACACAACAGAACCTCTACAATGCCAACGAAACGGTTTAACAGCGGAGATAACGTGTATTTTAGACATTTTAGAAATAACGTTGCTTTTTGGGAACAGGGCACGATCGGCCATCAGGGCCCAAAGTTCCAACATAAGAGGCACTTGAACCAAATCAGGAAACGCTTCTACGAGGATCAAGAAGAACCACCGCAGGACGGCAGTGAGGTGATTGAAACTGTGTATGACTGTTTTGACATAGACCCTCCAAAAGGGATTTCAGAACCGAGACGCTCCAGCAGAAAGAGGAAGCGCACAGACCCCTTGGTGGTCTGCTCCAAAATGAAGAAATACTGATTTTCACAACTGCGGAAATCAGCTTGGGAGGGGGTTGTTGTGGGGGAATCACCCTCCAAATGGATTGTTCTGTCCATTATATAAACCATAGACCTTTTGATCTCAGGTGTGGATTAAACACCAGAGCGACCTTCGCCTGCTCGGTGACGTTTACTACTCTTTTCAGTTGTAACCTTTTTACGTTGTTGTTCCAGTAATACATTGTTTAAACTCTATTCCGTTGTTCTGTTTTCTTTGTGGCGTATTGCAAGCCATAACACATTCTTAAAGTGCCAATTTTACCTCTGCTTCTTCTACCTAAGTCTATATAAAATATGTACGGCTTCGGTAAAAAAAAAAAAAAAAAAATAAATAAATAAAAAAAATAACTTAGCGATCAATGACCTGCCAGAAAAACTGAACAAACAATCAGCTTCTCGTATCACTCTTCGAATAATGATATCCCTTACAAGGGATCCTATATAAAACAATCATTAAGGTCCGTCTTTCTTTATTATTATTATTATTATTATTATTATTGTTGTTCCCGGATCTTCGAAGTCTTTACGAAGTCCGGGTCGTTCGTGTCGTCAGGATTCTGTTTTATGAATTTCATGGTCTGTTTAGGAACGCTTCTCAAATGTCGGGTTCTCGAATAGAGCGGAGTTTGTCTTCCCAGAAAGAAAACTGAATTGTTATTAAACAAGCAAAAAATAGAAAAAAAAAAAAAAAAAAAAACTTCGATGGCGGTCTTTAATAGATTTGACGCGACGGCCGTGGCGGGCCAATGGCGGGAAGTCCAGTAGTTGGCCTCAGCGGGGGTCACTCTTATCTCGACAACGCTCCTCACTATGAAGGAAAAGAAATTATATATATATATATATATATGCGAGTGTGTGTGTGTCTGTGTGTGTGTGTATCTGTGTGTATGTGTGTGTGCGCACGCGCGTGTGTGTATGGAAACTGACACCTTTACTTGTGTTCACACTCATAATTATATTGATATGGTCCGAAGAACGCAGGGCAAGAAACTGCGAGCCACCGCACACTGTTGATTCTGCGTCTCCAAATTTTGGTCTGCACAGACTCCATCACTCTACCAAACATATTCATCACTTTCGCTTGTGAAATCTTGACGCATCCATAGGATTATTGTTTGGTAATCTCCCGCTGCAAGAATTGAGACACCAGGGTCGGAAAGTGGGATTGAGATGTCAGCGCCCCAGAGGAAGGGAGGAGGGTACTCTGAGCTGCAAAAAAGTGCCTGGGCAGCCCCGTCGGCATTCGCCGGTGAAGGCGCCCCGGACGATCAACAATGAACTAACCCTCTTCTCAACAAGGCCTGGGAGAGTGGACCTCCTAGAACTAAACTCCCACCGTGAAATCAACAGGGGCCGGACCATTACTGGTATGATCTAATCTGTGTTGATTTTGGGGGTCAAGGATCTGGTGAAGTTGCTAGAAACAAGAACTTTCACAAACACGCACGCACACACACACACACACACACACACACACACACACACACACACACACACACACACACACACACACACACACACACACACTCATACGCATGAATACATGTACATCTCTCTCTTTCTATATATATATATACATATATATATGTATATATATATGTATATATATATGCATATATATATATATATATATATATATATATATATATATATATATATATATATATATATACTCGGGTTTTTTTTTATTCAAAAGTAATGGACCAATGAATTCAACGAGGTTGTTAGATATAGCTCAAAAAAAGAGCTGATAATACTTGTTTATTGTTATATAAACATGGTCACATCCTGCTGCTACAAATAGCCACTTGTTTCAATCAAACAACAGATATCATCAGGCAGCGACTTGACTATTCAAAAGTTCAATGAATAATGGATTTTTATTTTAGGTAGGAACTCTTTAAAAGTTGGAGTTAAAAAACTTAAAACACAGAACTTTAATTATAAGATGTAAAGAGGGAGAGGGCAATTTAAATAAAGTTAAAAGATTATAATGGAGAGAGAGTGATTAAGAAGAAACAAAATCACTCTCTCTCCATTATAACCTTTTAACTTTATTTAAATTGCCCCCTCCCTCTTTACATCTTATAATTAAAGTTCTGTGTTTTAAGTTTTTTAACTCCAACTTTTAAAGAGTTCCTACCTAAAATAAAAGTCCATTATTCATTGAACTTTTGAATAGTCAAGTCGCTGCCTGATGATATCTGTTGTTTGATTGAAACAAGTGGCTATTTGTAGCAGCAGGATGTGACCATGTTTATATAACAATAAACAAGTATATATATATATATTATTATTATTATTATTATTATTATTATTATTATTATTATTAAATAAAAGTCACTTTGTGTGTCTGCGAGGTCCATCCTCATAGGTTCCGAAACGGTTGAGTCTGTCTTTTGCAAATTTCACACAAAGCTAATTTATGTCTGGCAGTGTTCTTAGATATGTTTTATACAGAAATTCATAGGATATAATATAGAAACTCTTGTAGATTAAAAAAAAAAATGACAGGGGAATATTTTACGTTACACCGGCCAAGGGAAATAATAAAATTTAAGCAAATCATTTCGAAAATCGAAAAACTTCCATCTTAAAAATAGTCTTTCCCTCTAATAGTAAAAAAAAAAAAAAAAAGAATTTTTACAGGGACATATTTTACGTTAGACTGGCCAAGAAAAATAGAAAAATAATTAAATTTCAGCAAATCATTTTCAAAAATCGAAAAGATCTGATCTTAAAAGTAATCTTTCTCTCATATATATATATATATATATATATATATATATATATATATATATATATATATATATATATATATATAAGAAGATTTATTGTCATGTGGAGCTATAGCTCAGTGGTAGAGCATTCGCCTACAGATTGTATGATCCCTTGTTCCAGCCCGGGTGGACGTCACCATTTTTATTTATTTATTTTTTATAAATAAGTTCAATTTACGATTAAAAAAAAAACACACACACACACAATTTAAAATCGCCGCAAACCATTTCTTCGCATTCATATTAAAAACAAAACATTAATCAGAGGTGAATTTTCCAGGGCATTCATTGTCAAGCCCAAATATCAGCTGACGTGATATTGTAAACAAACACTGATGGAATTTGATGAACGACATTATCATTATAATTTTGCGTTTTAAATAGCATCTTGCTTGGTCGGTGAAGTTTATGTTTTAAAAAGAATTTTGCTTGGTCTGTAAAGCTTACGTTTTAAATAACACGTCTGTCAAGTTTGTTTTTAATAGCATATGGGGCATCTCTCATGTTTACGTTTAAAATAGTAGGTTGCTTGGTTTGTCAAGCTTATGTTTCATATAACATGTGCCTTAGTCTGTCAAGCATACGTTTTCAACATGATTTTGCTTGGTCAGTCAAGTTTACATTAAAATTAACATGTTGCCTGAACTGTCAAGTTTATGCTTTAAATAGCATATTTCTTAGTCTGTCAAGATTTTTAAATAGCACGTTGATTGGTCTGTCAAGATTACTTTTTAAATAGAACGTTGCTTGGTCTGTCAAAATTACTTTTTAAATAGAACGCTGCTTAGTCTGGCAAGATTACTTTTTAAATAAAACGTTGCTTGGTCTGTCAAAATACTTTTTAAATAGAATGTTGCTTGGTCTGTTAAGATACTTTTCAAATAGAATTTTCATTGACGATCACATGGGTTAAATGGACGCACTTGAGGTGTCACTGTCATGTTGGGTAACGAATTTGTTAATTATTGTGCCATTTCATCTCGTCAGCTGTTATTGCGATTGTTGCTTGTCTTCCCTTCAAGCGAAATGGAAATAAAAAAAACAAGATGAATAGTAAGATAAAACTCATAGGAAGAAAAAGCAATATATATATATATATATATATATATATATATATATATATATATATATGTGTGTGTGTGTGTGTGTGTGTGTGTGTGTGTGTGTGTGTATAGATATATACGCACATATATTGTATATTATATATGTATGTATATATATATATCATATACATATACACATATATTGTATATATACACACATATATTGTATATATTATATATATGTATATATATTATATATATACACACATATATTGTATATATGTTTATATTATATATATGTATGTGTATATATTATACACACACACACACACACACACACACACACACACACACATATATATATATATATATATATATATATATATATATATATATATATATATATATATATATATATATATATATATATATAAAACATTTCATTTTAAAAAAATCTCCCCGGCTCTACGTGAAGTAATCCAAAAACTGTTGCGGGGGATGATGTGGAATGGAAATCTTTCAGTTTTTTTTTTTTTTTTTTTTTTTGTGAATAAATATAAAAAAAGGAAAAAAAATATAAAATAATAAAAACCCAGAATTAATACTAACGAAAAGAAACGAAGAGATTCGTCTCAAGGGACACAACACAAACACCAGCTTGGCTCGACGCGACTAGATGTAAGTAAGACGTACATTGAAAATGTGCTGGTGTTATTTTGCGTCGGAATAAATAAATAATTTGAATATATTATTAGATTTTAAGCTGAATTGAAACTGAAATAAACTTGTTGCCAATAAATTTACAAGACAAAATGTCATAAAACTGGGTGTTCAGATTCCTTTCTTTTTATATTGATCCACCACTTATCAAGGCCCGGAGGCCAGTCGAGGATAAGAATCATTGAGTGTACAGTAATAAATAGGACAATATCGTAGTAATTGTTAGCAGTGGAAATTGGATAAATTGGATTACTTAAGGGACCGCTTCATCAAGAATTTGTTTACGTTGGACTTGAAGACTACCATATTGCGGTCGGTTGGAAAACAAGCAAACGGAAGAGAATTCCACAGGTTCTAAGAAAGAAGTTTTGTTCATGGAATCTACGTCTTGGTTTAGTCACAGATAAAGAGTTAAAAAAATTATTGATAGTGGTTTCGGCTAAATGAGTGTTTTTCGTGAAAGTTTGACGAGGGTGGGGAACCATAGATTGGAGCTCAGACGAGCACTTGCCATAAAAACAACGATAAAGCAGAACAGGCTCGCAACGTCTCTTCTGTGGGGAAAGAGGTTGTAGGAAAGAGAAAAAGGCACCTCCGCACTAAGCTACGAAGTCTATTTTGAACTCTGCAAAGGCAGTATTAGCTGATTTTAGCAGCTCCTGCCCAGATGTGGCAACGGTACTCCATATAGTTGGAATTATGCCAGAATTACCTACCTTGACTGAGTATACAGGGTGAGACACGGGAAACGGATGTTTTTAAGAAAATGAAAACTCTGCTTATTTTTTAAGCAGCTTTAAAGACTACCTTCCTCACTTCGTATCCCATGAGGTGAGGAAGGAGTGTTCTAAAAACATCCGTTTCCCGTGACTCACCTTGTAGAAAATGGATGTTGGCTATACTTTCTAAAGCCTCATATTTCTCACCTCGCTTATTTTGTCATTTAGTCCTCACATTCAGTCAACAATGTTTCCGAGAAAAGGAGAAGAAAGATCGGGATCTATTAATATAACATTTATAGTAGGCTAGTTTTCGACCACACCACACGTGATCACTTAGGGATGTTGGCAACCTTCAATTGGTCCCCCTCGTAAGTACGAGTTGCCTTCAATAAGTAAAAATCAGAAAACATTAATGTCTACAGGCATAAACATAATCTATATATTTATAAAAGTGAAATTGTCTGTCTGTGTGTCTGTCTGTGTATATTTCCCTACCAAACTACTCTGTCAATTTTCAGTCTACAGAATCGAGATTTGACATAAGGGGTATTGAGATTTGGAAAAATATTTTTTAATCGGTTTTCGGCAAGAAATTTGGCTGGCAAGGGGTCAAAGTTGAACAAGTCGACTTTTTAGACCTCTACCAAACTCCTCCGCCAATGTTGGATCTAAAAACTTGAAATTTTAGATGCGACTTACTTGGACATCGATCAAACTTTTTAATCGGATTTGAGCCAAAAGCAATACATTTTAAGGGGTCAAAATTGGGGTCAAATTAAAAAAAAATTGACATCTGCGGTCTCTACCTAATTACTCACGCAAATTTTTGTCTAAACATTTGAAATTTTACATAAAATGTATTCAGGCATAGGGCAAGCTTTTAATCGTTTTTTGGACGAAATTTTGGCTGCCTAGGTGTCAAAGTTCAAAAGATTTGACCTTTTCGGTCTCTAGCAAACTATTCAGCCAATGTTGGGTCTAAATATTGGAAATCTTAGTTCTTATTAGTTATTAATATTTATAATTATACGCTCCTTTAATATATATATATATATATATATATATATATATATATATATATATATATATATATATATAAAATCTGAAGAAAAAGCGGTCGACTAATGTCATGCAACATTCTAGCTTTCAGTCGTAAGATCCCATCTCTTTACTGCTTTATTATATTATGCTCGTAGTTAGCATTTATAGGTGTTTAATTTCCCCTAATTCATGTTTAAATTGCCTGTGGCCTAGGGGTAACATCCTAGCCTATGGAGTCAAATGTGACCTTGTTACTGAATTCGAATCTCTCAGCAGTAATTATCATTTCCTACACTGATGATTGCAAAAGCATGAAACACTAGTCTCTCTCTCTCTCTCTCTCTCTCTCTCTCTCTCTATATATATATATATATATATATATATATTAGTGTTGGGACGAGTAATTGGGATAGGAATCGGGAATCGGAAAAAATCGGAAAAAATCGGAATATTTCAGGGTATCGGAATCGATATCGGAATCAGAAAAATTTGTACAGATTTTCCGATGCCAAAACGATTCTTTTAATTGTCTTTTTTATTTGATTTTGTTTAAAGCAAAATCTTTCATTGCTGGTAATAATGATAAAATAATAAATATTTATTGATTTTAAACGACCAGTGAAGCTAAAATCGTTAAATCTAACCCCACAAGTATATTTTTACGTTTAACATGTGTGTTCCCATGGTAATCGGAGAAAAATACAGCTATATAGTTAAATCTTTAGAGATTTATAAAGAATCGGATTCGGAATCGGGAGTTTAGTACAGAATCGGTAATTGTATCGGAATCGGGAAAAATATTGAAATCGTTGCATCACTAATATATATATATATATATATATATATATATATATGTATAAATTTCCTTGGATTTTACTTGTGCAAATGGAAACTCAATCAATTTTCTTGGAGTTATATTTTTGGATTATACCGTCATTGGATTATTTACCTTTTATCAGACTATCCATTCACGTGTAATCACCTATTTCTTCACCATATACCCTCTGCTCCACTTTTTGTTATCAAGTAAGATCTTTGACTTACTTGTTGTTTCATCAAATACTTTTGTATGCAAAATCCGATCCCGAAGTAGTTCCTCGAAACTCCGCGGATTAGGGACTACCACTTATCAAGTGTTTCTTTTTCAGATTAACTATGTTTTTAACTCTTTTTCAAAGTGTTTTTTTAACATGTTTTATTAACTGTTTTCTCCTATATATATATATATATATATATATATATATATATATATATATATATATATACATATAATTTTAAGTGGAAGCGAACAACAGTCTAAAGAGCAGAGTTTATTTTAATGTATTAGTAAATGCATTAATACAATTAAAAGGCAACAGTGTTCGTTGTACCTATTTATTATGCCTCCCCACGGGACAGAGTTAGACACCAGGGTCGTTTTTTAACGTGGAGAAAAGGTACAAAAATAAAAATTGTCTCAGTCGTGAAGGAATGTAGATATATAATAAGTTCAATAGGCATAGATATCCTAGAGCTATTTTAATATTGAGTAAAATGATTGATAATTTATAATTAAAATAAAAATTAAAAATCAGTATGACAAGGAAGAACAAACAAAATCAATAAATTGTACGATCGTTTCGGAAACGATGTTTTTATTGAAACAGACGTTAAGTCTTGGACAATAATTTTATCATTTGATTTTATAAAACAAAGTCTCCTCATCAGCAAAATGAGTGAGTGGGGGTTTAAAGACACCAAAAATAAAACTAGCATTTTATAAGTAAGGCAGATATATCTGGAAAATATTTAAAATATAAAGAAAAACAGTTGCTTATTTTCATGTTGAATAAAATAAAATCGGGTGTTAAAGTAAGGTTAAGAGGGGATATCTTTAATATTTCTAATAAAAATATATTTACCTTTTATTCGTCCGCCTTTAAAGCCCGTAAGTATCACCGTCAATGCATTCATTGGGATGTTAAATGCGGTTTATGAATGGTTGAAAATGTTGATATACACAAACTTCAAAGGAAACGCTAATAAAATAATATTACCTGTTTAAAATCGTTGGAAACGCTATATCTGAATTTATCTGAAATGATTCAATTATAAAGGGAGATAACTGCCATTTTTGAAAAATGATACTCAAATAGAAAAATAAAGAAAACTTTTATTATTCAAAGGGAGATAACCACTAACTACTTATAAATTAGTTATATTTTTTATATAATGTTTTAAGGATAGTAATATTAATAATATCAATAATAGTAATACCATGGATCTTTTTTGTAGTAATTAAATAATAATATTAGTGATAATAGTAACTATAATATTTATAGGACTAATATTAATAAAATAATAACATAAATTCAAAGTGAAATATTTTGATTTCAGAAAATAGACAATAATGGTAAAATATCAAATAAGATAATAATAATAATAATAATAATAATAATAATAATAATCATAATAATAATAGTAATAATAATAATAATAATAATAATAATCATAATAATAATAGTAATAATAATAATAATAATAATAATAATAGTAGTAATAAAACTATAATAATAATAGTTATTAAGTTATAAATTATATATTTTAAAATAGATTAGTAATAAGAAAATTTTATGATTTATGGTGGCTTAAATTTGTCGAACCTAAACCAACGTTTATGAATGCATGTAGTAAGGATTTCGTCTACGAGAATGGATTTAATGTTATTATATTTTAAAATATTAAGGGCTTCATATCTACAAAGTGTGCAGAATTTGACCTCCGGCATATAAATGTTTATAAGATCCTATTATTTCCCATTTTAAATTGAAGGGAATACTTCTATCATAAAGTCGCCAAATATGGTTAGATAAAGAAATCTGTTTTTTCAAGGAAAGATTTTTGAAGGAGTGCGCATGCGTGGAGATCCTCTGTTTAATAAGTCCAGATGTGGACCCAAGGCAAATTGTATTTTGTTTAATATATTTGTTGTCAGCTAGATTAAGAGTGGTATTTGTATGTAATAGGTTTGGTTGTATTTAATTGGTAGATTGGTTAATGGGGGGGGGGTGCTGTCATTCATTAACTGTGTGGTAGAGTTAGTCTGTGAGAAGAGATTTGTATGGTTGCTATTAACATAATTTATATTTGGGGTTTGTGACACTGTGCAGCCATAAATCACATTTTTTACTTTGCAGATACCTTGTAAAGGACATTTATTTTTTCTTCTACAGTTACAGGCTGCTATAGTTTCCATATTTGCATTTTGTATCTTACTAATTTTTTAATTGTTGGAACTAATTTTTTTATATAGTTTTGGCATAGTTCAGGAAGACACTTTGATAGTGTTCTTATTAAATATTTTATTGTATCTAAGGGGGGCTTTAAAGTTTTTTAGAATATGGAGTGTTGAACCATAGGATTTCCCTCTATCTATTGAACGTTTTTACGCTTATAGATTTTGCTTTGTCGTTTCTTTGTGTTAGTGACGAATGCTTGTGGTTTAATTTGGTTTTGTATTGCAGTTAGATTATTTTTGCCATTCGTATGTGGGATGACATAGCCATATTGTAGGTTATTATGTTTTTGGTAGGTTTATTGCAATTATTGCAGTTTTATCTGTAGTTTGTGTTTTTATAATTTTTATTTAGGTATTTATTTTGTGATTTGTATCCTGAGTTTTTAAGGCCTCATTGTAATATTTTGTGTTTTTGTTAAATATAGAGTTGTTAGAAGATAGTTAAGAAATTCTTAAAGAGACAATGGAGACTATTGATTTCAATATTGACTTAGGGTGGTTTGATTCATTTTTTAATTTGACCCCTACTATGATCCTTACCATTTATTATTTTGGGCTCAAATCAAATTATAAATAATAATATAAATTATTATATATATATTTACTATTAATCTCAAACCCAAAATTATTTGCTATTAATTTACTATTTACTCTAAACTCCAAACTTATTTACTCTTAATTCACTATTAATCTCAAACCCAAAATTATTTGCTATTAATTTACAATTACTCTCAACACAAAGCTTATTCACTACTTGTATTTCTGCTTGGCTTTACTCGGGCCCTATGTACTGTTCATAACTTGCTCTACGTGTGATTACACTTTATGTAAGATTTCAAATGTGTAGACCAAAATTTGTCTGAGTAATTTCGTAGAGTCCGCAGAGGTCAAGTTTTTAAAACTTAGACCCCAGTTTTGACCACTTAATATTTATTATTTTGGCCTCAAATCAAAATAGAAAGTTTTAGCCGCATACAGCTCACCTACATCTAAAATTTCAAGTCAATTTTGGCGGAAGTATTTGGTAGAATCTTGAAATATCAACTCTTTCAACTTTGGCCTTTTGGCAGCATAATTTTCACCCCAAAACTAATTAAAATGCTTGCCACATGTCTGAGTACTCGTTTTGTATAAATTTCAGGTGTTTAGTTACAAAATTGGCTGAGTAGTTTGTTAAACACCAAAAATGTCAAATCTTTTAAACTTTGACCCCTTGGAAGCTCAAATTTTCAACCCAAACCGATTAAAAAGCTTGCCCTATCTCTGAATACCCTTTATGTATAAAATTTCAAATGTTCAGACCAGAAATTGGCTGAGTAATTTGGTAGAGAATCTAGAGATCATTTTTTTAACTTTGACCCCACTTTTGACCCTTTAACATTTATTTTTGGGGATCAAATCGAATAAAAAAGCTTGATCCATGTCCATTTAAGATTTCAAGTGTTTAGACCCAAAATTGGCGGAGGAGTTTTCTAGAGTTTTCAAAGGTGAAATCGTTAAACTTTGATCCCTCGACAGCCAAATTTCTGGCTGAAAACCGATTAAAAAGACCTTCCCAAATCTCAATATCCCTTATGTCAAACTTCGAGTCTCTAGAAAAAAAAATGACAGAGCGATTTGTTAGGGAAATGTACACACACACACACACACACACACACACACACACACACACACACACACACACACACAATTTCACTTTTATAGATAGATAGATAGATAGATAGATAGATAGATAGATAGATAGATTAATTCACTATTAATCTCGAACCCAAAATTATTTGCGGTTAATTTACTATTGTTCTCAAATCCAAATTTGTTTACTAATAATCCACTATTAATCTCAAACCTAATAATATTTGAGATTTATTTACTATTTTCTCAACTCCAACTTATTTACTATTAATTCACTATTAATCTCAAACCAAAACTATTTGCTATTAATTTAGTATTTTTTAAACTCGAAACTTATTTGCTATTAATTCGCTATTAATCTCAAACCCAAAATTATTTGATATTAATTTATTTTTTCTCAACTCCAAACTTATTTACTTATAATTCACTATTAATCTCAAACCCAAAATTCTTTGCTATTTATTTACTATTACTCTAAACTCTAAACGAAATTACTCTTTATTCACTAATAATCTCAAACCCAATATATATATATATATATATATATATATATATATATATATATATATATATATATATATATATATATAACGAGATCCAACTGACAAGTAACCATTGATACGTCATCACTTTTCTTCAATATATATTTAAAAACCTACACTGCGTTTCAAATTGTTATTTCGTGGTCTCAATTCTGGGTCAACATCAGTATCTTTAATTCTTTTTGACAGTTCAGTCGATTCATTTTTACTTGGGTCAGGAAAACCGTCGTTTAAAACTACCGACTAATTCATGCACCAAGAATGGGTGTGTTCCATATGAAGGTATAAATTTGTATTAACTTTCTATAAACTTTCACGAAAAAAAAACACGTCTCACTGAAATCACTATCAATAATTTCCCCCACTCTTTATCTGTGTCTAAACTTAAACTTGGATTCCATGAACAAAGCTTCTTTGTAAGAACTGCACGCCTGTGGAACTCTCTTCCGTTTGCCTACTTTCCAGCTGACTACAATATGGTCGTCTTCAAGTCCAATGTAAACAAATTCTTGATGAGCCATCCCCTTAAGTAATCCAATTTACCAAATTTCCACTACTAACGATTACTACATTTTACCATTAACTACTGTTCACTCATTAACCTTTATCTTCGAGTGGCTTCCGGGTCTTTATAAGTGGCGACTCCTTTGTAAATTAAAAAAAAAACGATGCAACTTGGGTAGAGTTTGATTATTTAAGAGGACGGCTCAAACGAGTACTTATTTACATTAGATTTGAAAGTGACCATGAGTCAGCTGGAAAGAAGCCCCACGGTATTGTGCCCCACTGACGGACATTTCTATCAAAGCAACTTTGCTCATATAATTGTTGTTTAGTTTTAGGCACTGATTGAGAGCTGTTTCGGACTATGGATAACCACCCCACCCCGTGGTCGCCAACGCTCTTAAACGTTGTTGTTGTTGTTGTTGTTGATGATGATGATGATGATGATGATGATGATGATGATGATGATGATGATAAAATGTTACATCCCTCTGCCTGTTTTACAAGTATTTTAATGGTTGATGCTCCGACGAACTACACGCCCTTGTATCCCCTCGACATAAATAACCCTGTCAAACCCGATAGCAAAGTCCCACCCCTTCATAGTAGAGACCCCTAGATGTAAGAAAGCCTTCTACTCTAATAGTTTCTTCTCCAGAACTGCTAGACTCTGGAATTCCCTCCCGGGTCCCTGCTTCACCAACTGTACTGACATGCAGAAGTTCAAGTGTAATATGAACAGACATCTTGCGGCTCAACTCCCTACATAGTATCTCTGCAACTGAGGTCTCTGATAGTAGTCCCCTACAGCAAAGTGGCACTGTGCCTTGTTTGGGGTAAAAATGAAATATAAAAAAAGGGAAATTATTGACGAATGTTTACCAAGGATGGGGAGTATAGATTGAAGCTCAGTCGAGCACCTGTCATGATAATAAGATTAGAGTAAAGATGTCAACGTCTCTTCTATAAGATAGAGGAATTGTAACCCGGATATAAGAGACCCGAATATAAGACAATTTTTCTCTGGTCCCAAATTAGAGCCTGTGTTAATGTCCAATGTAATTCAGATATAAGAACCCCCGGATATAAGTATGCCCCGGATATAAGAGAGATTGGGCGCGTGCGAAGTCTCTTATATCCGGGTTATATTGTAATTACTTCTAGATTACAGTACTCTGAAAGTTGAAGTTTCAATCATAATTTCGGGCGATACTATGAATAAAATTATGAATTATATTCGGGTTACACTGTATAACTTAAAACCTTTATCCGTTGCACTGCGGCTTCGAGTTTGATATAAAGATTCCTGAGTTCGACATGACACACCTGAAGAAGGTCGGAGGATACATCGAATGAAACGTTGAACAGTAATTCAATAATCCAAATAATATTTGCTTAGATTAGTTTAACAATTGGGTAAATGTTAAAAGTAATAGAGACACAGCTTTTGTTGGCGTCAGGTGAAACAGATGTCCATATAGAGAACAAATTAAAGGGGAGTAACTCTACTCTCCAGATCCCTGTGAAGCTATCGAGATCACGAGAACAGCTTTCCATTACGCTTTACCAAGATTAAATGCATTAAATGATTCTAAAATAAATGAGTATGAAATAATTATAAAATCTCTCTCAAACAAGTTTTATGCAAATACGAGGGTCCTTCAAAAAGTTTTCATACGTTTTTTTGTACAAGCACTTAAAATTGTCGTAGACTCTTGAAAATTCAGTATGTTATTGATATACATCTTATGAGATGACTGACTAATTTTTATGATTGCAGGTTCAAATGAACAGCTACAGCAGGAATTGGAATACACCCTACATAAGCCTGATTTTCACAGCTGATGAATTTAAAAAATGCAATCTGGACGTGAGGACACTTTAGAAGAACGATATGCAATAAAATTCCGTTTTGAACTCGGGAAAAATGTCAGAGAAACGTATAGAATTCTTCCGATTGCTCTAGACCATTTTGCATGAATCAAACATCAGATGTGCCTGGCATAAGAGATTAAAGGAAGGCGGAGAGTCTGTGAGGGATGATGAGAGGTGTAGGAGGAGTAAGGAAGTCAGAATAATTGAGTTGATTGACATAATAAAGAATTTCATGGATAAGGACCGTCGTGTGTCTATAGAGACAATAAGCGCACAGTTTTATGTCAGTGTGATAACTGTACACAAAATTATTTGTGAGGAACTGAAGATGCGGAGGATTTGCGAGAAATTATCCCAAGGATGCTCCATTCTTGTCACAGACTACTTGACCAATATGGGCATCAAGACAATTCCTCACCCTCCCTCTAGTTTAGACCTTGCTCCCTTAAACTTTTGGTCATTCCCACACCTCTCATCATCCACACAAACTCCCTGCCTTCCTTGAATCGCTTATGCCACTCAGAAACTGATGCTCGATTCATGCAAGGTTGTCCAAAAGCAGTCTGAAGCATTCCATACATTTCTGTGGTATTTTTCCCCGTGTTCAAAACAGAATTTTATTTTGTTCTTCTAAAGTGTCCTCACGTCCAGAATGCATTTTTGAAATTCACCAACTGTGACAATCAGGAAAGTTGTAAGATTTTTTTAGGGGACGGCTACTACATAGCGAGACATGATGGAGTATGTAAGTACCTCTACTCGACCATTAGTAGTAAAAAAAATAAACATCCAGTGTAGCAGCAAGTCCTAGGAACATTAACTTGAAAGAACAGTTGGAAATAACTTATATACCATACATTGCGACCATGTAATCTCTACAGCCACCTACCTTAAAAATGCTGCTGTGAAACCTGACATAATTATATGAAATAGGTCAGAGAGAGAGAGTTGCAACTTGGTTGAAGTGAGTGTCCCTAATGATGGAGGTCTGAACAGAGCTGAAAGGGAGAAACAGACCAAATATCAAGGGCTCATGTATGATATGAAAAGAAACTGGAATCTTAGGGAAATATCAATCATACCAGTTATTATAGGTGCTACAGGACTTATGAAGAAGAACCTTAAGTCCTACCTAACTAATATTCCTAGTGAACCAAGTGCAAAAGAGATCCAGACAATTGCACTTAAGGGAACAGCAAGCATACTAAAAAGAGCTCTCGGTTGGTTTCAATAAAAATCAGGGTAATGTTGGCAGCTGGTTTGGCTGCCCCATACCCAGCATTACAATCTTCAAAGGAAGAAAAATAAAAAATAGAAATAAAAAAATGAAACTTACTGAGAACACCTTTGATTTTATTGTTGGGTGGCTTTTTCGAGAGTGGCTCCAAAAGTAATGACTCCTATTTCTCTTTTTTTACTAGAAATGTTGAAGAACAAGGAGACGGGAGCGATACCATTAGATCGAAAGACTTTTTGTGTTCCAGAATTTATTTTTTCTACATAATCATCACCATTCTCAATACAATTTCACCAGCGGTAAAAGATGCGAATGTGCATCCAGACCGTGCTGTGTCATACGAGAGCAGTTCCAATAGTAAAGCCTCCTATTTTTTTTAACTCAAAGAAGTTGAAGAGATACGAAGACAGAAGTTGTAATAATAGAACGAGCGACCGTTTGTGCTCCAGAATTTCTTTTGATACATAGTGACCACCATTTACCAGCGATGAACGATGGCTGTGCATGGGCGTCTGGAGCGTGTTTTGTCATGCCAGGGTAGTTATAAAAGTACACTAAAATTGTTTTAACTCAAAATGTTGAAGAGCTACAGAGACGGGATCAATGCTATTAAAACGAGCGACATATTGTGCTCCCGAATATATTTTTCTACATAGTCAACATCATTCTTCATGCATTTTTTTGTTTTTTGCCAGCAATTCAGTGACACATATCTGTGTCTAACGCACGTCCATGGCAGAGACTGTTTTCTTACCGTCTCACAGTCGTCAATATCTTTAACAGAGAGATGAAACTTTCAGGTCATGAATGCATAAGGTCAGTACACAGAACCACTAAATTTGCATATCCCTTAGTTCACTCGGACAGAATTTAAAAAAAAAAAAAGCTGGAGGTATTATTCTTGGAACGCTCTACGTAGTTTTGGTAAGTATGGACTCTGGTAAAAATAAATAAATAAAACCGAACGCAAAGGTCATTATTTAATACCGTGCGACACCGAGTGTCCCTGCTAATATGAGGCACGAAGATGAATTATTAAAGAGGGTCCCGCACCGTTTTAGGGTTTGCCATTTAACGCCGGGCTTCTCGGGGTTTATGTGTGTGTCTCTCCCTCTAATGCGGGTGTTTGCTTTCCGCTTCAATGTCATCAGTTGGGCGTATCGTAAACAAAGCCGCTTTGTCCCAGCCTCCTCACCAGACTGCATCACTCTACGCAACGTGTCCTCACACGCAGCGACACACAATCAGACACAGAAAAGGTGGGGAAATAAACAGCACGAGGCCCCGTGTCGAACTTTTATCTCTTTCGGGGTTCACGTCGACATCGCGATGAGCAGGATTCAATTCGTGCTTCTCCCACAAAGCCGGCCTACGAAATTAAAGAGCAGCTTCCGCGGGGGTGCAAGCCTGCTTATCGTTTCATTCTCCTGCTGAATATTTTATCTGATATCTTCATCCTTTATCTATTGCCATTTTATCTTTAGTTTTTATTTATTATTTTTAGTTTTTTATGCTTTCATATTTGAATGTGGTCTTCATAGTTATTTTATGGTTTGCTCGTCAAAGCTTTGGCTTAAGCTCGCATTGGTCATTATGTTTTTCTGTGCTCTAAGGTCACACACGCATTAGCTAGTTTGCAACAAAGCGCGGGCGCGCGTATGCAAATGAATGCGAAATGACGTAACCGGTAAAGAAAAAAAAACTATAAAAAGGAGAAAGAGGACGATCACGAGAGAGAGAGAGAGAGAGAGAGAGAGAGAGAGAGAGAGAGAGAGAGAGAGAGAGAGAGAGCACCGAACGAGATAACGCTTGAGATCTCGTGAAAGGCGTGAATAACATATAGATGACGATTATGTAATAAATGTCGTTGTTACAAAGAAAAAAAAACGAGTTATTTTTACATAGGCATCACCACTAATCAAGGCCCAGAGACCACTCGAGGATAAGCGTTAAGAGTGTACAGTAGTCAATTGAACGATATAGTAATTGTTAGTAATAGAAATTCGGTAATTTTGTTAACTTCAGTGGAACGGAACCTACAAAAAGACGATTTTACACTTTCTCTTGGAAGACCCCCCCCCAAAAAAAAAACCCACTTTAATTCTGTCGATGGGTATTTTTCTCAATACTACCCTATACATAATAATCCGTTGGGTTAAGTTCAGAGTAGTTTGAGGATCAAACATTAGGAAATGTATAATCATAAAAATTTGACAGACAACCGTTTTTGATTTTTCCCCGGGATGTGGCTAGAAGCCGAATTCTGCTGTCATACATACGACCTATTATTAGCTACCCTTGTTCAACGCTTAAGTAAAATGGTTAGCAACTCAACATATAAATCTGAATTCAACCTGTGACCCTGCTCTCGAGTGTCTAAGCCCATTTTGTACAGGGATTTGACAAGATAACCTGGAATGAGAATGCTTTCCACTACAAATTAAGCCTGACTAAATATTCAAAATCGCATACAATTCGCAGCCCAAATAAGACCTCCTCGCTAGGGATAACAAACAGTTGTTTATATATATATATATATATATATATATATATATATATATATATATATATATATATATATATATAAAAAATATAAAATATATATGGCGATTAAGCTACATTCAGGCGTATAAGCCTGAAGAGTCCTAGAGTGGATGAAACGTGGAATATTCAGTGTAGCTTAATCGCCATATATATTTTATAAATTACTAACTAGCTCTACCTACGTATTGAGCACTTTTGAAGTAAATACTTAAAGTTTACGCATAAATCTATACTTTCTATACTTTCCTATATTAATTTTATGTGAGTAAATTAAGTAGTTATATATATATATATATATATATATATATATATATATATATATATATATATATATATATATATATATACTAGCATTTCAGCGCGGCGTTGTCCGGGTGTTTGAAAGTGTATGCTGAGCAAATAAAAAAAAGCAGTCAATTTTTAAAAATTTAACCCCTATTATTACCCATTAACATTGATTGTTTTGGGCTCCAATCGAGGTATTAAATGGGATCCATGTCCAAGGAACCCATATCTAAAATTTCAAGTGTTTAGACCCAAAATAGGCGAGGGAGTTAGGTAGAATTCTCCAAGGTCAAATCGTTGTAATAGCCAAATTTCTGGCCGAAAACAAACTACAAAGATTTTACCAAATCTCAGTACCCTGTATATATATTAACAGAGATATTGTGTTGGGAAATGTACACAGACAGACAAACACACGAACACACAGAGAAACTTTCACTTTTATATATATAGAAGCATGTGTGCCCGACATTTCCCGGGTATTTGGAGGTGTATGCTGAGCAAAAACAAAGGTAAATTTTTTTTAACTTTGACCCGATAACATTTATTGTTTTTGGCTCCAATCGAGGTATTAAATTAGAGCCATATCCAAGAAACCTATATCTAAAATTTCAAGTGTTTAGCCCCAAAATTGGTGAAGACGTTTGGTAGAGTTCTCAAAGGTCAAATCGTTGAACTTTGACCCCCTTAAAGCAAAATTGCTGGCCGAATACCGATCACATAGATTTTCCCAAATCTCAGTACGCTGTATATCAAATTTTGAGTCTTTAGACTAAAAATTGACAGAGTTATTGCGTAGGGAAATGTACACAGACAGACACACGCACACACAGAGAAACTTTCACTTATATATATATATTAGAGTGGGTCGATTTTCAACTTTTATTTGGAAGATGTAAAATGTCGGAGGAGAGAAAGTTGCACACACATATGGAGAGTACAAATATAAAAAAGTAGGTGAGAAATAGTGAACAACTGTGTTCACAGAATACACTTTACAAAATAATTACAAAATTAACAATAACACTAGAAAATAAATAAAATAAACATACATATACATAAATTATCATATATATATAAATATATATATACACACACACACACATGTATTTTATAAAGTCCCCCTCTTGGGTTGAGCACTATCGTAAATAATCTCACTCGCCACTTAATTTAGCTGAAAAAATGCGAAGCTCGCGGTTTGTTTACAAACAAACGTTTGAGCCCTCTACGAGCGGCGAACGGATGTTTATTTAAATAGACATTCGGACAGATTAATTTGCGGCCACCGCTTCCGTAGTCAGGGGGGTAGAACTGCCGACTGTCATCACGACGGTTCTAGGTTCGATCCTCGGCTTGGGATAGGTGTTAGTCTAGCGGCACTGATGAGTTGTGAAACAACGAAACAGATCTGTATGTCGATGACTAAAATATATTTTATAAAGCCCCCCTCTTGGGTTGAGCACTATCGTAAATAATCTCACTCGCCACTTAATTTAGCTGAAAAAATGCGAAGCTCGCTGAAAAATAGGTAACTTTACACGAATAGGAGGATTTTTTTTTTGTTTGAGTGATCCGTCCGTGATTTTTCATTTGAATATACTTTCATAGAAATGTTTCTGCTATGTCAAAAAAACTATTTTCTTTACGTCACAGGTGTCACGCTCATACATGAATTTCATAGCTAATATAACATACTGACCTAACGGGTCACAGGTAGTCTAGTATATATTATCATATATATATCAATGTTGTAATATATATATATATATATATATATATATATATATATATATATAGTAGTTTATAAAATATATATGGCGATTAAGCTACACTGAATATTCCGCGTTTTATCCACTCTAGAATTCTTCAGGTTTATGCGTGAATTTTGTGGTTGTCTGTCGTTTTTATATATGCACCTTCTATTGAGATTTTAATTAGCCAATCAGCTTTCTAGTATCCACCGCGCCCTTCCTATCAGCCAATGAATATGCACTTACAGGACAAATGCCCATTTGACCTCTGGTTGACCTGATTCTTTGTGTGTGTTCTATTTAGGCTGGATATCTAGTGTCGACCTGTTTTAAATCTAGGTTAGGTTTTTATGTTAGTTTATATATATATATATATATTTATATACATACATACATACATACATATATATGCATGATAGTTTATGTATATGCATGTTTGTTTATTTTCTATTGTTTTTGTTAGTTTTAAAGTTATTTTGTATCTCTATCCTAGAGTAAATTTGATCCTGTGAATACAGTTGTTCGCTATTTCTCTTCTACAGGCATAATCTACATGGGTCGTCTAGGTCTCTACAGGTGTTTGCTTGTCTTACTATTTTCCATTCGACTACGGTAGTATATATATATATATCTAGAGAGAGAGAGAGAGAGATACAGAGAGAGAGAGAGAGGTAAATATAGATAGCTAACTAGCTAGATAGATAGATAGATAGATGAATAGATAGATAGATAGATAGATAGATAAGAGCTCATGAAGCTAAGTCAGTGGACATATAGGGCATATGTATATGTGTGTGCGAGAGAGAGATAGGCAGAGAGAGATAGAGAGAGATACAGAGTGAAATTTGTCAGTTTTCGTTAATACGTTTCCTCACAACCAACGCCACTCGTTTTCCTAGCCCTTGTCTAAACTCGCCACCTCACCCTGAATACTTTATTATTAATCGTATTGTCTGTGGTGGTAGATGGAACCCGCGGTGGATAGTGGGTCTGGTAGGTGAAAAGACTAAGAGCGCAAACGATGAAAAGGACAATGCAGTCACTGTGTATTGAAGAGCGGGTGAGTGGGGCTGTTAAACTGTACTGTCGCATGTGTGGCGTTAATGGTTGTTGGGTTCTGGGACAGTGTTGTAAGATGTTGTTTGAGCCGCAGGATGCTTCGGAAAAACTTACGTTGGCGTAAAACATTCTAGTTTGCCAGTTAGACGCCAACAGCTCTATAAGCCTTTCTCTTACGATGAGAGAGAGGGGGGACAGAGAGAGAGAGAGAGAGAGAAGCAGAGAGAGAGAGAGAGAGGGGGGGAATGGAAAAATAGAGAGAGGAATTGAAAATATTAGAATAAAATTATCTAACAATCAACTGGTATGGAAACCTGTGATTATAGGCCTTACAAAATATTATTGGTAGTACTATTCTATACGTACTATCCCACCTAAATAAAAATTGCTCGATATACAAGATAGAGCGAATAAATAAAATTTTAGTCATTCAAAAAATTTAAAAATTTACAAAAACTGATATCAGTTCAGTTTCTCATAATTTGCGTAGCCTACTACTGAAAGCGGTTTTATTTTATTATATATATATATATATATATATATATATATATATATATATATATATATATATATATAGTGAATAAATGAAAAAATTCCAAATTTCATGATGTTGACCATCTTACAATTTATTCCATTAATTCAGTTGACACTTACAATTCTTGACAGTATCTGTTTCGTAGCAAATCAACCGCTTAATTCTTATATCAATCAGTGAATCTACTTTGTCTTTTACTCATCAGAAGAAATAGCAACAATCAATCAATCAAAAGAAAATAAAATGCGTTTAGACATGATTAAAAATCCGAAAAGGAAATATAAGTGAATAAAGAGTATTTCCACAGTCAGAGATAATGTTAATTTTACAATCTTATAAAAATAACGGGCTTCATCAAGTTAAGACGAGAATCCGAGCATTGGTTGTTAAAGGAGAGAAGCTTGATTTTAGAGGTTATAAAAGTAACGAGTCATTTTTCTTATAAAAATAACGGGCTTCATCAAGTTAAGACGAGAATCCGAGCATTGGTTGTTAAAGGAGAGAAGCTTGATTTTAGAGGTTTTAAAAGTAACGAGTCATTTTTCTTATAAAAATAACGGGCTCCATCAAGTAAAGACGAGAATCCGAGCATTGGTTGTTAAAGGAGAGAAGCTTGATTTTAGAGGTTTTAAAAGTAACGAGTCATTTTTCTTATAAAAATAACGGGCTTCATCAAGTAAAGACGAGAATCCGAGCATTGGTTGTTAAAGGAGAGAAGCTTGATTTTAGAGGTTTTAAAAGTAACGAGTCATTTTTCTTATAAAAATAACGGGCTCCATCAAGTAAAGACGAGAATCCGAGCATTGGTTGTTAAAGGAGAGAAGCTTGATTTTAGAGGTTTTAAAAGTAACGAGTCATTTTTCTTATAAAAATAACGGGCTCATATATATAAGTGAATAAAGAGTATTTCCACAGTCAGAGATAATGTTAATTTTACGATCTTATAAAAATAACGGGCTTCATCAAGTTAAGACGAGAATCCGAGCATTGGTTGTTAAAGGAGAGAAGCTGGATTGTAGAGGTTTTAAAAGTAACGAGTCATTTTTCTTATAAAAATAACGGGCTTCATCAAGTTAAGACGAGAATCCGAGCATTGGTTGTTAAAGGAGAGAAGCTTGATTTTAGAGGTTATAAAAGTAACGAGTCATTTTTCTTATAAAAATAACGGGCTTCATCAAGTTAAGACGAGAATCCGAGCATTGGTTGTTAAAGGAGAGAAGCTTGATTTTAGAGGTTTTAAAAGTAACGAGTCATTTTTCTTATAAAAATAACGGGCTTCATCAAGTAAAGACGAGAATCCGAGCATTGGTTGTTAAAGGAGAGAAGCTTGATTTTAGAGGTTTTAAAAGTAACGAGTCATTTTTCTTATAAAAATAACGGGCTCCATCAAGTAAAGACGAGAATCCGAGCATTGGTTGTTAAAGGAGAGAAGCTTGATTTTAGAGGTTTTAAAAGTAACGAGTCATTTTTCTTATAAAAATAACGGGCTTCATCAAGTAAAGACGAGAATCCGAGCATTGGTTGTTAAAGGAGAGAAGCTTGATTTTAGAGGTTTTAAAAGTAACGAGTCATTTTTCTTATAAAAATAACGGGCTTCATCAAGTTAAGACGAGAATCCGAGCATTGGTTGTTAAAGGAGAGAAGCTTGATTTTAGAGGTTTTAAAAGTAACGAGTCATTTTTCTTATAAAAATAACGGGCTCATATATATAAGTGAATAAAGAGTATTTCCACAGTCAGAGATAATGTTAATTTTACGATCTTATAAAAATAACGGGCTTCATCAAGTTAAGACGAGAATCCGAGCATTGGTTGTTAAAGGAGAGAAGCTGGATTGTAGAGGTTTTAAAAGTAACGAGTCATTTTTCTTATAAAAATAACGGGCTTCATCAAGTTAAGACGAGAATCCGAGCATTGGTTGTTAAAGGAGAGAAGCTGGATTTTAGAGGTTTTAAAAGTAACGAGTCATTTTTCTTAATTGCACCACATGTTCCACCTAATTTCACTTAGGGTCTTAGGACGTTCCGTCCTAACAGTTGTGTCGTCTGCACAAATGTCAACAATGATGCTTTTTATGAGCCTTAAAATTCAATGGTGCACCAGAACAAGTTGGAAAGACCAATTTTATCATCATTACGTGATAATGGGGTCTAATATAAAAATATTTGCCAGTAGCACATTTTTTTTTTCTATTATTAGAAAAAAGATGGCGTCCCCGCCCAATTTGGGTGAAGCATTTCCGGTTGGTTGCACTGCTAGAATAAGTCATCTTGACTCGTCACTGCGTTCAACCTATTTAATACCACTTGATTCCTTAGGAGGAAAGCTAAAAATAGAGCGCAACTCATTTTACTCCACCCTCTTGCAAAATCACCGATTACAGTCGATGTCAAAAGATGAATATGTTCACAATTTTATGTTTCTGAATTTTTTACATGAGGATTGGTTATTCCTGTAATTTAGATTCTTCACACAACTGTTGACCCGTGACGCAATTCAGTTTTAAAAGCGACATTCTTCTGAAGGTTGAAAGTTCAGTCCTCAGTAAAACGTTACTTAGGACTTCTCTCCAACCCTTGTTGACGTGAACGAGGGCATACGTGGGTTAAATAAATGGTTTCCTTCGAAATTCCGTATATTACAGAATGATAATAAGTACAATACTTATTATTATTATTATTATTATTATTATTATAATATATCTTTTTAATGGAGAATAGACAATGTGGATGCATTATCGACAGCTCTCGTAACTCTCGCTTCTCCTAATTTGTCCCTCAGTCTTTATTTCCAATAAGTGATTTTTCTAACAAAGGGAAAAGAAGAAGCTGTATTCAAGGTCGGCAGTATTTTTGCATGAACAGCAGCCTGAAATGTTGGAAATTTTCTTATTCTATGTCTATCCTTGTGGCCATGTCACTAATAAGGTTGCTGGAAGTAATCGTTTTATCTGGGCTGATGTCATCCTCGTGATAGTCAGGGACCCGAACCTAGTCAGGGTCACTAAGGAGGCTGTCCTATCAGCAGGTGCAAAGTACTGTTGTTGCTGTATCACCATTTGGTGAATGGATTCTGGACCATGCAGTAGCTTCTGATGGGGCCCTCTCGATGCCATATTAGTGAGTAATTGTTACAGCTTTACCTTATATTTTTTTGTTTTTCTCTCTCATACTCTCGCTCTCTACCCTGTTCTGTCGGCCCGTTCCACAAATCCCAAAATTCCATCGAGAAAAGTCCTCAGAAATAATACACGAATAAACCCAGATCTCAAACTTCCACTTTAAACCCCAACTACCATGTCTCCTTCTCCAACATCAGGGGTCTATGTTCCAACCTTCCAGAGGTTGAAATCCAATTACAGGAGACTAAATCAGACTTATTATTCCTAAGCAAAACTAGCATTGTACCGACTATTTCCCTAGATGAGTTCGTAATTAAAGGATACTCTAACTTAACACCCAAATCTGACTCCCAAGATCGCCATCGGCATGGAATATATGTTTACATTAAAGATGGCTTTCCATGTGGTGGGGACATCACCAAAGAAGGCCCTAATTTACCATATATGTGCTTCCGGGTTGTACTTGCTCACACCACAACGGAGTTACTATCTTTAAAAGCATATCTGAGAAAATTAACCACATCCTGCCTGCTCAGACCTTTTTCTCACAACTTGCCCTGAACTGTGTTCATCTTTTGTTCTGTCTCCACTGGGATCTTCTGACCACTCTGTTGTACCAGTTAAGACGAAAACAAAATGTAATAAGTCCTCGAACGTACCTCTCCATTGTATAGTATATCGATATAGTATATCGATATAGTATATCGATATAGTATATCGATATAGTATATCGATATACTATATCGATACTCTATGATTGATTTCATACATTTATATCAGATTTACATCTGCGTTCCATGTTTCAAAAATGTGTCCTCTATAGTATCAGACCTGACGGAATGGTTAATTGTAGGAATAGACCGCTTCATATCCTCCAAAAAACTCCAGTAAAACCTAACAAACCAGCCGTGGTTCTCCCCTGAATGTGTTGCTGCCATTACGCACAGAAATCACTTTTTTTCATAGCTACCAACATAATAGATGTACGGAGAGGAAAGGCGCTTTTAGGACTGCTAATAAATCTATTTAAAATGCATAAGAGCATTTTCGCAGTCCATTTTGGTGACATTTTTCTAAACGGTTGAAATATCGGTAAATGATTCTAAAGATATTCATATATATATATATATATATATATATATATATATATATATATATATATATATATATATATGTGTGTGTGTGTGTGTGTGTGTGTGTGTGTGTGTGGAATATCGAAGTTTAAATGGCTTACTTAATTGTACGGCTATTAGTATTATTCATATATATATATATATATATATATATATATATATATATATATATATATATATATATATATATATATATATATATATATATATATATATATATTATGAACTCTCGCTCAACGTGTTGATGTCGATAAATGTCGTTGGCGGAAGTTAATCCGTATGCATGCGCCGTGACCAGGAAATGGCATCTTGAGTGATTAGACACGTCTAAAATAAACATGGCTGGCATTGCTGTGAAACCCAAAGACAATTCACGAAAGACCACCCATCCGTTTCTTTTATTTTTATTTTTTTTTATTTTGTATTTTTTAAAACACATTTTGTCCCTTCACACGTGCGACAATATTACATAAAATAATGGATAGATTCATGAGTTTAATTGTTGTCAGTTCAGTTTATCTAGCAAAAGTGTCTCGATTCGTTTTTTTTTTTTTTTTTTTTTTTTTTTGTTTTTTGGTCGTGGAATTAAGACATGATGTGAATGTGGGAGACGTTGGCCTCTTGTGTGTGACAAAGAAAAGAAAATACAAGGTGCCTTCAATAAGTTTCCAGACTTTTTTTAGTAACGGCACTTTTTCTGCTAATACACACATGGAACTGTAGTCTCCTTCCAAGTAATCTCCTCCGGCTGCAATGCATTTGCTGTACCGTTCTAACAACTTCTGGAAGGCCCAATGAATATCCTCTTGTGTAAGCGTGTCAATGACCATCTAATCCCCATTTGAAGTAATCACCTCCGGCTGCAATGCACTTGTCGTACAACTTCTGAAAGACCCCATGGAAGTCCTTGTGTGAGCGTATCCATGACCCTCATCACAGCATCTTTTATCTTCTCAGTTGTCTCAAAACGACAGCCTCTTAGGGTTTCCTTAAGCTTAGGGAATAACCAAAAGTCACAGGGGCAAGGTTTGGACTATATGAAGAGTGAGGAACTGTATTGATGCCCATCTTGGTCAAATTGTCTGCGGCAATGATGGAGTTGTGAACTTGTGTATTTGTGCAAATCTTCCGCACCTTCAGTATCTTGCGAATAATTGCATGTACAGTTCCCGCACTGACATCAAACTGCGCACTTAGTGTCTTTATAGACACATGACAGTCCTTATCCATGAAATTCTTTATTTGGCCAATCAACTCTGATGTTCTAACTTCCTTACTCATTTTACGCCTCTTATCATCCCTCACAGAATCCTTGTCTTTCTTGAATCTCTTATGCCACTCAAAAACTGATGCTCGATTCATGCAAGATTGTCCGCAAACAGTCTGTAGTTTGCCACGTTTCTGTGGCAGTTTTTTCAAAGTTTAAAACAGAATTTTATTGCATATCGTTCTTCTAAAGTGTCCTTATGTTCAGATTGCATTTTTTTAAATTCACCAGCTGTGACAATCAGGCTTTTGTATTGGGTATTCCAATTCCTGCTGTAGCTGTTCATTTGAACCTGAAATCATAAAAATCAGCCAGTCATCTCATAAGAAGTATAGCGATAACATACTGAACTTTCAAGCGTATATGACAATTTTAAATGCCTTTACAAAAAAGTCTGGTAACCTTTTGAAGGCACCTCGTATCTACTCTGTCATAAATCATAATTTCTCATGTTGATCCTTGTCGAGAATTACAAAAAAAAAAAAAAATTAAATCACATTAAATGAAAATATCATGACGTATTTTTAACAATTAGCAAAGCGTTTCATTTCCAAACTTTACCAAAACCCAAAATTAAGTTTTACTTAATCTAATCTCGACTATTATATAAAATGAACTTTGTATGTGTGTGATTTCATTCCCTATGGACTCGGAAACGGTTGGGTTGATTATAATGAAATTCTACAGGAAGGTACTTTATATGCCTGCCGGTCTAGCGTGTATTCAAATAATAAAAAAATGTCTACTGTTTAAAGCAGTATTGATATGGAATGTGTTTTGACTGGCGTTTTGTACTGATGTTTGTTTATTAAAAAAATTCTGAACTTGTTTCTGGTCTTTAAAACCGTTAACTTTGGAATTTTGAATATATCTATCTATCTATCTATCTATCTATCTATCTATCTAGTATATATATATATATATATATATATATATATATATATATATATATATATATATATATATATATATATATATATAGTACAAAATTTCGTTGAAATTCGAAGACATTTTTTCTTTCATATAACTCTTGTTTATTTCATCTTGGATCTCTTCATTACAGCTGTTTCGTTAATGGGATGACAATTCTATAATTTTATGTTTTCATAAAAATCTTCTTTCTCATCAACTCGTCAATTTTGTACATGATAAACCTGGTGCGTTCGTTTTGGGGGAAAAATTCCATCCCCACATTGTTACAGGTCGGCGGTCTTGGGTACCGTGCAGATCAAAATTCTTGTTTTAAACCTTATTTTCGTATTTTTTTATTTTTTTAGTCTTTCCACAAAAGAACTAACCATGTTTATCAAAATACAAAATGCCCACTTATGTACTGACGAACTTTCAAACAAATTTTCTAATGCAACTCAATAAGAACTATCTACAAACTACATGCTACAAAAATGCTCGTTTTATTTTGGTGTCTTAAACTCCCCACCACCTCTTTTTGCTGAACTTTTTCAATTATTGTCACTTTTAATAAAATGAATATCGTTTCCGAAACGATCGTACACTCAATTTGATTTTGCTTGTTCATCCTTTTGAAAGTTATTTATAATTTTACAATTATTAATTTTTATACTCAATATTAATATAGCTCTAAGATAAATATACCTATTGAGCTTATTATATATCTACAATACTATTAGTATTGTTCATTTAAAATATTAATACATTAAAATAAACTTTGCGCTTTTTTAGTGGTCTTAAATTTTTGATCAGCAGTGTATATATATATATATATATATATATATATATATATATATATTTATATATATACTCCGGATAAAAAATTTAAGACCATTTAAAACGAGCAAAGTTTATTTTAATGTGTGTGTATATATATATATATAATTATTTTTTACTATAATAATTATTAAATACCTACAGACACTAGTGTTTCATCCTTTCGGGAATCTTCAGTGCAGGGTGTCACGATTAATACCAGTCGAACGCTTCGAACTCCGCATCACGAGACGTCTCTGGCTCGATTAGCGAAGACCTAATCCATTCGGCTACCATTAACCGCGTGAAATAACGTTGAATTTAAACATTTTAATTTTAAATGTTCATTTACGTCAGTCAGAGAGTGATCTAATCGTTATGCGATGATCTATGCATTTAGAGAGTGATCTAATCGTTATGCGATGATCTATGCATTTATATATATATATATATATATATATATATATATATATATATATATATAAATGCATAGATCATCGCATAACGATTAGATGCATAACGATAATTAGATGCATAACGATGCGATGATCTATGCATATATATATATATATATATATATATATATATATATATATATATATATATATATATAAATGCATAGATCGTCGCATAACGATTAGATCACTCTCTGACTGACGTAAATGAACATTCCAAAATTTAAGACCACTTAAAAATCTTTAAAAATAACCTTTTTTTTAAGGATAGATTTTAAACTCTTCCGATAATCCTTTTATGGAAACAAAATATAGATTCCAAAAATTGCATCAAAAAATTGGCATTTTTATTAAATTAGGCTTTTTGCACGTGATCAAAATTATAAGACCGAGGGTAAAATTGTTAGATTTATGGTAATTCTAATGTTTTTAGTTCAGTTAGAGATTAGCAATCACAGTGTAAAGAAAACTAACCCAAGTTGAGCGCTCTCAAATTCTAGGATTCCATAAGCAAGGTTTGTCACAGCGAGCGATAACAGCTAAGGTAAATCGCAGTAAAACTGTTATTTGTAACTTTCTAAAAAAACACTGAGAATTATGGAAAAAGCAAATCGTTTCCTGCATTTAGTAGGAGAATCGGACGGGTTGTTATGAATGACAGAGGACTTTCTTCTAGTCAAATTAAGGCGGTTACAGATGCTGATTGCAGTCCAATAACCATCAGACGACACTTATAACAAAAAGACATGGTAAATAAAAAGCGTAAACAAATTCCTCGATTGCTTCCACGTCATAAAATAGATTGCTTAAAATTTGGTCGTGAATACCAAAAAATTGGACGTTGAGAAGTGGAAGAAAGTCCTGTTTTCTGATGAGAAAAAATATCAATTTAGATGGTCCTGATGGCTTCCAGCGATATTGGCATGACAAAAACATGACCCCTGAAATTTTTTCCACACGTAATAGTGGTGGAGGGTCCATAATAGTATGGGGTGCCTTTTATTACAGAGGGACGATGGAGCTCCAGGTGGGACAGGTCATCAAACAGCAGCTGTTTCGTTAGCATGCTACAAAAAGCATATTTGATGATGGAGGGTCATGTGGGGATGGATGGTTATTCCAACAGGATAATGCTGCAATCCACACTGCAAGACGGACCTTGAGCTATCTACAAGAAAATGGAGCCCATCTCTTGAGACATCCTACATGCTCACCGGACTTGAACCCAATTGAAAATGTTTGGGGATGGATGACAATAGTGGTTTATCGAAATAGTAAACAATATTCAACAAAAAATGAACTTCGTGAAGTCATCTTCAGAAACTGGAGCCGAATCCGCCGCACCTTAATGGAAACCCTTATTTTAAGCATGCCGCAAGGAATTTTTGAAGTCATCAAAAGTAGTGGAGGGAGAACTCATTATTAAGTTTGATTGTTGAATGTTTTCATACAATTTAATATAATTTTTGTCTCTGGTCTTATAATTTGGATCATGTGTAAAAAGCCTAATTTAATAAAAATGTAAATTTTAAAAATAAATCTTAGGAATGTAGCTTTTTGTTTCCATAATCTTTTAGATTGTAGTATTGGTAACCTTAAGTCGGAGGAGTTTAAAATCCATCTTAAAAAAATTTTTTTTAAAAAGATTTTTAAATGGTCTTAAATTTTTGATCAGCAGTATATATATATATATATATATATATATATATATATATACTGCTGATCAAAAATTTAAGACCATTTAATATATATATATATATATATATATATATATATATAAAGAGAGAGCGAAAAAGGAATATATATTTAAAATTGTACAGGAGGTCAGAAGAAGGTTGGCACCGTCGGTTTCAAGCCTAACATAAGGGGGACCAGTTAATGGTAAATAACATTATTTGCCATTAACTGGTCCCCTTATGTTAGGCTTGAAACCGACGGTACCAATGTTTTTCTGACCTTCTGTACAATTTTAAATAAATAAATATTAAGCTCTTATATTGAAAGTTTTTTCTTTGTAATCGAGCACTTTATTGGAATTCTTTCCCATAAAACAGTAAACATATATATATATATATATATTATATATATAACTACTTAATTTACTCACATAAAATTAATATACGAAAGTATAGATTTATGCGTAAACTTTAAGTATTTACTTCAAAAGTGCTCAATACGTAGGTAGAGCTAGTTAGTAATTTATAAAATATATATGGCGATTAAGCCACACTGAATATTCCGCGTTTCATCCACTCTAGGACTCTTCAGGCTTATCTTAAGCTTATCTTAAGCCTGAAGAGTCCTAGAGTGGATGAAACGCAGAATATTCAGTGTAGCTTAATCGCCATATATATTTTATAAATTACTATATATATATATATATATATATATATATATATATATATAAGGAGGGAGAGAGAGAAATAGAGGGAGATAACTATATGCATGTTGTCAAATTTTTTAACAGTGCATCGCTTCTCAAAGGAGTAGTCGTTTTGAGCAGATTTACCTTAAGCCTGAAGAGTCCTAGAGTGGATGAAACGCAGAATATTCAGTGTAGCTTAATCGCCATATATATTTTATAAATTACTATATATATATATATATATATATATATATATATATATATATATATATATATATATATATATTTATGTAAGGAGGGAGAGAGAGAAATAGAGGGAGATAACTACATGCATGTTGTCAAATTTAACAGTGCATCGCTTCTCAAAGGAGTAGTCGTTTTGAGCAGATTAACATATATGCTGAGTATTGTTTGGGAATGTGTGGTTCCTGCTAAAAATTACTGTATATCATAATTCCCGACCATATTTTAAAAAAAAAAATCTTACGCAGTACAAAACTAAAAAGACATTGTCGTAAGCATCTTTTGATGACACCCCTCATATCTCATCAAAATGTCGACGAATGTTTTTAATCATGTATTCAAAGGATTTTTAAAAACAAATTTCATCCGAGGGTGACACGGGTGGTATCTTTTTGCACGAAAATATGCTTTCCTTTGTGTGTGTGTGTGTGTGTGCGTATGTGCGTATGTGTGCGTGTGTGTATGTATGTGTGTGTATGTATGTGTGTGTGTTTGTGGATGCTTGTGTGTGTGTGTTTGCGTGTGTGTGGATATTCGACTGTGTGTGTGTGATTATGTAAGCATATGTTCGTGTGTGTACATATGATCACGTGTATGTGGATGTTTGTGCGTGTGTGTGTTTGCATGTGTTTCTGTATGTGTGTGGGAGGGGCTGTGTGTGTATCTGTGTGTGTGTGTGTGTGTGTGTAGAAAAAGATATATTATATATATATATATATATATATATATATATATATATATATAATTATTTACTATAATAATTAAATACCTACAGACACTAGTGTTTCATCCTTTTGAGATTCTTCAGTGCAGGGTGTCACGATTAACACCGGTCGACTGATTCGAACCCAGCAACGAAGCCATCTCTGACTCCATTAGCAAGGGCCTAATCCATTCGGCCATAGTTAACCGCGAGAGATACTGTTGAAATTTAAATATTTATTTTTAAATGTTTTTAAACATCTGTCAGATTGATCTAATCATTATATGACACTCTGTATATATATATATATATATATATATATATATATATATATATATATATATATATATATATTGGTGTTTTTGTGTATTGATATTCATATTAAAAATTCTTTTTACTATTAATTTAAAAAGAAAATACAACTTTGTTATATATGGGTCGTGGAATTGCATTCATTTGCAAAAGATCTAGCTAATTTGCATATTCGTTAAAACATTTATTTTAATTAATTCTTATGGGATGATCATCGTTAGTTAACTATTACGTGTAATTATATTCATGCAGATATTCTACATGATTTATACTTGTGTAATATTTGCGTAAAAAACACAAACCTCTTTCTATGTATATTTATGCATGCGTATATAAATTTCTTTTTAAAAAATTGCCTATCAAACTCCTCTGTCAGTTTTTGGTCTACATGTATAAAACTTAAAATATAGAGTATTGGAACTCATACTAAACTTTATATTTGGATTTTAGCCGGGGAAAATTGTTGCAAAAGTGTAAAATAAAAAAAAAAATGGAATTTGCCAGGTTAAAGTCGAACGACGGCATTACGAATATTTATGCGTGACGTAGTAGCTATTGGTTCATATTTAAAATGTTTAGCCTTGCAGCAAACATGTCTTCATAGTTCATGCATTGATGTCAACAGAAATGGCAATAAACCATATATGTT
>NC_136518.1:9660843-9678343 GCF_053919585.1 Euprymna scolopes | reverse complement strand
TGTCATAAAGTTTAATAAGGTTTTTTAATATAGATCCACAGAATATTGTGATAAGTGTTTTAGTGTGAACAGGTATGGTATAACAAATTATGGGGTTTATCTATTTTATTTTTACTTTCATCATATTTTGCTTTGGTTTTGATACCCCCGAATTCGAAGCTATCTCTTTACAACCCTTCCTTTTCATAACCTATCATACTTGCATAAATCAGAGTCCATTTTCTGTAGGCTGTTTTTGAACCCAGTCAATGACGGGTACTTTTGCTAGTATATATATATATATATATATATATATATATATATATATATATATATATATATATATATATACTAGCCGTGTGAATATACTTCATGCAAGATTCCAAATGTTTTTTAGACCAAAATTTGTCCGAGTAATTTCGTAGAGATCGCAAAGGTAATTTTTTTTTAAAACTTGGACCCCAATTTTTACCCCTTAACATTCATCATTTTGGGCTCAAATCAAAATACAAAGTTTTACCCATGTCCAAGCTATGAGATTTTATTTCCTTTTTAAAATTTCAGAGATGAAGATGGCTATGTTTTATGCTTCTAAAAATCCAAAATATTGTTAACTGTCAGGAAAAGCTAATGTCAAATCTTGAGTCTCTAGACCGAAAATTGACGGAATTATTTGGCAGGGAAATGCACACACACACACACACACACACACACACACACACACACACACACACACACACACACACACACACACACACACACACGTGCGCGCGCGAGCACACACACACACACACATTTTCACTTTTATAGATACTAGCATGGGTGTCCGGCGTTGCCCGGGTATTTGGAGGTGTCTGCTGAGAAAAAAAAGGTCAATTTTTTAAACTTTGACCCCTATTATGATCCTTTAACCTTTATTGTTTTGGGCTCAAATTTAGTTATTAAGTTAGATCCCTGTCCAAGGAACCTATATCTAAAATTTCAAGTGTTTAGACCTAAAATTGTCGGAGGAGATTGGTAGAGTTCTCAAAGGTCAAATCATTGAACTTTGACCCCTTAACAGCCAAATTTCGGGCCGGAAACCGATCACGTAGATTTTCCCAAATCTCAGTACCCTGTATATCAAATTTGGAGTCTGTAGACAGAAAATTAACAGAGTTATTGCGACGGAAACTGTACACAGACACACACACAGACACACACACAGACACGTTCACTTTTATATATAGATAGATACATAGATATATGTTATTATTATGATAATAAAGTCATATTCTTTATTGTTTGTTCACAATCTGGTTAATATATACAAATATATAAATATAAGGTTGATTTATTTAATTTATTTTTAATATAATTTAAATGTAATGTAACTTATTTTTGATAATTACTATAACCAAGATTAGCTGCGTTTAAAACCGGAAGTAAGGTTTTATTTAAGCGATGACATCTTATTTCCCTGTTAAAATTTCATAGATGAAGATGGCTATGTTTTAAAATCCAAAATATAGTAATCTTTCAGGAAAATCGTAACAACTTTGGATAAACTGGTTTCTTTCAATAACTACAAGAAACCTTCTCTGCCACCAATAGCAATGGCCAGTGACTCTTTATCTGATAGTACATCTTTCAAACTGCTTGGCCTAACGTTCACAGGAAACATGAGTTGGAACAATTACATTGAAAGGCTTGCCAGGGCCACTGCGAAGAATGTAGGCTCTCTCTACCGTGCTAGAAAACTACGAACACCCGAAAGTATCCTGTACCTCTATAAGGCCATTAATCGCCCATGTATGGAGTATTGCTGTCACATTTGGGCTGGTGCATCTGTTACTAGTCTCTCGCTCCTTGACAAGGTTCAAAAGAGAGTCGCAAACCTGATAGGCCTTGAACTGGCATCTAAGCTTCAGCCTGTGTCCCATCGACGTAATGTTGCATCCCTCTGCCTTTTCTACAAGTATTTTAGTGGTGATTGCTCTGGCGAACTGCATACACTTGTGCCCCCACGACGTAGACACCCTCGACAAACGCGGTAGGCAGCTAAATCTCACCCCCACACAGTAGAGATCCCTAGATATCAAAGATCTTTCTACTCCAGTAGTTTCTTCCCCAGAACTGCTAAACTGTACTGACATGCAGAAGTTCAAGTGTAACGTGAACCGACATCTTGCTGCCAAAATCCCAACATAGTGCCCCAGTAGTTGTTGCCCTTGGTAGTAGCCCCCTACACCAAAGTGGCAATGTGCCTTGTTTGGGGTGAAAATGTAAAAAAAAAAAAAAAAATGTGACTAACCCCTCCCCCAGCCCGGCAGTATGTTTTTTTTTTGTTTTTTGTTTTTTTTATCTGGTAACGTCAGGTACGTAGTCCAATATGTATACTAGCTATTGCTGCATGATGTTCTTTTAGTTAAATCTAATTTATAAAATGCTAAATATCTGTCTGTCTCCATATATACAAACTCTAACTCTTACAAAACTAAAAGTCGCAGAACGGCGTTAGGGGTCTCAAATGATTGGATTTTTACGGACCATTCTTTTATAGGTCTTTAGCCGGTTTAAATAGTTTTAAAGGGTTCAAAAAGGGATCAAAATTGAACTGGCCAATTAAAAATAAATGCATCTGCATACATTAAAATATCGTATTTAAGCGCATTTTACCACAAAGCAACACCGAGTGGTCTGCTAGTATAATATATATATAATTTATAAAACTATGTCTGTCTGTCGGTCTCCAGATTTTCAAACTCTATCTCTCCCGAAACTAAAAGTCGCCTGATTGAATTTTTAATGGACCGTTCTTTTATGTGTCTTTAGCCGGTTAAAATAGTTTTTAAGGGGTCAAATAGTTAAAATAGTTTTTAATGGGTAAAAAAGGGATCAAAATTTTTTAAAAAATCGTTATTTTGTACATTCATCTTAGTTTATTTTTAATTTTTAATCAGTTCATATGCGTGTCGCATTGATACAGTGGTGACGTCACCAGATTTAATGCTGCAGTTTCGGTTTCGATTCTAACTGATTGCACCAAAATACTTTTTTTTTTTTAACTTTTGAAATCACAACTCTATAATAATTAGGGCTGTGACAAAAGGATATTCTTTCTATTCTTTTGACTCTCGGGTATATATCCGACAGGGTTAGACACGCTTAATCGACCGAGAACCACATCCGTCGATATAAAACATATAAGATATTAACAGATATATACTCAAGAGTCAAAACAACGAAAAGAATATGCTGTTGTCACAGCCCTAATTATAATATATGCAACATTTGGGAAAATTAAAATATCATATTTAAGCGTTAATTAATATTTATTAACCCTAGGGATGGGACGATTCCAATATTTTCCCGATTCCGATACAATTACCTATTCTGTGCTAAAGTCCTGATTTCAATACAATTAATCTGTAATTATTTAACTATAAGATTGCTATTTTCCCGGATTTTCGTAAAAAAAAACACACACACATGTGTTAAATATGCAGATATTTTCCTAAACGTCAAAACACACTTGTGGAGGATGATCTATCGATTTTAGCTTTACTTGTATTTTAAAATCAATAAATATTTATTATTTTATCATTATTACCAGCAATGGAAGATTTTGCTTTAAACAAAATCAAAAAAAAAAAAAAAAAAAAAAAAAAGACAATTAAAAGAATCGTTTTGACATCGGAAAATAGGCATCAATTTTCCGATTCCGATGCTCCCAAATCTTCCGATTTTTATGATTCCCGACTCCGATAATCGTCCCAACACTAATTAACACATCTACAAATGTAATGTAGAGAAGTAACACTGTATATAAAACAAAAAATAAATACTGACTCATCACTGCCGTGGAATCTCTATCTTAAACAGGATGGGGATATCCCACCAAGCCCGGAATGCGCGGAGCATGGGGGAATATAAGTTTCCCTCTTCGACTCCTTCGGTTCTTTTCTGCGTCCCAGGGGAAGTAACTCTCACCTATGTCGTTAAAAACCGGTGTACTTCAAAGCTATTCTCTTTCATTGTGATTTAACAGTACATAAATTACACAATGTATGGACATTTGTCTTTTTTTTTTCTCTTGGGAGGCACCACTTATTAAATCCCGCGGATAAGAGTTAATACATGTAAGAACTGTCGTAATCGTTAATGGTGTAAATTGGGTAGAATTCGATTTTTTATGGGGACGGCTCAACAAGAATTTGTTTACATTGCATTTGAAAACTACCATGTTGTATTCGACCGAGAAGCAGGCAAGCGGAAGAGTATTCCACAGGCGGGCAGCTCTGGCAAATAAGCTTTGTCCATGGAATCTGCGTTTAGATTTAGGCACAATTAGGAAGTGAGGCGAATCTAATATAATCGCTGTAGCTAGTCGTGTGTTATTTTGTTAAAGTTTGGCAAGGGTGAACGATAGATTGGAGTTCAGTCGAGCACTTGCTATGAAAATAACGACAGAGCTGAGCCAGGCTCGCAACGTCTCTTCTGTGGGAAAGAGGTTGTAGGGAAGAATAAAGAGCATCAGCTACTTGGTTTTGAAGTCGGTTTTGAACTCTATCAAGGCTGGATAGGGCGCCCAGATGTGGCAACAGTACTCCACTTTAGCGCGTACCTGAGTTCTTAAAACCTAATAACAAAAAGCAGCAGCAGCAGCAACAACAACAACAACAACAACAACAACAACAAGAAAAAACAAACAAAGAAAACAAAAAACAAACAAAAGCAAAACAAAAAACAAACGAACAGCCAAAATTTAAAGCATTTTATTTTAAATTAAAATTCATCAATTATTTCAACCCCAAATAGATTTAAGGTGTTCTTCAACTCCAGGAATGAATATGCAATTCTTTACTAATTAATATTTTTAGCAAAAAAAAAAAAAAAAAAAAAAAAAGAAAAAAAAATTCTCTAAGAACATTTATCGATCAACAATTGGAACATTTGTTAACTTTTAGTCGGTTTTCAGGAGGTGCTGGTGCTGATGGCTAAGTGAAGAACTCGGTAAAAATGGCACCGGTAAAAATGGCACCGGTAAAAATGGCACCGGTAAAAATGGCACCGGTAAAATGATACCAGTGAAATCGTCCATTTTTCAATCAAATCGATTGATTGCCTGTTCTAGTTTGGAACCCATCGCGGTGCCACGGAAGGAAGCTTCACATGCCTCTTTGCAGTGACTTAATCCACAATACATTGTATTCGACATTGCACTGTAGAGAACCTACTGTTGATTTTATAAAATTAATTTTATATAATGGCTTGAATAAAAACGTAAAATGCAAAAGTCAAGTATCATGGTTCAATTGTGCTCTAAACAGAAACATTCATTCCAAACGCACTTCGGTCATATCAAAGAACCTACTGTTGATTTTATATGCCTAACCTTTCCGCTTGTACTGTGATAATGGCTTTCCTAAGGTTATAAATTATGATGAATAGTCAAACGAATGAAGAAAGAAAGAGTATGAATATAAAAGCAATAAAGTTTTTTATTCCTTATATCTCACCCTCCCCTAAAGACTCTTCGCACTGGCTCCCTAAAAGAATCGGTCAAACTAGCGGAAAGCATTTTCATTTTGTTGACCGTGATTAGTCCGAATTAAAAAAAAAAAAGAGAAAAAAAAGTAGTCTAGCCCTATCCTATCTGTGTAAATGCCCATTAAAAATATTAATTAATTTTTTTTTGGGGGGGGCTAGTCCTATTTTAAACTAGAGGAGTCAGAGCGTAGCCAGAACTTCTTAAACGGCCATGCTTTTTGTCAAAGTGCCATGTTTGCGTGTTTATGTACTTTTGCCATTTTTATCGTGCCATTTTTTCCGGTGCCATTCTTTTCCTAAATTCGGCTAAGACTGACAACACGGATATGCCAAGTTCAAAGTGTAGCATCTGTTCTGATACTACGCTTCATCTTTTCTGTCCTCGATCAGTGGGGGAGAAATCTTTCATGGCCGAGACAATTAAAATTTTTGTTCCTATCTTTTTGGATTGCTGGATTTTCCTTCACATTAAAAACCGACTTTGTGCCTAACTCTTCCCTCGTGGGGAGACAAGCAAATAGGAACCTTCAGGCGGTTTCTTTCCTGTAAATACACAATGTCTTTATAGAAAGATATCGGGGAAACCAATGCCAACAACGAAATGAATGAATGAGCTGATTTTCGTTTTATTGTATTTTTTTTTATTTTTATTATTTTTATTTATTTTTAATTTTTTGTTGTTGCAAAATTCGACCCAAACAAGGCACACTCACATTAGAGTGAAGGGGGTTCTGTGAATTAGGGGCCAGATTAATTGGGGTATTCTAAGTTGTGCTGCGAGATGTTTGTTCACATTACATTTAAATCATTTGTATGTTAGTGAACAGGAACGAATTCGAAAGACAAGCAGTTCGAGAAAAGAAACTATTAAGGAAAAAAGCATTTCGGTATCTCGGCTCTTTATAGTGAAGGGGTGTGATTTTGCTACTTGACGGATTATTGGAGACATTTACGCTGGCGGGGGCACAAGTGCAGCAAGTTTGTAAGAGCACATTACATGAAGGTACTTGCAAGACAAGCACGTGAATGCAACATTGCAACGATGGGACACTGGATTGAGCTTGGCTGACTCTGATCTACAAATTATACGATTATTAGATGGGATACGATTATTGCGGTCATTAAGATGGGATACGAGATACAATTAAATACATATCACTTTCACAAATATTAATTGTGTACTTAATTGCATTTATTCTCTCTGGTAATTAACAAGCATTCTAGTTGTGGATGGCCTGTTTCAGGGTGGAACGATAAAAGTGTCGCCCTAAAGAAAACAACAATCCAGCTTTAAATTTTTATTGAAAAAATCAATTCAAGTAACTTGATTATGTAGTAGAGCTGACATCTATTCAATGTAGCCGCCTTCAGCCTCAATCATCATCGCCTCGATACGGATCCAGAACTGTGAGCATGCCTTTTCCACAATTGCCGGTCGGAGCTCGGTGAATACTCGGTAGGTGGCAGCGATTAGGCTGAATGAGTGTTGTGGGAGGTGAGAAGTAACTTGATTATGTAGTAGACCTGACATATATTCAATGTAGCCGCCTTCAACCTCAATCTTCATCGCCTCGATACGGGTCCGGAACTGGGAGCATGCCTTTTCCACAAGCGCTGGGGGGGGGAGCTCAGCGAATACTTGGCAGATGGCGGCGATCAGGCTGGCTTTATGATTGGTTGGTTGTTTTTGTTTTACGGCATATCAACCCTTTTCAGGTTATTTAATGCCGAATCTAGTTATTTTGAGGAACGATTTTTAATGGAGATTATTTGTTTTTTTTTTTCAGTTGGATTCTATTTAACCCATAGTTGGGACCCTAACAGGTACTACCACTCCGGGTCAGAGTGGACCTGGAAGCAATGGCAATTAAAGGGTGGCTCCACACTCCCCAAGGCCCGCAAGATGGGGCCTCACCATCGGATATAGTTTTAGGTCATATCCAGGACCGAGGCTGGCTTTAGTGTTGTGAGAGGTCATGTTGGTGATGTTCTCGACGTATGACCAAACAAAGTAGTTCAACAGATTCGGGTCGGAATAGGAGGGGGGCAGTGAGCGAAGGATACAAAGTCATAGCACTCCTTCTGAAACAAAGCCTGGGTCTCTTTGGACTCGTTGGCCGGTGCCGAAGCCTGCTGTCACACCCAGGGTCTGCCAGAGGCCACCTGATTGCACCAGAGGATCACAACACTCTTCAGCACATCTATGTACACTTTGATGTTGACTTTCAAGCCGACTCCAAAGATGTGAGATGGCATGATGTGGCCCTCACTTGAAACTACGCAAAAGACCAAAATCGTTGGTCGTCCTAATGCTTTGAGCTGTGCCCTGAAGCGTTGTACCGTCCGGATTTGCATTGTGAAGGTGTTGGCAATGGTCCTGTTGTCATAACTTGGATTGGTAGATAGTATGAGCTGTACAGCGGCGCATCTCCGACTCCGCTCGTTGAACATTGCGTCACTTTCACACATGATAGAAGGCTCTTGGGATTTATACACAACTGGCCAACTCGTAGATGGGCTGCACAAAAAACGGTTTTCATCAAACGAAAACGTAATTATGTACGTCTTTACCAGGGCGACAATTTTATCGTTCCACTCTGTAATTCTCGGAATGTTTCGATATTCTTTCTCGATTCCAGAGTCCCACATAAAGATTTCCGAGATTTATAAGACCCACATGCAATGATTTTTTTAATACTAATAAATAACCAATTATCAAGGCTGAAATTACACTAGAGGATAATGGTTTATAGAATGGATAGATTGACATTTGAATAATAAGGAATACCATTAGAGGAGCAACTACACATACCAGCCACTAGTTAATTTTACTCTTAATCTGTGCATAAAATTAAGCGAAAATTCCATGAACAGAGTTTCTTTCCTAAAACTGCTTGTCTGTAGAATACAATACCAACAGGCTGCTTCCAAGGTTACTATAACATGGCCGTTTTCAAGTCTAACGTGAACAGTTTGTTTATATGGCCTCCATCTAAAATAAGAACTTATCCAATTTCCATCATCCCAAAACATCACGCATCCCATTATCCTTTATCCTTGAGTAGCATCCGGCCCTTTATAAGTATATGACATGTTCCGGTCCAAATCCAGAGTTGATCAATAAAGAAGGTCAATATTCCATGTCTCTCCTGGTGGCTTTCTTTGGGTGTCCTGAAAAAAAAAAATACAGGTATTAATTTTAAGCACAGAGGTGGATAGAGGGCACCACCTTCTCAAATGTTAATCGGCAATAGGAGGGTCTAGCAATAAAAAATCTTCCAAACAGATACATTCGTATTATCATATAAAATTACACACACACACACACACACACACACACACACACACACACACACACACACACACGCACACACACACACACTCGCACACACGCACATAAACACACACACTCGCACACACACATACACACACACTCGCACACACACACATACACACACACGCACGCTCGCACACACACACGCACACACACACACGCGCACGCACACACACACGCACTCATGCACACACACACACACGCACACACACACACACACACACACGCACGAACGCACACACACACGCATGCGCACACACACACCACACACGCACACACGCACGCACACACACACGCACGCACACACACACGCACACACACACACGCACGCATGCACGTACGCACGCATGCACGCACACACACACACGCATGCACGCACACACACCCGCACACGCACACATGCACACGCACGCACGCACGCACGCACACACGGACACACACGCACACACACACACGCACACACACACACGCACACACACACGCACACACACACGCACACACTCACACACACGCGCACGCACGCACGCACGCGCACACACACACACACACACAATCAAATGTTAAATCAAAACTTGGCAAGAAATTTCTATATCTTATTGAAAAACATTTTCCCGCAACCAACCACTTACACAAAATCTTCAATAAAAATACCTTAAAGTTATCCTACAATTGTGGCGAAAATTTAGAGATGATAATTAAAGCACATAATAACAAAATACTAAATAAAAACAATGTAAACAACAACAAAATAAACAATAAAAAAGTAGACACCATGACAAAAATAAAACTAACACTAGCAGATATAATAATAATAATAATAATAACAAACCAACCCCGGACAAGAACAATTATACCATAAATAAAAATACTAATAACGAACAAGATAAATGCAACTGTAGACACCGCACACTTTGCCCAGTTCAAAATAATTGTCTAACAAAAAGCGTAGTTTATCAGGCAACAATATTTGCGAAAGAAACCCCGAATAACAAGAAATATTACGTAATCATGACTTCCTTAGATTTCAAAACCCGATACTATGACCACAAAAGTACATTAAACAATAAAAAACACCGTATAAAAACAATACTAGCGAATAAATACTGAGAACTCAAAGAAAGCGGACATTCGCCGGTAGTCGAATGGAAAATAATAAGACAAGCTACCACGTGTACGCATTTAGACGACCCATGTAAATTATGCCTTCATGAAAAATTTTCTATCCTGTACTTTAAAGAACCCCAAAATCTATTAAACTGTAGAAGAGAAATAGCAAATAACTGTGTTCACAAAATAAAATTTACTCTAGGATAGCGATACAAAATAGTTTTAAAACTAACAAAAACAATAGAAAATAAACAAATAAATAAATTTAATAAACCTGAATGTACATAAACGATCACACATATATGCATATATATATATGTAAATATATGTGCATATATGTATGTACACATATGTATATATATATATATAAAAGAAATGTCTGCCTTAAACCACTAAACTAGTTTTAAAACAGATCCTTTGTTCGATAAAATGCATGCCCATTGGCTGATAGGAAGGGGCGCGGTGGATACTAGAAAGCTGACTGGCTAACTAAAACCCTTAACAGAAGAAGACCATATAAAAACAATAAACAACCACAGAATTCGCGCATAAGCCTGACGAATCCTAGAGTGGATGAAACGCCGAATATTCAGTGTAGCTTAATCGCCATATATATTTTATGAATTACTAACTAGTCCTACCTACGTATTGAGCACTTTTGAAGTAAATACTTAAAGTTTACGCATAAATCTATACTTTGGTATATTAATTTTATGTGAGTAAATGAAGTAGTCATATATATATATATATATATATATATATATATATATATATATATATATATATATATATATATCTGAGACCACTATCAATAATTTCCCCCACGCTTTATCGCTGCCTAAATCTAAACGTAGATTCCATGAAAAAAGTTTCTTTCTTAGAACTGCACACCTGTGGAACCTTTTTCCGTTTACGTGCTTTCCAGCTGGCTACAATATGGTCGTTTTCAAGTCCAATCAAAACAAGTTCTTGATGAGCCGTCTCCCATAAGTAATCCAATTTACCAAATTTACACTTTTAATAATTACTATGATATTGTCCTTTTGGCCACTTTTTAACCCTTATCCTCGAGTGGCCTTTGAGCCTTGTCAGGTGGCGATTTCTTCGTTAAAAAGAATTAATAAAATAAATTGTTCTTAAAAGCCTTAATCAGATTCTGGCATTTTTCCCCCTTGTAAATCATCTTTCCCGTCGGAAGTATTAAATCCCTCGTGTATAGTAATCCATGCAGTTGTTGGCCATAGTTGGTTTAAATGTGTCTGCTGCCACACGTGACTGCCTGGTATTGGCAGATAAGAAACAACATTGCACTTTGCAAAAACATCGTTTTGTATTCGAATTATATTATCGAAATTAAAAATCCAATTAACGGTGCGTTATTATTTTGTTTCTCTCAAAAATTAACCATTTATCTTAGAGAATAAACACTATTTAGATAAAACACTATTTAGATAAAACACTATTTAGATAAAACACTATTTAGATTAAAAAACTGATAAAAAAACTCGCTGTTATTTGACTTTCCAGTTTCTCTAAGGGTCTCATTTTTTCAATGTGGAAGGTGATAACGTACGCATAAACAGAATTGCAAATGATAGTAGTAGTTTGTAATTTGTAGTCTGTGTTTGTATACGGCACAATTACGTTGACACACCGGTTCTCGCCAGATTACCGAAGTTAGGCAACGTTGAACTTGGCCAGTACTAGATGGGTGACCATTTGGGAAGGAGAGGTGCTGTATGTAGCGCAAGGTAAAATACCAGGTTGAGAAACTGGCGCGGTCTACCCTTCTCTCGAGGGTAGATGAGCCTCTCTTAATCCGTGGTAGGCAACCCCTCTACTGATGGCGTCATGATAAAAAATACCCTTGATAGCCTTGGCGAAGCATCAAGTATTTCCAGACATTAGAAAAAACGTAAAAGATTCTGCGGAATTGGTTCACGTTTCATCTGCGCCTACTGACATTGGATGAAACATTTCTATTTTTTCTATTTTGTGTTATTCCGTCGGTTATTGATACAGCTGAGCTGAAGCCCTACTGCGCACAGGCTGTCCACTTCATACAGAGGTCCAGCCCACTAGACGATTTAGGTTGGGACTACGGTAGCCTAGTGTTGGTGGCTGGTCAGGTATCTTTTCCAGCCAAATGTCCAGTTGTTTCTTTAAAGTATTGGGGACACTCTCCTTATATTTCTTATCGCGGCTGGAATACAGTTGAATGATCTTGTGCCATTGTAGGCGAAGCTGTGGTGATGAGAGACTTGATCCTCTGTGTAGTCCCATGTGTGGTTTTTATATAGCAGAGCCTTCTTCGCCGCTGGTGGATTCTTTCTACGATTGTTGTGCTTGGGACCCTTCCTTCCAAGATTTTTCATATGTAGATGATAACATATCGTTCTCTTTGGCGTCGTAGTGTATACAGTTGCAGCTCCTTCAGCCTCCCCCAGTAATTCATTTGGTTTACTCCACCTATTTTGCTGGTGGATGTTCTCGGGGGGGGCTTCTAGTTTGCAGATTTCTGTTATTTTTGTGGAGATCACAGTTGACAGCAGTATTCCAGTCTTGGGAGGACAAAGGATTTCCATAATGTGAGCATGCACTTCCTGTTCATACTCTTGAAGGTTCTCAGTATCCATCATGTTAGTTGTCTTGCGACCGCTGTGATGTACCTATTTACTATGCCTCCCCACGGGACAGAGTTTTTTTAACGTCGAGAAAAGGTACAAAAATAAAAATTGTCTCAGTTGTGAAGAATTTCTCCTCCACCGAAAGAGAACAAGAAATAGAAGTGCAGCATCTGAAGAACAGATACTACACTTTGATCTTGACCGCTGTGATGTAGTCAATATGTTTTGTGAAGGTGGCATCTTTGCTTATATAAACCCTTGGATCCTTCACTACTTTCTTTGATGTGATTAATAGTTGCCTGCACCAGTATTCATGTTTCCTTAAGATGGTCTTTATTACCGCATTATCGTTGTTCAAATTTGTCTCCGTTTAGAGCCATGTTGTTGTCATTAGCCCATTTTATAATTTTGTTAAGGTTTTCTTGTAAAAGCCTTGTAAAAGTCATGTGGTGTGGGGATCTTTTTCATGATTCGTGTGTCATCAGCGAAAGATGTTGCTATGACGTGTTCCAGGTCTCTACCTATGTTAGTAACTATTATAAGAGAAAAATAGAGGACCTAATACTGAGCCTTGTGGTACGCCGCTGATGATCTTAATTGCCTCTGATAAGCTCTCTCGAATGGTTACTTCTTGTGTCATGTCCGAGAGGAAACTGTGTATCCATGCCCCGAGTTTTCCACAAATTCCGAGCGAATTTTATGCAGGAGTATACCGATGCCTACTTTGTCGAAAGCTTTTGCGAAATCTATATAGATTACGTCCACGCAATCTTGAATATCATATATGATCTTCTCATAGTGCAGATAGTAGTTGTGACAAGCAGAAGCGGCTGTGTTGAAATCCATGTTGCCCTCTGTTGAAGTCTCCTTTGTTTTCCAGAAAGTCTACCATCTTATGCCGCACTGTTCTCTCGACAATCTTTATTAGATGTGATGTCAACACTACTGGTCTATAATTTTTTTGCTATTCCTCTACAACCCCCATTTGTGTATTGGCGTAATCATACCATACTTCAGAGCTTTAGGTACACTTTACAATACGGGCAGCTTCATCAAAACCCAACAATTTATAATTAACAATATTGCCTATGATGCCAGTATTTTTTTTTTTTAATTATTAACGGAATACAATTTCATCTTGTGACGCTAATTCTTGCATCACGGAATTTAAATTATTTATGTCTTTCCTGGAACAGTGTGAAAGCGTTCTCACGGCGTTTAACTGACTTCACGCGTCTGCTTCGTGGTCGCTTTTTAAAATCTCTTTTTTTTTTCTGATCGTAGTTTTTAATTGTCCAATTACATTGGCCAGGATGTACATTCTATTCATTATGTTCTATTCGATTTGGGAACAATTAATTTTAAAAAAGTGGGTTCTTTACGATAACCGGTGATACTCAGTAATTAAACGCTGATGAAACTCGACTAGATTTCCAGAAGCCAGAGCTGCACTAAAAGAAGATCATGCTAACTGTTTGGTGGTCTGCGACCGGTCTCATCCATTACGTTTTATTATTATTATTATTATTATTATTATTATTATTATTATTATTATTATTATTAATATAAATAACCTACTGTCAACAAATGGATGAAATGCATCAGAAACTTCGACAACAACACCCAGTATTAGTCAGCAGAAATGGCCCAAATCCTTTACACAACAATGCCCGACTGCACATTACTAAACCAATCTTGCAGAAGTTGAAAGAATTCTATGAAACTCTGCTCTTCATCCGCCATACCCTCCTGACCTCTCACCTACCGACTACCATTTTTTCAGCATCTCGACAAGTTTCTGCGTGAGAAATGCTTCACAAATCTAAGCGATATCAAAAATGCCTTCAGCGACTTCATCGCCACCAGAACGTAAGCTTTTTACGTTATTGGCATAAAAACACTTGTTTTGCGTTGATAAAAGTGTGTTGATTTTGATCAATAAATGTTCGTTCAACCCGAGATATGTTCATCTGAATTTAACAGTTAAAAACTGCAAGAACTTTTTGTCAACCTGATATTTCATTTACGCAAATTAGGATACTATTTAATTTACGCAGATTGAGATACTATATAATTCATGCAGATTGAGATACTATATAATTTACGCAGATTGAGATACTATATAATTTACGCAGATTGAGATACTATTTAATTTACGCATGTTCAGATACCAAGATATAATTTTTTATGTTCAGATATTCTGTAATCTATGCAGTTTCAGATATATAATTTACGCAAGTTCAGATGCTATGTAATGTGAGCAGATTCGGATATTGTATAAATTACGTAGATTCAGATAGTTATTTATTCTTTTTAAGTATAAAATATTGTATTAATCAGCATATATTCCTTTCTTTTTTTTTTTTTTTTTGTAGAGCAAAGAAAATCTTGCCTGACTGGACTGTTTAAAACGTAATTAAATAAATGTAAAACTATATGTAAAAATATCTGTTTGTCGTGAAAATCCATTTTTCATTTTCAGTTTTAAGAAATGTCTTTTTTTTTCTTATGATGAGCACATATCATTTCTAAAAGGCAAGCATGTTCTATTTTTAATACAAAAACTAAGAAACGATAATCATTTTTAGGCGACGACGGATTTACTATTTAATTTTTTAATTTTTAATTTTAGTACAGGGTGCGCCATAAAAAATCTCGGATATTTTATAAAATTTCAACTATATTATCGACTTTATAAACAACTAGCAGGGGTACCCGGCGTTGCCTGAGTGTTTGGAGGTGTGTGTGCTCGGGCGGGAGTGGGGGTGTTAATGAAAACCTAAGAATAAGCGAAGTAAAAATAGAAAACAGAAAAACGAACGTTAAAACTTATCTGAAAAATAAAGCGGGGTGGGGGTACCCGGGCGGTGGGGTAATCAAAAAATAAGAATAAGCGAAGTAAAAAAAAAACACCACAAAAAACTAACGTAAGGCAAACGAACGATGTTAAATGTAAAAATTTGAAAAACAAAAACAAAAAAGGAAACAGAAAAAATATTTAAACTTAATCAGGTTATGATGTCGTCTGACGCATGCGTAGAACCGACCTCGTCATGAGAGGACGGTTTTTGCTGACCCCCCCTGTAGAAAAGTGTTGATTTCAGGGTGAAAAAATTAACGTTTTTGGCCAATTTTTCGATATTTGTCGGGCGAAGGATGAGGCTTTCATATGAGACCAAGTTTTTGAATTTTTGTTCAGTCTGTCGAAAGTTTTTAGCAGACACACAAACACACGCACATACATACATACATTTTCGCTTTTATATATATAGACTAGCGAGGGGAACCCGGCATTGCCCGGGTGTTTGTAGGTGTGTGTGGAAACTCCGGGGTGGGGGGTGGGGTTAAAAAAAGTAAGTATGAGGATCGAACCCGAACCCTTGAGGCAAAGTTGTAAATTAAAGTGTGAAAAAAAAACGTGCGACGTTAACCATTGCCCCCACCGCGAGATGCTAACGGAAACACGTTTGAATTTATTTAATTACTTGGATTTGGCAGGTGCCCGTTTTAATGAGTTAATGAGGTCAAGTTTGACTGCGGGATAGTATTTCATTTACTGCGGGAACGCTTCCCAAGATGTTATAGGAAAAAGACTAGCCCACACGCGGCGAGCGACAAATGTTGAATATTTATCTTCCCGAAATCAAATAAATTAAATAGACAGGCGAGCTTCGTTGTTAACTCTGAGATATTACGATTTATATGTGATATAAAAAGTTTTAAAAAGTTGTGAACCGACCGACCGCTTCTCTGAAAAAAACCTTTTGTAGACATACAGAAAAAGCGAACACACATACATACATGATGATTACAACGTCTTGTCAGACGAGTGCCACTCCCTCAGGTACTGAAAGTCCATGAGCCCGAAGATAACCTTAACTTTAGTCTTGCCGGAAAAAAAAATTCACACGCACAAGCAGACATGACACTGAAGACGGTCACTGGTATATATACATATATATACATGCACGCATGCATACACATATGCGCATACACACATACAAATAACCCACATATATGCATACATACATACACACTACATATATGCATACATAGACATACTTATACATAAACATACGCAAGACGGTCATTGGCATGCACACACACACACACACACACACACACACACATATATATATATATATATATATTTAAACGCAAATATACATATATACAGATACACACATGTCTGTAAACATACACATATATATACATACACCATGAATACACATACATACGTATACAGACACACATGCATACATACAGATATACATACATACACACCTACAAATACATACACATATACATACATATATACGTACACATACGCACATACATATATACACACACACTTACCTACATATACATAGACGTACGTAAATATGCACTCATACATACAGATATACATACACACCTACAAATACATACACACATGTACATACATACATACATACATACGTACACATACGCACATACATATATACACACACACTTACCTACATATGCATACATGTACGTAAATATGCACTCATACACACATACACACATGCCCACACATACACACATATATATGCATACATACACACATGCATAAATACACATACACACGCCCATATACATACATGCCCACATACACACACATACACACAAACACACATATACATACATATAAACATAGATATACACACATACACATACATATGTACATAAACATACATACACCTATACGTACACACATATATATATATATACATAGATACATATAATAATGGCAGATCAATTACTACATGCTTCCAGCATTTCAGACCTACACGCGTCACAACTTTTCCATCGCAATAGGACCGTTTTTTTTTCTTATAGCCTGAGAGAGTATCTGTACCTGATGGTGTTACAAAGTTTTAGCTTTGTACGACAGCTAAAT
>NC_136518.1:9653343-9655843 GCF_053919585.1 Euprymna scolopes | reverse complement strand
CATTAATCTATTGTATTTAATTTTAAATTAACTTTTCATTAATCTATTATATTTAATTTTAAGTAGAATTTTCATTAAATTTTAAATAGCATTTTCATTAGTCTATTATATTAAATTTTCAATAGAATTTTCATTAATCTATTATATTTAATTTGAATTAGCATTTTCATTAATCTATTATATTTAATTATAAATATAATTTTCATTAATCTATTATATTTAATTTGAATTAGCATTTTCATTAATCTATTATATTTAATTATAAATATAATTTTCATTAATCTAGCATAATAAGTTTGAAATAGAATTTTCATTAATCTATTATATTAAATTTTAAATAGAATTTTGGCAAACTTGTCACGCTTAAGACTGAAGCATTTTAGTTAAATTCGAAATTAAATTTTATTGTCTTGTCACTTTTTAATCACTTACAAATTGCATTTTCTGTGTCTGTCACGCGTGATTTCGTAATAACAGTTCTTCTGGTCTGTCAACTAGCACTTTTTGCTGGCCTGTCATGGGTTAATTTGAAATAGCAATTTTGTAGTCTGTCACGTCGGTCTGTCTGTTAAAAATATAATTCATCGCTAATGACGCACATTGAATGAACGCATTTTTCACGTTTCTTTTTTTTCTTTTAAATTATTTTATTGTTTCTGCTCCTAAATAATGTTTCTTAGGTTTTATTTTTGTTTCATATGGTGTTCTTATGTTCTAACCGTAACCCTACCCCTATCCCCAACTCTCAACTAGCTCTACGAACCACTTGGAGACAGCGGGCAGAAAAAAAGATCCTTGAAACGAAGAACTCGAGTCCCGCAGCTTTTTGACTTTTCCTTCTCGCAATGTGACTCTCTCTATCACTCCCAGCCCCCACCCCCACCCCCGGGGCCCCCGCCACATCCTTCATAACTATATCGGCGCTTATCGCCGAAAATAGTTGAGCGGTCCATCTTGAGAACCTCTAATTAAGTATGTATACGGACCGGCTTTCACAGCAGGGACGTATACCTCCATCGGCGATGTTAGGTAGACTGAGACAAACAAACAAACAAACAAACAAACAAACAAAACCAACAAACATGGAAACAAAAGACGAATTTCAAACAAAAGGAATTCGCACGTTATATACCCATTTAACAGGCACGGCGATTTATGAATCTTGTTGGCCCCTCTTTCCCGGGTGTCACGGGTGAATATATTTTCCGGATATTTGTTGTTCGGTTTGGGCTGGTATCAGAGATGTCAGAGTCCTATAAATCCTATAAACCGTGTAGTATTGCTAATGGTGTCATAACATGTCATCTTAAAAGATACTAGCGGGTGGGGGTGGGGGGTCGTAAAATACGTTTAAATATGATATTTTAATTCGTCCAGATTTCGTATATATTATTATACAGTTGTGATTTCAAAAGTAAAAAAAAACAAAACATTTAGATGCCATCAGCTAGAATCGAAACAAACTGTAGCATTCAAAGCTGGTGACGTTACCACTGAACGAAAGTGACACTTATATGGACTGATTAAAAATTAAAAATTATAAATAAACTAAGATGAATGTATAATATGTCTAAGGCTTTTTTTTCAAATTTGACCTCTTTTTGATCCCTTAAAAACTATTTTAACCGGCTAAAGACACATAAAAGAACGGCCCGTAAAAAATCCAGTTGTTTGAGGCATCTAGCGCCGCTCCGTGACTTTTATTTTCGGAGGAGATAGAGTTTGAATATATGGAGACAAACAGACAGACAGACAGGCAGACAGATATATAGCCTTAAATATATTAGATTTTTCGTATTAAACTTGAATAACTTTTATTTCCGAAATAATTTTTGTGGAATTTTCTATACACATTTTATATATAATACAAAATGGAGTTGATTTGATATATGAGTTTTTGGTAAATTTGGAGAAAAAAATGAAGTCAATTTTAATTTGGATGGAATTAAAAAAAAAGAAAGATAGATAGATAGAGAGATAGAGATAGAGATAGAGAGAGAGAGAGAGAGAGCGAGAGAGAGAGAGAGAGAGAGAGAGAGAGAAAGAAAATAGGATAGAAGGGGGGTCACAAAATAAATTAGATTTTCAGGCAAAAAAAGTAAGAAATGTTCCGGAATATTTCTGACGAGGCTTTAAATTACTCAAACTATTATTTTCCTCATTATTTTCGCAACGTTTCAACCGATGTAATCTCCAACCTTCTTCAGGTGTCGAACTTGGGAACCTACACAGAATTCCAAACTGAACATAACCCCCCCCCCAAAAAAAAAACATGGCATATTGTCATTGGGACCTAAGGGGCTATTTTGGGGGGATTGTGTCCAGCGGAAGTTGAGCAACGAGATGTCCGTTCACATTGCATATTTAAACTCCTGCATGCTAGCATGTTAGTCAGGGAAGCAGGAAGTGAATTGCAACATCCCTACCCCGTTTTAAACTATCAATAGCAGTTTTACTAAAATCTGTATAATGAATCATTTTTATTGAGTTATGTACAACA
>NC_136518.1:9645843-9650843 GCF_053919585.1 Euprymna scolopes | reverse complement strand
TCAGTCATATTTTGTGATACAAGTTCAAATAAAGACTGTCTAAATAAAACTTGTATTTTTATATTTGCTTTTGAAAAATAAGAGAAGGTACTTTACAGACAGTGTTGTTTATGCGTTGCTTAAAACTTGTCTGATGCCGAATGGCTTTGTAAACAAGGAAGTGCGACTCTTAACGAAAGCCGAAGGTTTCATTTTTGCGCAAGGCCTGCTTCAAGAACTCTTACAGGTAGTGTCCATTGTATCTTAATGTGGAAGAACGCCAACAACGTATTCTGTATATGTATACAAGTTTTGGCGCTTCAGATAAGAGGGAGAGGGGGGGGAGACAAAAAGGGAAAACCCATAACCCTAACCCTAGCCCAAAACCCGCTTATTCGACAAGACTTACGAGACAGCGCAACACGCCAGAAAGTCTCGAAGATGCTGGAACCAGAATCGTCACGCATTGGAAGCCATCAAGAATCGCAGACTCGAACATGATTCTAACTGATGATCGTGGCATTTTGGTGGGGTAATGTCTGAAAAATTCATTAGAGGATTCTTTCTCGGGAAAGCGGAGAAGAGAGGGGAGGTCGTCTTAGATATGATGACGTCAAAAAAAAAAGTAGCTTCGACAGGCTTAAAACGAAAATGTAACCACACAATAACAGAACGGCGTAAACGTACCGCACAAAAGCCCTCGTCGCCCCCTTTTAAGGGGCACGCACTCTGAAATCGGGTATAGGTTAAACAGTACAGTAATGTTAGCTTAACACTAAAATCTAAGTTACCCTTAGATAAGGTGTATCACTTGTTAGTCTCTCTCTAGTGTTCTGAAGGATCCTCACCTTAGTACGAAATTTTTATCCTCTGCCCCAAAATAAAAAAAGATTAGGCCATTCCTGTAACGACCTATTCCCTGTTGATTGCGGTGTAATGTTGGTTCTGTGAAGTTCTAGGATGTCCACCCTCCCATGCTTTGCATTCTCTCTTACAGAAGTGTTTAGTTTAATGCTAATCGCCTGAGGCGCCCTTACAGGGGAATGCCAACGGGGCTGCACAGACATCTTTTGCAGAGTCAGAGGGTCCCTCCTTTGAATCACCGACTTTTTTTTTTATCCCACTTTCCGACTTTGATGTCGCAGTTCTTGCGGTGGCGAAGAACCAAATACTACCATATAAATAAAAGGTGGAAGTCCACAGCCGTGGTGAAGGCAATACACCAATGCAAGATAGGTACGTGTGAGGGGCTCTATTGAAAACACCAAATTGGATAAAGGAAGTTGTAGCAGTAACAGAGAACTATTTTCTGTAGTGAATCAATGCCCCCCCTCTAAGTTCTTCGGCCATAGGCTGACCTAGCAGCTAACAGGGCGCCTTGATTCATCTGCTCCCTTAGAAGTCTTGAGGGAACGTCAGTCAGTCAGGACCGGCCCTTTAGCCAAGCGATACCTATCTTCTTCTCTCGTCCTCTGTCCACCGGACATCTTGCTTTAGGATTGACGACCTCCACTGGAGACAACTAATATTAGTTGAAGACGATACAGTACTGACTGCCCGACGACGACCTCAAAAGAACTTTCTGTCCCTTCTTCCTTTTTCGCAGTCCGATCTGCCAGTTCCTGCTATAAATAAAATATTTTTCGTTGTTAAAAAGAAATGTGTTGTGTTTAAAGAACGCAAATGCTGGGTTTTTTAAATATATTTTATTAGGAAGGTAAAACAGTTACTTCTCCTAAAAATGGTGACCCCGACGAATACAAACCTTATGAGAACATAAAAAACGCACAGAACAAACTATTGCCTCGGAAACAGTAATTGTAAAGAAAAACTAGTTTAAGCAGAGATAGCGAAACAAAAAACAAACAAAATTTATCTTACATATAAAGTTATAATGTCAGATTTTCTAAGTCAGACCCAAACAGAAATTTGTCATACGAATACTTGATTCGGACTAGCCTATCGTTCTTTTGGTTCTTTCTTCCTTTCTTTACAAGGCAGTCACCAATCATCAAGGCCCGAAGGCCACTCGAGGATAAGTGTTAATGAGTGTACCATGGTCACCGATACAAAAGCATAGTAAAACTTAGTTGTGGAAATTGTGCATAATTTGATTATTTAAGGTAACGGCTCAAAAAGAACTTGTTTACATTAGACTTGAAGACGACCATATCGTGGTCAGCTGGAAAGCAGCCATAGATAGATAGATAGATAGAGATGTAGACAGACAGACAGATAGATAGATAGATAGATAGATAGATAGATAGATAAGCAGTAGATGTATCTATTCCACTGCAGGACAATTGTTCTACATAATCTTCTAACTGCCGGTTAATTATAAGTTTTGTAAAAATGCTACCAGGGAAAAGTAGTGGAGGGAGGAGTTGGTTTAGCAACTTTGATTTGCGTCGAGAAAAGGCAGTTGGGTGGGGGGTAAATTGTCTTTGCAAACGTTCGAGTTTTCAGTAAGAATGAATGAAACAGGTGGTTGGAAGCGCGGAGGAGACAATGCGAAAAGCGAAATGATGTGAAAGCAATCGGCGCGAGACAGCAATAATTAAAACAAACAAGAAATAAGGAGAAAAGAGTGGGAGAAAGGGGGTGAGTTTGGAGGAATGCAAGAGATTGGAAAGCGAAGGAGTGGATCAAAAGGGAAGGAGAGAAAGTGGAGACACGAAGTTATGGAAGAAGATGAAGATAATGCTGTCTCTATTTCATTGCCTCCCCAGAGGGCAGAGTTAGACACAAGGTGTTTTTTTTATGGGGGGCAAATCCAGCTCCCCTCAAAAGGGCACTCTGGATAAGAACAAAAAAATTAAACATGCCTCAGTCTAGAAGGATTTCTCCTCCACTGGTCGAGGTTAGAAAAAATGAAGTGTAGTATCAGAACAGATACTACACTTTGTTCCTAGCCAATGAAGTTAATGATGTTGATGAAAAGAAACGCAGAAGAAAGGAAAGAAAAAATAATGAGAAATAAGAAAAAGGAGTCCGTTGAAGACGTTTAGAGGAAAGGCAAGCTGTAGATAAAAAGGGGGGAGAAGAAGAAGAAGAAGAAACTGACAATGTTGATGTAGATGAAAGGTAGACAAAAAGAACAGAGTATAAGAAAAAAGAAAAAGAGAAAAACGAAAGAAAATAAAGGAAGAGAAAAGAAGAAATAGAGGAAGGAAAAATAAATATTATAATACAAAAGAAGTACAAAAGGGTGAAAGAAAAACGAAAGAAGTAGTAAAAAGGAAAAAGACACGAAATGTTGAGGTATTCGTATTTATAATCTTCAAGTAGTTTTACCCATGTACTCAGCTACGAACAGAAGCAAAACGTTATTTCGAAAAGAAGATACAAAGATTATGCATTTACGATGGTAGCTGAAGTTTACAAAACTCGAATCTTTGTATCTTACTTAATAAAATGTCCGTCTGTATGTCTCTCTTTCCGTTTGTCTGTCTCTTTTCGTCTGCCTATCTCGCTTTCTTTCCGTCTATCTATATCTCCCTCTTTTCGCATTCCTGTTTCTATCTTACTGTCTTCCTGTCTATCTCCCCGTCTGCCTTATCTCTCCCTCTTTTCGTCTGTCTTTCAGACTGTGTCTCCCTCTTTCTCTCTATCATTTCGTAAAAGCATTAATAAATATTATTCTTCATATAATAATCAAGCTTAGTAAAATTGGATTTCTTGTTACACAACAAAATCACATATATATATATGAATACTAGTAGAATATCCGTGCCAGGACGGGTATAAGCAATAAAGGATTAGTTTGAAATTACATTTTTCCGGGGAATGAAGGTATTTATGGTACAGTTTTAGTTAAATCTTGCAAACCTTAATAGTCAAGTTTTAACAAAAAGTTAATTTGCTCATATTACTTACCTGTTGCTTAGAATATATATCAAGCAAATATTGTTGACAATCAGTTTAAAAATATATTATTAAATACAACTCAAATTTTGCTATAGAGGAATTCTTTTTTCTACTGTTGTTATTTTATCTAATTTATTAGCAGGGAAGAGGCTTTGCCCGAGCATAAAATACGCTTAAATATGATATTTTAATTTGTCCAGATTTCATATACATATTTATAGAATCGTGATTTCAAAAGTAAAAAAAATAGTATTTGGGTGCCATCAGCTAGAATCGAAACCGAAGCATTCAAAGCTGGTGACGTCACTGCTGTACTAACGTGACACGCATAAAAATCGAGTAAAAATAACAAAATATATGAATAAACTGGCTTCGACTGTATTGGCTTCCCTTTCAGTCGCACTTAATCTGTTATGCCGAGAGCAGGACTCTGGTAACTGGGCAAACTTAGGTCTCCTTATCACTCGCCCAGACCTGCATCTGGAGAGGCACCTCCAGCTTTTAACTATATAACCACTGCAGATGCGTTGCAGATAAAGTATGACGGAAAGGCAAGCCAATACGGTCAAAGCCACCTCAGCTGCAGGAGTTGCTGGAAAGGTGCCCTCTCGGCATTGCGGACAAAGTCTGATGGAAAGGCGCCAATATCGTTGAAGTCACCTCAGCTGCAGGAGTTGCCGGAAAGGTGCCGTTTCGGCATTGCGGACAAAGTCTGATGGAAAGGCAAGCCAATACGGTCAAAACCACCTAAGCTGCAGAAGTTACCGGAAAGGTGCCGTTTCGGCATTGTAGACAAAGTCTGGTGGAAAGACAAGCCAATACGGTCAGAGCCAGCGCAGTTGCAGGAGTTGCCGGAAAGATGTTGCAGTGTCTCACTATTCGCCTACCGGGACTCCAACTCGGACTTTTTGTAAGGGTTCACTCCCTCAGCATGTGCCTTTTCCAAGGCATCCATAAGGCAGTGAATTTATTTGCCGATATCTGGTGAAAATTTGAAATGTTTCTAATTTTGATGAAAATAAAGAAGATACTCGTTGTATCAAAATGAAAGCGAAATACTTAAGTGATTCTTTTTTTACAAATATTTTGAACTTCTATTTATTGATGATACTCCTTTATCGATGATACTCCTGTTTCGATATATGAGCTATGCC
>NC_136518.1:9583343-9640843 GCF_053919585.1 Euprymna scolopes | reverse complement strand
AACACCTCCCCCTGAAGCTGAAATCTTCCTGATTTTAGCTTAAATACCTCTTCCTTTTAGGGTCAGGGCTTAATCTCCTGGTAACTTTTCTCTTTCTTGCGCTTTTCCTTCTGGTCAGCGTTACCCGGGGTAAAGGTTTCTGTCCAGCCCGTATGGTCGGTTCAGGCGAAATATTCATTGTTTGCGGTACACACGCTGGTTTTGGTATATCAAAAATATCGCACAATGTTTCCATTGGTGTCTCTTCCACATTTGGAGACAGTCTGGGACGTATTTGATTTCTGTGTCTTTTGCAGACAAAACTTAATCCTTGGATGGTATAGACCATGCTCCCAATCCTTTTTTTGATAATACCTTCAACCCACTGATTTCGTCCATTTTGAAAATTTTTGAAATATACATTTTCACCTGGGGAGAAGCACTTGGTATTAAGGTTTTCTTTTTTTGAAAACTTTCTTTTTCTCTGGTAGCAGCCTATCGAAGACAGATCTTATCTTTCTTGCAAACATTAGCTCAGCCGGGGAAGAATTGACATTATTATTAGGATTTGGTGTCACCCTGTAAATTGCTAAAAATGTTTGAATACATTGTTCGTCTGTGTCCGTAGTAAGATTTTTCTTAAGTGCCCTTTTAAACGTATCTACAAATTTTTCGGCCAACCCATTCGATCGTGGATGGTACACAGGTGTTGTCATATGTAGAATATTTAGTGAGTCACAGAATTCTTTGAATTCATGAGCAGTAAATGCTGTTCCATTATCGCTCACTAAGGTTTTTGGCACTCCAAAACGGCTAAAAATTTCATTAAGCGCACTCACAGTGTTTTTTGCTGTTGGATGTCTAAACTTAAATATTTCTGGCCATTTTGAAAAAGAATCTACAATAATCAAGTAAAAATAACCATTTATAGGTCCCGCATAATCAATATGCAGACGTGACCAGGGTAGGTCCGTCTTTGGCCATGGCGTCGTTTTTACTGGAGGATCTCGAGCTGCTAATTGACATCCTCTGCATGTCTTGACACATTTTTCAACTTCCTTGTCCATACCAGGCCAGTACAAATATCCTCTCATAAGGGATTTCATTCTCGAAATGCCCGGATGACCTGTATGAAATTCCTTCAGAATTTTCCTCTGTAACGTTAGTGGAATTACGATCCTCTCACCATACATGAGCACATCTTCACAGATGGAAAAAGGCGTTGTTTGATCTACCTTTTTATTTTTTTTTATCCATCCCAATTGATTTTTCATTTTCTTAATGAAAATGTCATTTACTGCCTCTTTTTTTATTTTTTCGAAAGTTACCGGAAGTTCACGTATCATATTACACATTGAACTTGTACATTCACTTTCGTCTTTAAGCGCAGCAATTACCGTTTCTTCGAAACTTTCGCTTCTTTTAGGGATCAACCGTGATAATGCATCTGCGTGTCCTAACTTTTTTGAGGATACATGTTCCATCTTAAACTGATAGTTTAAGAGGGTTACAGCCCATCGCTGTAATCGATTCGCAGTATGTGTGGGAATGCCTTTCTTTGATCCAAATATGGTAAGTAGGGGTTTATGGTCGGTTTGCAAAATAAAAGATCGTCCATGGAGAAATCGATTGTACTTTGTAATTCCAAATATTATCGACAGCGCCTCTTTTTCAATTTGGCTGTAATTTTTCTCCGCTGCAACCAACGTTCTTGAAGCATGGGCGATAGCTTTTGTCCTACCATCCTCATACTTGTGAAGTAATACAGCGCCAACACCGTAATCACTGGCGTCCGTTGCTAGTATTAGTTCCTTTTCTGGATTGAAATGTGCCAATGCTAAGTCTGACAGTAGACATCTTTTGATATTTTGGAAAGCAGATTCACATTCCTTATTCCAGTTCCATTTAACACCCTTTTTCAGTAACTCGTTAAGAGGAGCTCTTAAATTATGTATGTTAGGGATGTAAATTGCATAGTATTGAACTAATCCCAAAAACGATTTTAATTTTGTCACTGAATCTGGAGCAGGCATCTTTTCAATTGCTTCAGTCCTTTGTGGATCCGGTCTTCGACCCTCTTTGTCGATTATTTGACCTAGATATTTAATTTTTTTCATAAAAAAATCGCATTTTTCTGGGCTCAATTTAAAACCAAATTCCTGTATTCTTTTGAATACTTCTTTTACATGCTTCTTATGATCTTGCAAATTTTCACTTTTAATTAGGATATCGTCAAGGTAGGCCATTGAAAATTCCAACCCTGCCAGCATCGTGTCCATAATTTGCTGGAAAATAGCAGGAGCAACCTTTAATCCAAAAGGAAGCCTCTTTAGCTTAAAAATGCCCTTATGAGTATTTATGCCTAAGTATTTGGAGCATTCATCGCTGATCTTAATTTGCAAGTAAGCATCTGAGAGGTCTATCTTAGAAAAAATTTTTCCTCCGTTAAGCTTAGAGAACAGATCTTCTGCGGACGGAAGGGGATAATTATGGTCCAATAGACAGTCATTTAAACCCGTTGAAAAATCTCCACAGACCCTTATTCTGTTATTTTTTTTCTTTACATACACGGTTGGACTTGCCCAATCTGTGTGGTTAACTTTTTCAATGACTTCCAGTTGTTGAAGTCTATCCAACTCTTTTTCGATTGCGTCCATCGCTGAAAAAGGCACATTCCTTTTAGGTTTGAATACTGGAGTGGCATTTTTCTTTAATTCAAATTTTGCCTCTGTCTTAATACAGAGTCCTAGTCCTTCGGCAAAAACATTGGGAAATTCAGTTTTCAAATCCTTCAGGAAGTCTTCCCTTTGGTTTGCTTTTTCTGCAGTTAAAACGTTACAAAACGAATTTATGGGTTTCTCCCATAAATTAAACAGGACAATCCAATCTACCCCAAACAGGCATGTATTCTTTCCTGGTACGACGTACACTTTGGATTTATGAGTCTGGTTAGCGAATGTCACTTTGCATTTTAATTCTCCCTTGAACTCTAATCTTTTGCCGCACACACTTCTCGCCGTCTTTCTGGTTTTCGTTAATTCAGGTCGACCTATCCTTTTCCATATATCTTCGTTTATAATACTAATATCTGCACCGCTATCCAGAAGCAATGTAACCAGATGTCCATTTATCCGAACATCAACATATTTCCGTCTTTCGCAGCTTTTTTCTTTATTCATGCGAAGCGTATTTACATTATCGGTCCCTTGTCTTTTCTTCTGGGCACAGTATGTTCCCTTGTGACCTCTGAGACCACCTTCATAACATATTTTGTTCCTAAACCAGCAGGTCTTATTGTTGTGTCTTAAACTACCACAACATTTACACTTTAGCTTTGGGTCTTTGTATCCTTTAAGGATCCTGTGTTCTTGGAACCTGGACTTTCTTGTGGTCCCTTGCCTTTTTACTTGCTGCACCTTAAAAATATTTTTCTCTTCAATGCGAGTGTTGTCTTTCTTTATGTTAATCAGACGTTGACACTCTTCAGTGACTTTTTGCAATGTTATGTTAGGATCCGCCTCCATAATTGTTAGGATCCGTGAACGTATATCTTTGTCCCTTGGTGCTGTGAGACCTTGTACAAAGATTAAACATTTAAATTGGTCTGCGGAAATTTCATTCAATTTAAATGATTCGCATAAACAGTTCACAGTGCAAGCATATTCTAGATAGTCTTCAGCTTCTGCCTTCTGAATGTTCAAACATTTGTATCTAGAGTGAAATAGGCTATCCCTTTTATCAAATATTTTCGACAAGGTACTAATTGTTTCCTCGAACGAAACCTCCTCCAGTTTTTTTGGTAGAATTAGATTTGCATACTTGGTGTTTTCATCAGTACCCAGTTTTTGTAGTAGCAGGGTAACTTTTTCCTCATCGGTCCAGTCTAAACATCTTTTCGTAAAAATTGTTTCGTATCTTCTGTAGTATGCAGGGAAAGTAACACCAGTATCCGGGGAGTAACGAAATTCCGTTAGTGAATTTGAAATACCCTCGGCAGAAAAATTAGTCTTCTTACCGGTCGACGTTAGAATTAGCTTTTCTAAATTCTTTTGCTGTGTCGACATTTGTCGTTGTAGTATGTTTGTTTGTTCTTGTTGTGCCTCTAAAGTTTTTTGTGTTCTTTCTTGTTGTTGTTGCAGCTGTTGTTGTAGCTGTTGTTGTTGAATTTGTTGTTGTTGTTGTTGTTGCGCTAAAAATTGTTGAGTCATTTTTGTCTGTTCCTGGATGCTAAGGGCTAGAGCCTTAGTTAACTCTGCTAATTGTTCCATGTTAGCTTCTAGTACAAAAATGTCTTTTCGAATTCTACACAATAATTCCAAAGAAAAATCGTAAATTTACGTATATCGTAAATTAGTAGCAATATGCAGACACAACACGTTTCAACAAAGTTCATCCATAGTAATTCAACAGGCTTTGTAAAATAATTCTTTTTTTTTTTTTTTTTTTTTTTTAACAACGTAAGTTCATACACAAAATATTTCTTACTTCCCACGACAAATAGTTCCAATTATTTATATAAAGGCAATAACAAACAATTAATTTTCCAAAAAAAAAAAATATATGGCTGCCGTTCCCACGTGGCATAAAATGGTACAATAGTCGTTGTATTTATATTTTTTCTTTCGAAACTCGTAATCCTTTAGTGTAGTTTCGAATTCAACTTGCGACCATTTTTTTTTTTTTTTTTTTTTTTTTTACTTGTCAAAATAAATATAAATTCCACTTTACCTTGAACATGTTTCTATAATTTCTTGTGAGTTTTTTACGAAGAAAAATCCGTACTTTTCGCTACTTTAGGTAGGAAAAATTTTTAAATTCATTGACGCACGTGGTCAAAAATCCTTGTGTAGTTTGTTTTTTTCGTAAAACAAAAAATCCTTGCATTGTACACAGTCCTTGGTACGGTAATTTATCTCTGTTAAGAGAAAGAACATCCTTTCGTCGCCATTGTTATATTCCTAAATACTTAGGAAATAAAGACAAACGTGAGTTACACCGAGTGGTATGTGTAATGGGGTTTATTTATAATACAGAAACGTAAGGCTGCTCGCCTAAGGTAAATAGAAGTGCATAGTAACAAGTATGGGGAAGAAAGTCTGATAATCAACACGTAAGACTATCCGTCTTACTGCGACTGCTTATCTGCCGCTGTCTGCCCAACAGTCCAATATATATATACAGTTTGTAACCGGTGTATAGCCAGTTATGTTCCTTCACAACAATATATATAACTACTTAATTTACTCACATAAAATTAATATACGAAAGTATAGATTTATGCGTAAACCAGTGGCGTATCTAGGGTATGGCAGGCATGGCCCGTGCCATAGGCGCCACTCTGACATGGGCGCAAAAATTGCTTGACAAAAATTAAAATTTTAACATATGCGTAATTACTGGAGCGAGTTTTTCTGCATAATTCCGATATATTCAAACCGGAATAAACGGAAGGCCACCACCTTCAATTTCTTCATGATAAAAATAAATGAAGTATGTTGTAGTCCTTTCTTTTTGGATAATTTAGAATTTTATTTCTTAAAGCAAGAATAACAATATAATTACTTTATTAAAACATTCATTTCATGGTTTATCTTTCGTTAAAATTGTGACTGTATTATAATATTATGTAGGTTAGGTATATCTAAGGTATAAATTATTAAGAAGGGGCGCACATTCAAACTTTGCCGTGGGCGCCATTTTACATAGGTACGCCACTGGCGTAAACTTTAAGTATTTACTTCAAAAGTGTTCAATACGTAGGTAGAGCTAGTTAGTAAGTTATAAATTGTATATGGCGATTAAGCTACACTGAATATTCCGCGTTTCATCCACTCTAGGATTCTTCAGGCTTATGCGCATAATATTCAGTGTAGCTTAATCGCCATATACATTTTAAAACTTACTATATATATATATATATATATATATATATATATATATATATATATATATATGATTATTTTTTTTTTTAAAGAAATCCAGCAGAGTGCTCAATTAAAAGGAAAATCCGAAATATAAGAGCGTATTTATATGTTGTATTTTGTGTACAGAAAGTTGTTAGATGAGACAAGACAGTACCAATGACTTGTTTCATCAAATAACTTTCTGTACACAAAATACAGGGGTCCTGGATATGACCTTAAACTATATCCAGTGGTGAGGCCTCAGCTTGCAGACTTTGGGGAGTGTGGAGCCACCCTTTAATCGCCATTGCTCCTAGGTTCACTGTGACTCGGAGTGGTAGTACCTGTTAGGGTCCCAACTATGGGTTAAATAGAAACCAACTTGAAAACAACAAATATATTCTATTAAAAATTTTTCTTCAAAATCTTTAGATTCGACATTAAATAGCCTGGAACGGGTTGATATGCCGTAAAACAAAAACAACCAAGCAACCAACACCAAACACAATATATATATATATATATATATATATATATATATATATATATATATATATATATATATATATATAATTTTATGGCGATAAACGAAAAATAAATGTATAAAACAATTAACGATCGGAAAACGATCCCGAGTTTTGCTGTAGTTTCTCCATATTTTCGTTTAAGGTGACACGACACCACGAGGTTAGTGACGCGTGACCGTTGCCGTTTACACTTGACTTGCCTTTCGCGAGCCGAAAAGATGGGGTTCTTCGCGTAGGTCCGATTTCGCGCGCGACTCTTCTCCCATCTTTTTTACTGATATCTCCCCCCCCCGCCCGCACACTTTATTACTCCCGCCTTTTTTTGTGTTCTCTCTCTCCCTCTCTCTCGTTCTCTCTATCTTCTATTTCGCGCGCGCTCACTCCGTATTAAGCATGTGTCAACTGTTTAGTTTTGGCAGACGTGGTTGATAAAGCGCCATCTTAGAAAGCAAAGAAAGAGAAAAAAAAAAAATTCAAGAAAAATTTTCATCAAAACAAAACAAAGCAAAACCAAACAAAAACAGAAACAAAGAAGAAATATGTCAGCCAGTGTCTAAACGTAATTTGGAAGTGTGATTGCTACGGGTTCTGGGTTAGAGGAACAGGTTATTTCATCCGCTAATCTGTTTATGGAGGGGACGAGCATTTGATGAGCAAAACAAAAATGGAGGGCACTATCTATTCTTTAATGCCATTCTCTATCTGTGCCTAAATCTAAACGTGGATTCCACGAACAAAGCTTCTTTCCTAGAACTGCCCGCCTATGGAAAGTATGTTTGCATACCATAGCGCTCTCTTTAATCTCTGTGTGGCTTAGGAAATATCTCCATTCTAATAGTTTTCATAGCGGGAATAATTATTTTCAGAACACGAAAAAGAAATAAAAGATATATATTCCAATGAAAATTACTCGTCTATCTAAACCACTATAAACAATTTCTCCCACTCTATATCTGTGTCTTAATTTACATGCAAATTCCATGAAAAAAGCTTATTTCCTAGAACTGCCCACCTGTGGCACTGTGTTTCGCTGACCTGCTTTCCAGCTGACTACAATTATCTTCAAGTACAATATAAACAAGTTCTTGTTGTGCCGCCCCCTTAAATAATCAAATGATAGCAAATTTCCACTACTAACGATTATTACACTGTTGTTCTGATCATTACCGTACACTCATTAATTCTTATCTTCGAGAGGCTTTCAGGCCCTGATAAATGGTGAACAATTCTAAAAAAAAATAAATGAAAAAAAATCACTTCACAGCAATGTTTTCTTTAACCGCAGAGTTTAACTGCGGAGTTTAAAATAAAATGAATCCGATTAATATCTACCTTCCTGTTTCATGATTCAGTTTAGTTTTAGGAAGTCCATGCTCCCAGGCCTTACCTACCCTCTTGGGGTTGGAGTTAGTTTTCTCGTTAACTGCTTGGGGGCTCGACCGGAAAACGCTGGATGCATTTTTTTTTGCGGGGTCAAAGTGTGTTGGTCCAACAAATCCCTCTTTCCGACCTTGTGTTACAATTTCTTGCAATACGTGGGGTTTGTAGGCATTTAATAATTATTATAGTAAATAATTATATATATATATATATATATATATATATATATATATATATATATATATATATATGTCTATGCATATATATATATATGTATATATGTATATATCTCCGCGTATATTTGCTTCTTTGTTATCGTGCTCGCTAGTCGGTGAAACCTGCAAGTTCGTGCTAATGTAAGTCAATGTAATAAACTAAGTATTATAATTTAAAATTAAAAGGGGAAAACAACTGGTACGTTTTACGTTCTAATGATGCGGCTATGTTTGTTACTGTCCAGCATGTTATTTTATTTTTATAAGTTTCTATTCCGGAACCCGCAGCCAATGTGAATACCCGGGACTTAATGAGGGAGAAATTGTTATTTTTGTAAATGGAAAAGGAAGGCAATGGTTTGTGTATGAGTTTATGAGCCAGTTACGAAGTCAGACAGGGCGGTTTATGTATAATATGTATAATAGTACGCGGTGTTGACTGGTGGTGATATTAGTACTTTAGTTTTAGAGGGGAAATTAATAACTACTTCCTTGTAAGGTGTTCGCCATCGTGATGATGTTTCTCGTAGGATAGAATGTAGTATTTTAATATAACGAATACATGTGTATGTAACGGTGTTTTAAAGTTACATAAGATGGTGGATAATAGTTTAGACATAATATAATTGTACGTGACCAGTATTATTGCAAACATACTGTAATTTGGTCCAGAGGGGAATTTCTGCAATCAAAATATTATATACAGGACAGGATTACACGTCATATGTAATATATTGCTGCTGGGCATTCTGTAGACGTTCAGCGTGAATGAGGACTAAGACATATTATTGTAGCCCTTTTGTTAAAACTGTAAAAGTATTTATCTAAATAATCTGGTTAATGTATTGTCAGAATATATCTGGTTATTACGATTTATCTCCAATATCCTTATAAGAGTCTGTGACATATTTCCATTGCATGGACGCCTGGCGCGAACGGAAACCCCACGATATCATTATACTACATTTAGACAGCCCACGAAATCAAAATGTGACTCAAGGTCATTTTAATGCACAGGAAACTAGCTCCCCAAAAAGGGCACTCTGGATGTACGCAAAAATAAAAATTGCCTTGGTATAGACGCGTCCCCTCCATTGACTAAGGACAAATTAACTGAAGTGTAGCATCAGAACAGAGACTACACAACGAGCGATGTATATTTTACTTTCACATACGGCCCAAAAGCGCCATAATTTATTTTATTTTATTTTATTACCTTACGTCTTGGGTGATCGGGAGATCCTATTTATTAAAAAGGAGGACAGAAGGTGATAACATACTACGAACATTAAATTAACGTATTTATATACTAAATTAATGTTCAAAATGTATTATCACCTTTTATCCTAGTTTTAATAAACTAGCAGGTGGCCCGGCATTGCTCGGTCGCAAAATACGCTTAAATATATTTTCATTAATGCCGATTTCATATTTATTTTCATATATTATATTGAACCCAATATATAGTAATGATTTTAAAAAGTTTAAAAAAAAAATGACTCGTGCGACACCACCGAGAATCAAAACCAAAACGTTTAGCTTACGATTTACGTTTTGACTGACAGAGAACAAGAAATTGAAGTGCAGCATCTGAAGAACAGATACTATACTTTGATCTTGTCCCGAAGGCCAAGAAGGCTAAAAATTAAAACATGAACTAATAGCTATTACGCTACGCATGCATATTCGTAATGCCGTCGTTCGACCTTCATGTGACAAATTGCATTTCTTTAATTTTCACAATTTTGTACCGATTTTCCCCAGCTTAAACCCAAATATAAAGTTCCACATGTGTTCGAATACTCTATATATTAAGTTTCATGTCTCTAAACCAAAAACTGACCGAGGAGTGTTGTAGGAAAATTTTTAAACAAATATATATACGCATACATAAGTATATATAGAGAAAGAGGTTTTTTGTTTACTATAACCTTTTTTACGCAAATATTACGAAAGTATAAATCATGTAGAATATCTGCATGAATAGAATTACACGTAATAGTTAACTAAAGATGATCATCTCATAAGAAAACCGAAAAAAACTAAAAGGGAATTAATGAATATGAATGTTTAAAAGAATATGCAAATTAGCTAGATCTTTTGCAGATGAATGCAATTTTGTGATCCATATATAAAAATGTTGTATTTTCTTTTTAAATAAATAAATAAATTAAAAAGTGTTTTTAATATGAATATCAATACAAAAAAAAAATTAAATGAGTATAAATAAGATCTCCTGAGTAAATAATTGATAATTTAGAAACTGTGACACACATACATGTGTACGTTACAGGTATACCGTATTAGCATATAGATAACTCACCTTCATCTCAAGGTGGATTATCACTTGGACGTAAAGGGGCTACTGATTGGAACCATGCCTAAGAAAAATGAGGATGTTTGTTTACGTTACATTTAAACTTCTGGATATCAGTACAATCAGGGAAGCAGGCAACAGGAAGGGATTTCCAAAGTCTAGCTGTTCGAGGGAAGAAGATATTAGAGTAGAAAGCTTTCTGGCATTTAGGGACCTCAACAGTGAAGAGGTGTGATTTTGTTGCTATGCTGGTTTGTCGGGGATATGTACGCCTAGGGGGGGAACTAGTGAAGTGAGTTCATCGGAGCACATTTCATTAAAATATTTGTAAAACAGACACAGGGATGCAACTTTGCGGCGATGGGACAGGGGTCGGAGCCTAGTTGACAAAGCGGGACATATTAGATTGGAGACACTTTTTTGGACCCTATTCAAAAGAGAGAGACAAGTGGTATATGTACCAGCCCAGATGTGGCAATAATACCCCATACATGGGCGAATGGTGGCTTTATCTTCTCTATCTATCTATATAAATAAAATGAACTCATTTTTTCTTCTATTCTTTCTCTTCTTCTATTCTTCTTCTTCTATCTTCTCTATTCTCTATATAAATAAAATGAACTCATTTTTTCCTGTCTGATTTTGACATTAATAGGATTAAAAATAAAGATATTTCATGCAAATATAATATGCACAAACGGCAGAACAATATCTGAGGTGTGTTATAAGCTTATTATTTCTCAAATTCCTCGATAATCTTAGATTTCTATACTTTTTCTGCTGAGAAGTAACGGCCAAAATCGGTTAAGATCAATGGAAGTGGTAAAATATTTTCTCTCTAATAAATTCCTCCTCCCCCTGCCACCACTTAACACCGTTTGGGGATCGTTCACAAGGAACAGTTGAGAAGAGAACACCGGTTTGGCTTCGTAGTTCTTTCATGTGAAGTTATTTAAAATCACTAAACTAAGCTGCAGCGCTCTGTGGCGTAGTGGTTAGCGTGCTGGACAATTCACATTATATTTTCACGTTCGCGCCGACCTACCGTAGTCGTTTTTTTTTTTTTTTTTTTCCTAAACAACTGGAATGGACTTTTCTTGGTGGCCGAACTGTTAACGTTGCAGATGTTTTTTTTTTTTGTTTTTTTTCACACTTTATTTTCCTACTTTTACTCATGACTCCGGGTTTGATCCTTCCTACTTACCTACCGTAACATTTTTTAAAACTCCCCCCCCCGTCCCGGAAACAAACACTCGGGCAACGCCGGGTACCCCCGCTAGTCGTAAAATAAAAACAAGCATTACATATTATGAAAACGAATACTAATTAACGAGATGTCGTTTTGCAAAGCAATATTCAAATAAGCGAACATTTGTAGAGTGCTCAATAGAAAAAACAAATGAACAAATATAGTGATTTATGAAATGCCCTTTTGATATCTACGACGCCATATTTAATCCCATTAAATATGGCGTCGTGAATATCCAATTGGCATTTTAATATCACTATACCGGCGCGAAATTGTCTAACTTTATAGATTGTGGATTTTGAGCCCACTTTTGGCAGACTCGCTTACCATATTTTGTCATTTAATCTTCTCAATCCGTGAGAGATATTTTTTTTTTATTTGAGAGTCACTACTTATCAAGACCCGAAGGCTACTCGAGGATAAGGGTTGATGAATATAAGGTGGTAGTGTAGTAATCGGTAATGATGTAAGTTGGGTAGAATTTGATTATTTATGGGGACGGCAGAACAAGAATTTGTTTACATTGGATTTGAAGGCTACCATTCAACAGAAGCGCAGGCCAGCGGAACAATGTTCTATAAGCGGACAATTCTGGGAAAGAAGCTTTGTTCGTGGACTCTGCGTTTAGATTAAGGCACAGATAGAGAAGAGAATGAGGGGGGGGGGAATCCTATATAGTGGGTGTAGCTAGTCGAGTGTTTTTTTGTGAAAGTTTGGTAAGGGGGAGCAATAGATTGGAGTTCAGTCGGGCACTTGCCATGAAAATAGCGATAGAGCAACGATAGCCTCGCTACGTCTCTTCTGTGGGAAAGAGATTGCAGAGAAGAAGACAGGGCACCGCTTGCTATGCTTCAAAGGTCGTCTTGAATACTATCAAGGCAGGATGGGGCGCGGAGCAGCTCCTGCCCATATATGGAGACAGTACTCCATTTTAGGGAGTACCTGGCTTTCTGACAAAAGGAGAAAAATTGATGTTTTGTGGTTAGTAATCTATACATACAACAGTTATCTTTTACCTTTGTTGTTTATTTATTTGAAATGGTATTTTTGATTATCAAGATTGTCCCGTATTGTTGACTTCCGGTTTCTACTGTCAATTTCACTGGATAATCAGAGATAATCCAGCGACCAAGAACATGGGGGGGTAGTTATGTTATGTTATCTTAGAAGAAGATAACCATTAATCAGAAGGGACCAAATTTTGCTTGTCACCGTCATACCGTCTTTACAGCAGAAATCGGAAATAAAAAATAGAGCCATGTGGTCTTGACTATAACCGTGTTTTTTTGTTGTTGTTTTTTTTAGCTTTTACATCAAAGCCATTGTCAAGCGTACAAGAAAGCCATTCTTAACATGGGTAAAGGTGAGGAGGCTTTCACGTTGTCTGAGAGAAAGAGCATCATTAATCAGAAGATACTATATCTAGCTTGTCACCGTTGGTCCGTATACGAAGTACTAACCGGAAGTCCAAAAGAGCAGAAAACTTTTACTATTACCGCATTTTTTTTTTTTTTTTTTTTGCTATTTACATCAAGTGGCTTCATACCTTGTCTGGGGCGATTTTTAATAAAACAAAAGAATGCAGATATTCTGACGTAGTCTTTTTACACGAACAAACTACCGAGACTGCAGATTTTAGAAGCATTCGAGCGTTAGTCGTTCGGTGTTGATTCAAGAAGGACTCCGTTGGGCGTTGTTTGATTTTGTGAACGGTGGCAAAGATTTATGTACTACAAGTAGTATTCAAATAATAATAATAATAATAATAATAATAATAATAATAATAATAATAATAATAATATGGCGAAAAGGAAGAAGGAAGAAGAGGAAGAGGAGAGGAGGAGGGAAATTGAGGAGAGATAGGATGGAGGATGTGGTGGCGTAGCGGGTAACGGGTGGGAGCTACAACGTAACCAAGAAACAGGAAAATGTGAGGTGGCGGGGAAGTGTGGTTGGCGGGGCTGGCTAAGAAAGGCTGACATTGTTTGACTTGAGAACGAGCGACCCGTTTAATCAACCTGTCTCGTCTTCGGTTAATGACTTTCACAGAACGGATGACGTAATGCCGGCATCGAAATGAAATTGAATACGAGAGTAAAAAAGAAAGAAAGAAAAAAAAGAAAGAAAGAAAAGAAAAGTAAGAAAGAAAGAATGAAAGGGAGTGAGGAAGAGGGGAATAATAATAATAATAATAATAATAATAATAATAATAATAATAATGATAATAATAATAAAAAGAAGAAGAAGAAGAAGAAGAAGAAGAAATTGAAGGATCAGAAGTAAAAAAAGAGGCCGAAGTAGATAAATAAAGATTGAAAAAAGATGCAGATTAAGGAAGAAAAAAGAAAAAATCCTCCTCCTCCTCCTCCTCCTCCTCCTCCTCATACTACTACTACTACTACTACTACTAATACTAATAATACTACTACTACTACTACTACTACTAATAATAATAATAATGAAAATCTGAGGTAAATTGTCACTTAAACTCCAGAGAACACCACAAGTTGTTCTCAAAGATCAAAAGGGCAGATTCTGGGTCTCCGGACCAGGATCAAAATGTGGTATCTGTTTTTCAAGTGCTGCACTTCAATTTTTTGTTCTCTCTCAATGAAGGAGAAATCCTTCACGATTGAGACAATTTTAAAATTTTGTTCTCTTTCTCTCCGTAAAAAAAAAAAAAAAAAAAAAAAAAAAACGACACTGGTTACTCTGTCCCGTGGGAAGGCATTGTAAATAGGAACTACTCCTAGTGAGTAAAAAAAAATAAATAAATAAAATAAGAAGAAGAAGAAGAAGAAGACGAAGAATAAGAAAAAATAAAGAAGAAGAAATAACAAAGAATAAAAAATAAGAAGAGGAAGAAGAAAAAGAAGACAAAAAAGACGAAAAAAGAAATAAAAAGAAGAGAAAGAAAAAGAAGACGAAGGAGGAGAAGTAGACGAAATAGAAGAAGAAAAAGAACTTGTAGAAATGTAACGAACAAATGAAAAAAAAAACGAAAAGCAAAAAAGACTATGAAAGAAAAATTAATTATAACCAGTAACGATGAAGAGAAGGGGAACATAAAAAGTAGTAGGAGGAGGATAGAATTTAAAAAAAAATGAAAAATAAGAAAGAAAGAAAGAAGAAAGAAAGAAAGAAAGAAAAAGGACACGTAAAGATGGAGAAAAACAAAAACAACGAAGAAATGATAGAAATAATGAAAGGAAGAATGGACTTGAAGAAAAAAAAAAAGAAAGGAAACTGTGGAATTATCTTCCGTTTTCCTGCTTTCCGGCTGACTACAATATGGTTGTCTTCAAGTCTAACGTAAACAAGTTTTTGATGAGCCGTTCAATATAAGTTAACAAATTTACCGAATTGATTGCTATATTGTCCAATTTCTACTGTACACTCTTTAACCCTTATCCCCGAGTGGCCTCTTGGCCTTGATAATGTGGTGTAATGCACGTGTAAAAAAAAGATGAAGAAGAAAGAAATAAAATGATAAAATAAAAAGAAATGCTACAAAAAGGTGACGAACTAGCAAGGCTAATCGGTATTATCCGGAATTAAAAACGTGACATATTACTGTTAAAACTATCTCTTTATCTCGATTTCTCCTTCCCTATCTCCACCCCCTATTTTTTCTCTACCTAGCCTATTCCTCACTCTGGACATGCACGCACTTTAATAGATTAGATTACTCGACGAATGAGGCGACATAAGTGTAATAACTCACTGAAAATTCAGAAGTATTTTTCTTTAGTTAGTACATTAGATACGAGGTGCCTTCAATAAGTTTCCAGAACTTTTTGCATAGGCATTTAAAATTGTCGTAGTATGTCATTGCTAGACATCTTATGAGATGACTGACTAATTTTTATTTAATATGCTTAGTTCGTTGCTTTGCATTTTCGAGGTGCTTTCAAGAAGTTTTCAGGCCTTTTCATGCACAGCTACTAAAAATTGTCGTAGACTCTTGAAAATTCAGTATATTATTGCTATACATCTTATGAGATGACTGACAAATTTTTATAATTTTACGTTCAAATGAACAGCCACATTAGGAATTAAAATACACCCTACAAGCCTGATTGTCACAGCTGGTGAATTTCAAAAATGCAATCCGGACACAAGGACATTTTAGAAGAACGATATGCAAAATTATGTTTAAAACTGGGGAAAAAATTGCACAGAAAAGTATGGAATGCTTCAGACTGCTTTTGGGCCATCTTGCATAAATCGACCATTAGTTTTTAAATGGCATAAGGGATTAAAGGAAGGTAGGAAGTCTGTGCATGATGATGAGATGTGTAGGAAGAATAAGGAAGTCAGAACACCAGTCAGAGTTGATTGGCCAAATAAAGAATTTCAGGGATAAGGATTATCGTGTGTCTATAGAGACAATAAGTGCACAGATTGATTTCAGTATTGCAACTATACTGAAATTTAATTGCGAGGGAAGATTTGCGCGTTATTTGTCCCTATGTTGCTCAGAGAAGATAAGAGAGAAAGATGTATGAAGACAGTTCCTTATCCTCATGTACTCCAGATTTTGCTGCCTGTGATTTTTGGTTATTCCCTAAGCTCAGGGAAAACCTTAGAGGTTATCATTATGAGACAAGTGAGGAGATGAAAGACACTGTGTCCATGATCTTTGACACGCTCATGCAAGAGAACGTCCATGGGGCCTTCCAGAAGTTGTTGGAACGGCACAACAAGTGTATTACAGCCGGAGGAGATAACTTCGAAGTGGACAAAAGTTTAATGTGTGTACAATCAATAAAAATGCTAATACGAAAAAAAAGTCTGAAAATATGCACCTTGTAGTTGTAAAACATCCTCTCCCATGACGAAATCTGTATCAGATTAGAGGGGGGAAAAATAATATTTTTTAAATCTTAGATAATATATATCCGGGGCAACGTCGATTACGAAAATACAACTTTTACAAATCTCTGATTAGCAGTTTTGAACTTTTTAGCTGGACATACAAACATACACAAACATCGACCAAGCCATTTAATTGATAGATTTAGAATTGGCAGGTGGCCTTTACACTGTCCACCCCACAAAGAGTGCATCACATCCATTGGAAGATCTGTGGAGAGAGGCAATTTGACAGATCGTCGGACATCTGGAAACATGAATCATCACCGATAACATCAAACAGATAAAAACATGGTGGAACGATAATATTGTCGCCTTAGAAAAGACGACATGATTCCATTTCCATTTGATTAAAACCGGTTTTCTTTTTGTATTGCACACCATCTACAAAAGCGATAGGAGCCTTCTATCATGTCTGAAAGTGACACAATGTTTAACGAGCGAGATCAGAGATGTGCCGCTGTACAACTCATGCTCTTTGATCCTAGTTACGACAACGACCATTGTCAGTACCCTCAGAATGCAAATCCGGATGGTTAAACGCTTCACGAATCGGACGACCCACGGTTATCGGCTTTGGTGTGGTTTCAAGTGAGGGCTACATCATGCCACCTCACATCTTCGAAATTAGTGTGTACCTGAATGTGCTGAAGAGTGTAGTGATCCCCTGGAGCAATCAGGTGGCCTATGACTTTGCACCCTTCTTCACGGACCCTCCTACTCCCTCGACCTGAACTGTTGGACTACTTCGTTTGGTTCATACGTCGAGAATATCACCAACATTACCTTCTACAACACCAAAGCCAGCCTGACCGCCGCTATCCGCCGAGTATTCACCGATCCTCCGCTGGCGCTTGTTGAAAAGGCATGCACCCCGTATCGAAGCAGTGATTGAGGCTGAAGGCGGCTACATAGATATCATATCTACTACATAATAAACCAAACTCCTATCCTTACATCACCAACGCTCTGATCCCCATCTGGCATCAATTGGGATGGATGGCTCTCGTCTGGGTGAGGCCCCGTGTTTTGACAAGCTTCTGGGTTTGACCTTTACTCCTGATCTGAAATGGAACACGTACATCAAGTCTGTTGCCAAGGTCGCTGGAAAGATGGTGGGATCCTTCTACCGCTCCAGAAGATATCTCACTACTGATGCAATTCTCTATCTATATAAAAGCCAAGTACGTCCAAGGATGGAATACTGTTGCCATATCTGGGCAGGAGCTGCTAAAAACAGCCTATCCTGCCTTGACAGAGTACAAAATAGACTTCGTGGCTTAGTGGGGGATGCCCTTTTCTCTTCCTTGCAGCCTCTCTCCCACAGAAGAGACGTTGCGAGCCTATCCTTGTTTTATCGTTATTTCCATGGCAGGTGCTCGTCTGAACCCCAATCTCTGGTCCCCCCTCGCCAATCTTTCACGAAAAACACCCGTCTAGCCGAATCCACTGGGAAAAATTTCCCCCACTCTATATCTGTGCCTAAATCAAAACGCAGATTCCATGAACAAAGCTTCTTTCTTAGAACTGCACGCCTGTGGAACTCTGTTCCGTCTGCCTGCTTCCCACCTGACTATAACTTGGATGTCTTCAAGTCCAACGTTAACAAAATCATAATGAAGCGCCCCCTTAAGTAAACACTTCATCAAATCTCCACACTAACGTAATGTACTTACAATAACCCTTATCCCTGAGTGGCTTCCGGGCCTTGATAAGTGGTGACCACTGTGTAAAAAAAAAAAATCAAGATACTTGCATTTATTTTTTTTTTCAATAAAAGTTTTCAAATAAAGCTGTAATATTGTTGTCTTAAGGACGACAAGTTTATCGGTCCCATGCATGTACAGGTGTCCAAAAAGTCACTGAAGGTTTTGAACTTAAATGGATTCTTTATTTTTGATGATATCATTGGGATTTTTTAATGCAAAATTCAAACAATCTTTATTTTTGAAAAATAATGTCTTTTAAATGTTGCTTTTCACATTTGTGCTCTTTCCAAAACATTATTCATGACAGATTGCAGAATCTCTGGATTGCGATTTAACTCCCGTGTTTTGTTTCTGATGTTTTCCTTCAATTTTTACAGGGTTTGAGGTTTGCCGTTTCGAGGTCTGCCAGCTCGTAGAACGAAATACTGAATAAATATATAATACTAGCAAGCCACCCGGCATTACCCAGTCGTAATATACGCTTAAATATGATATTTTTACTAACGCAGATTTCGTATTTATTATTATATTATATTGGATCCAATATATAGTAATGTATTTTTTTCAAATTCCGTTTTTTTTTTTTAATTTTTTTTTTCTTATTGGGAATCATATTTATTATTATTATTATTATTATTATTATTATTATTATTATTATTATTATTATTATTATTATTATTATTTTTATTATTATTATTATTCATATTTATCTATGTAAGGAATAATTGAAAGAAAAAAAAATTGAAGGACTATTGTCCTTCAATTTTTTTTTCTTTCAATTATTCCTTTTATTCCTTTATTTTTTTATTTTGTTTTGTTGCTTTTTTTTCTCATAAGAAACTATAGTCTCTCCAAATAATTTCCTTAATATATTTCTTTCACTCTTTACATTTCTCTTTCTTCTGTTTTTTTTTCTTTGTTTGTTTTTTCTTTCTTTATCGTTTACTTTCTTTCCTTTACTTTCTTTTTAATTACGGAAGATATTTTCAAACCATCTCCCCTTTTTTTTTATTCACGTTCACCCCTAACAAGATATACCTCAATCTAGAAGTAAGGGTCTACTATTTGGGACCATACCTAGGAAAGATTAACAAGATGTTGGTTTACATTACATTTAAACTTCTGCATATCAGTCAGGGAAGCAGATAGCGGGGAGGGAATTCCAATGTCTACCTGATCGAGGGAAGAAACTATTAGAGTATAAAGTTTTCTAGCATTAGGGACCTCAACAATGAGGGGTGTGATTTTGTTGCTCAGCGAGTTTCTCGGGGATATTTACGTTGAGGGGAGCACAAGTGCAACGAGTTCATCAGAACACGTTCCGTTAAAGTACTTGTATAACGGGCACAGAGATCCAACTTTGCGGCGATGGGACAGGAGTTGGAGATTAGTAGACAAAGTAGGACCTATTAGATTGAAGACACTATTCTGGACCCTATCCAAGAGGGAGGGGCTAGTGGTAGATGCATCAGCCCAGATGTGGCAACAATACTCCATGCATGGGTGAATGGTAGAATCTTATGAGATGACTGAACGATTTTTATGATTACAGGTGTAAACGAACAGCCACAACAAAGATTGGAATACATTCTACTAAAGCCTGATTGTCACATCTGGTGAATCTCAAAATGCCATCTGGACGTGAAGACACTTTAGAAGAATAATATGCAATTAAATTCTGTTTGAAACTTTGGGAAAAAAATGCATTAGAATGCATGGAGTGTTTCAGACTTTTTTTCAGACCGTCTTGCATGAATCGATCATCAGAGATTCGAAGAAGTCAAAATAACATATTTGATTGGCCAAATAAAGAATTTCATGCATAAGGACCGTTGTGCGTCTATAGAGACAATAAGTGTACAGTTTGATGTCAGTGTGGGAACTGTACACACAATTATTCGCGAGGAACTGAAGATGCGGAAGATTTGTGCGAAGTATCTCCCAAGGGGGCTATTTGACCAAGATGAGCATCAAGACAGTTCATCACCCTCCCTATAGTCCAGATCTTGCTCCATGTAACTGTTCGTTATTCCCTAAGCTCAAGGAAAACCTTAGAGGCTGTGGTTATGAAACAATTAAGGAGATGAAAGAAGATGTGACAAAGGGACTTCCATGTGCCTTTTCAGAAGTTGTTGAAACGGTACAAGTGCATTGCAGCCAGAGGAGATTACTTCAAAGGGGACTAGAGTTTTGTATGTGTACTATCAATAAAAGTGCCTATACTAAAAATGTTTGGAAACTTATTGAAGGCAACTCGTATATTATTTTCTTTATTTCTGTCTCTTTTAATTTTGCTGGCCTGAAACGCACCAAGTATTGTTGTCATTGCTCTTTTTTATTTCTCTTTGTAAAACTCAATCATGATCTGCAAATTAAAAAAAGGACACTCTACAAAACAACCAAACCAAACACCATGAATAAATATTAGAAGATATAAATAACTTGAAACATGAGCACATTTCCCAAAATTAATGGATTAGCCATGAAGTAATGCGAGAAGAGTTGATGTGCCGTAAACCAAACATCATAAATAAATATTTTAAATGCCGTAAATCAGAAACAACCAATAAATCCTTTCTTTCACTTTCTCTCTCTCCCTCTCTCTCTCTCTCTCTCTCTCTATCCCTATCTCTCCCCCTCTCTCTTTCTATGTCTCTCTCTCCCTCTCCCTCTCTCTCCCTCTATCTCTCTCCCCCTCTATCTCTCTCCCCTCTATCTCTCTCCCTCTCTCTCTATCCCTCTCTCTCCCCCTCTCTCTATCTCTCTCTCTTATTTCTCTCTCTCCCTATCTCTCTCCCTCTATTTCTCTCCCTCTATTTCTCTCCCTCTATCTCTCTCTCTATCTATCTATCTCTCTCTCTATATATATATATCTCTCCCTCTTTCTCTCCGCCTATCTCTCTCCCCTCTTGCTTTCTCCCCCCTCTATCTCTCTCCCCTATCTCTCCCTCCCCTATCTCTCTCTCCCTCTATCTATCTCTCTCTATCTCTCTCCCTCTATCTCTCTCACCATCTCTCTATCTCTCTCCCTCTATCTCTCTCACCATCTCTCTATCTCTCTCCCTCTCTCTCTCCCCCTCCCTCTCTCTATCTCTTTATTTATTTTTCTTCCCAAGTTACGTCTTTATTTGTTCCTAATTACGAACTATTCCTCCTTTTTTCCTTCTGTATTTCTTTTTCTCATTATTCTTTTTAAAATAGACTTTCTATTTCCTTTTCCGCTCTTTCTGTTTTTGTTATTTTTCTTCCTTTTCTAGACCTCCGTTTTTACTTATAACCTAATTACGAATTATAGTCTCTTTTTTTTTCTCGTCCCTTTTTCTTAGTTTTCTTTTTTAGGATTTTCCCGCCTTCCTTCTTTTTACATTTTCATTTTTTTTTTTAAGTATATTCTTTGCCTCTCTCTTTTTCTTTTCTTTCTTTTTTCTTTTTCCGGCTTTCATCTTTACTTTCTATGTAACTAGCCTGGGTGCCCGGCGTTGCCCGGGTTTTGAAGATGTGTGTTGAGCAAAAAAAAAAAAAAAAGTTGTAGTAGGCAGGCAGAAAATAAAAGAAAGTAAAAAAAAAAAAAAGTGACGCCTTTGCCGTTGCGTCAGTCGCCAAATTAGAAGTGACATAGGTTTAAATTAAGGCTAGTTAATCGAAAAGAGGGGATGACTTTCGAAAATACAGACGGAAACAGCAACCTCTCCTTGTAGAAAAGTGCTCAGTTGAGGATGAAGAAAGTAATGTTTTCAGCCAATTTTTCGATATTTGTCGTCCGAAGGGTCGCGCTTTGAAACGATTATCATCTCGTGAAAATCCGTCGCCTCTGTCAAAAGTTTTAGGCATATATGCATACATACATTTAAACAGACAGGTGAGATTTATATAATATATTATAGACTATATTATCTCTGCTGTTATAGAAAAGTAAATTTAAATGTATGTGTGTGGATGTGTGTGTGTGTGTGTGTGTGTGAGAGAGAGAGAGAGAGAGAGAGTGTTCGAGAGTTCCCTATGGACTCCTAAGCAGCTGGGCCGATTTGTTTTTAATTTCACACAAGTGTACTGTATGTCCTTGGCAGTGTTCTTACATAGCTTTTATATCAGAATGTCTTCGATAAGTATCAATAATCAAAAACTCCAATAAAAGAAGGAACGAGCGATTTTAACCAAAGTTAACGCCTTATACAGCTTAAAATCATAAGTGCATTTGAGAAGTTTTATTAGCACACAAGCAGAAAGGCCGGCTTATAAAATCAACATCAGATTCTTTGATATGACAAAGGTGCGTTCGAAATTAATGTTTTCGTGTAGAACACAATTGAAGCATGACATTTGACTTTTGCATTTTAAACTTTAATCTAAGCCATTATCACCGCACAAGTAGAAAGGCTCGACATATAAAATCAAAAGTATGTTCTTTGATATGACAGGGCCGCGTTAGAAATGAATGTTTCTGTTTAGAGCACAACTGAACCATGATGATTGACTTTTTCATTTTAAACTTTAATTTTAGCGATTATATACAAATAATTTTAGAAAATCAACAGTACGTTCTCTACGGTGCAATTTTAATTACAATATATTGTAGACTAAGTCAAAGCAGGGAGACACGTGAAGCTTCCTCCTGCTGAACCGTAATGGATCCCCAACTAGAGCTGGCAATCAATCGATTTGATTGAAAAATTGGCGATTTCAACGATTTTAATGACGATAAAAATATGGGAGTGTGGAACATTAGGCACAGTACCAGTTTGATGTAGGGGCTACTATCTGGCATATAATTTGCATAATATATATGGAATTTAACAGCAAGATGCTTGTTCACATTACACTTGAACTTCTGCATGTCAGTACAGTTGGGGAAGCAGGAATCCAAAAGGAAATTCCAAAGTCTAGCAGTCCTAGGAAAGAAACTATTAAAATAGAAGGTTTTCTTACATCTAGGGATCTCTACTAAGTAGGGGTGGGACTTTGCTGCTTGTAAGGTTTGTCGGGGGTATTTACGCTGAGGGGTACAAGGGTTTATAGTTCGTCGGAGTAGCCATCATTAAAATGCTTGCAAAACAGACAGAGGGATGCAACATTTCGTCGATGGGACAGAGGTTGAAGCCTAGCTGACAGTGCGAGACCTAATAGGTTGCTGATCTTTATTCAATTCCGGCCAACGTCAGGTGTCCCTGCTTAGCTTTATAAATTCGTTTCCATCTTTCTAAGAGCTATAGTTTTTTTTTAAAAGGATTTTCTTTCTGTTTTTCTCCTTTTCTTTTTTCTGCAATTTTTATCTTTCTTATTCCACTTCTTTTTTTTTCATATCGTTTTCTCTTTTTCTCACTTTCTTTCTTCTCTTTCTAAATTTGGGCCTTTCTTTTCTTAATTTAATTTCCTTTTTTTTTTTCTAAGTACAAACAATTCAAGTTTCTCTTTACTCTCCCTTTTTTTTTTTTTTTTTTTTTGCTATTTTTTACTTTTATTCTTTTTTTTTTTTATCCCACGATATACCTTCTCCCCTTTCCTTCTAATGGGTTTTCCCCATTCTTTATAAGACTCTTTTTGTCCCATCTCGCGTCTTCAGATCCTCCAACCCGCCTTCAAACAACTGGCATTTTCTGTCGAGGACCACACACAGAACAGCATCATGTCTGCTGCGAACGCCGTAGCTCATCTGGTAAAAACGTTAGCCAAACGCATGTTCAACGAAACATGGCGGGTTCGATTCTTAGTCTATCTACCAGCGGCAATATTTGGTTTTGCATTGTTTTCCTACGACAAAAAATGTCAAATAAACATATAATGACCTCCGAAATACATTCATCTTGACCTCTGCGCGTCGTGAAATACTCTTTTTATTGGCGTTACATACTAAATCAATTAACGTTTTCTGTTTTTGTTTATTTAACCGCTTTTTAAGGCAGAACATGTTAACTTCAAAATTTGTTTTCTTGCGTTTTTTTTTTCGAAATACATTTCCTCCCCTTCTATTCACTAAACTTCTTGTATTAACACACACACACACACACACACACACACACACACACACACACACACACACGCACACACACACACACATATATATATATAGCAAAAAAAAAAAGAAAAAAGTGGTTGTAGGCAAGCAGGCTCGAACCCTACCGCGAAGACGAAAAAAAAAAACGTAAAAAAAACAACAAAAAACGTTACGTCTTTGCCGTTGCGTCCATAGCAAAACCGGAAGTTACGAAGATTTAAATTAAGGCTAGTCAATCGCAAAAAGGTGATGACTTTCGAAAATTTCGTCGAAAACAGCAACCCCTCCTTGTAGAAAAGTGCCCAGTTGGAGGTGAAGGAATTAATGTTTTTTGGCCAACTTTTCGATATTTGTCGTCCGAAGGGTCGAGCTTCAAGTCCATACCGTCCCCCTCTGTCAAAAGTTTTAGGCAGACATACATACATAAAGGCTTCCTTCAGTCTTGACAGACTATGGATACACACGGTAAGGGTGCCTGCGCGTGAAATTTTTGTAGCAAGAGTTGCACAATCTCCAACCACATCTCTTCTGAGTCGACATTGTTGAATACCAGTTGTAAGTGGAGGTTCAGGACGACTGGAAACGAAATAAGCGGAAAGCACATACAGGGCCTAACCTTCCCAAAATGGTCACCTATATAGTACTGGCCAGGCTCAACGTTGCTTAACTTCGGTGATCTGACGAGAACCAGTGTGTCAACGTGATTGTTCCGCATACATACATGATGATTGCAACGTCTTGTCAGACGAGTGCCACTCCCTCAGACACTTAATGTCCATGAGCCCAGAAATTACTTTTTTTTTTCTTAGTCCTACTGGTGAATTCAAACGCTCACGCAGGCATGATACTGAAGACGGTCATCGAGATCAATATTACATGTTTCCAGCATTTCAAGCCTCCATGCGTCATAACTTTTCCATCGCCACAGGACCATTTTTATAGACAAATGCCTGAGGGAGTATCTATACACAGGTGATGTTACAGAGTCTCAGCTTTGTACGACAGCTAAGTCTCTCTCTCGGTTCAAAATGTTGAGATCCAGCAACAAGCAAGAGCAAGATAGCCAGCAACAAGTTAAACTGCAGATCAGCTTAATGCGGGCACTGGTCTCCCGCTTTATGGTTTTTTAAATCAGAGATTTGCTTCTCCTAGAAAGGTTGCCTTCACCATGGCTTATGGGAGCCCTCCCCACCTCAACATACATACATACATACATACATACATACATACATACATACATACATACATACATACATACAAACATTTAAACAGACAAATGAGATTTATATTATAGATAACATTGCCCGGTCGTAAAATACGCTTGGTTTATGTAAAAAATCAAACAGACGCCTGACGAGAGGATGATTTTTAGAAATATCACGAATATGCTATCTGAACACCTGAAGCAAGTAAGTATATAAGAATATATTACATGTAGAAAGTTATATAAAATATATATGTATGTATGTATATATATATATGTATATATATATATATATATATATATATATATATATATATATATATATATATATATGATTGCACATATATACATACATGTATTGATTCAAGAATGGGAAACTGCATGACCGGTTTCACCATTATATCTTAAGTTGTTTCAGTGTAAGTATATCCGTTACATCTCTGCGTCGTCCTATCTTTTACAAGCCTACGAGGTTCCTTAAATAAGTTTCCAGATTTTTTTTCTACAGGCATTTCAAATTGTCGTAGACTCTTGAAAATTAAGTATCTTATTGCTATACATCGTATGAGATGACTGACCAATTTTTATGATTTCAGGTTCAAATGAACAGCTATAGCAGGAATTGGAATGCCTCCTACTAAGGTTAATTTCAAAAATGCAATCTGAATGTAAAGATGTTTTAAATGATATGCAATAAAATTCTGTTTTAAACTTTGAAAAAAAATGCGACAGAAACGTATGGAATGCTTCAGACTGCTTTTGGACCATCTTGCATGAATTACGTATCAGTTTTTTTTAAGTGGCATAAGAGATTCAAGGAAGGCAGGAAGTTTGTGAGGGATGATAAGAGGTGTGGGAGGAGTAAGGCAATAATAACAATAAAGTTTGGCCAAATAAAGAATTTCATGGATAAGGACCGTCGTGTGTCTATAGAGACAATAAGTGCACAGATTGATGTCAGTGTGGGAACTGTGTGACAATTATTCACAAGGAACTGAAGATTTGAGCAAGTGCACCAGTCCACAACTCGATTCTTGTCACAGACTATTTGACCAAGATGGAATCAAGACAGTTCCTCACCCTCTCTATGGTTCAGACCTTTACCACTGTGGCTTTTGGTTATTCCCTTAGCTCAAGGAAAATCTTGGATGCTTTCGTTATGGGGCAATTAAGGAGATGAAAGATAATGTGACGAGGGCCATTGACGCGCTCACACAAGAGGACTTTCATGGAGCCTTCCAGAAGTTGTTGGAACGATAAAACAACTGCGTTATAGCCGGAGGAGATCACTTCGATGGGGGCTAGAATTTTATGTGTGTACTATCAATAAAAGTGCCCATAAAAAAAAATCTGGAAACTTATTGAAGGCACCTCGTGAATTTCGTTTATATACACAAGAATCAATGCTTCAAGCAAACTATAATATCTTAATATTATTATAGTTCTGTTTATGTAAAAGCTTTTACAACAATAACAAATAAAGATCTATTTTCTCTTGTGAATCAATGTCCTATCGCATCGCTGAGTGATTTGGCCACACACTGGCCAATGCAGAGCGCATTGATTCATTAGTCCCCAAGAGAACCTTTTTAGCCTTTTTGGGAACCTCGGTCAGTGAGCAGAGATAACTTGGCAAGCAGCAAAAAATCAAAAAACCAAAAAAACAACAAAGAAAAAAAAACAGGCACTTCTTTACTCTTCTGTTGTCCCTGTTCGCTGGATATTCTTGCATTTACGATTTTTAATAAAGATAAATACAGGCCGACCTTGGACTACAAAAAAAAAAAAATAGCTACCCAACCTATACACTCAAAGAAATTTCTACTTCTTGTTTTGATCCTTTTGTTTTATTATGTATTCCATGCTTCGTGTTCTACCATCAATGAATTATTTTATGAAGGTTGCTAACAAGGAGGCTTGACGTTGCTTAACTTATAACCCTTATCCCCGAGTGGCTTCCGGACCTTGATAAGTGGTGACGTCCATGTAAAAAAAAACAAAAAACAAAAACAAAAAAAAAAAAAAATAAATAAAAACCTCGGTGATTAAACGAGAACCGGTGCGTCAACATGATTTTACCGTATTATGCTCCTTAGCACCAGGCGGATGACCATTTTGGAATTCTAGGCGCTGTATGTGCTCTCCGCTTATCTCGGCATTATTTCCAGTCGTCCTGGACACACACACACACACACACACACACACACACACACACACACACGTAATTCACAATATTTTATTCAAAACAAGGAACACGAGAAAAAGTGAGAAAAATTACTTATTCCATGAAGTTTCAAAGAAAGGCTCTTCTCCTCAGGAAAAAAAAAGTTAGCAAAAAAAATATATAGATAAAAAAATCTAGTTTTGCTCGTTAGCGCAATTTTTGAAAACTGTAGTTATAAAAGTTTTTGAACGAAAAATAAAAAAAAAATACTCAGCAATGCCCAATAATTAGTGTTTTCAAAAATCCAAACTAGCAGGCCGCCCGGCATTGCCCGGTCGTAAAATATGCTTAAATATGATATTTTTATTAATGCAGATTTCATATTTATTATTATATTATATTGGATATATAATATATAATATATATATATATAATTATATAGTAATGATTTAAAAAAGTTTTTAAAAAATGACTCGTGTACCACCACCGAGAATCGAACCAAACGTTACGATTTACTTTTTCCTTTGACGTTAATGCATGAGCTATCAAAACATGTTTGCGGACAAGGATAAAAATTAAAACATAAACCAATAGCTATTACGTTACGCATGCACATTCGTAATGCCGTTGTTCGACCTTCACCTGGCAAATTTCGTTTTTTTTTAATTTTCACATTTTTGTACCGATTTGCCCAGGCTGAAACCCAAATATAAAGTTTCGCATGGGTTCGGATAGTCTATATATGAAGTTTCATGTCTGTAAACCAAAAACTGACAGAGGAGTTTGGTAGGCAAACATTTATATACAAATATATATACGCATACATAAATATATATATATATAGAAGTAGGTTTGTGTTTACTATAACCTATGTACGCAAATATTACGCAAGTATAAATTATGTAGAATATCTGCATGAATGTAATTACATATAATAGTTAACTAAAGATGATTATCACATAAAAAAACACACTAATAGGGAATTAATTAAAATGAATGTTTAAAAGAATATGCAAATTAGCTAGATCTTTTGAAGATGAATGCAATTCCACGACCCATATATAGCAGCTGTATTTTCTTTTTAAAGAAATAGAAAAAAAGGGGTTTTTAATCTGAATACCAATACAAAAAAAAATTTATAGGAGTAGAGATGATCTCCAGTACTTTTTCGAACACTTTTTGAATGACTTCCAAGAGTTTCAATCCAGAGAAATCACCATGCTCTAATGGGCTGCCTTTATCCATGAAAAGGTTGTGTGGACGATTCCAGTCACGTGGCACCATATTGTGCGGATGGCGAGGAACGATGCAATTTTCGGCCATAATAATATAATTACAAATCTCTGGAAAAATAATCATCAGTTTTCTGATACTAATTTAACGATACTCAGTAAGTTAAACTCATAATATCCCGAATTTAAAAATGCATATTATAATAACAAAAATGCATCATAAACCCGAAAATCGATTTGCAGTATAAAAAAATGTCTCGCTAAACATGTATACATGGATTAAGATCAAAACGTAGTATCTGTTCTGACACTACACTTCGCCTTTTGTCTCCTCGAGCAGTGGAGAAGCAATCCTTCATGAATGATATAATTTTTTAAATTTTTGTTCCTATCCAGAGTGTCCCTTTTTGGGGAACTGGATTTTCCACACATTGAAAACCGACCTTGTGTCTAACTCTGCCCTCGTGAGCAGGCAAGGATCTAGGCACAGGAAAACACGAATAACGCTGATTTTCACCAAATTACGGATCACGCTAAGCGTAATAATTTCGTTTAATTTATTTTTGTTTTAATTAAACAGGAAAAGCATATTTAATTAGAGTATTTATGAATGTACACAAGTAATGATTTCTTTATTTTTTTCTGAAATATAGTTTATACTTAACTTAGCATGAGTTTTTTTTTTTAAATAGCAGTCATCGCTCATCAAGGCCATCGGCCACTCGAGCACAAGGGTTAAAGCGTGTACAGTAGTCAATGGGACAATATCATAGGAATCGTTATTAGTGTAAATTTAGTAAATTGGATTACTTAAGGGGAACGGCTAATTAAGAATTTGTTTACATTGATCTTGAAGACGACCATATTGTAGTCAGCTGGAAAGCAGCCAAATGGAAGACAGTCCCACAGACAGTACGTTGAATAATATCAAATTCTTAATGCCATTTGTTTAAAAACTGACAATTTATTCATCGAATAAAAGTTAAAACCATTTTTTTTATTAATATTTAAATAGAATTCAAATTGTAAAAAAAAATGATTAATTATTATCAATGAAAAATTACACAATCAAACTAAAAATATACAAACTTACCTTTTATTCATGAAAATGTTTACGAATGTCTGAACGTAAATTTTAGAATTGATTTAATCAACTCAAAAAAATAATAGATTAATAGTAAGATTTTTAAAAATCATAATGTGTTCATTATATTTTGTAATTATTAATTAATAAATACTGATTTCATCAAAATTGGCTGATTTCTTAAAATTTTGTGAATTTTTGAGTGAAACAAACTTATCGAGATTGAACTCTCTACACGAGTTTGTAGTGCAATTCAATTCTTGTCCGTAGCTGAATACTTGATGCTTCGCTAGGGATATTAAGCGTATTTTTTTTTATCGTGACGCCATCACTAGATGGGTTACCTACCGCGGATTAAGAGAGCCCTATCTACCCTCAAGAGAAGGATAGACAACGCCAGTTCCCCAACCTGATATTTTACCTCGCGGTACATACCTCGCTTCGCCTTCCCAAATGGTCAACCATCGGGTACTGGCCAGGCTCAACGTTGCTTAACTTCGGTCATCTGGTGTGTCAACGTGATTGTGCCGGATTGTGAATGGAAAGGATCATATGTTGATTCATTTTGGGCATCGGAATTTTTTTTTTTTTTTGCAGGTGTTTACCTTAAACTTATATCCGAACAGTTCACATGTAAACCACATTCAAACCAACAAATACGAATAAGGACAATAACAAAAGTTAGCAACGACAACAAACACGACAACAAATGATTTTTTTTTTAATTTTACTCACGTTCTCGCCCCCCCCCCAAAAAAAAGGCACATCGCCACTTGGACGTAAGGGGCAACTATTTGAAATCATGTTAAGGTAATATGAAATAAAACAACTTTGGCTTACGTTATATTTAAACTTCTGCATATCAGTGCAACGATGAACCTGGCCAATACCAAATGGGTGGCCATTGGGGAGGGCTAGGCGCTGTATGTACCGCGTTGAGTCGTAAGAATTCTCCAGGTTTGTATCTGGGGGCGCGTTTAACTCACTGAGGGAGATGCCCCCTGGATGAAGACGGAAAGAAACGGGAAACTTCCGTCTTCCCGAGATTACAATGGTCGTACTATTCGTAGAGCCGCCGTCGCTGCTGCTGCTGCTGCTGCTTATGATGATGATGATGATATCAGAGAAGCAGGCGGTAGGACAGGAATTCCAAAGTCTAGCCGTTCGCGAGAAGAAATTATTAGATTAGAAAGCTTCTGGTACGTAGGGACCTCAAGAGTGAAGGGGTGTGATTTTGTTACTAAGTGGGTTTCTCAGGGATATATAAGTGCAGGGGGCACAAGTGTTACGAGTTCATCAGAGCACATTCCATTAAAATACTTGTAAATCAGACGCAGGGATGCAACATTGCGGTGATGGGACAGAGGTTGTAGCTTAGTTGACAAAGCGGGACCTATTAGATTGAAGACTCTTTTGGGACCCTGTCCAAGAGAAAGATACTAGTAGTAGATGCACAAGATGTGGCAACAATACTCCATGCATGAGCGAATGATAGATTTGTAGATGGACAAGATATTTTCAGATGTGACTAATTTTCTAGCATAGTTGAGTGAACCAACCTTCTTTGCCTTCGCAAAATCCTCAATGGGATTGTTTTCTCGTGTACTGTTTATACATTGCTTGTATTTTAAAAATATTTGAACAGATGCGAAAATCTCCATTGCCGTAAAAAACGTGTTAATACGATATGCCTCAGTTTTTCTTTCCAATGCACTTTTTTCTGTCAACCCCACCGATTGTTAATGATGTTTCAAAGGTAAAATATTAAACATATCTTCGAAGCAATTGCCTACAATTTCCTATTTTAAAATAACCATTTGCCGTTCATTTATAAATAAGCAAAAAGCTTTGACTGGTCGGACAATACGAAAATATATTATATATTAATTCAATACGGGTATATGTAATATTGTAATTCAATACGCATCAATATTATATTTTAATCCAATAGGTATAAACATTATATTTTAATTTAATACGCATAAATATCATATTTTTATTCAATAGGTGTAAATATTATATTTTGATTCAATACGCATAAATATTATATTTTTATTCAATACGCATAAATATTATATTTTTATTCAATACGCATAAATATTATATTTTAATTCAATACGCATAAATATTATATTTTGATTCAATAGGTATAAATATTATATTTTGATTCAATACGCATAAATATCATATTTTGATTCAATAGGTGTAAATATTATATTTTGATTCAATACGCATAAATATTATATTTTTATTCAATACGCATAAATATTATATTTTTATTCAATACGCATAAATATTATATTTTTATTCAATACGCATAAATATTATATTTTTATTCAATACGCATAAATATTATATTTTTATTCAATACGCATAAATATTATATTTTGATTCAATACGCATAAATATTATATTTTTATTCAATACGCATAAATATTATATTTTTATTCAATAGGCATAAATATTATATTTTGATTCAATACGCATAAATATTATATTTTGATTCAATAGGTATAAATATTATATTTTGATTCAATACGCATAAATATCATATTTTGATTCAATAGGTGTAAATATTATATTTTGATTCAATACGCATAAATATTATATTTTGATTCAATAGGTATAAATATTATATTTTGATTCAATACGCATAAATATCATATTTTGATTCAATAGGTGTAAATATTATATTTTGATTCAATACGCATAAATATTATATTTTTATTCAATACGCATAAATATTATATTTTTATTCAATACGCATAAATATTATATTTTTATTCAATAGGCATAAATATCATATTTTGATTCAATACGCATAAATATTATATTTTTATTCAATACGCATAAATATTATATTTTTATTCAATACGCATAAATATTATATTTTTATTCAATACGCATAAATATTATATTTTTATTCAATACGCATAAATATTATATTTTTATTCAATAGGTATAAATATTATATTTTGATTCAATACGCATAAATATCATATTTTGATTCAATACGCATAAATATTATATTTTTATTCAATACGCATAAATATTATATTTTTATTCAATAGGTATAAATATTATATTTTGATTCAATAGGTATAAATATCATATTTTGATTCAATACGCATAAATATTATATTTTAATTCAATACGCATAAATATCATATTTTAATTTTAGATTCAATAAATACTGTAATTTAATTCAAGACGCATAAAGATTACATTTTAATTCGATACGCATAAATATTATATTTTAATTCAATACGTATGAACATTATATTTTAATTCTATACGCATAAATATCATATTTTCATTCAATAGGTATAAATATTGTATTTTAATTCAATACGCATAAATATTATATTTTCATTCAATACGCATAAATATTATATTTTTATTCAATACGCATAAATATTATATTTTTATTCAATAGGCATAAATATTATATTTTGATTCAATACGCATAAATATTATATTTTGATTCAATAGGTATAAATATTATATTTTGATTCAATACGCATAAATATCATATTTTGATTCAATAGGTGTAAATATTATATTTTGATTCAATACGCATAAATATTATATTTTGATTCAATAGGTATAAATATTATATTTTGATTCAATACGCATAAATATCATATTTTGATTCAATAGGTGTAAATATTATATTTTGATTCAATACGCATAAATATTATATTTTTATTCAATACGCATAAATATTATATTTTTATTCAATACGCATAAATATTATATTTTTATTCAATAGGCATAAATATCATATTTTGATTCAATACGCATAAATATTATATTTTTATTCAATACGCATAAATATTATATTTTTATTCAATACGCATAAATATTATATTTTTATTCAATACGCATAAATATTATATTTTTATTCAATACGCATAAATATTATATTTTTATTCAATAGGTATAAATATTATATTTTGATTCAATACGCATAAATATCATATTTTGATTCAATACGCATAAATATTATATTTTTATTCAATAGGTATAAATATTATATTTTGATTCAATAGGTATAAATATCATATTTTGATTCAATACGCATAAATATTATATTTTAATTCAATACGCATAAATATCATATTTTAATTTTATATTCAATAAATACTGTAATTTAATTCAAGACGCATAAAGATTACATTTTAATTCGATACGCATAAATATTATATTTTAATTCAATACGTATGAACATTATATTTTAATTCTATACGCATAAATATCATATTTTCATTCAATAGGTATAAATATTATATTTTAATTCAATACGCATAAATATTATATTTTCATTCAATACGCTTAAATATCATATTTTAATTTTATATTCAATAAATATTGTAATTTAATTCAATACGTATAAAGATTATATTTTAATTCAATACGCATAAATATTATATTTTCATTCAATACGCTTAAATATCATATTTTAATTTTATATTCAATAAATATTGTAATTTAATTCAATACGTATAAAGATTATATTTTAATTCAATACCCATAAATATTATATTTTAATTCAATACGCATAAATATTATATTTTAATTTTATATGCAATAAATATTATAATTTAATTCAATACGCATTAATATTATATTAATTAAATACGCATAAATATTAGATTTTCATTTATACCGTGAAAAGATTAGATTTTAATTCAATATGGCAATTTTAATTCATTACACATAAATATTATATTTTAATTCAATACACATTAATATTGTATTTTAATTCAATACATATGAATATTATAATTTAATTCAATATAAATAAATATTATATTTTAATTCAATAAGTATAAATATCATATTTTACTGCAATACGTATAAATATTATATTTCAATACACATAAATATTTTATTTTAATTCAATACGCATAAATATTATATTTTAATTCACCACACATAAATATCATAATTTAATTCAATACATATTAATATTTTATTCAATACTAGTAAATATTTTATTTTAATTCAATACGCATAAATATTATGTTTTAATTAAATACACATAAATATTTCATTTCAATTCAATACGAAAATTATCATATTTAAATTTAATACGCATAAATATTATATTTTAATTCAATACACATAAATATTTCATTTTAATTCAATACGTATAGTATATTTTAATTCAATACACAAAATTTTATTCAGTATGCACAATTATTATATTTTAATTCAATACGCATAAATATTTAATTTTAATTCAATACACATTAATATTTCATTTTAATTCAATACACATTAATATTTCATTTTAATTCAATACACATTAATATTTCATTTTAATTCAATACGTATATTATATTTTAATTCAATACACATAAATATTTCATTTTAATTCAATACAATAAATATTTCATTTTAATTCAATACACATTAATGTTTCATTTTAATTCAATATGTATAGTATGTTTTAATTCAATAATATTATGTTTTTATTCAATGCACATAAATGTCATATTTTTTTATTCAATACGTATGAATTTTATATTTTATATCAATGCGCATTAATATTATAGGTTACGTCAATACACATGTATATTATATATTAATTCAATAAGTATAAATATTTGATTCAATCCGTATTAATATTATAATTTGATTTGATTCAGTACACATAAATATGATACTTTTATTTAATACACATAAATATCATATTTAATTCAATACACATAAATATTAAATTTTAATGCAATACGTGTGGATATTATGTATTGATTAAATACGCATATATATTAGATTTTCATTTATACTGTAAAAATATTATATTTTTATTTAATACATATTACATTTTAATTAAATACTTATAATTATTATATTTCCATGCAATTGGTATAACTATTATATTTTAATGTAATATACATAAATATTATATTTTAATTCATTACACATAAATATCATATTTAATTCAATACACATAAATATTAAATTTTAATTCAATACGTGTATATATTATGCATTGATTAAATACACATAAATATTAGATTTTCATTTATACCGTAAAAATATTATATTATTTAATCCATATAAATATTATATTTTAATTAAATACTTATAATTATTATATTTCCATGCAATAGGTATAAATATAATATTTTAATTCATTACACATAAATATTATATTTTAATGCAATACGCATAAATATTATATTTTAATTCAATATACATAAATATAATATTTTAATTCAATACGCATAAATATTATAATTTAATTCAATACGCATAATATTATATTTTAATTCAATATACATAAATATTATAATTTAATTCAATACGCATAATATTATATTTTAATTCAATATACATAAATATTATAATTTAATTCAATACGCATAATATTATATTTTAATTCAATATACATAAATATAATATTTTAATTCAATACGCATAAATATTATAATTTAATTCAATACGCATAATATTATATTTTAATTCAATATACATAAATATTATATTTTAATGCAATACGCATAAATATTATATTTTAATTCAATATACATAAATATAATATTTTAATTCAATACGCATAAATATTATAATTTAATTCAATACGCATAATATTATATTTTAATTCAATATACATAAATATTATAATTTAATTCAATACGCATAATATTATATTTTAATTCAATATACATAAATATAATATTTTAATTCAATACGCATAAATATTATAATTTAATTCAATACGCATAATATTATATTTTAATTCAATATACATAAATATTATAATTTAATTCAATACGCATAATATTATATTTTAATTCAATATACATAAATATTATATTTTAATGCAATACGCATAAATATTATATTTTAATTCAATATACATAAATATAATATTTTAATTCAATACGCATAAATATTATAATTTAATTCAATACGCATAATATTATAATTTAATTCAATATACATAATTATTATATTTTAATTCATTTATACAGGAGAATATTTTACGTTACACCAGTGTATCCTTGGCCGATGTAACGTAAAATAGTCCCCCGTAAAAACTCGTCTCTTTTTATCTATAAGAGAATGTTTTGTACAGAAATTCATTCGATAAGTATCGAAAATCGAAAAAAATCCGATCTTAAAAAGTCTTCCCTCTCTTATAGATAAAATAAGAATTTTTGCAGGGGAATATTTTACGTTACACCGGTGTAGTCAGCTGACGTGATATTGTAAACAAACACAGACGGAATTTAATTAACGACATTACCATTATTATTTTCAAAAAATTTTTGTGAATTAGTCTACCGGGCAAGTACTCAAGACTGATACCAACGGATATTTATCGAACCGTAGTCTGAAGTAATCAAACGTCTCTTCTATTCATATTTTCCAGTACTTCGTAGCGCTGTTCTATCATCTTACTAATAATCTCATTCGCTAATGTTCTCAAACGCTTTAATATGCATTGACTAATTAATATGTTGTACTAGCTGTGCGCCCGGCGTTGCCCGGTCATACAATACGCTTAAACATGATATTTTAATTTATGCGCATGTATGATTATAGAAGCAATCCTCCATTGAATACTAACCTGGGTGCCCGGCGTTGCCCCGGGTGTTTCGGGGTGTGTGTTAAGCAATAAATAAATAAATAAATAAATAAATAAAAATAATAAAATAATAATAATAAAAAAAGTGGTAGTAGGCAGGCAGGCTCGAACCCGTACCGTGAAGGAATAAAAGAACATGAAAAAAATGTGACGTCTTTGCCCTTGCGTCCATCGCCAAACCGGAAGTGACGAAGGTTTAAATTAAGGCTAGTCAATCGAAATTAGGGGATGATTTTCGATAATATCGGTGAAAAAAGCGACCCCCTCCTTGTAGAAAACTGCCCAGTTGAGGATGAAGGAATTAATGTTTTCAGCCATTTTTTTTATATTTGTTGTCCGGAGGGTCGAGCTTCAAAACGATTATCATCTCGTGAAAATCCATCGCCTCTGTCTAAAGTTTTAGGCATACATACATACATAATACATACATACATACATATATAATACATACATACATACATACATACATACATACATACATACATGCATGCATGCATGCATACATACACTTAAACAGACAGGTGAGATTTATATAATAGATTATATATTACGAGGAATAATTTGCCCGGTAGACTAATTCGCAAAAAATAAAAATAATAATAATAATGATAATGTCGTTCATTGAATTCCTTCTGTGTTTGTTTGCAATATCACGTCAGCTAATATTTTGGCTTGACGATGAATGCTCTGGAAAAGTCACTTCTGATTATTGTTCAGTTTTAAAATATGCAAACGAAGAAATGATTTGCAGCGGTTTTTAATGGCACCTCTTCTTTTATTGTAAATTGAACTCATTAATGAGAAAAATAAAATAAAATGGTGAGGTACAACCGGGATCATTCGATCTATAGTCGAATGATCTACAACTGAGCTATATCTCCAGATTATAATAAATCTGATTTTTAAGAAGAAATGATTTGCTAAGATTTTATTATCTCCCTTGTTGGTGTAACGTATAAAAGTTCCCCCGTAAAAATTATTCTTTTTTTTATCTATAAAAGAAAAACTATTTTTTTTTAGGTGGGGTGGGGGGGTTCGATATTTATCGGATGAATTTCTGTACAAAACATATCTAAGAACAATGCCAGACATATAAATTAGCTTTGTGTGAAGTTTGCAAAAGGTAGGCTCAGCCGTTTCGGAACCTAGGAGAAAGGAACTCATACACTCACACACACACAAAGTGACTTTTATATGATAGTAGAGATTTTTTTATGGAAATCGCTCTAGAAAAATAAAGGGCAAACCAGAACGAAAAATTATTATCTGAAAGACCCACATTGGCATTAGTCTTGATATGATCAAGGCAGAGGAAGACAGTCAGCAAAAAGAGAGTTCAACAAGTCTGCAATTATTGGAAAGAAGCTACTGAAATAGAAAACTGTATCATAATTAGGTATTCAAACAGTGAATTGGTTGAGACAGTTTGACCAGTGAGTCAAACGAGCTGGAACAAAGGAGGCAGATAATAGATCAAATTATTCTGAAGAACAAATGTTATAATAGTATTTATAGAAAAGACTGAGACTAGCAACATCACGTCTGTGAGATGAAAGATGCAGAGAAGAAGAAAGTGTGTGGCCATATAAATTATAGATGCGTTTCTTCATCTTATCAAGAACTCCTAAACAGGACACAGATTCACCAGCTCCAATATGACAACCGTACTTCATATATGGTCTGGTTATATAGGGACAAGGAACAGCCGCAGGTGTGGGAAAATGTTTAGAGCGATAGAGAGAACCGATTTTACGAGAAGCAGAAAGAGCAACGGATATGATTGACGAACTCCAAGAAAGATTTTATGAGGAAGAAGAAAGAAATGTCAAAAAGTTTCAGGGTCGATTGCTCCTCAAAAGCAATGCCATCCAAGGGACTCTCAGGAAGAAAAGGGACACGTCTACGACTGAAATACACGAGCTAAGCCTTAACAGGATTATACGAAACAATCAATTTTGTTCCCCAATCATTAACTGAAACCAAGTCAAGTTTTAGATTTGCTGCATATTTCAATTGATCTGAGGGATATGGCGAAAAGCAACGCAAGGGTATTGTATATTCTGGTGTTTGTAGTAATATACTTTTCGTCTACTTGACTAAAGTTTATGTAATGACTAGGGCTATAACAACAGCATATTCTTTTCATTGTTTTGACTCTCGAGTATATATCCGACACAGTTAGACACAATTAATCAACCAGAAACACCCGTCTAGCAGAAAACACTATCAATAATTTCCCCCACTCTTTATCTGTGCCTAAACCTAAACGGGTCCTGGATATGACCTAAAACTATATCCGATGGCGAGGCCCCTCCTTGCGGACCTTGGGGAGCGTGGAGCCACCCTTTAATTGCCATTGCTCCTAGGTCCACTCTGATCCGGAGTGGTAGTATCTGTTAGGGTCCCAACTATGGGTTAAATAGAATCCGACTTAAAAAAAACAAATATACTCCATAAAAATCGTTCCTCAAAATAACTAGATTCGGCATTAAATAACCTGAAAAGGGTTGATATGCCGTAAAACAAAAACAACTAACCAACCATAAACCTAAACGTAGATTCCATGAACAAAGCTTCTTTCTTAGAACTGCACACCTATGGAATTGTCTTCCGTTTTCCTGCCTTCCAGTTGACTACAATATGGCTGTCTTCAAGTCCAACGTAAACAAGTTTTTGATGAGCCGTTCCATATAAGTTAACAAATTTACCGTATTTCCATTATTAACGATTACTTTATTGTCCAATTGTCTACTGTACACTCTTTAACCCTTATCCTCGAGTGGCCTCCTGCCCTTGATAAGTGGTGATGCCTATGTAAAAAAAAAAGGAACTACATCACTCTACAAAAAACATATAAGATATCAATGGGTGTATACTTGAGAATCAAAAAAGGAAAAGAATATGCTGTTGTCCACATAATTACATAGTCGCTAATTCTATACCTATTTTTACGCAGTTTTCACCGGCCACAAAAAAAAACAAAAACAAAAACAAAACAAAAAAAAAACAGTCCAATCAAACCAAGAATGACGGAAGGAAAATACTTTATTTATTGAAACCTTAAACCATGCTGCAACATCACGGATTCTCTGTTTTAACTCATCCAGAGTTTTCACAGGAAACATGAATTGGAATAGATACATCGAGATCATTGCCAAGGCTGCTGCGAAGAAGGTGGGCTGTCTCTACCGTGCTAGAAAGTTACTTACGCTTGAAACTATTCTGTATCTCTACAAAGCCACGATTCGCCCATGGATGGAGTAATGCTGTCACATAATACAGAAGTGTACAGGTTAAACGCATATTCCAAAATATGTCCAGGCTCGATGAAGGAAAAACTTGAAAATGCGTCATGAATTAAAATATAATGTTTAAGCGTATTTTACAACGGGGCAATGCCAAGCGGTCTATTAATATATATAGGGTGACCCCCCACACTCCAAAAAAAAAACGGAAACTCTTTAAAAATCCAATATAACCAAGAGTGATGAAAGAAAAATGCTTTATTTATTAAAATCTTAAAACATGCTATTCAAGAAACAATGGCGGAATTTTCATTTAAATACAAAGTATGTCCTGTAGATTGTGTCCTCCTGTACGAATGGTTCTTAGAAATCTGTTGAAATTGCACATCGACTGCTGAAAAATTACGGGTTCTCTGTTTGAACTCTCCAGAGTTTTTAGTTGAGTTGTGTAAGCTTTGTCCTTGAGATAGCCTCACAAGAAAAAAAAAATATACAAACGGATAAATTTGGCGACTTAGGTGACCAGGAAACATTGCTTAATCTTAAGATCAAACGATTACCGAACAATTCTCGTCAAACCTTCAATGATTGCCGTGAAGTGTGTGGTGTTGCTTCGTACTGTTGTAGCCAGTGATTCATATTCTCTAAAATGGCGAAATGTGTACTTGCTCAAGGTCACTATCTCGCAATGTTGCCACTTACTCACATCTGGCAATACGTATTTATAATAGTCGCGTTTATTTTTTTTTTTGTGTGTGTCACCTCGTACTAACAGCAAAGCATAAAATATGCTTAAATATGATACGTTATTTCATGCAAATTACGTATTTGTTATCATACAGCCAATACTCTCTAAAATCTCTACCTATATCCCTACTATGATATAAAAGTAATTTTATGTGTGTGTGTGTGTGTGTGTGTGCATGTGTGTGTGTGTGTGAGTTCCTTCCTCATAGATTCCGAAACGGCTGGGCGTATAATTTTTGCAAATTTCACACAAGGGTTTATTTATATGTCTGGCAGTGTTCTTAGATAAGTATCGAAAATCAAAAAAAAATCCGATCTTAAAAATATTCCTCCCTCTCTTATAGATAAAAAAAGAAATTTTGCAGGGGAATATTTTACGTTACACCGGTGTAGTCTTGGTTAATCTAACATAAAATATTCCCCTGTTAAATTCTTCTTTTTTATCTATAAGAGAAGGAAGACTATTTTTAAGGTCATCAAATCCAAATATTAACTGATTGATATGATATTGTAAACAAACGCAGAAAGACATTATAATGTCGACTGGATTGAACTTGAATGTCTATTGGAGTTAACATGAATGTCTATCGGAGTGAACTAGAATTTCTATTAGAGAGACTCTGAATGTCTATTGGAAAGAACATGAATGTCTATTGGAGTGAACTAGAATGTCTATTGAAGAGAATTTGAATGTCTATTGAAGAAAACATGAATGTCTATTCGAGTGAACTTGAATGTCTATTGGAGAGAACATGAATGTCTATTGGAGAGAACATGAATGTCTATTTGAGAGAACTTAAATGTCTACTGGAGAGAACATGGATGTCTCCTGGGAAGAACACGAATGCGTACTGGAGAGAGCTTGAATATCTACGATACACTATTTTTGAGTGTCTAAAATTTTAACGGTCCAACAACTTTTGGTAGGCCATCTGTAGCTATTGATGGTTGAGAATACTCGATATAGATGACAATATTTAGGTGATATTTCTGGACAAATACGCTACATAATTAGACGAGAGAAAAAATTCAGGTTGTCTTCAATTGCTGTATGTCTAAATAACATGATAGTAATGCAGGTGTGCCTCCAACGTTGATCCTTAGACTTTTACTATTCCTAATATTCATAAATGACTTCCTTGATAAAATTGAGTCCAGGATGGATATATTTGCTGATGACACCACACTATGTAGACATGAGGGAAATCGACTGTACACACATCCAAAGTAATGGTAGAGAACCTAGAAAACAACCTTCAGTTTGAAATGGAATGGGTCATCAACAGATGGTAACATTTAATGCTACTAAAACTAAGCTTCTTTTCTTGAACAACTGCAAAAAAATTCCCATGACAACTGATTTCCCATCACAAATAACAATTGTCTCATAACTGGACACTTAATTAAAGCACCTCGTATCAAATGTTGGCTTTCAAAGGGGATCCTTGATTTCTGAGGTAAACTTACTTTAAACGAAGAGAGCGAAATATAATAAAAATTATAACAAGTGAAGCATGCATGGTCCCCTGTGAATGCTAAGTGAACGAGACATAAAAAAATGACTAAGTTCAGCATCCCCCCCCCCATTTAGCCCCAAAAGTCCCCAGAGGACGTCAAATCCTGGTGAAAATGAACAAACGGTGCAGTTTTAGTCCTTAACATATGTAAATTTGAGTTCTGCACCATGCAAAAAAAAAAAAAAAAAAAAAAAAAAAGAAATGACTACGTCCACCATTTGCCCTTTCCCGCATATAGCCCCAAAAGTCCCCAAGGCTTTAACATGTTTAAATTTGAGTTCAGCACCATGCAAAACTGCTAAATAGACATACACAGAAAATTTTGGACAAATATGATAAAATAGTCCCAAAAATGGAGTGTTTTTATTAGCCTTAAAAGAGCCCCCGGGGTACACCCAAGAGTTATCGCGAAGTATAGGCAAACAAAATTATATAGAAATCAGTTAGTAAATTTTTATTTTTGTACCTTTTCTCCACGTTAAAAAACGACCCTGGTGTCTAACTCTGTTCCGTGGGGAGGCATTGTAAATAGGTACAACTTTTCAGAAAGTTTTATAAAAATTCAAGGCATTAATTTTTTTTAATAAGCACAAAAGTGCTAATTTTAGCCATTTTAACCCGAAAGGCATCCCTAGGCGGTCAATCGGATTTTTCATGGAAAATCTGTTCTGTTACTTTTTTACTCATATCATGTTTAATGTTTGTGCAAAATTTCAAAAAATTCCACAGGCGTAGTAATTGAAAAAATTGCGAACAGACGAACGACGAACAGACGAGGGTGAATTTATAGGCCCACCCTCCTTTTGTCGGGGGACCAATAACAAAAATATTTATTAAAAATTTTTTAAAAATTAGAAATAATCCACAATATAAATGAAGTCAACAAGACACGTCACTTTTGTGAAAAAAAAAAAAAAATTAAAAAAATAATGTTTGTATTCATCGGATAACTGTTCTCATCTTGAGTGTCATTTTCACGACGTTTTGATCAATGTAACCGCCGACCTTCTTCACAAACTGAATGTATCTTGTTGAATTAGGGAATGCTTCTATCTAACTCGTGAATTTAGATGGAATTACGAATAGAACTTTTTATTACATTTACGGGTGATAGCATGTTCTTGTTCTGTAAGCCATGACATAATTGAGGTCCTAAATAATCCGCAGTTGTATTTTTCGGTCGCCCACACTAAGAATTGAACCTTCAAACTTCAGGAGAATATCACTTGTACAATTGTTTTTTCCAAGTATTCTAATAATTGCGCCACGTGATCTTGCAGACTAAAATAAAGTGTTCCGTTCGAAATTCTCGTCCAAATTCCCGAGTTCGACCAGATACACCTGAAAAAAGTCGGAATTTACATCGACCGAAACAGTGTGAAAATGACACTCAAGATGAAAACAGTAGTCCTATGAATCCAAAAAAATATAAATTTATTTTCAGTTGACTAAAAATTTTCGTTTATTAGCCGAATGGAAAAACGTGATTTTTGGAATATGACATCTCTGTTTCGTGACGAGTACGTAAGTCAAAGATTTTTCTGCATTAAAAAAAATCCAAATAATACAAATAACCAATCCGCATCTCAAGATATCTAAAACGTAAAAAAAACCCAACTTATTTGTTCTTTCTAATTAAGAATTTTATTTACATCATATTTTTTTTCAAAAAAAAATAAAAAATAAAAAAAATAAACATGTCGGAGAAAGTGTCTTTTATTTACATTTTCTTTTATTTTTTGTGTATATCTCAGTTATTATCTGGGAGTGTTTCTTTCTAATGATCCAAATCTGGCAACCATTTTTTTATGTAGGGTGAAGACCTACATCTCATGCCGACGACATTGTCTCATCTTTAAACGCACATCCCTCCATTTTTTTTTTTTTTTTTTTAAGAAAACGTTTTTTTTTGTTTTTTGTTTTTTTTTTGTTTTTTTTTTTGTTTTTTTTTTGATGACTCAAACTTTAATCTCGGTGACATCATTAAAGCAAGTCTCGTCTGTAGTATGGAAGTCTCGTTTTGGTCGAGAAAATTTAAAAATAAATGTACGATCCCAAATCTCGTCTCTACCTTTGACAACTCGTTTTATTTATCCCGTTTTGTAGAACAGTTTTTTTCTATTGTGTTAAATACAGGGCTGTGAGCACAAAAGAACACACTCCTTTGTTTTAACGTAATTATAATATAAAAACTTATGGAAATATATTTATAAATATAGTGAGCGCAGATTCATTAACACAAAAAATCGTTTTTTTCCCCTCGCAAATGACTGATTCCTTTTCTCGTAGCATTACCGAAGCGCTGTGAAATAATCCAAAATGGCGCCTGCTTGAACAGTAAAACAGCAAAACAGCTTGTCAGTTTTTTGTAGTGTTCATATATATATATATATATATATATTACTTTTTTGTCGTCTCTTCGTCTCGATCTTTGTCAAACATCTACGCCTCGCCATAGCATCTGATGAAGAAAAAAAAATGCGAAATCCATTTGAAATAAATGTCGTCTTGAAAAAAAAATGGCAGCAAAAATGTATTAGTCGTTTTATTTACACACTCGTCTGGCACAGATGCAAAACAACACGAGACTCCATGCAAATTAAACGTGCAATTTTTTGGAAGACATTTTTCTCCTCTTTTTTTTTTTTCTTTTTTCGTTCAAATTACTTTTCCTTCTGTCTTTTAAGTGTTTTCAAGATGCATTTTTTCCCCTTAAAGAGGGTGCTGGACTGTTTTCTTTAGCATGCCAGAAATTCGTCCTTACTGCTCTGTGTGGGAGGCATTTTAAATGGTATTACCGGTCGGTAACAGCGTCGGTAAAAAAATATGTATATAATAGTGATTTTATGATTTTGGTACATTGACGCCAAGCGGTTTCTAATGGAGCGAACATAGCATCAGTCTTCGTTTGTAATTTTATACATATCAGCATACTTTTACTATATATCGTTCATGCATTCTGTTCCTATTGGAGAACCACTTATAAAGGCCAAGAGCAATTCAAGGCCAATGGTATGCGAGACGGCTCCAGCCCTGTCGCATCACCGTATTTTTCATAAGTACCTCTGAGGGCTATCCACCGATGAACTTTCTGCCCGTGTACCACTTCAACGTAAATACCCCAGACTATCCCGTTTAGCAACAAATTCGCACCCCTTATCTGTAGAGGTGTTAAGTTAGCAGAATGAGTTTATTCTCTAATAAGTTTGTTTTTGTTTAAAGATCGCTTATTTTTGGAATTCTCTAGTTGTTTACTGTTTCCTCGTCCGTACCCACATGCAGAAATTTAAATGTAATGTGAACAATGACCTTGCTGCATGTACATGGTTGTAGCCTTGCCCATCTTGTACTAACAGATATTGAATTAAAGTGAATGCGCCTTCGCGCAATTGGATTATTTGTTTGTTTTTTTTCTAACGTATTAATAACCAAGGCGAAAATTCACTTGAAGAATAGGTTGGTTATTTTGTTTTACGGCATATCAATCCTTTTCAGGTTATTTAATGCCGAGTCCAGTTATTTTGAAAACAGTTTTTATGATTGAAGTTCTTTATATCTTCAAATATTTATTTGTAGAGTTTGGTTTGGTTATGTTTTACGGCATATCAACCATTTTCGGGTTATTTTAATGCGGAATTCAGTTATTTTAGAAATAGTCTTAATGTTGCATCCAGTTATTTTGTAGAAGGTTTTTATTCTTAAAATTCTTTGTATCTTCAATCGTTAATTTGTAGTGTTCGTTTTAGTTGTTTTATAGTGGATTTTATCGTTTTTGTTCCCTGTCCTGCAGAACATGAATGAGTTTTGCAATGGGAGAGGGAAAAAGGCTACAGTATTAATGTTTGGTACATTTTACGTTAGGAAACCAGTCAGGATTGGTTGGCTGTTTTTGTTTTACGGCATATCAACCCTTTTCGGGTTATTTAATGCCGAATCCAAAGATTTTGAAGAAAATTTTTTTAATAGAATATATTTGTTGTTTTCAAGTCAGGTTTCTATTTAACCCATAGTTGGGACCCTAACAGGTACTACTACTCCGGGTCAGAGTGGACCTGAGAGCAATGGTAATTAAAGGGTGGCTCCACACTCCCCCAAAGCCCGAAAGCTGGGGCCTTACCACTGGATATAGTTTAAGATCATATCCGGGAACACCAGTCAGAAAGTGGGGGAGATAGAAAGGAAAAATGGGAAGAAGGAAAAGGGGGAAAAGGTGGGTTTAGTTTTGCAGAACATAATTAAGTTTTGCAAAAGGAAGTAAAAAAAAAAAAAAAAAGCGTCAATGTAAGATGCATTACGTCACCAGAAGCCAATATCTTCAGAAAGCCTGATCAGGTAGCACCCACACTTGAAGATATGGGTTAATAGATAAGTAATGTTATGCACCGTTCTTTGTAAAACAATTATTCAATTTGATTTTCATGCTTCGTTAAGCGTCTCTAATACATGCAAGAAACCATGCTGAAAAAAATAGTTCAAGGCACTGCAAATAGAAATGTGTGTGGCGAAACTTCCGAAAATATATTCTACAAGTGTAATGTAATTATTACATTTGAACCAAGTAGGAAACAAGGACCCCGGCCGACTTAGAAAAGAACATATTTCGGGTGACCCCACTTTAACCATCACCTTATATATACGATGGGCGTGCAATAAGTAATGCCCCTGACCCACTTCCAGTTGTCTGATCTAGCTGAAATTTTGCATGTGCAATGAATTATATCTCTACGGGTTATGTGGCAAATTACAGCTCTGAACTAATTGTGGTTTCTGTTTTACAGGTGTTTGAACTGATTCGGGTGTGAAATGGAGCCTGTTGAATGTCGAGCAGTGATCCAGTTTTTGTATTTGAAAGGACGCACACCACAGAAGACTTTTGATGAAATGAAAAAAACTTATGGTGATAATGCCCCATCATATGACCTTGTAAAACGCTGGCATCTTGAATTCAAACATGGCCGGAAATCTGTGGAAACAGCTCCCAGACCTGGTATCCCCCCTTCTGCCATTGATGAGGCATCTGTCCGTCAAGATGAGGCTGACGGAGTAGTGATCACAGATTTCCTGTCAAAAGGTACCACAATTACAGGAGCCTATTATGCTTCACTTTTGAAGAAATTAAGGGGAGCTATCAAAATCAAGAGGCGAGGCAAGATCAGCAAAGGTACCCTCCTCCTGAAGGACAATGCCTCGGTCCACAACTCGCATGTCGCCAGATCAGAAGCACAGGCGTTTGGTTATTAAATCCTCTTCCATCCTCCCTACTCTCCTGACCTTGCGCCCTCTGACTTTCACCTCTTCCCAGCCATGAAGTTGTTTTTGAAAGGAAATCGTTTCCCAGATAATGCAGCCTTGATTTCTGAAGTCACGTCGTGATTGGAGAACCAACCTGGGGGTGTTCTACAAAAACGGTCTCCAGAGCTGCATCAAACGATGGGAGAAATGCATAACTCTGGGTGGTTCCTATGTAGAGAAAGACTAATAACTGTGCCAAGTTTTGTTGCTCTACTCCTATGGAAAGTGGGTCAGGGGCATTACTTATTGCACGTCCTTTGTATATATATATATATATATATATATATATATATATATATATATATAGTATATTTGGGCAGTTTCATTGAAGAGCAGAAGTGTCTATTAAAAAAACAATTACTCAACCTCAATACGAAATGGATGTCACGCTTAAATGCTTTTAAGTATTTGAAACGGTTTTAATCGTCTTTTTCATTAAATTCTTGACCTTATTTTACATTATTTTTCACTACTCGCCTGAAGACGACTCGTGGAGGTCGAAAACGATCGCGAATACGGCAACTTTCTATTTACACTGGAACAGAATGTTCAGAAACTAGTCCGTCAAAAAAAAAATGGATTGTTTATATATATATATATATATATATATATATATATATATATATATATAGTAAGAACAAAGCTGTAAAATAGAAGTTTACAATTAGTTTTTATTATTCGGAAGAATACTCCAAAACAAATGTGTTAGGTAATGCTTAATCCGCGTAGTTTCAAAGAATGCTAATCCTTCTCATCAGAGGAAAACATTCTTTGAAATTCCGCGGATTAAGGATTACCTAACACACCAGTTTTGGAGTATTCTGTCAAATAAATAATATAATTGTAAACTATTTTACGGCTTTGTTCTTACGATTATTTATCGCAAGCTCTACTATCATCAGTGAATGTATTGAGCTTTTTCATTTAGTTGGGATTACGATATAAATAGCAATATTTATATTTATTTTTGAGTTTGCTTTTACCTTGATTAGTAAAGTCTTTCTCAAAGCTTTCTACTCTCTCACACACTCTCTCTCTTTATCTATCTATCTATCTATATACATAGATACATATATATATATATATATATATATATATATATATATATATAATTTACAATGTTTGAAAATAAAATTAGTAAACCTAAATTTGGATGATATTTTTTATCTTGATTTAAATAGTTTTATAACAAAAATTCTATAAATAAACACATTCTCCATAAAAAAATCAATTAAATAATTCGCGACCATGATTGATTTATATAGTTACAAAACAAAAGAGATAATGATAATAATGATGATGATAATGATAATAATGATAATAATGATGATAATGATGATAATGATAATAATAATAATAATAATAATAATTGAAAATTTAGGACATTTATTCACGAACACTCCAAACAAGTTATTTTATATTTGTTTCTGACCTAAAAACTTTGGTTTAAATTGTTTCATTTAAAAGATTTTAAATTATTATTTTTTGTTTTATTTTGTTGAATATATGCATTACTTGTAAACAACTTCTTGCCGGCGACAAATTTAACCGTGATATTCGTCGGTAAAAACAGTAATCCAAACAAGTGAAGCATGCACAGTGGAATAGGCATAAAAAGAAAAAAAAAAAAGTTCAGCATCCCTCCCCCATTTAGCTCCGAAAGTCCCCAGGGGACGTCACATCCTGGTGAAATGAACAAACAGTGCAGTTTTAAGCCTTAACATATGTAAATTTGAGTTTTGCACCATGCAAAAAAAAAAAAAAAAAAAAAATGATCAAGTCCATCATTTGCCCCCCCCCCCATTAGTCCCCAAAGCCTTAACATATTTAAATTTGAGTTCAGCACCATGCAAAACTGCTAAATAGACATGCACAGAACAGTTTGGACAAATATGGTGAAATAGTCCCAAAAATGGAGTGTTTTTATTAGCCCTAAAAGAGCCCCTGGGGCACACCCAAGAGTTATCGCGAAGTATAGACAAACAAAATTATATAGAAATCAGTTATTTAAAACTTTTCAGAAAGTTTTTATAAAAATCCAAGGCATCATTTTTTTTTTTTTTTAATAAGCCCAAAAGTGTTAATTTTAGCCATTTTAACCCAAAAGGCACCCCTAGGGGGGTGGCAAGCGGATTTTTTCATGGAAAATCTGTTCTGTTTATTATTTATTATTAATATCATGTTTAATGTTTGTGAAAAAATTCCAAAAATTCCAAGGCGTAGTTATTGAGAAAAGTGCGGGCAGACGAACGTACGAGGAGACAAGGGTGAATTTACAGGTCCACTCTCCTTTTGTCGGGGAACCAAAAATATTATTATTGGTCAAGATGAGATGGTGAGATTAATATTGTATTCAGTAGAAAGTGAAAAGAATTTAAGGATATTGAAATCAAATATTAGTGTTGTAATCGATATCACATAATTGATTGGAACACAACGACATTCGAAGTTAAAATTGGCAATAACATGCTAATTAAAGCATTACAGGATTATGTAATAAATAATAATAAACACAAATATTACAAATTCTTTTACACATAAAATATATAAAATCATGTAGTATATATAAAAAACACATATAACAAACATTGCATATTTTTTACTTATGAAATATATTAAATCATGTAATAAACAAAAAAAACGCATATAACACTATACTTATAAAATATATACGATTATGTAATATTAAAAAATATATAACAAACATTACATATTGTCTAACTTATGAAATATATAAAATCATATAATGCATAACAAAAATTACATATTCCTTTATTTATAAAATATATAAAATCATGTAGTATACAAATATCCAAGGCAAATATTGCATATTTCTTACCAATCTATAAATATAAAAGCGAAAATGTATGTATGTATGTATGTGTGTTCGCTTTTTCTGTGTGTCTACAAAAGGCTTCTTTCAGAGAAGCGGTCGGTCGCTTCATAACTTTTTAAAACTTTTTATATCACATATAAATCGTAATATCTCAGAGTTAACAACAAAGCTCGCCTGTCTATTTAATTTGCTCGATTTCGGGAAGATAAATATTCAATATTTGTCGCTCGCCACATGTGGGTTAGTCTTTTTCCTATAACATCTTCGGGGGAAAAAAGCTTTTAGCAGTAAATGAAATACCATCCCGCAGTCAAACCTGAAACAGGCACCTGTCAAATCCAAGTAATTAAATAAATTCAAACGCGTTTCCGTTAGCATCTCGCAGTGGGGAATCGTTAACGTCGCACTTCTCTTTTTTTTCACACTTTAATTTATAACTTTGCCTCAACGGTTCGGGTTCGATCCTCATACTTACCTACCAAAACATTTTTTAACTCCACCCCCACCACCGGCGTTTTCACACACACCTCCAAACACCCGGGCAACGCCGGGTACCCATCGCTAGTAAAATATAAAACATTATGTAATATATAAAAAATACATATAACAAATATTTTTTTTACATATTGTCTTACTTATAAAATATATTAAATCATGCAATAAATAATAAACGCATATAACAAATATTACATACTAGCAGTGGTGCCCGGCGTTGCCCGGGTATTTGGAGGTGTATGTTGAGCAAAAAAAAAAGCGGTCAATTTTTTTAAATTTGACCCCTATTTTGACCCCTTACAATTTATTGTTTTGGGCTCAAATCAAGTAATCAAGTTAGATCCATGTTCAAGGAATCTGTATCTAAAATTTCAAGTGTGTTGACCCAAAATTTTCGGAGGAGTTTGGTAGAGTTCTCAAAGGTCAAATCGTTGAACTTTGACCCTTAATCGTAAAATTTATGGCCATAAACCGACCACATCAATTTTCCCAAATCTCAGTACCCTGTATATCAAATTTCGAGTCTGTAGACTGAAAATTGACAGAGTTATTGCGTAGGGAAATGTACACAGACACACACACACACACACACATTGACAGACACTTTCACTTATATGGATATATAGATTTTTTTATTTATAATATATAAAATATTATGTAATATACAAAAACGTATATAACAATTATTACATATTGTTTGACTTCTAACATATATAAAATTATGTAATATATAAAAACATATATAAAAAGTACATATATTTTTACTTCTAAAATATATAAAATTATCTAATGTATAAAACCGCCTATAACAAATTATATATGTTTGACTTATGAAATATATAAGATTATGTAATATATAAAAACACATCCAACAAATATTTCTTTATATATAAAATATCTTATACTAGCATATATATATATATATATATATATATATGTTCAATAAGGAATGGGTTCTGTGATAATACATACAGAATCCACATTAATTTTACGAAATGTGTATATATATATATATATATATATATATATATATATATAGAAACAAGTTATATATATATAGAAACAAGTTATATATATATAGAAACAAGTTATATATATATAGAAACAAGTTATATATATATAGAAACAAGTTATATATATATAGAAACAAGTTATATATATATAGAAACAAGTTATATATATATATAGAAACAAGTTATATATATATATATATATAAACAAGTTATATATATATAAACAAGTTTTATATATATATATAAACAAGTTTTATATATATATATAAACAAGTTATATATATATAAACAAGTTATATATATATATAAACAAGTTATATATATATAAACAAGTTATATATATATATAAACAAGTTATATATATATATAAACAAGTTATATATATATATATATATAAACAAGTTATATATATATATATAAACAAGTTATATATATATATAAACAAGTTATATATATATATAAACAAGTTATATATATATATATATATAAACAAGTTATATATATATATAAACAAGTTATATATATATATAAACAAGTTATATATATATAAACAAGTTATATATATATATAAACAAGTTATATATATATATAAACAAGTTATATATATATAAACAAGTTATATATATATATATAAACAAGTTATATATATATATATAAACAAGTTATATATATATATATAAACAAGTTATATATATATATATATAAACAAGTTATATATATATATATATATATAAACAAGTTATATATATATATATATATATAAACAAGTTATATATATATATAAACAAGTTATATATATATATAAACAAGTTATATATATATATAAACAAGTTATATATATATATATAAACAAGTTATATATATAAACAAGTTATATATATATATATATAAACAAGTTATATATATATATAAACAAGTTATATATATATATAAACAAGTTATATATATATATAAACAAGTTATATATATATATATATATAAACAAGTTATATATATATATATATAAACAAGTTATATATATATATATATATATAAACAAGTTATATATATATATATATATATAAACAAGTTATATATATATATATATATATAAACAAGTTATATATATATAAACAAGTTATATATATATATATAAACAAGTTATATATATATAAACAAGTTATATATATATATATAAACAAGTTATATATATATATATATATATATATAAACAAGTTATATATATATATATATATAAACAAGTTATATATATATATATATATATATATATATATATAAACAAGTTATATATATATATATATAAACAAGTTATATATATATATATATAAACAAGTTATATATATATATATATATAAACAAGTTATATATATATATAAACAAGTTATATATATATATATATAAACAAGTAATATACGAACTGCATAATGTATCTCTAATAATACGAACTGCATAAGGTATCTGTAATAATACGAACTGCATAAGGTATCTGTAATAATACGAACTGCATAAGGTATCTGTAATAATACGAACTGCATAAGGTATCTGTAATAATACGAACTGCATAAGGTATCTGTAATAATACGAACTGCATAAGGTATCTCTAATAATACGAACTGCATAAGGTATCTCTAATAATACGAACTGCATAAGGTATCTGTAATAATACGAACTGCATAAGGTATCTGTAATAATACGAACTGCATAAGGTATCTCTAATAATACTAACTACATAGGTTATACTACAAACACATTGTCGCGAAAATTATCTCTGACTGTAGTTCGATATCGCAACATTTGGGAAAACATGGCTGCCAACATTCGGAATTCCGAAAAATCAAGGTAGAAAGCACTAAGGTTTTGCAAGGCGAGAAAAATGTTAATAGACTAAAAATACTCGAAGCATTGTATATTAAAAAAAACAAAAACAGAAAAACGCAGATCAATAATATCAATTACGAATATAATCGAGATATTTTAAAATGCATGGGATAGCAGAGTTTAAATTCGAATATATAATATAAGTTTGGTGGTTAAATTTAAAATTCTGAAAAAAAAACAACATATAGACACATGTTCGAATTAAGAATTTATTGTTTGACAAAAGGAATATATAGAAGGCGTTATGTTGATTTCCTTAATCCATATATGTGTCTATATGTTTCTTTTTCAGCATTTAAAATTTTACCACTAAACTTATACATTGCTCTATTCTTAAATATTGGGCTTTTCCTTTTTGGCTAGGAAAGTATTACTTCAAGTAATATCTATCAGGATTTTTCATCTGATTTCTATAAGTGTCTTATCTCGCTTATATATATATATATATATATATATATATATATATATATATATATATATATATATCAATAGAAAATTACACTTAAATTTACCAAAATGATCCAAGATGGTAAAACTAAATTATATTATGAATATTAAAGAATTAATATTTATAAAGTAATCTCAACCAGATGTAAAAGCTCGATAAAACCAAATAGGAGATAGAGCTTATAATATTCACGTGTAATCACCTTTTTCTTTATCATATTCCCTCTGCTTCACTTTTTGTTATAAAGTAAGATCTTTGACTTACTTGCAGTTTAATCAAATACTTTTGTATGCAAAATCCAATCCCGCATTTTGCTAATCCCTACCTCTGATGAGAAGGAAAGTATTTCTTCGAAACTCCGCGGATTAATAATATAAATTAATATATTATAAGAAATTAAAAAAAAAAATCCGCTCACCTAATTCATAATAAGCAACCACGTGACCATAAGGAAAAAGAAAAAAAGCAACATAATTTCTACAGCAAAACATGCCTGAGGTTGATAGAGGTATCTCTGTCGAAAGCGCTCGCTATGGATCCAAATTAAACAATTTGGAAAAACACAAAGCAAACTATTCGGAGATTGGAGAAGATGAAAAGGAAGATAATAAAACAGAAGAATTCCGTGCTCTTCAATAACATTTGTTTGAATGAGAAGATGTTGCCTATATATATATATATATATATATATATATATATATATATATATATATATATATAACAAAAAAGAATTTAATTCCTTTCAATTTTTAAATTTTTATTTTTATTTATTTATTTTTTTTTTTTTGCTACACAATTTCTTTCTTTTTCTAATTAATTTCTAGGTTTACGAACTATATTTACTTCAATAGGCTAGTTACATTTTGGTGTCTTTCTCAATCTTAACACCCCCACTTATTTATGCTGACGAGGAGACGATATATATATATATATATATATATATATATATATATATATATATATATATATATATATATATATCGAAACAAAAAACAGCCATGTTCTTTTCGCGTTCGTTATTCGATTGAAACAAGACGACGACGGAACGCAATAATATCAATAAACCATTGAACTAATTTTGCTGCTGAAAAGAACGCGAAAGAATGTCTCCCTGCAAAACTAATGGAGTCTTTTTTTGACTGACGAGAAAACAATTGTAAAAAATGAAAAACGAGCGCGAGTCGAAGCGCGTAAATGGGGTGGATTCGGAGTCGAGAGAAGGAACAAACGATACACATAATTTTCCCTTTTGATTTTTTCCCCATATTTTTTCTTTTTCTTTCATTCTTTCTTCCTTCCTTTCTTTCTCTTGTTCATTTAAAACCTTTTCGATTTTCTTTCCTTTTTTTTTTTTTTTTATTAATTTAGCTTTTGTTTTTTCTCTTTCACTTTCTCTTTCTTTCAATATCTTTTTTCGTTCGCACATGACCCAAGCCAACATAATGATGTTACGGTTTTTTTCCTTTTGATTTTTTTCCTCATATTTTTCTTTTTCTTTCTCTCTTTTATTTTCTTTCTTTCTATCATTCTTTTTTCTTTCTCTTTCTTTCTATCATTCTTTTTTCTTTCTCTTTCTTTCTATCATTCTTTTTTCTTTCTCTTTCTTTCTATCATTCTTTTTTCTTTCTCTTTCTTTCTTTTTATCTTTATTTCTTTCTAAATCTTTCTGCGTTTATTTCGGCTTCCTTTCCCTTTTTCATTCATTTTAGCTTTTTGTTTATTTTTTTTTTTGTATTTTCTTTCTATTTCATTTCTTTTATTTTCTTTCATCTAAAGAATTTATTTGCTTTTCTTCCCTTCTACCATGTTATTTAGTATGTGTGTGTGTGTATATATTATATAATTCATATATATTCATATATATATATTATATAATTCATATATATTCATATATATATTATATAATTCATATATATTAATATATATATATTATATAATTCATATATATTAATATATATATATTATATAATTCATATATATTCATATATATATATTATACAATTCATATATATTCATATATATATATTATATAATTCATATATATTCATATATATATATATTATATAATTCATATATATTCATATATATATATTATATAATTCATATATATTCATATATATATATATTATATAATTCATATATATTCATATATATATATATTATATAATTCATATATATTCATATATATATATATTATATAATTAATATATATTCATATATATATATATTATATAATTCATATATATTCATATATATATATATTATATAATTCATATATATATATTATATAATTCACATATATATATATTATATAATTCACATATATATATATTATATAATTCATATATATATATTATATAATTCATATATATTCATATATATATATTATATAATTCATATATATTCATATATATATTATATAATTCATATATATATATTATATAATTCATATATATTCATATATATATATTATATAATTCATATATATTCATATATATATATTATATAATTCATATATATTCATATATATATTATATAATTCATATATATTCATATATATATTATATAATTCATATATATACATATATATATATTA
>NC_136518.1:9560843-9573343 GCF_053919585.1 Euprymna scolopes | reverse complement strand
GTCTTAAAATAGTTATTTTGAAATAATTGCTCTGAACTCTCGTTTGTTATTTAATTTTATATTATTTTATCTCATCTTTTTTCTGAAGTTAAAGGAAAGAAAATTGCAACCACTTTTTGTTTAAATAAATGTTATTCTTAAAAAATGAAAATGAAATATAATTAAAACAATATTTCTCCAAAATTTTAATTTAATGAACTAATCTCGTGATGAACCTATTATTACTCAACGATACAACACACACGCCACGTTACTAACAAAAGAAGCTGAATTATCAAAATAAAATACTGAGATTGTAGGACATATGCTATCGATGTCAATATATGCCAAACAGATAAGCCTTTTTATATGTAATCTATATATCTATAAAAGTGAGAATGTGTGTGTAGACATTCTCAACCTATATACTCGACGAACTTTTGATCCACAGACTTGAAATTTGGTATATAGACGCGTGAAAACTGTTTAATTGGTTTTCATCCGGAAAATAGGCCACTAAGGAGTCAAAATTGTTTTGCGTGTTAAAATAGTTATTTTGAAATAATTACACTAAACTTTCGTTCCTTATATAATTTTATATCATTTTATCTCGTCTTATTTCTGAAATTAAATAAAAGAAAATGGCAATTACTTTTTTTAAATAAATGTTATTCTTAAAAAGTTAAAAATTAGAATAATATTTCTTCAAAATTTTAATTTTAATTATACAAACGAAATATTCTCGTCATGAACCCATTCAATAAAAACATAGTTACAACTTTATTTTTCGTTTGCGGTTTTGTTCACGTTATTCAAATTTTCGTTAAACGCAAAATATTTCGGTAAAAAAAAAAATGTCTGAAAAAGAGACACAAAATAGTCGTGTATTTTTTTTTTTTTTTTGCGTTATAAACTATTAAAACGCCTTTCGTTCCTCTAGCAGCATTTCGCAATTATAAATTACCACGTGACGACAGCATCGGTCGGCCATCTTGGACTACGAAAGTCCATATTGCCCAATCCTTTCACAGTAAAGTAAAATAAATATTATCGGACATTTTGCCAACACGATTGTTTATTTTAGTTTTTAAATTTATTGTCTTGCCCACTGTGAGTAGTTCGTTCGATGAAACCAGTTTCTGCTTTAGAAGCGGCAAAATGCTTTATTGTGATAAAGTTCATTATTGTAATAAGTTTTTTTGTATTCATTGTACTTTTTGTGAAAATCTAAAACGTCATATTGAACACATTCGTTACAACAGATATTTCTTTTTATTTTCCATCCATTTTTTTTTCTTCTAAGAGTAATTTACGATCGCGCTTTAAAAGTCATTGCATACTCGACAAACAGGAAGTGGCGTATCATATTTTGAGGTTTCTGTCTTTCTGGACTTCCGGTTCGTGTGTTTTAGCATCGCCAATACTACCCACCCCGTCTTATCGTCGTCATCAATATCCCCTCCCCAAAACACTCGTATCGTTTCTCTGTTTTGCAGACGTATTAATATTCGTGACGTATACAAATTCCATCATAGCTCTGTGTTTTTTATCTCGTCCTCTACGACCCCGCCTCTCTCTTATATATATATATATATATATATATATATATATATATATATATATATATATTCGTACACACACACATATATATGTATATATATTCGTACATATATATATATGCATATATGTATATATATGTGCATATATATATATGTACGAATATATATATATGTGCATATATATATATATGCATATATATATGATGATGATTGCAACGTCTTGTCAGACGAGTGCCACTCCCTCAGACATTTAAAATCCATGAGCCCAAATGTCTGAGGGAGTATCTATACAAATATGATGTTACAGAGTCTTAGCTTTGTACGACAGCTAAGTCTCTCTCTCTCTCTCTCTCTCTCTCTCTCTCTCTCTCTCTCGGTTCAAAATGTTGAGATCCAGCAACAAGCAAGAGCAAGATAGCCAGCAACAAATTAAACTGCAGACCAGCTTAATGCGGGTACTGGTCTTCCGCTTTGTGGTTTTTTAAATTTTAAATCAGATTTGCTGCATTAAGCTGGTCTGCAGTTTAATTTGTTGCTGGTTATCTTGCTCTTGCTTGTTGCTGGATCTCAACATTTTGAACCGAGAGAGAGACTTAGCTGTCGTACAAAGCTAAGACTCTGTAACATCATATTTGTATAGATACTCCCTCAAGCATTTGGGCTCATGGATTTTAAATGTCGGAGGGAATGGCACTCGTCTGACAAGACGTTGTAATCATCATGTATGTATGTATGAAGAAGACTACTCATCAGCGCAGTGGGACACAAAGTAGTCTTGTGTTGCCAGATCTAACCTGTGTCAACTGTGGGCGGGTGTACAAAACAGCAGGGGTTTGAAGCGGATTTTGAATATACATAGAAGTGACCATCAAGAACGCGCTTCTAGTGGCGCATATGTCTGGAGAATGTGTGCCAAAGAATGCCAGAGTTTGGTAAGGCTTAAAAGCCACCTTCGTGCGGCCCATTACTGATTTGTTTTCGTGTTTCTGTATATCTTTGTGTGTGTGTGTGTGTTTTATATCAAGTAATGGCACTGTTCGAAAACGAATTTGTTGCCATGTATGTATGTGTGTGTGTGTGTGTGTGTGTGTGTGTGTGTGTGTGTGTGTGTGTGTGTGTGTGTGTGTGTGTGTGGAAAACCAAAAAAGAATTATAGAAATTCTTAAAAAAATTAGACTTATTTGGATCATACAAGACTCTACAATAGAGAAGAAGCTTTTATAGCATATACAACTTTCAGAAAAAGAATTAAAAGGGGGAAGAAAGGAAAACCCACTATATAAAGATATATACTAAAGCATATAAATTTAAACGTTTATTATATAGACAGATCACATCAATTCTGACGAGAAGCATTTGGCTTCGAAATACCTAGGTATCAAGAGCATATATTTTCTGTTCTCCTAATCAATGTAATTTCCCTATTGAAGAAACGATTAAATTTATATGCATTATATATATTTTTATATTACCGGTTTTTTTTTTCACCATTTTTGAGGAAGGTGGTGTTCGATCAACACTGTTGGTGAGCAATGATTTAATATACGGCTTTGTTTTCTAATCCCCGAAACATTGCTTCACAGTAAACAACTAATCGTCCCTTTAAGAATATTGGTACTATTGTTTGTTCAGGTAAAACTATTCAGTGATTCAGGAAATTAATTGGCTTACTGACAAAATAATTTTATGGTGTCATTTATGCTGTCATCGGCCGTCATATATATATATATATATATATATATATGTATATATAATGTGTGTGTGTGTCATCCACATACAGTACTGTTTCGCTGATTTACAGCTCATCAGTGCGGCTAGACAGGCAACTGTCAAGCCAGGATCGAAACCCGATCGCCCAAATGACAGTCAATGCTACTCACCATTGCGCTATACGGCTGAAGCTGTGAGGGTAATGAATAAACATACAAATGCCTCCGCGCGATTGGTTTACACATGGCAGTTTGTATATCACTTCCCAATATGCTCAACCTAAGATAGGGAGCATCCTTGTGAACAAAGAAAGAAACAGGCAGAAATACGGATTTATTATAATAGATAGATAGATATGTGGATGGATAGTGTTGTGGAGACGCCTACTAATTAACATAGGCGGGTGAGTGAGATATATAAAGGTATCAATCACCAATACCGGGGGAGTCCGGCAACGACCGTCAAATAGGCAAGACGCTTATGCTGCCTCCAGTAAGACATGCAACACGCCACCCACCGGAATATCTCCAACTGAAGTATATCTGAGGACATGTAAATATGTATATAACTTTACTTCCTAATATATTATTGTATACCTTTACTTTCGTGTTCTTGTTAATTATTTGTGCAGACACAACAGATAGATAAACGTTTTTTTTTGTTTGTTTTTTTTTTTCTTTTTGGGCCTGGTCAGCCTAACCTTGCACGTATTTTAATAGGCTAATGTGTTTAGCACGAGGTTTCATTGACAAGCCTTTTCTTTGAAGTCATCTTCGCATAGTATTTCGGGGTGAAGGGGTGCAGGCAAACACGTTTCTGAGCCTTAGCTTGTTTCTTACGTTACCAAAACGGACATAACCACATTACCTCATGCAATCTCGGTCATTGATACGCGTGGGTAGCTCTCGTGGTCGTCCAGATAGTTTATCGGTAATGCTCCGTTTTAAACAATCACCTCACTTAGGACCCGGGCTTATAGAATTGGACTCATCCTATTTTTAAATGCGCCTAAATATCACTGTAATTTGCTCTGTCCTTTGCTCTGTCTGTCACGTTCGCGTTTGAGGTAAAAATGTGGTCGATCTGTCACGTTTTTGTTTGGACTTGCATTTCTCTTCGTTCATCACGTGTTTAATTTTTTTTTTCTTCTTCGGTCGGTCACATTTCAATTTAAATAAACTTTGGTCTGTTAAACTTAAACAATTTAGTAGTGAAACTTAGCAACGTCCCTTCAAAATCGTCTTCGAAATCTAGTAAGCAGAGACTTTTACGCCCCCCCATACGCCTTCTTTCCCACAGAAGAGACCATGCTCTATCGTTACTTTTATGGTAGGTGCTCGACTGAACTTCAATCTATGGCGCTCCCTATAAAACATTCGCAACAAACATTCGTCTAGCTGCAGCAACTGCCAACAATTTCTGTCCCTCTCTCTCTATGCCTAAAACTAAATGAAAATTCTATGAGCGAAGTTTCTTTCCTAGAACTGTCCATCTCTGGAACACAATATAGCAGAGCTACTTCCCAGCTGACTATAACATGGTCGTTTTCAAGTCTAATGTAAATAATTTTTTTGTTTAGCCGTCATTTTTTATAATTAAACCCTACTTAAGTTTCACCATTACTGATTGTCATCGTGTTGTCTCACCGTCATCCTAATACTAAAACTATAACAATTTTGTTCTCTCTAACTGCTACGTCGGCCGGCTCTCAATACACGGCACCAGACACAGCTGACTCTCAATACACGTCACCGAACAGTAGGCTCAATACATAGCACAAGATACAACTGGCTCTTAATACACGGCACCGGACACGGCGGCTTTCAATACACGGTTCCAGACACAGCTAACTCTCAATACATGGCACAGGACACAGCTGACTTTCTATTCACGTCACTGGATAGTAGTCTCAATACATAGCACAAGATACAACTGGCTCTTAATACACGGCAGCAGACACGACTGGCTTTCAGTACACGGCACTAGATACAGCTGACTTTTAATACCCGACACCAGACACAGCTGGCTCTCATTACACGGCACCAGACACAGCTAACTTTCAATGTATGACACCATACACAGCTGGCTCTCATTACACGACATCAGACACAGCTTACTTTCCATACACGACACCAGGCATAGCTGGCACTCAACCTCTGTCTCACGGATGTGATGTTGCTAGTCTCAGTCTTTTCTACAAATATTATTATGTCATGTGTTCATCAGAATTGTGTAATTTATTCCCCGCTTCCTTTGTTTCAGCTCGTTGGTCTAGTGGTCTTCGTCAATTCGCTGTTTTAAAAACCTCATCATAATACAGCTTTCTATTATAATAGAACATATTGTACCTATTTACTATGCCTCCCCACGGGACAGTTAGACACCAGGGTCGTTTTTTAACGTGGAGAAAAGGTACAAAAATAAAAAAAATTGTCTCGGTCGTGAAGGACTGATCCTCCACCGAAAGAGAACAAGAAATGGAAGTGCAGCATCTGAAGAACAGATGGTGTTTATTTGCTCCCTCACTGAGCAAATTAGGCACAAGGCCGTTTTTAATGTGAGGTAAAAACCAGCTCCCCTAAAAGGGGTCACTCTGGTTACCAAAAATAATAATTGTCCCAGTATAGAGGGTTTCCCCTCCATTGACTGGTACAAATTATCTTAAGTGCAGCATCTGCCGGAACAGATACTACACTTTGATCTTGACCAAAAGGCCAAAGAAGAAAGTGTAGGATCAATCAAATTGCAGACACGTTTTTGCAATTTATCAAGGACCTTCAAATGGGACAAAGATTCACCGGCTCAAATATGACAACAATCAACCCCATACATGGTCTGATAGTAAATTTGTAGAGAGAAAGTATTGCCTCAAGTGTAAGAAAGTGTTTAGAGCTAGAAAAATTCAATTTTACGATGAACACAAAGAGCAATGGATTTAATATATGAATTGCAAGAAAGTTTTGATTTAAAAAAAAAAAGAAGTTTCAGAGTCAATTTCTTCTCAAGAGCAAAACTATCCATGAGAGTATCAGGAAAAAAGAGATACGCCTACGATTGAAAGACACAAGCTGAATCTTACCAGGATTACAAGTAGATCAAGATGAAATGCATCCTCTCAACAACCCTACATTGGGTAATGGAATATCCGGAAACTGCATCCAATCACTTTGGTACCGAAATTCCAAAAAACAGGAATTTTCTTTCTTTTTGCCATATAACTAAGAAAAGGCCGAGACTAGCAACATCACGTCTGTAAGCAAGAGGTTACAGTGAGAAAGAAGGTGTGAAGCCAATCAAATCACAGATACGCTTCTCCAATTTATCAAGAACCTTAGAATGGGTTGATTGATGAAGACCACTAGACCAACAAGTCAAACGAGCTGGAACAAAGGAAGCAAGGAATAGATCAAACAATCATGAATAACATACACCGTAATAGTATTTATAGAAAAGACTGAGACTAGCAACATGGTGTGTGTGTGTGTGTGTGTGTGTGTGTGTGTGTGTGTGTGTGTGTGTGTGTGTGTGTGTGAGATAGATAGGTTGCAAAGAGGAAGAAAGGGTGGGGCTAATCAGATTACGTTTTTGTAAATTATCAAGAAGCTTCAAATGGGACACAAATTCACCAGCCCAAATATAGCAACAATCAACTCCAGACATGGTCTAATAATAGATTTGTAGAGATAGAGAATAGAGTTATTCATATTAATCCCAGGAGAAAAGGGGGCACGCCTACGATTGAAGGACAATAGTTGAGTTTTATCATTGATTAAATAAAACAAGCCATTTCTTATCCCAATCGATAATTGAACGCAAATCAACTTTTAGATCAACTGCATATTTCGACTTCTTTCTAAGGACTGCAAGGTTGTCGAACTCCCTTGCTGTTTACATTATTATTTATATTTCTATGAATATTTTTTTAACAATTGTGTTATCACGAAAAGAAAGTAGGAATTATTTTTTAAAGAAATATAAGCTATGAAAATTTAAATTACATTTTTGGAATAAAATATTTCCATATGAATATAATTTAAATATTTAGAAAATTATTTTTAGAAATTTCAAGACTAGGTTAAAAGGAATCTCCTGTATTTGCAATAAACCGTACGACATCGTATGGAAATAATTTATTTTTAAAATTATTTTTGTTTGAACGTTTCATGAAACAATAAAAAAAAAATTTCTATAAATATTTTTCTATTTTAACAATTGTGTTATCACGAAAAAAAAATAAGAGGAATTTTTATTATTTATATTTTTATAAATAATTTTTTGTTTTAACAGTTTTTTTTATCACGAAGAAAAAAAGAGGAATTTTTATTATTTATATTTCTATAAATAATTTTTTAAACAATTGTGTTATCACGAAAAATAATAAGAGGAATTTTTATTATTTATATTTTTATAAATAGTGTTTTGTTTTAAAAATTTTGTTATCACGAAGAAAAACAAGAATTTTTATTATTTATATTTTTATAAATAATTTTTTGTTTTTAACAATTTTGTTATCACGAACAAAAAAGGAATTTTTGTTATTTATATTTTAATAGTTTTTTCTTTTAACAATTTTGTAATCACGAAAAAAGAGGAATTTTTATTATTTATATTTTTATAAATAATTTTTGTTTTAACAATTCTGTTATCACGACCAAAGAGGATTTTTTCATTATTTATATTTCTATAAATAATTTATTTTAACAATTGTGCTATAACGAAAAATAATAAGAGGAATTCTTAAAATTTATATTTCTATAAATAGTTTTTTTTTGTTTTAACAATTGTTATCACGAAAAAAAAGAGGAATTGTTATTATTTATATTTTTATAAATAATTTTTTGTTTTAACAATCGTGTTATCACGAAGAAAAAAAAATTTTTTATTATTTTTATTTCTTTAAATAATTTTTTTAACAACTGTGTTATCACGAAAAATAATAAGAAAAATTTTTATTATTTACATTTCTTTAAATCATTTTTTTTGTTTCAACAATTGTGTTATCACGAAAAAAAAAGAATTTTTATTTATATTTCTATAAATATTTTTTGTTTTAGCGATTGTGTTTTCACGAAAAAAAAAGAATTTTTATTATTTATATTTCTATAAATATTTTTTGTTTAAACAATCGTGTTATCACGAAAAAAGAATTTTTTTATTTGTATTTTTATAAATATTTTTTGTTTTAACAATCGTGTTATCACGAAGAAAAAAAGAATTTTTATTATTTATAATTCTATAAATAATTTTTAACAACTGTGTTATCACGAAAACTAATAAGAAAAAATTTTATTATTTATATTTCTATGAATATTTTTTTAACAATTGTGTTATCACGAAAAGAAAGTAGGAATTATTTTTTAAAGAAATATAAGCTATGAAAATTTAAATTACATTTTTGGAATAAAATATTTCCATATGAATATAATTTAAATATTTAGAAAATTATTTTTAGAAATTTGAACTATGAAAATTTAAAATAATTTTTTGGAATAATATTTCCATGTGCATATGTTTTAAATATTTTTAAAATATTTATAGAAATCTAAAAAATATATTGTTTTTTTTGTTTCATGTTAAAACAAAAAGTGTTTCCATATGGTTTTGTATTTCATTTCATGCTTAGTGACTTCCGTTCCATATTTAGCTAAACCGAGTCCACTTCTGGCGTCTTAATTTTGCATACTGAATTTTTGGACATAGCCTCCTAGGCTATATGGATAAGCCAGAAAACATCCTAAAATTTTCGGAGTTTTTTTTTAATTATTATTTTTTCTTTAAATTTGAAAACTGTAAAACTTTTTTGTATTTTTTTTTTTTTACAAAGGAATCACCACTTAACAAAGCCGAAAGGCCACTCGAGGATAAGAGTTAAAGAGTGTACAGTGATCAAAAGGACAATATAGTAATCGTTAGAAGTGTAAATTTGGTAAATCGGATTACTTAAGGGGAATGGCTTGTCAAGAACTTGTTTACATTGGACTTGAAGACGGCTATATTGTAGTCAGCTAGAAAGAAGGTAAGAGAGAGTTCCACAGGTGTGGAGTCCTAAGAAAGAAACCTTGTTCATGGAATTTATGATTAGGTTTAGGCAAAGATAAAGAGTGGGGGAAATTGTTGATAGTGTTTACAGCCAAACGAGTGTTTCTCGTCAATGTTTAGCGAGGGGGGCATAGATCAGAGCTCAGACGAGCACTTGCCATGAATTAAAAACAAAAGGAACGACGTTTGTATATACGTAGGTAGATAGGTAGGCAGAAGATATTTTTAAATAAACGGTTAAAATTTCAGGTGTTAAATTAACCATTCAACCAATTATGCACTCAACGAATGCGATTGTTTTGTTTATTTTTTCCAAATAAAAATGGTTCAAATTTCAAACACTAAAAATTCATCCATCTATCCAAATGTTTACAGATTGTTCGAAACTCCGCGTGAAATTCTTGAGAATTTCGTCTCGTTTTGTTTACAAAACAATGTCGGTCGGGCCAAGCTGAACATTCCGAATCCCATAAACATAGCTACATTTGAGGGTTTTAACTTGTACTTGATCGGACAGCCACTGTAGTAATATTAGTCCATTGACAGCGGCACAGAATAAACAAATAACCATTTCGATTGTTTTGTGGGCATTCTGTTTGGTAAACAAACGCCAGGGCGGCCAGAGAACCCACTGGTACCCGCATAGGTCACCAAGTACTTTAGCTTATTTTCTGTTTGCTCAGCAGTAGAAAAGCACAAGAAACCATTTCAGATTATTTGTGGTAAGGTCTTATAATGTATATAAATATACATGTGTATGTATATATATATAATGTATATAAATATACATGTGTATGTATATATATATAATGTATATAAATATACATGTGTATGTATATATATAATGTATATAAATATACATGTGTATGTATATATATAATGTATATAAATATACATGTGTATGTATATATATATATAATGTATATAAATATACATGTGTATGTATATATATAATGTATATAAATATACATGTGTATGTATATATATATATAATGTATATAAATATACATGTGTATGTATATATATATATAATGTATATAAATATACATGTGTATGTATATATATAATGTATATAAATATACATGTGTATGTATATATATATATATATAATGTATATAAATATACATGTGTATGTATATATATATATAATGTATATAAATAAACATGTGTATGTATATATATATATATAATGTATATAAATATACATGTGTATGTATATATATATATATAATGTATATAAATATACATGTGTATGCATATATATATAATGTATATAAATATACATGTGTATGTATATATATATAATGTATATAAATATACATGTGTATATATATATATAATGTATATAAATATACATGTGTATATATATATATAATGTATATAAATATACATGTGTATGTATATATATATATAATGTATATAAATATACATGTGTATGTATATATATATATAATGTATATAAATATACATGTGTATGTATATATATATATAATGTATATAAATATACATGTGTATGTATATATATATAATGTATATAAATATACATGTGTATGTATATATATAATGTATATAAATATACATGTGTATGTATATATATAATGTATATAAATATACATGTGTATGTATATATATAATGTATATAAATATACATGTGTATGTATATATATATAATGTATATAAATATACATGTGTATGTATATATATAATGTATATAAATATACATGTGTATGTATATATATATAATGTATATAAATATACATGTGTATGTATATATATATATATATATATAAATATACATGTGTATGTATATATATATATATATAATGTATATAAATATACATGTGTATGTATATATATATATATATATAATGTATATAAATATACATGTGTATGTATATATATATATAATGTATATAAATATACATGTGTATGTATATATATATAATGTATATAAATATACATGTGTATGTATATATGTATAATGTATATAAATATACATGTGTATGTATATATATATAATGTATATAAATATACATGTGTATGTATATATATATAATGTATATAAATATACATGTGTATGTATATATATATAATGTATATAAATATACATGTGTATGTATATATATATAATGTATATAAATATACATGTGTATGTATATATATATAATGTATATAAATATACATGTGTATGTATATATATATATAATGTATATAAATATACATGTGTATATATATATATATATAATGTATATAAATATACATGTGTATGTATATATATATATAATGTATATAAATATACATGTGTATGTATATATATATATAATGTATATATATATATAATGTATATAAATATACATGTGTATGTATATATATATAATATATATATAATGTATATAAATATACATGTGTATGTATATATAATGTATATAAATAAACATGTGTATGTATATATATATATATATAATGTATATAAATATACATGTGTATGTATATATATAATGTATATAAATATACATGTGTATGTATATATAATGTATATAAATAAACATGTGTATGTATATATATAATGTATATAAATATACATGTGTATGTATATATAATGTATATAAATAAACATGTGTATGTATATATATATAATGTATATAAATATACATGTGTATGTATATATATAATGTATATAAATATACATGTGTATATATATATATATAATGTATATAAATATACATGTGTATATGTATATATATAATGTATATAAATATACATGTGTATGTATATATATATAATGTATATAAATATACATGTGTATATATATATATATAATGTATATAAATATACATGTGTATGTATATATATAATGTATATAAATATACATGTGTATGTATATATATATAATGTATATAAATATACATGTGTATGTATATATATATAATGTATATAAATATACATGTGTATGTATATATATATAATGTATATAAATATACATGTGTATGTATATATATATAATGTATATAAATATACATGTGTATGTATATATATATAATGTATATAAATATACATGTGTATGTATATATATATAATGTATATAAATATACATGTGTATGTATATATATATAATGTATATAAATATACATGTGTATGTATATATATATAATGTATATAAATATACTTGTGTATGTATATATATATAATGTATATAAATATACATGTGTATGT
>NC_136518.1:9528343-9545843 GCF_053919585.1 Euprymna scolopes | reverse complement strand
TTTAAAAATCGGCCTTTTGCTCAGTGGGGGAGCAAATAAATACCTCAAAGTGTAGTATCTGTTCCAACAGATACTGCAGGCAAAGACCAGATGTGGGGGAAACCCCACATACCTGACCTTTAACCAGCTCCCATTTCCTACCTCTCGGGAGCTGGTCCCCTTTTTCCCTTCCCCCTCCCTTCATTCCTCACATTAAAAATTGGCCTTGTGCCTAATTTGCTCGGTGGGGGAGCAAATAAATACCATCTGCTCCGGCAGATACTGCAAGCAAAGACCATATGTGGGGGCGACCCCACATATAAGACCTTGGTCAATGTAGGGGCAACCCTTCATACCAATTGTCACTATCCAGCTCCCCTCCTCCCCGGGGAGTTGGTCCCCATTTCCCCTTCACTCCTCACATTAAAAATCGGCCTTGTGCCTAATTTGCTCAGTGGGGGAGCAAATAAATACTTCAAAGAGTAGTATCTGTTCTTCAGATGCTGCACTTCTATTTCTTGTTCTCTTTCAGTGGAGGAGAAATCCTTCACGACTGATACAATTTTTATTTTTGTACCTTTTCTCCACGTTAAAAAACGACCCTGGTGTCTTACTGTGTCCCGTGGGGAGGCATAGTAAATAGGTACAACAACAACATGACAAAAAAAAAAACAAGACATACTGAAGATGAAGGTTTTCTTCGAAATATATTCATGAATTTCAATATAAATTCCAAACAAACAAGGAGAGACAATATTTTTTTTCTTTTTTACCTGCACTTAAAGCGTTGTGTGTTAATTGAAAATAATTACGTATATAAATGGATACGTGTTTTAGCCTTCAAAACGTATCCATTTATATACGTAATTAATTCCAATTTTCAAGCAACACACAACGCTTCAAGTACAGGTAAAAATAGATACTCTCTTTCCGCAAAAATAATTGTTAGCGAAATATTTTTCAAATCGATTAAACGCATGTCACTTGTGAAATGTATTTTATTTAAATTTACATAACTACTAATTCAATATATATATATATATATATATAGTAAAAAAATAATTATATATATATATATATATATACGTCCGAGCGTGTGTAGTAGTGTTACAGAAGATCATACAAACATCGATACCATCAGTTTCAACTGGAACCAATATTTAGCTGATCGTGTCGAACTCTCTTCAGCCTGTGTTTATACATATCTCACTGGAGATATTTTGATATTGGTGGACAACATTCAACGCGTTATTACCGAAAAAAAAAAAAAAACAGCCTAATTTAATGCGTAAAGTTTCTGAAAATTGAAGGTCTAGATTACGCCGTACACGCACGAGCCGTGGTGCGATATGCTCGAAACTGGATTGAAATTATAAATGCCAAAAGTTAATCTTTGGAATAGACAAAATGTTTGCATTACAAAAAAAAAAAAAAAATTTTCCTGTGAATAATTTTAATTCAAAATTCGTTTCCTTTAAATAAAATACGCATTATATATATATATATATATATATATATATATATATATATATATATATATATATATATATATATATATATATATATATAATGACTAGATCACTCTGACTGACGTTAAAGCACTTAAAAAAAGATTTTTTTAAATTTAAACTGTATCTCTCGCGGTTGTCGGTAGCAGAATGGTTCGGGTTCTTGCTAATGAAGCCAGACATGACTCTGTTGCCATGGTTCGAATCTCTCGACTGGCGTTGATCGTGACACCCTGCGCTGATGATTCCTAGAAGGATGAAACTCTATTGTCTGTAGGTATTTAATTATTATAGTAAAATAATTATATATATATATATATATATATATATATATATATATAATGTATATATACTAGACTACGCGTGACCCGTTGGGTCAGTATGTTATATTGGTTATGGAATTCATGTATGAGCGTGACACTTGTGACGTAAAGAAAATAGTTTTTTTTTTTTACATAACAGAAACATTTCTATGAAAGTATATTAAAATAAAAAATCACGGACGAATCACTCAAACATGAAAAAAAAATCCTCCCTATTCATGTGAAGTTACCTGTTTTTCCGAATAATCGTTCAAAAATCGAAAATTAAACATGGTTTTTCTACGAATCGAACGCCGACGAAAGTCATTTAGCAGCAAAAACGCACATGACCCTATCGATGAGAAATATAAGAATAAAAAAACCCATATTGGAATCCTTCAACGAAGTTATAGAAACTTAAAATCTAAAAAAAAAAAAAAAAAAAAAAATTAATAAAACCTGAAGCAAAAAAATAAAACCTAAATAAATAAAATAAAATAAAACTAATATTGAAACAGATTAGTAAATGTGTCAACATATCACCGTTCTCACACAACTATTTTGTATCTAGAAATGTAAACAAAAGATAAAAAAAGAAGGAAGGAAGGGAGGAAAATGGACGGATAGAGAGTAGTAGTGGTAGTAGTTGTAGTAGTAGTAGTCTTGGCTTTACTACAATTGTTCTTATGTTTGTCAACGGGTTAAAGTTGTTTAGTTGTAAGAAAATAGCAACAGTAATAAAGAATAGTTGCAAAACACCCCCACTCATGTTAAATAATAATTTCGAAATAATAACGTTAATATTTCAGTGTGCAGGTCAAAACCTGCAAAAGAAGCGATGTGTGTTTATTTGTTTACGTTGTTATGGGTTAATGTTTATGCGCGCATGCGCAACCGGATGTCGTAAACCGGAAAGTGGATTACATCACTCGTTACAAGGTCATTTGAATTTTATAATATATATATATATATGTGTGTGTGTGTGTGTATGTTAAGTGTATTGGGAAGTGATATACAGATTACCATTAGTGCATGAAGTGATGCTCTTTGTGTAAAAAAAAAATTGAGCTTAGGTATTTGGACAATGTCAAAACATTGTTAATTCACTGCCTGCATTGCAGCAGTCGTATAATGCAACTGTTAGACGCTCCAACTGTCGTTTGAGCGATTGGGTTTCGATCCTGGCTTGAGGTATTTGCTTGTCTAGCCGCATTGATGAGCTGTGAAACAGCGAAACAGTACTGTATGTGGATGACTATATGTGTGCGTGTGTGTGTGTGTGGGGGGGGTGTAAACTAACAGGAAGACACGAAGTTGTTCGGGATTGAATGATGATCAACGAATGTTTCACACGCCCATATTTTTATTGTCATCGAAATCGGTAGAAATTGCCCATTTTTCAATCAAATTGCCTGCACTAGTTGTGGACCCATTGTTGTGTATTGAGAGGAAAATTCACATGCCTGCCTGCAGTGACTCAGCCACAGTTCATTGTAGTCTATATTGCACTGTAGATAACCTACGTTTGTTTTATAAAATTATAGTAAAGAGTTGTTGTCGTCTCACCACGTTTTTGGCCAAGTAAGCCTCTGGCCGGCTTTGGGTAGGAAAAATATATATATATATGTACCATTCGGTACGAACCTGACCATGGAAGATCAGATAATAAATAAACGTGGATTTATTAGGCCAAAAAATTCAACCGTAATCGCCCTTCGGGGCCCGTGGCGCAGTTGATAGAGATATTGAATCTCTACAGTTCCAATAAGAATTATCTGAAGATAGCGGTTTCAATCCTACCCAAAGCCGGGCAGAGGCTTACTGGGCCAAAGCGTGGTGAGACGACAACAACTATCGAAGGTAGTAATTGCTGAGAATGCAGTTAGGAGATTTGGAGTTCCTATCTTCTCGTGGTTCCCACCTGACGAAGGCCGAAACGTCATGAAAGAAAAACTAAGAAAGATGAGGATGATAGTCCGCAATAAATTAATAAAAATGTTTATTTTGGTTAAAAAACATTCTCTTTCGTTATTTTTAAAATTGAATTATTTTAAGTTTGTTTTATTTTTAAGTTTTTTTTTTTTTATAAAAAAAAATGAAATTTACAGACAAAAAGTACCACGGCCGTTGCATCGAATCGTAAAGTGAAGTCTTTTTAGACTGAGGCAGCATTTAAGAAATTCGCTTAAACTGGTACAGAATAATCTAAAAGTCTTCGATGTCCTCAGAATTATTTTTGCATTCCTTCTGCCGAAATATGTAGTGGGAGGGTGGTCAGGTCCTTCTTCTTAAGGTGATTACATTTTCGTGTTTTTAACCGTTTTTTTTTCTTTTTAGTAGAATTACCTTTATCTTTAGTTTTTAAAACTGTTACATTTAAGTACAGTTAACGACCCCCCCTTAATGTACTCGAAAAAGTGCTCAATATCACTAGTATAGCAGGTGTGTCCATTTCTTCTAATTATTTTTTATGGCCTGGGCAACGCCGGGTATCCATACTAGTGAAATATAAATTTATTTATAAGTTTATACGCACTTCAGATGGATAGATAAATAGATAGATACTTAGATAGATAGATAAATAGATAGATAGATAGATAAATAGATAGATAGATAGATAAATAGATAGATAGATAAATAGATAGATAGATAAATAGATGGATAGATAAATAGATAGATAGATAGATAAATAGATAGATAGATAAATAGATAGATAAATAAATAGATAGATAGATAAATAGATAGATAGATAGATTGATAAATAGATAGATAAATAGATTGATAAATAAACAGATAGATAGATAGATAGATAAATAGATAAATAGATTTATAAATAGATAGATAAATAGACAGATAGATAGATAGATAAATAGACAGATAGCTAGATAGATAAATAGATAGATAAATAGATAAATAGATAGATAAATAAATAGATTGATAAATAGATAGCTAGTCAAAAAGGGCATGCATAATGACTTCTTTCTTGCTTTTATCGTTCGACAAACGCATCGTTCCTCGCCTTGCCTCATCCCTCCTCCTCTCATTTCCCACCAGCCAATCACACTCCCACTTAAGGCAATAAGTCAAAGTTCGACTCCTTTAACAGCTGTCACAAACAACTTAACATTGGCTGTTGAAAACCAAACAAAAAAAAAAGGGGGTGGGGGATAATAAAAAAAAACATGAACATTGGTGTCATGTAACGGCGGTATTCTCACACACCGGGTGGAATTACGCACAGCGATTTCATTAATACGTTGGCTTGGATTTTCGTAGCTAAAGTACCAACTAAAAGTTTCTAAGTAAAAGTTTCGTGGTGTGGAAATACTCTTAGATAAAAAAATAAAACAAAATAAAAACAATCTGATACAGTTAATATATTTTCGCGAAACATGACAAGTTAACATTCCCAAATATTATCCTTTCAGACCATGCCGTCGAAATTCATACACACATACAATATATATATATATCTATCTATATATCTATAAAAACAGAGATGTGTGTGCCACAGACGATTTCTGATTGGTTAATCCAATAATCACATCTCCTAAAAAACAATCGTTTCTACGCTCTTACCTTTACCATAAAATATTATGGCTTTATTTATTGTCCATCTTGGAAGGGTTTAATTTTTTAATAACTTGTTATTTACAAATTAAAAAAATACGAAACTATTATGCGAAACTAAACTACACGAAATACGCGCACACACGCACACACACACGTTCACTACCGTCACGTTGTTATGGCAACCAAACCCGCTGACTTCTTTTTCTCATTTCACTCGTGGTCTTAAATTAGATTCGAATAAGTTGCCAAAAAACAAATATATAACAAATAAATGTTATCAAAGGCAAATTTTTCGTGTTTTTATTCAATTTAACATGTTTATTCAGCTCGAAAAGCATACAGTGTTTACCGATGTATTGGAAAATTCAAGATGGCGGCCGATTCTCTCTTTAACACGGTAAGTTTGGAAAAAGGTGTAATAAATAAAAAACCGGTTAAAATACTGTTAAAAACTCGCTCAATATATGTTACCGTGACATAGGTTGACATATATTCGGCGGGTTTTTAATAGTATTTTGTATAGTTTTTTATTTATAACACCTTTTCCCAAACTTACGGTGTTAAAGAATGTGTGAGACGCCATCTTGAATTTTCCAACACATCGGTAAACACTGTATTCTTTTCGAGCTGAATAAACATGTTAAATTGAATAAAAACACGAAAAATATATCCAGTTTTTATCGGTTTTTTACCTTCTCTGCAGAAGTACAAAAAAAAAACAAACAAAAAAAAAATGGAAGGTACTTTTACAGAATGTTAAACTAACCCTAACCGATGTTTTATGTTTAGTTTAGGAAAAGTCAGAAGAAATAAAAGTCATTATTGCATGAAATATACGTATTTAGTTGAAGTATTGTTTATGTCAATTCTTTCGAAGAAATTTAGCAAGAATACCTGTAAACCAGGAAATCGGTAAAATGTCATCATGGATGAATACTTGTCTATTATAATTTCTACCCTTGACAAAAACTTAGCCATAACAAAAGAGATTTATTGTTCAGATTGTTTTTGAGATTGATTTCTAAAAAGATATTTTATAAATAAAATCGACTTTAAAATTAAAGACTTAAATTACAATAATTGAATTTAAACATTCTTATTTCAATATTTGGCACATAACACCTGCAAAAATGATCACAATGTCAGGATTTCATTTTATTTCAGAATCGATGGCAAATACTAATATTTAACATTAGTTTATCATTTAAGCCGATAAAAAGCCCTTTTTTTTCCGAGTCATAAAAGGATTTGGAGTTTCCTAATCAACCTTTCGGGTGCAGTTGCACGCTCTCAAAATAACTAAAGTGTTGGCTTTAAAAAAATTGGTTCATTAAAACTAAACAGGTTTAGTTTTAATAAAAAAATAAAAATAAAATAAAAATCGCTTTGGTAATTAGATATGTCGTATGGTTATCCCTAATCGCTGAATAAAACCGCTAACGAGTTGAATGATTACGACATAAAATTAAACTCGGGTTCCTGAAACGGAAACTTCGTTTGTTTTTGTTTTTTTCTTATCAATATATTTACATTGTTATTTTGTTTTCATTTTCAATCATTCGAACAGTTTTCTTTTTCAAGTAATCAAAGTTACAAAATTCCCACTGTTTACTATGCTAAAATCACAATGACTAATGTATACCTATTAACCCTTATCCTTGAGTGGCCTCTGGGCCTTGATAAGTGGTGACACCCATGTAAAAAAAAAAAAAAAATCACTCGAACAGTTTTCTTTTTTTAAAAGTTTAAAAACTATATAGTTTTTACTTCAGGAAAATTAATGGGTCAGTTTTTACGATGTGCCCTGTTTAAATACTGTTAAAAACTCGCTCAATATATGTTACCGTGACATAGGTTGACATATATTCGGCGGGTTTTTAATAGTATTTTGTATAGTTTTTTATTTATAACACCTTTTCCCAAACTTACGGTGTTAAAGAGGGTGTGAGACGCCATCTTGAATTTTCCAACACATCGGTAAACACTGTATGTTTTTCGAGCTGAATAAATATATTACATTGAATAAAAACACAAAAAAGATATCCAGTTAGGTAGAAAAGTAACTTATCTTGCCTTTGATAACATTTATTTATATATTTGTTTTTGACTATTTTTTCGAATCTATGTGTACAGTAATCTTGCCAGGATGCGGAGGAAAATGAATGAAGGGGGAGGGGAATAAAATAAAAACATTTTGGAAACAGAGTAAGTTTGAAAGAATTGCTTTGCACAGAAAGAAATTAATGAAAAAATAAAATTAAATTTCTTTTCTTTCTTGATTTTTTTTTTAGTTTTTTATGAAAAAGGAAGTCAAAATTAAGACTATAAAAAACAATTTTTATTAAGAGCGAACCTCAGTCGTCAGGTCTGTAAAAAAAAGACGTGGAATAATAAATGTTTTCTAATACAAATTGTTTTTACTTATGTGTTCATTTGTCTCTTTGAAGTTCGTTTGTTTAATATATCGGTTTGCAATATAATTTTGTCATTCTGTCAGACTCAAATTTTAAATCTATATATCTATAAAAGTTAAAGTGTGTGTGTGTGTGTGTGTGTGTGTGTGTGTGTGTGTGTGTCTGTGTACATTTCCCTACGAAATAACTCTGTCAATTTTTAGTCTACAGACTCGAAATTTGATATACAGGGTACTGAGATTTGGAAAAATCTATGTGATCGGTTTTTAGCCAGAAATTTGGCGATTAAGGGGTCAAAGTTCAACGATTTGAGCTTTGAGAACTCTACCAAACTTCTCCGACAATTTTGGGTCTACACACTTTAAATTTTAGATATAGCTTCCGTGGACATGAATCTAACTTAATAACTTGATTTGAGCCCAAAACAATAAATTTTCAGGGGTCATAATAGGGGTCAAAGTTTAAAAAATTACCCCCTTTTTTTTGCTCAGCATACACCTCCAAACACCCGGGCAACGCCGGGCACCCATGCTAGTAATTATATATATATATAATTATATATATAATTATATATACATATATATATATAATTATATATATATATATATATATATATATATAATTATATATATAATTATATATATATATATAATTATATATATAATTATATATATATATATAATTATATATATATATATAATTATATATATAATTATATATATATATATAATTATATATATATATATAATTATATATATATATATAATTATATATATATATATAATTATATATATATATATAATTATATATATATATATAATTATATATATATATATAATTATATATATATATATATAATTATATATATATATATATAATTATATATATATATATATAATTATATATATAATTATATATATATATATATATAATTATATATATATATATATATAATTATATATATATATATATATATATAATTATATATATATATATATAATTATATATATATATATATATAATTATATATATATATATATATATATAATTATATATATATATATATAATTATATATATATATATATATAATTATATATATATATATATAATTATATATATATATATATAATTATATATATATATATATAATTATATATATATATATATAATTATATATATATATATATATAATTATATATATATATATAATTATATATATATATATATATAATTATATATATATATATAATTATATATATATATATATATAATTATATATATATATATATATAATTATATATATATATATAATTATATATATATATATATATAATTATATATATATATATATAATTATATATATATATATATATATATAATTATATATATATATATATGGGTTTGTATTACTGCACACATAGATTCGAAAAAGTTGTCAAAAAACAAATATATAACAAATAAATGTTATTAAAGGCAAGATAAATTACTTTTCTACCAAACTGGATATAATTTTCGTGTTTTTATTCAATTTAACATGTTTATTCAGCTCAAAAAGCGTAGAGTGTTTACCGATGTATTGGAAAATTCAAAATGGCGGCCGACTCTCTCTTTAACACGGTAAGTTCGGGAAAAGGTGTTATAAATAATAAACTAGACAAAATATTATTAAAAAACCACCGAATATATGTCAAGTTATTTCACGGTAACATATATTGAGAAAAATTTCTAACAGTATTTTGTCTAGTTTATTATTTATTACACCTTTTTCTGAACTTACCGTGTTAAAGAGAGAGTCGGCCGCCATTTTAAATTTTCCAATACATCGGTAAACACTGTATACTTTTCGAGCTGAATAAACATGTTAAATTGAATAAAAACACGAAAATTATATCCAGTTTGGTAGAAAAGTAATTTATCTTGCCTTTGATAACATTTATTTGTTATATTTGTTTTAACTTTTTCGAATCTATGTGTACAGTAATACAAACCCATATATATATATATATTAAGCTGGTCTGCAGTTTAACTTGTTGCTGGTTATATTGCTCTTGCTTGTTGCTGGATCTCAAGATTTTGAACCGAGAGAGAGACTTAGCTGTCGTACAAAGCTAAAGCTAAGACTCTGTAACATCATCTGTGTATAGATACTCCCTCAGGCATTTGTCTATTAAAATGGTCCTGTGGTGATGGAAGTCACTTTTGCGCTCATGGACTTTAAGTGTTTGAGGGAGTGGCACTTGTCGGACAAGACGTTGCAATCATTATATATATATATATATATATATATATATATATATATATATATATATATATATATATATACTTGTTTATTGTTATATAAACATGCTCACATCCCGCTGCTACAAATAGCCACTTGTTTCAATCAAACAACAGATATCATCAGGCAGCGACTTGACTATTCAAAAGTTCAATGAATAATCTTATATAATATATAATCTGATTATTCATTGAACTTTTGAATAGTCAAGTCGCTGCCTGATGATATCTGTTGTTTGATTGAAACAAGTGGCTATTTGTAGCAGCGGGATGTGAGCATGTTTATATAACAATAAACAAGTATTATCAGCTCTTTTTATTGAGCACTATCTAACAACCTCGTTGAATTCATTAGTCCATTACTTTTGAATATAAAAAAAACCCGAGTATATATATATATATAATTAGTTAGTTTTTTGGGGGTTTTTTTGATCACCGAAATTAAACAACGTTAAATCTGCTCAGTCCTGAAATGAGTGACCATTTGTGAATACCAGGTGCTGTATGTATTCTCCATTTATGTCGGCATTGTTCCAGTTGTCCTGAATTTTCTATTGCCACTTGAATACGGCAGTACCGAATCAGTGCAACCCTTTGTTTTACAATTTATCGCGCAAGCATCTTTACAAGAGTAGTCATTATATATATATATATATATATATATATATATATATATATATATTAGTTTTTTTGTTGTTGTTACTGGAAAAAAGAAATCCAGCCGAGTGCTCAATTGTAGGGAAAATCCGAAAATAAGAGTGTATTATTTATATTTTATTTACAGGAAGTTTTAGATGAGATAAGTCATTGGTACCATCGGTTTCAAAATCCATATCAAGCTCTCTTCAGCCAATACTTAAGAGATGAGTATTGGCTTAAGAGAGCTTGATATGAGTCTCTAAAACGATCCTAATTATCGGGTTTGAAACCGACAGTACCAATGACATCTCAGCTATAACTTTCTGTAAACAATATATATATGCGTGTGTGTGTGTGTAAATATTCTTTATTCACTTATATTCCCTTTTTATATATACCACTCCTTATTCAAGAAGCTCAATGCAATTACAGAGCATATAACGAATAAATGACAAAAGTCTTTATTCATGATGTTGACCATCTTACAATTTATTCCTTTAATTCAGTTGACACAATTCTTGACGGTATTTGTTTCGTAGCACAAAATCAATCACTTAACTATTATATCAATCAGTGAATCTATTTTGCCCTTAACTCATCAGAAGAAATAGCAACAATCAATTCATCGAAAGGAAATAAAATCAGTTTAGACATGATTAAAAGTTCAAAATGGCGTAATGTAAGCAAATATAAGGTATTTGCAGCTTCTCTTTGAATTTTCGGATTTTTTAAAATCATGTCTAAACGCAAATTTCAAGTCTGTAGATCAAAGATTCGTTAAGTATATAGGTTAAGAAGTGTCCTAACACACATTCTCATTTAATTATCCACTGAAACGTGTTTCGTCGTCTACGACTCATCAGAGTGGCTGAATCTAGCGAGATTCGAAATCGAAGCCCATGGAAAGAAGCGTAAACCTCTATCACTAGGCTATCTCGCACGGCTGATTGAATTTATCGCGTTTTATGTAGATGTTATTTGTTTTGTTTTTTGTTTTTTTCGATATATTTTTTTTCGATATATTTTTTTTGGAATGAATTATACGATGAAACACGGGTCAGTGGATAATTATATTTTGAAAATAATATATATATATATGCCGCTCCCAATTTGGGGGTACCAAACTGGCAACGGGGAAAATTATTCCAACTCTCATTTAGGTAAAAATGCGGTACCCGGAAAACTCGTACGCGGAAAAATCTCCTCCTTTTTGCTAGGTAGGAAAACTGGTCCCTTATTGAATAAATATCGATTGAAAATACATTTTATTACCGTTCTTGAAGGAGATATTGTTTTTAAAAGAGACTATGCACCCCCATAATATTTTAAAAATTATTTTTTAACTCATCTTAAAAAAAAAATAAACTTGATCACGGAGTCAAGATACGAAAAACGAAACCAAATATTTATAGCAATTATTTTATTTAGAAGAATTAATTCAGTTTAAATAATTATTGTGTTATAACAAAACAACAAAAAAGAAGACACGGTCTTGTGTAATTTTGGTACCGCGCTGAAATAATAACGTTATTTCGAAAGCCATTCTTAACATGGGGAGGGGAGGGTATCGTTTGAAAGTCATTTCGGGGGCACTTGTGTAGTACTTAAAAATATACAAATTTATTTTCTTTTGGAGGTTGGGGAGGCTCGTTTTAAAACTATATCTACCTCAGTATTTTCTTTAATTTTCAGACATTTTTTTTTGTTAAAAATTATTTACTAAGTAATGTCGAGTGCAACATTACTTGTTATTTCTTTTTAATTAAATAAACTCTTTAAAATAAGTTTAAACACCAAAAACTTACAAAGCTACGTAGAAAACGAAAACTTAGAAAAATCAATTTAAATTTTTTTAAAACAATAAACATGTAAAAATATTTTTTAAAAATATTATGGGATGTGCATTATTACCTAAAAATATATAGATTTATTTTCTTGGGGGGGGGGCTCGTTTTAAAACTATATCTACCTTAATATTTTCTTTAATTTTCTATTTTCAAGCAGTTATTCTCCTAAGACGTGATCCTCTTATGTCGGACATTTTTTTCATAAGTAACACTCGACATTACTTTTTTTTCTTTTTTTTTTTTAACTGAATAAACTCTTTAAAATAAGTTGAAAGACCAAAAACTTTCAAAGCTAGGTAGAAAACGAAAACTTAGGAAAATTAATTTAAACAGAAAACAAGTAAAAATATTTTTAAAAAATATTATGGAATATGTATTCTATTTTAAAGACAATATATTCAAGAACGGTCATAAAATGTGTTTTCAATCGATGTTTATTCAATAAGGGACCAGTTTTCCTACCTAGCAAAAGGGGTCGAGTTTTCCGGGTACGAGTTTTCCAGAGACGAGTTTTCCGGGGACGAGTTTTCCTAAATTCAAAAATGCACTTTCGTATAATTAATTCCAAAAGTATCGCAAACACACACACACACACACACACACACACACACACACACACACACACACATATATATATATAAGTTAGGATACTTCTCAATCTATAAATCCAACAAATTTTTTTCATCCCTCTCTTTCTCTCTCTTTCTCTCTCTCTTTCTCTCTCTATCTCTCTCTCTCTATATATATATGTGTGTGTGTGTGTGTGTATTGTTTTTAAAATATAATTATAATAATGATTAATTATATTTTAAAAATTATATTTAAAAACAATATATATGCCGCACTAGCAGTATCAGAATTTTTGTAGGAATTTTTGACACCCCTAACACGAAACTGCGAATACAATATAAAAATCTCGTAATTTCTCTGTTAAAAGTGGGTTATTTATTTTCTTTATGGATTATACTTCCAAAATAAACTATTACAGTTGTTTTAAAAGTAATAAAAATATTTTTATTTTTTTTTAAAACAGTAATGAATTTTCCGAACTCAATATTTTTCAATTTTTAAACTCAATATTTTTAAATTTTAAAAATCTATCAAAATTTTTCTATTGATTCTATTTTTACGATATTTTCAGGGTCAATGTGAAATTTTATGTTCTTTCCAATAAACCGAATATAATATTTTAGACAAACGTTTTTTTTAAATTCACGCCCCCCCCATTTTCACGCCCCCCCCATTTTCACGCCCCCCCCATTTTCACGCCCCCCCCATTTTCAACTTTCTCTTAAAAAGTAAATAATTAATTTATGTTTAATAGTTTTATATATCACAAATTGAAGAGAAAAGGTCAATAAATAATATATTCAAATTTAAAACAAAAAAAAAAATCAGTTTTTTAGAAATTTACCTGTAAAGTCCGAAGTTTAAAACCTTATTTTATAAGAACACATTTTTTCTTTTTGTCTTTTTTTTTTTTTTTTTTTAATGAAACCTTGGTCCTTGCTCCTTTAATTGAAAAAAAAATTAGGGCTTGAATTACATTTTTCGAGGAGTTATAAGCTTAGAAAGATAGGGGGTCGAATAATTTACGCCTCTCATTTTGAAATGTCTATTAAAAAGTAAATAATTAATTTATGTTTAATAGTTTTATATATCACAAATTGAAGAGAAAAGGTCAATAAATAATATATTCAAATTTAAAACAAAAAAAAAAAAATCAGTTTTTTAGAAATTTACCTGTAAAGTCCGAAGTTTAAAACCTTTTTTAAAAAAAAAAAACACATTGTTTTGTTTTGTTTTTTTTTTAAATAAAACCTTGGTCCTTACTCCTTTAATTGAAAAAAAAAATTAGGGCTTGAATTACATTTTTCGAGGAGTTATAAGCTTGGAAAGATGGGGTGGAATTATTCACTATTTTCACGAAATTTCTGACACTGCTAATGCCGCACCCCATATGGGGGTACCAAACTGGATAAAGGGAAAATTATTCCCAACTCGCATTTAGGTAAAAATGCACGTTCGTAAATAATTGAATTCATTCAAAAACGTATCGCAAATGCAAAAACAAATAACATCTCTCTCCCTCTCTCTTTCTCCCTCTCTCTCCCTCTCTCTTTCTCCCTCTCTCTCCCTCCCTCTCTCTCTTATATATATATATATAATTAGCATGGAAACCCGACGCGGCCAGGGATTGAATGTACACTTACTTTTATTGTCTTCGCAATCAGTGAAATCGCCTGTTTCTTTTTTTTTTTTTTTTTTTTTTTTCAATAAAATCGATCGATTACCTGCTCTATTTGTGAACTCGCCGGGAATAAGCTCACATGCCTCCGCGCATTGATTTATTCCACAATAAATCGTCATCTACATTGCACTGTAGAGAACTTACTGTTGATTACATTAAATTGCTCTAACGGATGCTCGACGTAGTCCGGGATTTAATGAGAATAAACAAGCGTTTCACCCTCCCATATTTTTATTGTCACCGAAATCGACAATTTTTTTAATCAAATCGATTGATTATCTGCTCTAGCTAGAGACCCCCCCCCGCCGCAATGTACCGGGAGGAAGCTTCACATATTCACCCTCATAGTGACTTAGTCTAGGATACATTGTAGTTTGCATTGCAGAGAATGTATTGTTGATTTTATAAAAATATCTTTACAATTTAAAATTATCTTCATTTAAAGTTTAAAATAGAAACATCAAGTATCATGGTTCAGTTTTGCTATAAAAAGAAACAAATATTTCGAACGCATCTCTGTCTTATTAAAGAGTATACAGTTGATTGTTATAGACTGGGCCCTTCTGCTTGCGCGGTGATAAAACTTATCAAATGCACTTGTGACACTAGGTTGTATAAAAGTGTTAAGTTTGACCAAAATCGGACTTCCTTCCTTGATCGGATTTTTCCGATTATCGATTTTCAATACTTATCAGATACATTCCGATACAAAACCTTCGTAAGAACACTTCCAGACACGTAAAGTATCTTCGTGTAAAATAAAAAAAATAAAAATCGGTGCAACTGTTTCTGAGGCTATAGGGAACAAACTCAAATACAACCACACACACACACACACAAACTCACGCACACACACACATATATACACGCAGAATACACACACACACACACACACACACACACACACACACACACAAAGTCTCCTTATATAACAGTAGATAGATAGATAGATATTAAATATTAAATGTTAGAGAGATTAATCGGAATCAGGAAGCGGAAAAATCGTAACTTTTGGGGATATTGGAATCAGTATCGTAATCGGTATCGGAATCGGAAAAAATTGTGCCTATTTTTCAATGCCAAAAACGAGTCTTTTAATTGTCTTTTTTATTTGATTTTGTTTTAAATAAAATCTTCCACTGCTAGCAGTAACAATAGAAAATAAATGTTTATAATTTGGTAATTGTGCATAAAAACAGACCCTAACTTTCAAACCCGCCTGCCAGGGATCGTCTGCGTCTGTCAGTTGAGATATGGAAGCACAAAATGGACACAATTTTCAAATATATTTTATGTTTATTAGGTCTTCACCAACTTATAATAATAAATAGATAAAAATACGTAAACATTTTTGTCAATAAAAAAAAACTATATGCCACACAATTTATACTAAAATCGAAAGAAAAAATGTAAAAAATTAAAATAAAAATTTGTTCGAAAGAAAAAATTGTGGTGTTTCTGCGCTAAATGCAAATAAACATGTTGTTTCGTTATGTCAAAAAAATTAAAATTTGATTATTATTTATTTAAAATTGTAATAAAAATAGATAGACACATTAAAAATATTTATCGTTTGTTTTTATTAAAACATATTTATCGTTCGTTTTTATTAAAAAATATTTATTGTTCGTTTTAATCAAAAAATAATTATCGTTCGTTTTTATCAAAAAATAATTATCGCTTGTTTTAATCAAAAATAATTATCGTTGGTTTTTATTAAAAATAATTATCGTTCGTTTTTATTAAAAAATAATCGTTCGTTTTTATTAAAACATAATTATCTTCCGTTAATATTAAATATATTTATTATTCGTTATTATTAAAAAATAATTATCGTTCGTTTTTATTTGAATAAAGTGGTTAGTTTTTATTAAAAAATAATTATCTTCCGCTTTTATTACAAAATAATTATCGTTGGTTTATTTATTAAAAAATAATTGTTCGTTTATTTATTAAAAAATAATTGTTCGTTTTTATTAAAAAAATAATCGTTCGTTTTTATTAATAATTAGTTTTCGCTCGTTTTTATTAAAAATTATTTATCGTTCGTTTTTATTAAAAAATTATTTATCGTTCGTTTTTATTCAAAACTAATTATCGTTCGTGTTTATTAAAAAACTAATTATCGTTCGTGTTTATTAAAAAACTAATTATCGTTCGTGTTTATTAAAAAACTAATTATCGTTCGTGTTTATTAAAAAACTAATTATCGTTCGTGTTTATTAAAAAACTAATTATCGTTCGTGTTTATTAAAAAACTAATTATCGTTCGTTTTTATTTAAAAACTAATTATCGTTCGTTTTTATTTAAAAACTAATTATCGTTCGTTTTTATTTAAAAAAAAAAAGTTATCGTTCGTTTTTATTTAAAAAAAAAGAGTTATCGTTCGTTTTTATTTAAAAAATAGTTATCGTCCGATTTTATTAAAAATTATTTATTGTCCATTTTTATTAAAAAAAAAAAAAGTATTTCCTGTTCGTTTTTTATTAAAAAAAAAAACAATACAAACTCTCTTAAGCCATTATTCATCTCTGGTTGGAGATGAGCATTGGGTGAAGAGAGCTTGATATGGCTATCTAAAACAGTCCAAATTATCGAGTTTGAAACCGACAGTACCAATGACTCATCTCATCTAAAACTTTTTGTACACAAAACATAAATAATATGCGTTTATTTCCGGATTTTCCTTAAAATTGAGAACTCTCCTG
>NC_136518.1:9493343-9508343 GCF_053919585.1 Euprymna scolopes | reverse complement strand
CTTAAGGCAACGCTTAAACAGTTTCGTAAGTATGGGAGCAAGTTCTGGTTGAAGCTTTTTTAACACTATAATTGGGATGCCGTCAGGGCCAGTAGCTTTACTGGAATCAAGGTTCTTGATTAGCTTGGCGATCTCATGCACAGATATTTGTATGTTACCTAGCGTGTTCTGTGTTATAAGAGGAAATATGGGGAGTTGATGGCCTTCGTCGCATAGGGTAGAATTAGCTGAAAAGTTTTTGGCAAATATTTTGGCCTTGTCTGAAGCTGACGAGATGACCTCTGGTCCGTTGATAATGGTTGGGATAGAACGCACACTTCTGTTCAGGATCCTATTTGTTATTTGCCAAAACTATCAGATCAGCTACTTTGGATTTAACAGACTGGGCATATAGCTCTCTTGCATTTTTTATTACTCTTTTACAGTGGCTGCTGGCGTTCCTGAAAGCAGCTTTAATCTCAGTGCATCTATTACGTTGGGAGCTATGGAAAAAGTGATTTCTGTGCGCGATGGCAGCAGCACATTCTGGGGAGAACCATGGCTGGCTGTTAGGTTTTTGTTGGAATTTTTTAGATGTATGAATTGGTCTATGCCTACAATTAACCATTCGGTCAGGCCTGATACTATAGAGGACACATCCTTTTTAAACATGGAATGCAGAGGTAGATCAGATATGAATGTACGGAAGCTATCCCAGTCAACCATGGAGTATCGGTATACAGTACGGTGGAGGGGTACGTCTGGGGACTTATTTCATTTCATTTTTATCTTAACTGATACGACGGATTGGTCGGAGGATCCTCGAGGAGAAAGAACTGAACATACCTCAGGGGGAGTTGAGAGAAAAGGGTGTAGGAGACTTGCATATTTACATGTAGTATCGGGCACACGGGTGGGCTCGCGAACAATCGGAGTGAGATCATAAGCAATGGCAAAATCATGACAGAACCTCTCCTCATCGTCCGTCTTATTTGAGTGGGTCAGCCATTCCACGTTATGGACGTTGAATACACCACAGATGTGGATGTTAGCCGAGGGGTGTGCAGACAGGATGTAGTCTATTTTCTCAAATATGCTCTTAAAGATAGTAACTCCGCTATTGTGGGGCCGATAGAGGGCAAATATAAATGCAGTGGTGTAAGCAAGTGCAACCCGGAAGCACATATAAGGTGAATTAGGATCTTCTCTAGAGATATCCCTGTCACATGGAAAGCCATCTTTAATGTAGGCACATATTCCATGCCCATGGCGATATAGGGGGTCAGATTTAGATGCTAAATTAGAGTATCCGTTAATTGTGAACTCATCTAGGGAAGTGGTCGGCCCTATTCCAGTTTCGCTTAGAAAGAATATGTCCGGTGTCGTCTCCTGTAATTGTTTCAACCTCTGGAAGGTTGGAACGTAGACCGCTGATGTTGGAGAAGGAGACATGGTAGTAGGGGTCTACGTTGGAAGATGGGGTTCTAGGTTTATTCGAGTTTTTTTTTTCTGGAGATGTATACATATACAACATATACCTATATATACATATATATATATATATATACATATATATATATGTATATGTGTATATATGTATATGTGTGTATATATATATATATATATATATATATATATATATATATATATATTCGTGTATATGGGCAGCAATTTTTCTCTTGCAAGAAGAACAAACAGGAATGATCCCTGCTGTTCAACGAAACATACATACATACATACATACATACGTACATACATACATATGAACGCGTCTTTTATGCGTTGACGTGGATTTGTGTGTACGTCAGCGTGAGTACCCGCGTGCACAGTTATGAATCCGTGTACGTTGGAATCTAAGCTTTGCTCTCATGTCTTCCCTCGTCAGCACATAGTCATTTTGTTGGTGGTTTGGGGTGATTTGGAGGGTAGCAAATCCCCTACGGACGAGGCGCGACTAGTGTTTGTCAAAAACGACAAGTTTTCAGATGATGTCATAACGGAGATGAAATAATAGCAATGCATTTGGATCCGTTTTTTTTTTTTGTATTTTGCTTCTTTTTTTTATTTTGATTTTATTTATTTATTTTTTTTTTGTTAGACGGTAGTAATAAATAAAAGTAAGGAAAAAGAATTCAGAAATAAAGCACAAAATCGACAAGAATATAAGAAGAAAAGTAAAACCAGAAAAATAGCCGACTCAAAGGCAGCAACAAGCTCCGTTTGGTCAGACTTAGTTCCTGAAATTAAAGATTTCCTGTTTTGGGTCATTTATTCTTCTGGCTTGCCAAGTTTGTATTTATTTGTTGAATAAAAGTACAGAATACTTTACAAAGCTCCCAATCCCCATGTTAAGAATAACTTTTTAAATAATCTTCAGTTTATGGACCGTGTTGGAATAATTAAGTTATTATTTAGAAAGCCATTCTTAGCATGGAAAGGGAGCTTGTTAACTATTGTGTAAACAATTAAATAAATTAATGTTTTTTTTTCTTTATCATTGAAATTGAAACACGTGCCGAAAGTTACGTTACGGATGAAAGTTAATATCAGGAATTAAATATGGCCAAACACCGTTTGCTGCTGACTTCAAGTCAGGTTCTGTTCTTGTTTTTCGTCGAAGGGTTGATGAATTGAATAATGGAGGAAATGCACAAAAAAGGGGAAAATTTTGACAATGAAAGAAGTGTTTTTTTTTTATGTCGAGTTTTAAAATCAAACTGGAATTACTTTACGTAAGTATTAATCGGAAGGCACTTTTCTTCGATATGCAATAGCAAGACTTCCGCTAAGCAGAAAGCAGGATAAAAAGGGGGGGGGGAAGAAAAAAATTCATTTATTGCGGACTATTATTCTCATCTTTATTAGTTGTTGTTTCACGACGTTTCGGCCAACTATTCCTCTGGCCTTCGTCAGGTGGTAACCGTGACAGGCACCAACAGGCCTCGAAGGCGCAATTGATAGAGACGTTGAATCTGTACGGTTCCAGATGATGATTGTCTGAAGATAGCGGTTTCAATCCTACCCAAAGCTGGCCAGATGCTTACTTGGCCAAAAACGTGGTGGGACGACAACAACTATGGAAGGCAGTGATTGCTGAGAATGCAGTTAGGAGATTCGGAGTTCCTAACATCCGTGGTTATCATCTGACGAAGGAATAGTTGGCCGAAACGTCGTGAAACAGCAACAACAAAGCTGAGGATTATTAGTCCGCAATAAATAAATAATACTCATCTCAATAATGAATTAAAATAATATATAAAAACGTTTTATTTAACATAATCGAAAATATCTTATATAGCCGCACCCGGATAACGCTAGAGGGTTATCTCTCTCTCTCTCTCTCTCTCTCTCTCTCTCTCTCTCTCTCTCCCTCCACACCCACACGCACGAACACATGCAAACTACATACGTTATCGGCTCTCAAAGAGCTTTCACACAGGCCATCAAAGATCTCTCCTTGAAAACAACCTGTGGTGTTCCTTAGAAGCTGAGTGACAACAAGTCTCCCCAGATTTCCAGTACTCGTTAACTCTTTCGATAATATTTGCAAATAAATTTGCGTTATCGCAACAGCCGCTTACCATTGATTTCTCTTCTGGCAGCGGCTATTGGTCTGCACTGGAATTTGAGTGGCAATAAGCCTCCCCAAGGTCTCAGTTCTTTTCGTACTTATCCAGCAGAAGTCTGGCCAGTGCTCTTTCCTCGGTCTTTCCATCCTCCTTGGCCCTTCTCGGCTATTTGGCATCACTCTTTTAGGAGGGAGGCGGTGGTAGAGTGATGGGAGAGGATGGAAGAGGTGCTAGAAAGCTTATAGATGTGCAGCGTTAATGTTCTTGGTTTATTATTATTCTTACTGGAAGTTTAAAAATTGGCTCACAAAGAGCTTTCACAGAGGTCATAAAGGATCTCTCCCTGAAAATAGCCTGTGGTGTTCTCTGGAAGCTGAGTGACAACAAGTCTCTCCAGTTTTCCAGTGCTGTCCACCTCTTCTGATAACATTTGCAAATAAATTTGCATAATCGCAACAGCCGCCCACCATCGATCTCTCGCTAGCAACGGCCATTGGTCTCCACTGGAATTAGAGTGACAATATGCCTCGCCAAGGTCCCAGTTCTCTTCGAACTTTTCCAGCGGAGGTCTCGTCAGTGCTCTCTCCTCGGTCTTTCCATCATCCTTGGCCCTTCTCGGCTATTTGACATCCTTCTTTGTGAGGGGGTAAGGGGGGAGGGGATAGGGTCGGGATAGAGAACTTATAGATATTTATCTTCTATGTTCTTGCTTCCCTGTGACGCTTCTTCATGTTTTGTCTCTGCAGCAGTTTGTCTGGCTCGCGCATGTGGCTCATGTGTGTGAGTTTCCGCATTCAAGGGGTTTTCTTAATATTTCAGCAGTTTCCATTATTGTTATTCATTGTATCTTTCCAGCCATTCCTTTGATTCCAATTTCTCCCATTCTTTTTTTCAAAGTCATTCGGAATTGTTCCTAGTGCTCCTACTGTTATAGGTATTATTTTGATTTTCTTCATCTTCCATATTCCTTTAAACTCTCGTGTATTTGCTCCGATTTTCCTTTTTTTTGATATTCGTCTTGTGGTCAACTGGAATAGCAAAATCTACAATTTGGTAGGACTTTTCATTCTTGGTAATTATTACGACATACGGTCTTCTTGCTAGAATGGGTTTATCCGTTTGTATGTCCATGCCCCAAAGAGTGTGGTGATCCCCTGGTCCAATCAGATGGCCGCTGGCAGACCCTGGGTGTGACAGTAGGACTCGGCACCGGCCCACAAGTCCAAAGAGACCCAGTCTTGGCTTCAGAAGGAATGCTACAACTTTGTACCCTTCTCTCCCCGCTAGACTACGTTGTTTGGTCATATGTTGAGAAAATCTCCAACATGACCTCGCACAACACTAAAGTTAGCCTGATCGCCGCCATCCGACGAGTTTTCGCCGAGATCGCCGGCGCTTGTGGAAAAGGCATGTTCCCAGTTCCCGACCCGTATCGAGCCGGTAATTGAGGCTGAAGGCGGCTACATTGAATAGATGTCTGTTCTACTACATAATCAAGTTACGTGAATTGACTTTTTCAATAAAAGTTTTTAAATAAAGCTGTAGTGTTGTTTTCTTTAGGGCGACAAATTTATCGTTCCAGCCTATAAAGCGCAATCAACAGAGAACAGGTTGTTATAGAAATAGTCAAAACTCTGATGATTTGGGGGACCGAGGATAAAAAATTTTTTTGCTGCAATGCGAAATGTGTTAAAATGGTAAATGCGCAAGATTTTCTTTGTCGCTTTTTTTCACGGCTCTAATTTCAAAGGAATTTTTGAAATTTTCAGCCATTAAAAAAAAACAGCAAATTAAAAAAAAAAAAAACAGCAAATTAAAAAAAAAAAAAACAGCAAATTAAAAAACAAAAAACAGAAAAAAACAGTAAATTTAAAAAAAAAGCTAATTTAATAAAAAAAAATAGAGAGAGATTTGCATCTTTAGCTTGTTTAGATTAAAAAACATTTGCATTTTTCTTTTTTTTTAAGATAAAACAGAAAAGTAAATTCTTATGCTTTATGCAACATAATCACGTTGAAGTTAAGGAACGCTGAGCCTGGCAAGTATTAGATGAGTGACCATTTAAGGCTACCAAGGCACTGTATATAAGTCATCATCATCTATAATATAAATCTCACCTGTCTGTTTAAATGTATGTATGCGTGTATACCTAAAACTTTCCACAGAGGCGACAGATTTTCACGAGATCGATATCGTTTTAAAGCTCTACCCTTCGAACAACAAATATCGAAAAATTGACCAAAAACATTAATTCCTTCACCTTCAACTGGGCACTTTTCTACAGGGAGGGGTCGCTTTTTTCGAAGATATTTTCGAAAATAACGCCTTTTTTTTCACTTTCTTTTCCTTCTTTGCGGTACGGGTTCGAACCTGCCTGCCTATTACCACTTTTTTTTTTTTTTTTTTGCGCTCGCATTTTTTTATTTTTATTTTTTTTTTTTTTGCTCATCCAACACCCTTACATACACATACACTTTCTTTTCCGCCTTCGCGTCACGGGTTCGAGCCTGCCCGCCTACTACAAGTTTTTTTTTTGTTTGTTTTTTGCTTAACACACACCTCCAAACATCCGGGCAATGCCGGCCACCCAGGCTAGTATTGTATGTTCGAAGATTCTATTTTTGGCATTGGTTTCCCCAATATGTTTTCTAGTCGGAATTATTTCTAGAAAGACATCGGAATTTACGGAAGGGACCACATGAAGGTTGCCAACATCCAAAGTGAAAATATTTTTTTTTGTGGAACGAACAGGATCGAACTTGGGACACCCAGGTCGTCGGTTCGTGCTGTTAGCCACTAGACCTCCGTCACCTCTAACTGTGTAAGTGAAAGGCCAGGTCAGTCCTCCTGCTTTCCAATGTGTGTAGTGGTGGTGTGCGCACATATTAACAGCTGTGTGAAAAGATTAACACTTATGGCGATAAATAAAAATGAAGAAAAACTTTTATCGTGTATATACATGTTACGGAACAAAGATAGCATATTCCAATAATCACAAAAATTGATCAAGTAGTTGTTTTTTTCCCGAAAAAACAAACTTGCCGTGTTTTACCGACTAGCTGGCAGCCTGTCGTTGCCCGGTGATACAATACGCTTAAACATATTAAAAATTTATATAGATTGCGTATGTATTATTATAGAATCAATCCTCTACTGAATGTTATATATTACGAGGAATAATTTACCCGGTGGACTAATTCGCAAAAAAATAAAATAAAAGATAATAATGATAATGTCGTTCATCAAATTCCGTCTGTATTTGTTTACAATATCACGTCAGCTGATATTTGGGCTTGACGATGAATGCCCTGGAAAAGTCAGTTCTGATTAATATTTAATTTTAATATATGCAAAAGAAAAAAATGATTTGCGGCGATTTTAAATAGCACCTATTCTTTTTGTCGTAAATTGAACTTATTAATAATAATAAAAAATTGAACAGGGGATCGTTTGATCTGTAGTCGAATACTCTACCATTAAGCTATATCTCCAAATTATAATAAATCTGTTTTTTTTTGTTTGTTTATTTTTTGTTTGTTTGTTTGTTTTTATTTTTGTTTATTTAAGAAATCATTTGCTGAATTTTTATTATCTCCCTTTGACGGTGTAACGTAAAAATGATTGTGTTTTATCTATAAGAGAGAAAGACTGTTTTTAAGATCGGATTTTTTTATTCCCGATACTTATCGGATGAATTTCTGTACAAAACATATCTAAGAATACTGCCAGATATATAAATTAGTTTTGTGTGAAATTTGCAAAAGATAGGCTCAGCCGTTTCGGAACCTATGAGGAACGAACTCACACACACAAAGTGACTTTTATATAATAGTAAAGATATGTGAAGGTCGAAGATATTTTAATATTCTTCAATTTTTTTTACTTATATAAAATGACGCTTCTAAAATAATGCCTTCATTATTTGAAAATTTGGGTTGGTATTACTGTACACATAGATTCGAAAAAGTTGTCAAAAAACAAATATATAACAAATAAATGTTATCAAAGGCAAGATAAGTTACTTTTCTACCAAACTGGATATAATTTTCGTGTTTTTATTCAATTTAACATGTTTATTCAGCTCGAAAAGCATACAGTGTTTACCGATGTATTGGAAAATTAAAGATGGCGGCCGATTCTCTCTTTAACACGGTAAGTTCAGGAAAAGGTGTTATAAATAATAAACTAGACAAAATACTATTAAAAACCACCGAATATATGTCAAGTTATGTCACGGTCACATATATTGAGCGAATTTCTAACAGTATTTTGTCTAGTTTATTATTTATAACACCTTTTTTCAAACTTACCGTGTTAAAGAGAGAATCGGCCGCCATATTGAATTTTCCAATACATCGGTAAACACTGTATGCTTTTCGAGCTGAATAAACATGTTAAATTGAATAAAAACACGAAAATTATATCCAGTTTGGTAGAAAAGTAACTTATCTTGCCTTTGATAACATTTATTTGTTATATATTTGTTTTTTGACAACTTTTTCGAATCTATGTGTACAGTAATACAAACCCGAAAATTTTATATCAAATTTGAAAATGAATATTTCTATTTAAAGCACAATTGCACCATGATAATTGACGTTTTTATTTTAAACGTAAATTTATATCACCCCCACACGCAGTAAGTTCAGACATATAAAAACCAACAATATTCTCTTTGATATGACAGGAGCGCGTTCGGAATGAATGTTTCTGTTTAGAGCAAATTTGCACAAAGATACTTGATTTTTGCATTTAAAACTTTAATTCAATGAAAAATAATTTTATAAAATTAGCAGTAGCTTCTCTACAGTGCAATGTACCTATTTATTATGCCTCCACACGGGACAGAGTTAGACACCAGGGTCGTTTTTTAACGTGGAGAAAAGGTACAAAAATAAAAATTGTCTCAGTCGTGAAGGATTTCTCTTCCACCGAAACAGAACAAGAAATTGAAGTGCAGCATCTGAAGAACAGATGCTACACTTTGATCTTGTCCCGAAGGCCAAGTAAAAATGTAGATTACAATGTATTGTGGGGGCATGTGGAGCTTCCTTTCGGTGCACCACGATGGGTCCCCAACTAGAGCAGGCAATCAATCGATTTGATTGAAAAACGGGCGATTTCACTGATTTCGATGACAATAAAAATATAGGAATGAAACATTCGTTGGTCATCATTTAATCCCGGGCAACGTCGGATCTCCCAGCTAGTAATTTATTACAGATCTTTAGACGATAATAATGTTTACACATCTTAAACGAGGTAAAACTTTGAGGAGAATAGTCTGTTTTACGGTCGTTGTAAAAATGGAACGGAAATTTAAATTTCGTTCCGTTTCAAATTCCGTACATTTTTACTTTACGTATAAGTCATCGTTCACATTCGACATGTCAACTTTTATAGGTTTTGAGGTATGCTGACAAGGTTGGGGATGTCTATTCCGAAAGACGTTCTTAACATGGGGAGGTTGGAGGTGTATATTCCGAAAGCCGTTCTTAACCTAGAGAGGTTGGAGGTATATATTCTGAAAGCCGCTTTTAACATGGAGAGGTTAGAGGGTGTCTATTCCGAAAGCTGTCCTTAGCATGGGGAGGTTGGGGGGGTCTATGCTGAAAGCCGTTCTTAACATGGGGAGGTTACGGGGTGTCTATTCCGAGAGTCGTTCTTAACATGGAGAGGTTGGGGGGTCTATTCCGAAAGCCGTCCTTAGCATGGGGAAATTGGCGTGTTTATTCGTTGTAAGCATACCCGAAAACCTATAAAAGTCGACATTTCCAATGTGAACGGTAACTTGGACTTATATATATATACCAGAAAGGTATACCAAATTGACTTTTTTCGTTTAAAAGTTAAATAATTTCGTTTTTACTAATAAAATTTTCGTTTTTTTATGGGCGCAATAAAAAAAAGATTAAAACGGAACGAAATTTAAATTTCCGTTTCATTTTTCAAACAATTATAAAACAGAGCATTCTCCACAAGTTTTACCTTAAACGATTTGTTATATGTTCATTTTTCTGCAGAGACAAGAATGAACGGTTTTTAAACGAGGATGAAACTTCAATGATTTTTTTTCCATACAGATCAAAAGTATTATCTACTGGGATTTTAAAAGAGTAATTTAGAAACAAATATTTACGAAAATAATTGTATGATGGAAATTAGAAAGTAAAATAATGATGTGTTCTAGCTGGGTTTTTTTTTTCTCTTCAAAATAAATTATTTATTTATCTTTAAGTGAATAAATTATTTATTTTGGAGAAAAAAAACACATCGTTATTTGGTTTTCTAATTTTTATAACATAATTCAAATACAAAACGGAGTTTCAAGATGCTAATATTTTCCTTATTAGGAAAATATTTTTAGGCGAGAATAAAATTTACGAAAATAATTTTGACATGAAGGTAACTATTACGAAAATAATTTTTAGGCGAGAGTAAATTTACGAAAATAATTTTTACATAAGGGTAACTATTACGAAAATAATTTTTAGGCGAGAGTAAATTTACGAAAATAATTTTTACAGAAGGGTAACTATTACGAAAATAATTTTTAGGCGAGAGTAAATTTACGAAAATAATTTTTACAGAAGGGTAACTATTACGAAAATAATTTGTAGGCGAGAGTAAATTTACGAAAATAATTTTTACAGAAGGGTAACTATTACGAAAATAATTTGTAGGCGAGAGTAAATTTACGAAAATAATTTTTACATAAAGGTAACTATACAAAATAATAATTATATATATATATATATATATATATATATATATATATATATATATATATATACGTGTGTGTGTGTGTGAAATTCGGTTGAAGAGTGGAAGATCCAAGGACGGTAAAATCCAAAAGTGTTCGGAAATTTTGCGAACACTTTTGGAATTTACCGTTTTCATTTTTTCCCCATTCCTCTTCTTCACTGTATTTTTTTGTTTAAACTTTGAGCAAGTACGTTCTATGACTAACTTACAGTTTCATTAAATACTTTATAAGCAAAATCCCATTCCGCATTTTGCTAATTCCTTCCTTCTGATGAGAAGAAAAGTGTTTCTTTCGAAACTCCACGGACTAAGGACTATCTGCTTAATTTGTGTTTCCTTTTTGAAAATTAAATATGTTTTTAAGTTTTGCTAAAGTGCTGTTTAGCATTTTTTAATTAACTTTGAATTAAATCAAAATGGCAGCGACTTTGAAATGGAGAGCCCCGTTTTTAATTTGAAGGAGGGGCACCTGAGCATTCTGTGTTAACAATTTAAGCGAGTTCCGTCAACGCAAGGAATATTTATAAACATATTTTAATGTTTTCCGTTATTTTGTGCTTGAAGAATATTCGATTATGGCATGTGTAGTTTATATAAAAATTCATTTAAGTAGTTATCGCCTTAAATTTCGTTTTAATTTCAGTCCGCTGAAATTATTTCAAGTAAAGAGCATTAAAAACTATTTCAAAAACAAAACAAACATGAACTGAAATTTTATTGACTATGGTAACATTTATTTCTTATATATTTATTTTTTCGAGTAGTCGTTTGTTGGCTTTTCTGCTAAACACTCTTACTAAATAATATCGACGAAATATCGAAAAACAAAGAAACAAAAACAGTTTTGAAAAATAATGAAGCTTTTCTTACTTTAGTAAAATAATCCGAAACGGCAAAATGGGATATTAAAAAAGTAGACACGTAATTACTTTATTTTTTTAAAGCAAAGATTCGATATAAATATGAATAAGACGAAAATGGCGCACTTTTCAAGCGGAACAGCTTCGTTTCAGTTTTACAGTATTGAACGGTGTAGTATTGCGCCGTCGGATTCAGGGTCGTACTATTGCAATGTAAAGAACACGCAGAAAGGGTTGTAATCAACTGAATTCCTTCGAGTACACTGACAAAAAAAAAATCTTAAAAAGATATATAAATAAAAATAAAAAGGTTATGCAAATGTTTTTTTAAAAGACACGTAATCACGTGAGCAGGATTTTTTCCTTCTTTTGACACGATAACAAGTAACGGTCTTATTTTTATTATTTATCTATTTATATATTTTCGAAAAGGTGTCACGTGGACGTGGAGAAGGAAAAAAACAGAGTTATGCAAAATTTGTGTCGAGAATTGTCTAAAGTTCCGACTTTTTTTTCTTTTTTGGCTTTCACTTTAATAAGAACGTGAATTTATGAGGTGAATTTATTCGACACAATGTGATTCAACTCAAAATAAATAAATAAAAGCTAACGTGAATTAAGATTAAGTTAAGGTGTTATTGTGGACCCTCTCCCCTTTTAAAAAAACCTTGTTAAACTTTGTGACATATTTAAATTCTATGAAGGTCATGCGCGAACGAACACCCCATAATTTTATTATATCATATTTCTTCAAACTAAAACATAATAATCAAAGTATACTTACGCAAATTGATATGAAAAGTATTTGTTAAAGTTTGTGCCATATCTCCATGGAGTGCAAGCGCGAACGCAGACCCCACAATTTTATTATACCATCCCTATTTAAGTTAAAACATACTTATCAAAGTATTATGTACATCTATATCAAAAACCCTTGTAAACTTTTTTTTTCATTTTTTATTCTATACTTTGGGGGCAAGGCGCGAACGCGGACCCCACAATTCTTATGAACCACCGTTCTGCCAGATCAAGCATACCCATTCCTGATCCCGGATACATCTTCTATCATTATATGTAATCAGTTTTTTTAAAATAGTCAACCATATAGGAGCGTATTCGTGACCAGACACACACACACACACATACGCACACACGCACACACACACACACACACACACACACACACAGACGTTCAGCTTTATATTATACTAGCAAAAGTACCCGTCGTTGACTGGGTTCAAAAACAGCGTACAGAAAATGTTCTCGGATTTATGAAAGTATGATAGGTTATGAAAAGGAAGGGTTGTAAAGAGATAGCTTCGAATTTGGGGGGAATCAAAACCAAAGCAAAATATGATGAAAGTAAAAATAAAATAGATAAACCCCATCATTTATACCATACCTGTTCACACTGAAACACTTATCACAATATTCTGTGGATCTATATTAAAAAACCTTGTTAAACTTTGTGACATATTTCCATTCTATGGAAGTCAGGCGAGAACAAACACCTCATAATTTTATTATACCATATTTCTTCAAACTGAAACATAATTATCAAAGTATACTTACGCAGATAGATATGAAAATCTTTATTAAAGTTTGCGCCTATTTCCATTCTATGGAGGCCAGGCAAAAACGCAGACCTCACAATTTTATTATACCATCCCTATTTAAGTTAAAACATACTTATCAAAGTATTCTTATGTACAGCTATATCAAAACACTTGTAAATGTTTTTTTTCTAATTTTTAATTTTTTTATTTCCACACTTTGTGGACCAGGCGCGACGCAGACCCAACAATTTTAATGAACCACTGTTCTGCAAGATCAAACATACCCATTCCTGTGTCCCGATACATCTTCTATCATTATATGTAATTTGTTTTTTAAAATAGTTTACCCTATAGGAGCCTATTCGTGACCAGACACACACACATGCATACACAAACAGACATTCAGCTTTTAAGATATATATATATATATATATATATATATATATATATATATATATATATATATATAATGTCAGAATCCTGAGATAAGTAGGAACAAGATTAATTAAGCGTGTGGTATCAAACTTACAGAATATTTTTTGGGGTGAAATATTATATAAGACAATCCCAGCCAAAAAGAAAATAGCTTTTTTTGTTTTAATTTCATTCAGAAAAACATCATTTTTTTCATAAAACCCATCGATGTTGAATTCAGGAGTTTTTTCCTAAACTCATCAGGAGTTAAGGAAAACATCTGCAATTTATTCTTTATTCAAAGAATAATTTTCTTCTCTGAATATTGATATTTTACTGAATGAAATTAAAAAGATAAACTATATATGTGTGTGTGTGTGTGTGTGTGTGTGTGTGTGTGTGTGTGTGTGTGTGTGTGTATAAAATAAAGTATATTATAAAAGAAGAAAATCGAAATGTTAAAATATTAAACTTTGGAATGTCCACTACTGATTATATATATATATATATATATATATATATATATATAATATATATATATATATAATATATATATATATATAATATATATATATATATATATATATATATATATATATATATATATATATATAATCATAAACTATATTATAAAAGAAAAATAAATACATACGTTTTGGAATGTTCGCTATAAACTAATAATTGTTGAAAATTTGGTCGAAAAATGAGTGAACGGTGAAGCTTTAAAGCAGTTCAAAATTACTAAAATTTAAAATATGGCAGAATTAAGAATTTTTTTTTCATTCAATTTATAACACTATATAATCAATTGTTAATGTTGCAATATTGTTATGAATATAAGTTATGAATTTATTATATGTTTTAGTAGAATATCTTGTCCTTTTCTTTTCCAGTTTTAACAACTAGTCCTTTACTTATCCATGTTTAAGCTTAACCATATTACTTTTCATGCTTGCATTTTTCTATTGTAATATATATATATATATATACAGGGTGTCCGTAAAGTTACTATACAGCCTTACAAGTTACTATACAGACACCCTGTAATATATTAACAGTACAGTAAGATATTGTATTAAAATATTTATTTGTAACAAAAGAAATAAAAAGACATAACACCTTTATGTTTATAAAAGTTTCAGACAATACACTATTAATACAAATATAATACAATAAAACAATAAGACTGTATAGTAACTTTACGGACACCCTGTGTATGTATATATATATATATATATATATATATATATATATATATATATATACGTAGTTTTTTTGTTGTTGATTTTTTTAAACAATATTGAGGTTAGCGTGACCTTGAAGATCGGATGTATTTTTTTGAAATTGCCCATTTTTTATTTTGGACGTAAACAAATAATATTTTTATTTATTTATTTAATTATTTATTAAAACAGTACTATGCATATTTCGGGGCCCTAACCCTCTTCAGCGTAGCTTGACTGTTATTAGGACTCGAATATATTTCAGTCCAGCGTCTTATCTATTACGCTATTATGCCATAGACGATTTACTATTTAGTTTTAATCATTTATATATGTAGTTTTTTGTTGTTGATTTTTTAAACGATATTGAGGTTATATATATATATATATATATATATATATATATATATATATGACAAATGGCATGCAACTCTCATCGCTAAGGTAACAAAATAATTACATACCAAACAGCGTTTCTAAACTGATAATATTGCTAAAATATAACAGTTCTTCTATGACATATTATATATATAGTTATATTATATATGAATTATAATATATATATATATATAATATATATATATATATATATATATATATATATATATATATATATATATATATATATAGCGTG
>NC_136518.1:9478343-9480843 GCF_053919585.1 Euprymna scolopes | reverse complement strand
GCATAGTAAACAGTGGGAATTTTGTAACTTGGATTACTTGAAAAAGAAAACTGTTCGAATGATTGAAAATGAAAACAAAATAACAATGTAAATATATTGATAAGAAAAAAAACAAAAACAAACGAAGTTTCCGTTTCAGGAACCCGAGTTTAATTTTATGTCGTAATTATTCAACTCGTTAGCGGTTTTATTCAGCGATTAGGGATAACCATACGACATATCTAATTACCAAAGCGATTTTTTTTTAATTTTTTTTTTTTATTAAAACTAAACCTGTTTAGTTTTAATGAACCAATTTTTTTAAAGCCAACACTTTAGTTATTTTGAGAGCGTGCAACTGCACCCGAAAGGTTGATTAGGAAACTCCAAATCCTTTTATGACTCGGAAAAAAAAGGGCTTTTTATCGGCTTAAATGATAAACTAATGTTAAATATTAGTATTTGCCATCGATTCTGAAATAAAATGAAATCCTGACATTGTGATCATTTTTGCAGGTGTTATGTGCCAAATATTGAAATAAGAATGTTTAAATTCAATTATTGTAATTTAAGTCTTTAATTTTAAAGTCGATTTTATTTATAAAATATCTTTTTAGAAATCAATCTCAAAAACAATCTGAACAATAAATCTCTTTTGTTATGGCTAAGTTTTTGTCAAGGGTAGAAATTATAATAGACAAGTATTCATCCATGATGACATTTTACCGATTTCCTGGTTTACAGGTAATCTTGCTAAATTTCTTCGAAAGAATTGACATAAACAATACTTCAACTAAATACGTATATTTCATGCAATAATGACTTTTATTTCTTCTGACTTTTCCTAAACTAAACATAAAACATCGGTTAGGGTTAGTTTAACATTCTGTAAAAGTACCTTCCGTTTTTTTTTGTTTGTTTTGTTTTTTTGTACTTCTGCAGAGAAGGTAAAAAACCGATAAAAACTGGATATATTTTTCGTGTTTTTATTCAATTTAACATGTTTATTCAGCTCGAAAAGAATACAGTGTTTACCGATGTGTTGGAAAATTCAAGATGGCGTCTCACACATTCTTTAACACCGTAAGTTTGGGAAAAGGTGTTATAAATAAAAAACTATACAAAATACTATTAAAAACCCGCCGAATATATGTCAACCTATGTCACGGTAACATATATTGAGCGAGTTTTTAACAGTATTTTAACCGGTTTTTTATTTATTACACCTTTTTCCAAACTTACCGTGTTAAAGAGAGAATCGGCCGCCATCTTGAATTTTCCAATACATCGGTAAACACTGTATGCTTTTCGAGCTGAATAAACATGTTAAATTGAATAAAAACACGAAAGATTTGCCTTTGATAACATTTATTTGTTATATATTTGTTTTTTGGCAACTTATTCGAATCTAATTTAAGACCACGAGTGAAATGAGAAAAAGAAGTCAGCGGGTTTGGTTGCCATAACAACGTGACGGTAGTGAACGTGTGTGTGTGCGTGTGTGCGCGTATTTCGTGTAGTTTAGTTTCGCATAATAGTTTCGTATTTTTTTAATTTGTAAATAACAACCTATTAAAAAATTAAACCCTTCCAAGATGGACAATAAATAAAGCCATAATATTTTATGGTAAAGGTAAGAGCGTAGAAACGATTGTTTTTTAGGAGATGTGATTATTGGATTAACCAATCAGAAATCGTCTGTGGCACACACATCTCTGTTTTTATAGATATATAGAAGATTATAGTATATATATATATGTGTGTGTGTGTGTGTGTATGTGTGTGTGTGTGTGTGTGAGGGAAAGGTAGTTTGCTTGAAGTATTGCTGGTAAATAAAATAATATAAGTGTATTAGAAGTCTATAACAGTGATCGTTACCGTAAAATGAACAAAATAGACAAGCAGGTGGAAATTTTGTTGAATAATGAAATACCGTACGTCTATTTTTTTAATTTTTTTTTTTTTCAAAGTCGCATATAACATCACATATCAGTAAATGGGAACTTATTGATGTTGGGGACCGGGATGGATGGTGTCTTTGATATTTCGGGATAACATCCCTTTATCGAAAAGAAATTAAGTGTGAAAACCGATAAATGTTTCAAAAAAAGAGAGAAAATACCATGGTAATGAAGCAGGAGGTTGAGTTACACTAATAAGCAAAAAAAAAAAAAAACTAATTAATAGCGATGCGTTCTAAAGTTCTAATTAAATCTGGTGTGTAATAATATATATTTCATTTTATTAATTCATTAGTATTTTATATGTTTTAATTTATAAGTATTTTATTTTATTTTTTATTTTTTTGCTTGCTTTTTTGCTTTTATTAATTTATTTTATTTTATTTTTATACACATGCGTATATATATGTGTGTGTGTATTTGTGTGTTTAAGTTAACTGAGTTTTATATTTTTACATATATATGTATATGTATATATATATATATATATATATATATATATATATATATATATATGTCTAAGGTATATATGTTATTTAATTTATAACTTATCTATCGTA
>NC_136518.1:9476917-9478243 GCF_053919585.1 Euprymna scolopes | reverse complement strand
AAAGTCATTAAACCCAACTATTCGTGCTAACAATTTTAATTAATTTATGAATCTTCCACCAAAATGTTCTATTTAATAATTAGTAAATTTATTAATTCTAAGTTTTATGTACATACTTACGAAAATAATATCAGCAAATTATAAACTATTATACATGTTTGTATATACGAAACTAATCAATTGATTTGAATTGAAAACCATACATAATTCAAATCTATTAGCTATTACAATCAAACTCATCAATCCTTACAATTATTATTTTTAAAATCATACAATTCAAAAACTATACTTACGTTTTGTTAAGTTTAAAAATAATCTGAAAATTCTTATATATTGTAATTGTCAATAATTAAATTAACTTAATAAAGTGAGGACGAGTTACCTCCCTTGGAACAAATCTAACGGAATTAACTTTACTTATATTTATTAATTTTTATTTTCAAAACGTATATACATCCAAATTCAACTAATAATCAATTGTGTGCATACAGTAATGAGTGTGTGTGTGTGTGTTAAGATTTAGTTCCTTAGAAGCGCCGGTTGAGTTTGAATTAAATAGATACGTATTATATACGTTTGAAGGCAGATCCAACGCATTGTTACAAAATAAACAGATGTTTATTTTGTTTGAGATTTATATTAAAGTTCATAAATATATTTCGACGGAAACTGCCATCTTCAGTGTGTCGGGTTTTTTTTTTGAGGGGGGGGGTGTTTTTTGTTGTTTCTTTTGCCATGTCGTTGTTGAAGCAAAGAATTAGCCGTTTGTTATTTCTACGGTAGATTTTTAAGTCTCAGAACGGTGCGTTTGGTTACGCGAGATTCACGTTAAGATTTTGTTCCTTAGAAGCGCCGGTTGAGTTTGGATTAAATAAGATACGTATTATATACGTCTGAAGCCAACGCATTGTTACAAAATAAACAACATGGAAAAACAAAAAAAAACGACACACTGAAGATGGCAGTTCCGTCGAAATATATTTATGAACTTTAACATAAATTTCTAACTAAATAAACATCTGTTTATTTTGTAACAATGCGTTGGATCTGCCTTCAAACGTATATAATACGTATCTTATTTAATATATATAACGAGCACTTTCTATTTCCTGTATTTTAATTAAACTAGTAATTTCACTGTTACATTAAAATACACTCAGCTCTTTAGACTATTGTTCTAATCTCCTTTAAATATATATATATATATATATATATATATATATATATATATATATATATATATATATTAAGTAACAGATATCGCTATTTTTTATTAATTAAGTAACGTATGTTCTTAATGTTTATATAATTTTATTTTAAAAGCAT
>NC_136518.1:9466917-9471917 GCF_053919585.1 Euprymna scolopes | reverse complement strand
AGCATGACAGACCAAATAAATATTATTTCAAACTTAAGCGTGACAAAATTTACGCGTGGTGGGTAGAAGAAAATTGCATTTAAAATTCAACGCTTATGGCATACCTAGGAAAATGCTATGTCAAACTTAATGCGACAGACCAAATATAGTGTAATTTTCAACATGACAGACCAGGAAAATGCTATTGTAAATTTAAACTTTACTGACAGAAGCATTTAAACCTCAGTGGGACAGACCATAAAACGCTTCTTTTAAACTTGCTCGTGACAAACCAAAGAAAATGACGTTTCAAATTTAAATACGACAGACGAAATAAAATTTATTTTTCTACCTAGCTGCATAGTTTATTTTTGTCGAGTGTTATGTAAAATCTTACTTTAGTTTTTGAAGTAATATTTTATTATTATGAAATATTACTATTAGTTTTATGTAATTTAAAAGAAATACAAGTATACATAAAGCAGCGGGAATTCTTCTTGTAGCATTTCATGGAGAAAACATACTAAACAGTTTTCGCAAACGAATCAGTGTACCTCCTGTTGTGATAGAAAATCTGGAGAAATAAATAGGTTAATAATTATTTTTCTTAAATATATAATTGTTTATCTGAAGTTAGACATGCGGACAAAATTTTTGAATATTTTATCAATTTCGTAAGTATTTGATGTTATATTATCCATAAATGAAAACTGTATCCACTTTTTAAAAAATTTAGATTATTTTATTAATTTCATAAGCGGTTGGTGTTATATTGTCCATAAATGAAAACTGTATCCACTTTAAAAAAACAAAAACTTTAGAATATTTTATCAATTTCGTAAGCGGTTGGTAGTATATTTGCCATAAATAAAAAAAAAAAAAACCGTCTCCACTTTAAAAAGTTTTAGAATATGTTATCAATTTCGTAAGCGGTTAATGCTATATTTGTCATAAATGAAAACTGTATCCACTTTAAAAACTTTAAAATATTTTATCAATTTCGTAAGCAGTTGATTATGTTTTCCATAAATGAAAACTGTATCCACTTTAAAAAACTTTAGCATGTTTAATCAATTTCGTAAGCGGTTGATGTCATATTTGCCATAAATAAAAAAAAACTCCATCTATTTAAAAAAAAAAAAAATTAGACTATTTTATCAATTTTTTAAGTGTTTGATATTATATTTGCCATAAGGGAAAACTGTATCCACTTTAAAAAAAACTTCAGAATATTTTATCAATTTCGTAAGCGGTGGATGTTATATTTGTCATAAAGGAAAACTGTATCCACTTAAAAAAAAAACTTCAGAATATTTTATCAATTTCGTAAGCGGTGGATGTTATATTTGTCATAAAATAAAACTGTATCCACTTTAAAAAACTTCAAAATATTTTATCAATTTCGTAAGCGGTTGATGTTATATTTGTCATAAAATAAAACTGTATCCACTTTAAAAAACTTCAAAATATTTTATCAATTTCGTAAGCGGTTGGTGTTATATTTGTCATAAAGGAAAACTGTAAAAACTTTTAGAATCTTTCTAAACAGAATAAGTGTTTTCTGAAAAAAAAAAAACTAAAGCGAAATACATTTTACTATTAACATGACAGAAGGATAAATAAGAATAAACGGCTGGTATAAATATAGGGTGTCCAAAAAGTCACTGTCAAAAGTCATTTTTTATTTTTTTATACCTTTCTGTAATTTTAGCACACTCTAGCTAAGACATTGGGAAATTTAAAAAAAATGAGAAATTTAAACAATCTTTTTTATGAAAAATAATGTCTTTTAAATATTGCCCGCTTTCAGCTTCGCATTTTCATGCTATTTCCAAAACATTATTCATGACAGATTGCAGAATCTCTGGATTTCGATTTAACGTGCTTATTTCGTTCCTGTTGTTTTCCTTCAATTCTTGCAGCGTTTGGGTGTTGTTTAACATAGACTATTTCTTTAAGATATTCCCACAAGAAAATGTTGGGGCTAATTGTGTTGTAACTTGGGCTATCTCTTGTATGAAAATGCTGTCGATAAGTTATTTGAGTCATAACAATTGATCCCAGATTTTAGTGAAACAATTTCGCAACTTGCATACGTTGTTCAATACTATACTCATCCATAATTAATTTTCTAAAATGTTATCTATAAAATATCTGAAATAGAGAAAAAAAATAATCATGGTCTTTATTTGTTTCACCACGAAAGCAAATTAGGCATGAGGCCGTTTTTTAATGTGGAGAGGGGACGGGGGAAAGAAAGGGGGGCAGATCCCCGAGAGGAGTGGAGGGGGGACTGATAATGAGAGCCACTTTGGTATATAGGGTTGCCCCTGCGTGGACCAGAAACTTATTGCCACAAGGGTAATGGTCTTATATGTGGAGTTGCCCCCGCATGTCGTCTTTAGTGCAGCTTCGCCGGAACAGATAGTACACTTTGATCTTGTTACCCAAGCCACGGGGGGGATGACAAAGATGTTCAACCCTTCAGTGACTTTTTAGACACTCTGTATTTATCTGTAATGTGTAATTACTATAGAGATTTTAAATTAAGTATCCGACTGACTAGTCTTTATATATTAGATTAAAATATATATTTTCCAAAATATTGCTCCTATCCAAGCGTATTTGGCCATGAGTAATTCTATAATCAGGATTTTTTAAAAAGAATCTTTTCATGCATGGATTTTTGCTATAGTCGATGCGAAACACAAGAACCATCCTAACAGATAATGTTGCATCTCCGGAAATGTATTTGTTCCAGGCCGTCAAGTAAAAATCACGGGCTTTGTGACGAAGGCATATGATGCTGTGTTTCGAGTCAAACATCTTTTGGTGTTAATTAGAGATAATCTGTAAACTTGATGAAAAAAAAAAAACGGCACAAAATGTGATATAATCTGTTCCATTCATCTACTTATAGGTGAGAATATAAGAATGTTGGCTATATATGATTTGGGTTTGTATTTCGCAATTTTGATCTGATGAGGCAGAATGAGCATGATTTTCGGATGCTGGATAAGAAACGGCTTAAATGTAAATAAAAAGAAAATGCGAGAATGATGAGTATAACGCAGATTGGTGATATCACTGGAGAAATATAACGACGAGGTGCCTTTACTAAATTTCCAGACATTTTTCGCCTGCGATCTTTTATTGATAGTACACGCAGGAAACTCCATTCCTCTTCAAAATAATCTTTTCCGGCTGCAATGCACTTGTTCTACCCTTCAAACAACTTCTGGAAAGCCCCATGGAATTCCTCCTATGTGAGCGTGTCAATGACACTCGTCACAGCCTCTTTCACCTTCCCAATTGTGTCATAACGACAGCCTCTAAGGTTTTCCTTGAGCTTAGAGAATGACCAAAAGTCACATGAAGCAAGGTCTGCAGGGAGGATTAAGGATTGTCTAGATGCCTATCTTATTCAAATAGTCTTGAGGAAGTCTCGAAATAAAGACGAAACGTTGATGAACACATAACTCGGTTTGTTCCTTTTTTATTTCTCTTTTTTGTCGGAATACTATTTCCATTAATCTTAATTAATCTTACCATATATATATATATATATATATATATATATATATATATATATATATATATACTAGCCTAGTTGCCCGGCGTTGCACGGGTGTTTGGAGGTGTGTGTTTAGCAAAAAAAAAAGTTGTAGTAGGCAGGCAGGTTCGAACCCGTGACGCGAAGACGGAAAAGAAAGTGGAAGTGTGTAAAGGTGTTGGTTGAACAAAAAGGAAAATAGCGAGCGCAATGTTAGCGAAAAAAATCGACCCTCTCTGTGGAAAATTGCCCAGTTATTATTATTTTTAGTAGTAGTAGTATTATTAGCATTATTATTATTAGTAGTAGTAGTAGTATTAGTATTATTATTAGTAGTAGTATTATTATTAGTATTATTAGTATTATTATTAGTAGTAGTATTAGTATTATTATTAGTAGTATTATTAGTATTATTATTATTAGTAGTAGTAGTAGTAGAAAATCACAATAACTAAAAGTAAAGAAAGTAGAAAAATAGTAAAAAGGAAAAAAGCTGTAATAAAGAGAAGAAGAAAAGGATGAAGAAGAGGAAGAAACAAAAAGAAGAAACAAGAAAAAGAAGAAGAAAGAAGAAAGGAAGGAAAAAGGAAAAAAATGAAGAAGAAAGGAAAAAGAAGAAAAGAAAAAGAAGAAAGAGAAGAAGAAGAAGAAGAAGAAGAAAGGTAAGTCGCAATATTTAAAAAGCAAAACCAAAAAAATGACTGTGATATGATGAAGTTCCGAAATGTCTGTTAAAAAGCTGCGATGTTTATTCGCCATCTCGAGTTTGCGTCTCACTTTCCCGACCGGATATCACCGTTTTGTCTCTGTTTCAATTTCGCCCCACCAGATGGCGTTGTCAGAGTGGCGCCATGTTTACAAGTGTTGACGTTGACTTTTCCGCCTCCTCCTCCCTCTCTTGTTGTAGTCATGCCCTTCTATTCGTCCCAACCACGCAATGCTAGTTTTGTTTTTACCCACCACTACTGCCACGCCCTACTCAGATCCGAAATCGAACCCAGTACAAAGCGCGAAGACCATACGCTGCAATAAGCAAAACACGCATCATAAAACATTAAAACGCGACACAACATGGACATTAAAAGGCCAAAACATGGTCGACTCTGGTGCTATCAAAACAGGTTTGAAAAATAAACAGGGGCAGACAACTCCCCCGTTTGGACAGATTGTGTTTTCATTTTGTCTTCCTGTTTGTTTTAAAAAACAACTCTTTTGCGTTTTGCCAGGGAATTATAAGCAACTTATCGTTAAAAAAAGTCAAACAGAAAAAGAAAGCAAAGAGGTGACTCTTTCCTTGGTCTTTTCATTAGGAGTAAAGTGTAGTAGCTGTTTCCACGGAATACTGCTACTATAGTTGGAGCCATGCAGTACAGAACACTCTTTTCTTACATTAACAGCCTTTTCTTCTTCTTTTGTTCGTCTTTTCTTCTTTTTATTCTTTTTTTTCTTCTCTTTTTTCTTTTTCTTC
>NC_136518.1:9451917-9456917 GCF_053919585.1 Euprymna scolopes | reverse complement strand
TTGAATGTAATGTTTTATTCTTTGAATATAATGTTTTTATTCTTTGAATATAATGTTTTTATTCTTTGAATATAATGTTTTATTCTTTGAATGTAATGTTATTATTCTTTGAATATAATGTTTTTATTCTTTGAATATAATGTTTTTATTCTTTGAATATAATGTTTTTATTCTTTGAATATAATGTTTTATTCTTTGAATGTAATGTTATTATTCTTTGAATATAATGTTTTTATTCTTTGAATGTAATGTTTTATTCTTTGAATGTAATGTTTTTATTCTTTGAATATAATGTTTTTATCCTTTGAATGTAATGTTTTTTCTTTGAATATAATGTTTTTATTCTTTGAATATAATGTTTTTATTCTTTGAATATAATGTTTTATTCTTTGAATGTAATGTTTTTATTCTTTGAATATAATGTTTTATTCTTTGAATATAATGTTTTTATTCTTTGAATGTAATGTTTTTATTCTTTGAATATAATGTTTTTATTCTTTGAATATAATGTTTTTATTCTTTGAATATAATGTTTTATTCTTTGAATGTAATGTTATTATTCTTTGAATATAATGTTTTTATTCTTTGAATGTAATGTTTTATTCTTTGAATGTAATGTTTTTATTCTTTGAATATAATGTTTTTATCCTTTGAATGTAATGTTTTTTCTTTGAATATAATGTTTTTATTCTTTGAATATAATGTTTTATTCTTTGAATGTAATGGGTTTTTTTTAGATTACAGTGCTATAAGGTTAACTAGAAAGTTCTTGCGGAAATTGTAATTTAGATTTCAAATCAGCCTTCGTTATAAACCATTGCTTTATATATCATTTTAAAGGGCTTTTTTCGCTCTATCTAATCATTTAAATTACAATCGCTTTAAAACAAGTATACATTCGGTTTAGAACGTTGAATACAAGATGGAAAAAAAGCAAATTAGCACAATTTTCTTAGTTCAATTCAAGCTAGGCCGAAAAGCTGCTGAAATAGCTTGCGATATTAACAAAGCGTTTGGCCTGGGAACCACTACTGAATGCGCAGTACAATGGCGGTTTAAAAGATTTTGTGGCGGCGACAAGAGTCTTGAAGATGGTCAGTGTAATGGTCGGCTATCGGATGTTGACAACGATCAATTAAAAACCTTAATCGAAGCCAATGTACGCACAATTGTTCAAAAACTTGCCTCTGAATTAGACGTTACGTATACGACCATTTGGAACCACTTGAGAGAGATTAGAAAGCCTAAAAAACTTTTAAAATGGGTGCCTCACGAATTGAACTACAGCAAAAGAAATGCCGTTATGAAGTGTCATCTTCTCTTTCTCGATCGGGTTGTCAGTTGCGATGAAAAGTGGGTTCTTTACGACAACCAGCGACGCTCAGCTCAGTGGTTAGACGCAAGCTCCACAACACTTCCCGAAGCCAGAGTTGCTCCAAAAGGTCATGCTGACTGTTTGGCGGTCTGCGATCGGTCTCATCCATTACACTTTTTTAATGCAGGGGAAACCATTGCGCCAGAGAAATACTGTCAACAAATGGATAAAATGCATCAGAAACTTCGACAACAACACCCAGTATTAGTCAACAGAAAAGACCTAATTCTCATCCACGACAATGCCCGACCGCATGTTGCTATTAATATATCGACCCTGCAGAAGTTGAACGAATTGAGCTACGAAACTCTGCCTCATCCACCATACTCTCCAGATCTCTCACCTACTGACTACTACTGTTTCAAGCATCTCGGCAACTTTCTTCGTGAAAGATGCTTCGAAAACGTAAACGATATCAAAAACGCTTTCAGCGACTTCATCGCGACCAGAACGTAAGATTTTTATGTCACTAGCATGTATACACTTGTTTCGCGTTTGCAAAAATGCATTGATTCTGATGGTGCTTAGTTCGATCAATAAATTGTTGTTTGAGCCGAGATATGTTTATCTGAATTGAAAAGTTTATAACCGCAACTACTTTCTTGTCAACCTGATAAAATAATAATCAGTCCGACATGATGGATTGAGGGTTCAGTCCTCATTGCTAGTGATACTAATGATACAGTTACGAATTATTTAAGACTTCTACCCGATCATAGCTGACAGGACGAGAACAAGCTGCCCCGTGAATTAAATAAAGGGTTCCATTCGAAATTCCATACAGATTCCCGAGTTCGTCATAAAGACTGCTGGCTTCGGCAACAGGCACCTGAAGAAGATCAGAGGTTACACGAGATGTCGTAGGAATAGCATCCAAGACGAGAACCCTAGTCCGAATAATCCAAATAATAATACGAATATTTGAATATTTATCGTCTCTCCCCGTATCTGTAGCCCAAGGACCCACAACGAAGTCCTTGATCAGGGCCGAACTCGAATAGCAAAATCTCTGCCTCAATAATCAGAAAAACCACGTGAACACCTTTCAAATGTCACGTGTCATAGGTTGATACTTGATATGGAGACTAAACGGAGATTTACACCCTGCGTGTTTCAGGGACTTGGAATGGAATGACGGGATTTAAAAAAACGTTTTTTTTGTTGTTTTTTTTTTTCGTTTGTTTTTTTTTATATCGGTGTTTTTTTTTTAACAAGATGGCCTCGATCAATCGAAACTGGGGAAATTGGAATGTGTCATTTAATGGAAACCCCCTTTCCTCTAACTTGGCCAGTGTCCGACTGGAATTTAAGGGCCGAAAGGCAATTAGGTTTTTCGTGTGTTGAAGTTTGGGCTATCGGATTTTGATGGGAAAAGGAAATAGACAATCAATCTCTGTGTGAGAGCGAGGGGTGGGGAATAAATCAGGGATGATTATTTGGGGAGGGGGAGCAGCATCGATTCGGGATTTTTCAAACGAAAAATATACACAGGAATTCTTCAATGTATGAAGAAAAAGGATTTTTTTTTTTTTTTTTTTGCAATTTAATAATATTTGAATTTTTATTTATACATATATAAAAAAAATAAATTATATAAACATCTAATGAATAATTAAATTCCATAATAAAAAAATATGATCGTTACATCTAAACGGGTGCTTTTTCAACCACCAAATTAGAAAAAAAAAAAACAGAAAGTTTCATCCGACGTCTTTTTGGTTTGCTAGACCGAAAGCAGGCTAGTTTTTTTTTGTTTTTTTTTTTCACCTATTTGTTTTGTTTTTTGTTTTGTTTTGTTTTGTTGTTTTTTTTTTGTTTGTTTTTTAAGATAAAAACCGAGAAGTCGAAAACCTAAAGCATGCAAAGTTAATCTTCTACCGATCTATATAATTTTAGCTTACCAAAATTGTTTTTCATTATTTTTAAACTAGCAGACATCGCGACATCCATCGGTTGTAAAGTACGCATAATTATTATATTTTAATTCATACAGAAACTGAGACATGTGCATACGAGTATTATGTTTTTTTTTTTCTTTTCCTAAGTAAAAAAAAAAAAAAATTGAGATCAGATCGAAATCAAAATCTAAAGACAGTGAGTCAACAATTAAGTCAGCTTTAAACGTTTTTACGTATTTTCAAACCTACTTATTCTTAACAATAAATAATCTGTTATGGGAACGATTAACGCATGCGCATTCGTGAAACAGTGGACAAACAGATAAAAATTCGGCTATCCCTAAGTACCAATTTTTCAATGTTGACCCTTAGCAGTTTTTTAACCAATTTTTCAATGTTGACCCTTAGCAGTTTTTTAACCAATTTTTCAATGTTGACTTCTTAGCAGTTTTTTAACCAATTTTTCAATGTTGACTCCTTAGCAGTTTTTTAAACCAATTTTTCAATGTTGACCCCATAGCAGTTTTTAACCAATTTTTCAATGTTGACTCCTTAGCAGTTTTTTAAACCAATTTTTCAATGTTGACCCCATAGCAGTTTTTTAACCAATTTTTCAATGTTGACTTCTTAGCAGTTTTTTAAACCAATTTTTCAATGTTGACCCCATAGCAGTTTTTAACCAATTTTTCAATGTTGACTCCTTAGCAGTTTTTTTAAACAATTTTTCAATGTTGACCCATTAACAGTAACTTTTAAATCGGTTTTCATCCTTTCCGGATGAAACCCGATTAAAAAGTTTTCCACATGTCTGAATACCCTATATACCAAATTTCAAGTCTGTAGATCAAATATTCGTTGAGTATATAGGTTGAGAAGTGTCCTCATACACACACACACACATTCTCACTTTTTTTTTATTTTTTTTTTTTTATTACATTTTCACCCCAAACAAGGCACATTGCCACTTTGGTGTAGGGGGCTACTATCAGGGGAAACATCTACTGGGGTACTATGTAGGGATTAGGGCAGCGAGATGTTGGTTCACGTTGCACTTGAACTTATGCATGTCAGTACAGTTGGGGAAGCAGTGACCCGGAATGGAATTCCAAAGTCTAGCAGTTCTGGGGAAGAAACTACTGGAGTAGAAGGATCTTTTACATCTAGGGATCTCTACAGTGTGGGGGTGGGATTTTGCAGCTTGTCGGGTCTGTCGAGGGTGTTCACGTCGTGGGGGCACAAGTGCTTGCAGTTCTTCAGAGCATTCACCATTATAGTACTTGTAGAACAGGCAGAGGGATGCAACGTTTCGACGATGGGACAGAGGCTGAAGTTTTGATGCCAGTTTAGGGCCTATCAGATTTGCGACTCTCTTTTGAACCCTGTCAAGGAGCGAGAGACTAGTAGCCGATGCACCGGCCCAAATATGACAGCAATACTCCATACATGGGCGAATAGTGGCCTTATAGAGGTACAGGATACTTTCGGGTGTTAAAAGTTTTCTAGCACGGTAGAGAGAGCCCACCTTCCTTGCAGCGGCCCTGGCAATGCCCTCGATGTAACTGTTCCAGCTCATGTTTCCAGTGAACGTTAGGCCAAGAAGCTTGAGAGACGTACTCTCAGATAAAGAGTCGTTGGCCATTGCTATAGGTGGTAGAGAAGGTTTCTTGTAATTATTGAATGAAACCAGTTTTGTCTTGGTGGCATTGAACGTTACCATCCATTTTTGT
>NC_136518.1:9431917-9436917 GCF_053919585.1 Euprymna scolopes | reverse complement strand
TATATATATATATATATATATATATATATATATATATATATATATATAACCCCCGTATGAAAACAACGCTAGCAAATAAATACTGGGAACTCAAGGAAAGCGGACATTCGCCGGTAGTCGAATGGAAAATAATAAGACAAGCTACCACATGTAGAGACCTAGACGACCCATGTAGATTATGTCTTCATGAAAAATTTGCTATCCTGTACATTAAAGAACCCCAACATCTATTAAACTGTAGAAGAGAAATAGCGAACAACTGTGTTCACAGGATAAAATTTACTCTAGGATAGCGATACAAAATAATTTTAAAACTAACAAAAACAATAGAAAATAAACAAATAAATAAATTAAATAAACATGAATACACATAAACTATCACACATATATGTATGTATATATATATATGTATATGTGTATATATATCTATATATATGTATATATATGTACATATATTTATAAACTAATATAAAAAAAACTAACCTACATTTAAAACAGGACAAGAAACTAGATATCCAGGCTAAATAGAGCACACACAAAGGAATAGGTCAACCAGAGGTCAAATAGGCCTTGTTTCGGTAAGTGCATGTTCATTGGCTGATAGGAAGGGGGCGATGGATACTAGAAAGCTGATTGGCTAACTAAAATCTCAATAGAATATATAAAAACGACAATCACAAAATTCGTGCATAAGCCTGAAGAGTCCTAGAGTGGATGAAACGCGGAATATTCAGTGTAGATTAATCGCCATATATATTTTATTACTTACTAACATGCTCTACCTCCGTATTGAGCACTTTTTAAGTAAATACTTAACGTTTACGCATAGATTTATACTTTCGTATATTAATTTTATGTGAGTAAATGAAGTAGTTATATATATATATATATATATATATATATATATATATATATATATATATATATATATATATGATAAAAACGCATGTTGAAAGACCTAAAAGCCCGACGAGGTTTCGCCAGTTTAATGCGGGCTTTTTCAAGAGTAAAAAAGTAAAATGCTCATGTTTACTTTAGAAAAAGCAGCACTAAACGTCGTTGAGTTTTTAGATGTTTCCATTTCCGTTTTTGTCATGTCGTTGGATTTTTTATTCTATTCTCTATATATTATCCCCCCTCTCTCTCTCTCTCTCTCTCTCTCTCTCTCTCTCTCTCTCTCTCTCTCTCTCTCTCTCTCTGGACAATCTTCCAATTACGTGAGTTCCTTGGATTTTACTTGTGCAAATAGAAACTCAATTAACTTTCTTGGATTTATATTTTTAGATTTTACCGTTATTGGATAATTTACCGTTCACCAGACTATACATTCACGTTTAATCACTTTTTTCTTCACCATATTCCTTCTGCTTCACTTTTTGTTGTTATCAAGTAAGATCTTTGACTTACTTGCAGTTTCATCAAATACTTTTGTATGCAAAATACGATCCCGGATTTTGCTAATTCCTACCCTCAGATGAGAAGGAAAGTATTTCTTCGAAACACCGCGGATTAAGGACTATCCACTTATCAAGTGTTTCCTTTTCAGATTAAATATGTTTTTAACTCTAAATTTAAATGTGTTTTTAACATGTTTTATTAACTTTTTGCTCCTATATATATACATATATATATATATATATATATATATATACATACATGCGTATATGTATATGTATGTATATGTATATATACGTGTATATATACATATATATATATATGTTTATGTATGCATATGTATATGTATGTATATATACGTATGTATATATATGTGTATATATCTGTGTGTATATATATCTATATATATGTGTGTATATATATATATATATGTGTGTATATATATATCTATATATATATGTGTATATATATATCTATATATATATGTGTATATATATATGTGCATATATATATATATATGTGCATATATATATATATATATGTGCATATATATATATATATATATATATATATATATATATATATATATATATATATATATAATTGCTGCTTCTTGACAGAAGCTTGCCATCCTCTTCAGGTTGATGTAGAGCGTCCACACGCACGAAGATGGCTCTTCAAACCAGCTACACTCTTGCAAAATCTTTCACCGAGGTAACAGGGTAATGTGCCAGTATTTAACGTTGTTTGAAGGAAGGGGGACTTTATTATACACCATTGAAAGTCTTGTCAAATCGGTTGTTGAATTAGAGACAAAACCAGAGATATTACCGCAATACTTGTGTCGTCTGAAAGCAGTGCAGCCTCATACAATAGTTGGTCATGCCTGACCTTGTGTGACTTCATATGGTTTATTAAACCAGCTTTAACAGAAGAAATCTGGCACAGATTGTGCATTTATGTCCTTGTTGCAACTCGGCAGGAATTGCAGATGCATCCTGTGTCTATTAGTGCGTGTGTGTCAGTTCGTTCCCTATGTATTCGAAAACTACTGGACCAATTTTTTTAAAATTTTACAGGAATGTACTTTATATGCCTGACAGTATTCTTAGATAGTTTTATTATTATTATTATTATTATTATTATTATTATTATTATTATTATTATTATTAGGAAGTCTCCGAGAAGTGCCGGTCATCAATAATCGAAATAATCCGATGATAGAAGGAACGGGCGATTTTGACAAAAGTTAACATCTTGTACAACCTAACATCGCAAGTGCATTTGAGATGTTTTATTGCCACACAAGCCGAAAGGCTCGATATATAAAATCAACAGTAGGTTATTTGATATGATAGGGGTGCGTTCAAAATTAATGTTTTTATCTAGAGTATACTTGAACCATGATGATTGAATTTTGCATTTTAAACTTTATATATAAAAAATAATTTCAAAACATCAACATTAGATTCTCTACAGTGCAATGTAGGCTACACTGTATTGTCGACTAAATTACAAGTCTTTTACTATAAAAATGCTATCGCCTTCAATACGACTTAACCCAAACAAATAAAACGGAATTAATAATCAGCCTAAACTTAAACTTTAATTATAATTTAATTTAATTATAATATTTATATATATTATAAATCGCCGACAGTGTTTCATGGTAAACAACTGATGATCCCTTAAATCAAAATTAGGACTATTGTGGATTTGAGAGAGCAAGTTAATTCATTGATTGCAGGTGATTAAATGGCTTACTGACTAAACAGTTTTCCAAGGAATGATAAAAAATATAAAAATTAAATAACTTCCAAGACTATATATATATATATATATATATATATATACTAGCATTTCAGCCTGGCGTTTCCCGGGTTTTTTGGATGTGTATGTTGAGCAAAAAAAAAAAAAAAGTGGTAGTAGGTAGGCAGGTTCGAACTCGTACCGCAAAGGAGGAAAAAAAACGGGGTAAAACATAACGTTTGTGCTGCTACGACCACCGCCAAACCGGAAGCGACATTTTTTTTTAAATTAAGGCTAGACAATCTAAAGGAGAGGATAACTTTAAAAAATATCGGCGAAAAAAGTTACCTCCACCCTGTAGAAAAGTGCCTAGTTGAAGGGGAAGATATTAATGTTTTTAGCACATTTTTCCATATTTGTCGTATGAAAGGTCGAACTTTAAAACAATACTGATCTTGGTAAAACCGTCGCTTCTATTGAAAGTTTAAGGCAGACATGCAAACAGACATACATACATACATTTATATATTGGTAACTAAAAATCTTCGACCCAAAATGATGAAAAAGTTTGCTTTATTTCTGAAACTTTTACATAAAGTATGTAAAATGTCAAATATTTAGACCAGAAATTGTCTGAGTAATTTGGAAGAGACCGCAGAGGTCAATTTTTTAAAACTTTGACCCCTATTATGACCCCTTAAAATTTATTGTTTTGAGCTGAAATCCAGTTATTAAGTCAGAGCCATGTCTAAGGAACCTATATCTAAAATTTCAATTCGTAGACCCAAAATTGTCGGAGGAGTTCGGTAGAGTTCTAAAAGGTCAAATCGTTGAACTTTGACACCTTAATCGCAAAATTTCTGGCTAGAAACCGACCACATCGACTTTCCCAAATCTCAGTACCCTGGATATCAAATTTCGAGTATGTATACTAAAAATTGACAGAGTTATTGCGTAGGGAAATTTGCGCAGACACACACAGACACACAAACACTCACACACACACGTTCACTTTTGTATATACATAGATAGATTGTCTGGGTAATTTGGAAGAGACCGCAGAGGTCAATTTTTTTTCAACTTTGACCCCTATTATGACCGTTAAACATTTATTGTTTTGGGCTCAAATCAAGTTGTTAATTTAGATCCATGTCCAAGGAACCTATATCTAAAATTTCAAGTGCGTAGACCCAAAATTGTCGGAGGAGTTCGGTAGAGTTCTAGAAGGACAAATTGTTGAACTTCGACCTCTTAATCGCCAAATTTCTGGCCAAAAACCGGTACACATCGATTTTCCCAAATCCATGTACCCTGTATATCAGGTTTCGAGTCTGTAGACGAAATATTGACAGAGTTGTTGCGTAGGGAAATGTACACAGACACACACACAGACACACACACAGACACGTTCACTTTTATAGATATACTAGCATTTCCGCCCGATGTTGCCCGGGTGTTTGGAGGTGTATGCTGAGCAAAAAAAAAAAAAAAGAAAAAAACGGTCTATTTTTTTTTTTATTTGACCCCTATTATTACCCCTTAATATTTATTTTTTGGGCTCACATGAAGTTATTCAGTTAGATCCATGTCCAAGGAACCTATATCTAAAATTTCAAGCTTGACCAAAAATTGTCGGAGGAGTTTGGTAGAGTTCTCAAATATCAAATCGTTGAACTTTGACCCCTTAATCGCAAAATTACTGGCCGAAACCCGATTACATCGATGTTCGCAAATCTCAGTACCCTGTATATCAAATTTCGAGTCGGTAGACTGAAAATTCACAGAGTTATTGCGTAGGGAAATGTACACAGACACACACACACAGACACACACACACATACACACACACACTTTCG
>NC_136518.1:9416917-9429417 GCF_053919585.1 Euprymna scolopes | reverse complement strand
AAAACTACCAAACTCCTCCGCCAATTTTGGGTCTAACCATTTTAAATTTTAGATGTAGGTTACTTGGGCGTGGATCAAACTTTTTAATTTGAATTTAGCCCAAAACAATAAATGTTAAGGGGTCAAAGTTTTTAAAAAAAATGACCTCGGTCTCTCAGCCAATTTTTGGTCCAGACATTTGAAATTTTACATTAAGTGTATTCAAACATAAGGCAAGCGTTTTAATCGGTTTTGGGCCGAGAGTTTGGCTGGCAAGGTGTCAAAGTTCAAAAGAATTGACCTTTGCAGTGTCTAGCAAACTATTCAGCCAATTTTGGGTCTCAACATTTAAAATTTTACATAAAGTGTATTCAGACACGCAGCAAGCATTTCAAGCAGTTTTGGGCGAAAATTTGGCTGCCAAGATATCAACGTTGACCATTGCAACTCTATCAAACCCTCCGCCAATTTTGGTTCTAAGCACTTGAAATTTTAAATGTAGGTAATCTTGACATGAGTCAAACTTTATATATATATATATATATATATATATATATATATATATATATATATATATATATACGAGCAAACAGTTAATAAAACATGTTAAAAAACACTTTGAAATGAGTTAAAAACATATTTAATCTGAAAAGGAAACACTAGATAAGTGAATAGTTCTTAATCCGCGGAGTTTCGAAGAAATACTTTCCTTCTCATCAGAGGGTAGGAATTAGCAAAATGCGGGATCGGATTTTGTATGCAAAAGTATTTGATGAAACAACAAGTAAGTCAAAGATTTTACTTGATAACAAAAAAGTGAAGCAGAGAGAATATGGTGAAGAAAATTTATTTATTTTATATATATATATATATATATATGTGTGTGTGTGTGTGTGTGTGTGTGTGTGTGTGTGCATATATATATATATATATATATATATATATATATATATATATATATATATATATATATGCACATAAAGTTATGAACATTACATAGGGCTCGATCAAAGCCGGGCTGAACTGCTAGTATATATATAAACCTTAGTTTTTTTTGTGTATTGAATTCCATATTAAAAATTCTTGTTTCTGCTTATTTTAAAAGAAAATAAAACTGTTACATATGGATCGTTGAATTGCATACATCTGCGAAAGATTTAGCCAATTTGCATATTTTTTTAAACGTTCATTTTAATTCCCTATAAGTGTTTTCGGTTTTCTTATGTGATAATCATCTTTAGTTAACTATTACGTGTAATTATGTCCATGCAGGTATTCTACATGATTTATACTTGCGTAATATTTGCGTAAAAAGATTACAGTAAACACAAACCTCTTTCTATATATATTTCTGTATGCATATATTTATTTGTTTTAAAAAATTTGCCTATCAAACTCATCTCTCAGTTTTTGTTCTACAAACACGAAACTTAATATATAGGGTATTCGAACCTATGCGAAACTTTATATTTGGGTTTTAGCCGGGGAAAAGCGGTGCAAAAGTGTGAAAATTAAAGAAATGGAATTTGCCAGGTGAAGGTCGAACGCCGGCATTACGAATATACATGCGTAACGTAATAGCTATTGGTCCATGCTTTAATTTTTAGCCTTAGAGCAAACATGTTTTTCTAGCTCAGGCATTAACCTCAAAGAAAAATTAAATCGTCTGCTGGACGTTTTGGTTTCGATTCTCGATGGTGGCGCACGAGTTTTTATTTTTGTTTTTTGTTTTTTTTTTAACTTTTTTAAATCATTACTATATATTGGGTCCAATATAATATAATAATAAATATGAAATCTGCATTAATTAAAATATCATATTTAAGCGTATTTTACGATCGGGTAATGCCGGGCGGCCTGCTAATATATATATAAGAGACAGAGAGAGAGAGAGAGAGAGAGAGAGAGAGAGAGAGAGAGAAATTGATTGACAGAGAGAATAAAGTATTGTTGTCTTTCAAAAACTGGTAAAAATATCAAATCGCAAACCGAGTTTGAATAAGTTGATATTTATGATTTTTGGAGGGTGATATTTGTTTACTTAAGTTGTGTTCTCACACGTTTTAAGGCAGAGCCGCTTGTCCGCAAGGGCGTCCTCTGTCCCTCAAATCCAGGATTCATCAACCTACCGGCTTGCATCACCAGTTCTCATTCTACCCAATCATTTTGATTCGTACCCCCCCCCAACCCTAACCCTAATCCTAACGCACTACGTCTGCTCGACGAAAATATGGAGTTTTCTCTCGCGGTTCCAGTTCATATCGCCGTGCAGAAACCCCAGCTGGTAAGGCCATTTCGACGATCGGTAAACGAAAAGAAAAAAACTAAATGTCTCACATGAGTTAAGATGAGGGTCTCAAACGCTAAGAATAAAAAAAAAATAAAAAATAAATAAATAAATTAAAAAAAAACGTCAGGTTAAGTATTTGTCTAAGATTACGCTTTGGGGTCAGTGTTATGGTTAGGGGTTAGGGTCATATTAAGCATGTTTTACTGCTTATTTTATGTCTCACGAAAGTCAAGACCTCTTTAAATGATAAGCTAGAAGCCATAACACAAATGATTTAAAATTGATCGGGGAAGGTTTTCTGATTCTGAAATTAAGGGCCACGCCTCCCCCTACTGTTACATACGATGTAGTTAAATGTGCCGCGTAAGAAGAAATACAATATTTAAAAGTATAGAAAATACAAAGTCGCTGTAAACTACAAACAAGCGTTGCGCTATTAGTAGCTGCGTTCGTTATGGTTTGTTATATATACAAAATAGCGTCAGATAGATGATTTTTTTTTTACACAGTGATCACCACTTATCAAGGCCTGGAAGCCACTCAGACATAAGGGTTATTGCAAGTACATTACGTTAGTGTGGAGATTTGATGAAGTGTTTACTTAAGGGGGCGGTTCATTAGGAATTTGTTAACGTTGGACTTGAACACATCCAAGTTGTAGTCCGGTGGGAAGCAGGCAGACGGAACAGAGTTCCACAGGCGTGCAGTTCTAAGAAAGAAGATTGAGAGCGAGTTAAGGCTAGAGTGCCCCTTTTAAAAGACTTCATTTCCCAACATTAAAAAGCGACTTTGTGTCTAAGTTTACCCTCGTGGGGAGACAAGTAAATACGGAGTCAGGGAGGTTTGGGAATAATGAAAGAAAAAAAGAAAGAAAAGGAAAGGAAAAGGCAAGACAAGATTAAAGTAAAAAAAGAAAGAAAAGAAAAGAAAAGGGCAAGACAAGATTAAAGTGAAAAAAAGAAAGAAAGAAAGAAAAGAAAAGAAAAGAAAAGAAAAGAAAAAAGGCAAAACAAGATTACAGTAAAAAAATGAAAGAAAGAAAGAAAGAAAAGAAAAAAGGCAAAACAAGATTACAGTAAAAAAAAGAAAGAAAGAAAGAAAAGAAAAGAAAAAAGGCAAAACAAGATTACAGTAAAAAAATGAAAGAAAGAAAGAAAAGAAAAGAAAAAAGGCAAAACAAGATTACAGTAAAAAAATGAAAGAAAGAAAGAAAAGAAGAAAAAAGGCAAAACAAGATTACAGTAAAAAAAATGAAAGAAAGAAAGAAAGAAAAGAAAAGAAAAAAGGCAAAACAAGATTACAGTAAAAAAATGAAAGAAAGAAAGAAAGAAAAGAAAAGAAAAAAGGCAAAACAAGATTACAGTAAAAAAAAAATGAAAGAAAGAAAGAAAGAAAAGAAAAGAAAAAAGGCAAGACAAGATTAAAGTAAAAAAAAAGAAAGAAAGAAAGAAAGAAAAGAAAAGAAAAAAGGCAAAACAAGATTACAGTAAAAAAATGAAAGAAAGAAAGAAAGAAAAGAAAAGAAAAAAGGCAAGACAAGATTAAAGTAAAAAAAAAAGAAAGAAAGAAAGAAAGAAAAGAAAAGAAAAAAGGCAAGACAAGATTACAGTAAAAAAAAAAATGAAAGAAAGAAAGAAAGAAAAGAAAAGAAAAAAGGCAAGACAAGATTACAGTAAAAAAAATGAAAGAAAGAAAGAAAAGAAAAGAAAAAAGGCAAAACAAGATTACAGTAAAAAAAAATGAAAGAAAGAAAGAAAAGAAAAGAAAAAAGGCAAGACAAGATTACAGTAAAAAAAAATGAAAGAAAGAAAGAAAAGAAAAGAAAAAAGGCAAAACAAGATTACAGTAAAAAAAAATGAAAGAAAGAAAGAAAGAAAAGAAAAGAAAAAAGGCAAAACAAGATTACAGTAAAAAAAAAGAAAGAAAGAAAGAAAGAAAAGAAAAGAAAAAAGGCAAGACAAGATTACAGTAAAAAAAAATGAAAGAAAGAAAGAAAAGAAAAGAAAAAAGGCAAAACAAGATTACAGTAAAAAAAAATGAAAGAAAGAAAGAAAGAAAAGAAAAGAAAAAAGGCAAAACAAGATTACAGTAAAAAAAAAGAAAGAAAGAAAGAAAGAAAAGAAAAGAAAAAAGGCAAGACAAGATTACAGTAAAAAAAAATGAAAGAAAGAAAGAAAAGAAAAGAAAAAAGGCAAAACAAGATTACAGTAAAAAAAATGAAAGAAAGAAAGAAAGAAAGAAAAGAAAAGAAAAAAGGCAAAACAAGATTACAGTAAAAAAAAAATGAAAGAAAGAAACAAAGAAAAGAAAAGAAAAAAGGCAAGACAAGATTACAGTAAAAAAAAATGAAAGAAAGAAAGAAAAGAAAAGAAAAAAGACAAAACAAGATTACAGTAAAAAAAAATGAAAGAAAGAAAGAAAGAAAAGAAAAGAAAAAAGGCAAAACAAGATTACAGTAAAAAAAAATGAAAGAAAGAAAGAAAGAAAAGAAAAGAAAAAAGGCAAGACAAGATTACAGTAAAAAAAAATGAAAGAAAGAAAGAAAAGAAAAGAAAAAAGGCAAAACAAGATTACAGTAAAAAAAAATGAAAGAAAGAAAGAAAGAAAAGAAAAGAAAAAAGGCAAAACAAGATTACAGTAAAAAAAAATGAAAGAAAGAAAGAAAAGAAAAGAAAAAAGGCAAGACAAGATTACAGTAAAAAAAAATGAAAGAAAGAAAGAAAAGAAAAGAAAAAAGGCAAAACAAGATTACAGTAAAAAAAAATGAAAGAAAGAAAGAAAGAAAAGAAAAGAAAAAAGGCAAAACAAGATTACAGTAAAAAAAAATGAAAGAAAGAAAGAAAGAAAAGAAAAGAAAAAAGGCAAGACAAGATTACAGTAAAAAAAAATGAAAGAAAGAAAGAAAAGAAAAGAAAAAAGGCAAAACAAGATTACAGTAAAAAAAAATGAAAGAAAGAAAGAAAGAAAAGAAAAGAAAAAAGGCAAGACAAGATTACAGTAAAAAAAAATGAAAGAAAGAAAGAAAAGAAAAGAAAAAAGGCAAAACAAGATTACAGTAAAAAAAAATGAAAGAAAGAAAGAAAGAAAAGAAAAGAAAAAAGGCAAAACAAGATTACAGTAAAAAAAATGAAAGAAAGAAAGAAAGAAAAGAAAAGAAAAAAGGCAAGACAAGATTACAGTAAAAAAAAATGAAAGAAAGAAAGAAAAGAAAAGAAAAAAGGCAAAACAAGATTACAGTAAAAAAAAATGAAAGAAAGAAAGAAAGAAAAGAAAAGAAAAAAGGCAAAACAAGATTACAGTAAAAAAAAATGAAAGAAAGAAAGAAAAGAAAAGAAAAAAGGCAAAACAAGATCACAGTAAAAAAAAATGAAAGAAAGAAAGAAAGAAAAGAAAAGAAAAAAGGCAAAACAAGATTACAGTAAAAAAAAATGAAAGAAAGAAAGAAAGAAAAGAAAAGAAAAAAGGCAAGACAAGATTACAGTAAAAAAAAATGAAAGAAAGAAAGAAAAGAAAAGAAAAAAGGCAAAACAAGATTACAGTAAAAAAAAATGAAAGAAAGAAAGAAAGAAAAGAAAAGAAAAAAGGCAAAACAAGATTACAGTAAAAAAAAATGAAAGAAAGAAAGAAAAGAAAAGAAAAAAGGCAAGACAAGATTACAGTAAAAAAAATGAAAGAAAGAAAGAAAGAAAAGAAAAGAAAAAAGGCAAAACAAGATTACAGTAAAAAAAAATGAAAGAAAGAAAGAAAAGAAAAGAAAAAAGGCAAAACAAGATTACAGTAAAAAAAATGAAAGAAAGAAAGAAAGAAAAGAAAAGAAAAAAGGCAAGACAAGATTACAGTAAAAAAAAATGAAAGAAAGAAAGAAAAGAAAAGAAAAAAGGCAAAACAAGATTACAGTAAAAAAAAATGAAAGAAAGAAAGAAAAGAAAAGAAAAAAGGCAAAACAAGATTACAGTAAAAAAAAATGAAAGAAAGAAAGAAAGAAAAGAAAAGAAAAAAGGCAAGACAAGATTACAGTAAAAAAAAATGAAAGAAAGAAAGAAAGAAAAGAAAAGAAAAAAGGCAAGACAAGATTACAGTAAAAAAAAAAGAAAGAAAGAAAGAAAAGAAAAGAAAAAAGGCAAAACAAGATTACAGTAAAAAAAAATGAAAGAAAGAAAGAAAGAAAAGAAAAGAAAAAAGGCAAAACAAGATTACAGTAAAAAAAAATGAAAGAAAGAAAGAAAGAAAAGAAAAGAAAAAAGGCAAGACAAGATTACAGTAAAAAAAATGAAAGAAAGAAAGAAAAGAAAAGAAAAAAGGCAAAACAAGATTACAGTAAAAAAAAATGAAAGAAAGAAAGAAAGAAAAGAAAAGAAAAAAGGCAAAACAAGATTACAGTAAAAAAAAATGAAAGAAAGAAAGAAAAGAAAAGAAAAAAGGCAAGACAAGATTACAGTAAAAAAAATGAAAGAAAGAAAGAAAGAAAAGAAAAGAAAAAAGGCAAAACAAGATTACAGTAAAAAAAATGAAAGAAAGAAAGAAAAGAAAAGAAAAAAGGCAAAACAAGATTACAGTAAAAAAAAATGAAAGAAAGAAAGAAAGAAAAGAAAAGAAAAAAGGCAAGACAAGATTACAGTAAAAAAAAATGAAAGAAAGAAAGAAAGAAAAGAAAAGAAAAAAGGCAAGACAAGATTACAGTAAAAAAAAAGAAAGAAAGAAAGAAAAGAAAAGAAAAAAGGCAAAACAAGATTACAGTAAAAAAAAATGAAAGAAAGAAAGAAAGAAAAGAAAAGAAAAAAGGCAAAACAAGATTACAGTAAAAAAAAATGAAAGAAAGAAAGAAAGAAAAGAAAAGAAAAAAGGCAAAACAAGATTACAGTAAAAAAAAATGAAAGAAAGAAAGAAAGAAAAGAAAAGAAAAAAGGCAAGACAAGATTACAGTAAAAAAAAATGAAAGAAAGAAAGAAAAGAAAAGAAAAAAGGCAAAACAAGATTACAGTAAAAAAAAATGAAAGAAAGAAAGAAAAGAAAAGAAAAAAGGCAAAACAAGATTACAGTAAAAAAAAATGAAAGAAAGAAAGAAAGAAAAGAAAAGAAAAAAGGCAAGACAAGATTACAGTAAAAAAAAATGAAAGAAAGAAAGAAAGAAAAGAAAAGAAAAAAGGCAAGACAAGATTACAGTAAAAAAAAAAGAAAGAAAGAAAGAAAAGAAAAGAAAAAAGGCAAAACAAGATTACAGTAAAAAAAAATGAAAGAAAGAAAGAAAGAAAAGAAAAGAAAAAAGGCAAAACAAGATTACAGTAAAAAAAAATGAAAGAAAGAAAGAAAGAAAAGAAAAGAAAAAAGGCAAGACAAGATTACAGTAAAAAAAAATGAAAGAAAGAAAGAAAAGAAAAGAAAAAAGGCAAAACAAGATTACAGTAAAAAAAAATGAAAGAAAGAAAGAAAGAAAAGAAAAGAAAAAAGGCAAAACAAGATTACAGTAAAAAAAAATGAAAGAAAGAAAGAAAAGAAAAGAAAAAAGGCAAGACAAGATTACAGTAAAAAAAATGAAAGAAAGAAAGAAAGAAAAGAAAAGAAAAAAGGCAAAACAAGATTACAGTAAAAAAAATGAAAGAAAGAAAGAAAAGAAAAGAAAAAAGGCAAAACAAGATTACAGTAAAAAAAAATGAAAGAAAGAAAGAAAGAAAAGAAAAGAAAAAAGGCAAGACAAGATTACAGTAAAAAAAAATGAAAGAAAGAAAGAAAGAAAAGAAAAGAAAAAAGGCAAGACAAGATTACAGTAAAAAAAAAGAAAGAAAGAAAGAAAAGAAAAGAAAAAAGGCAAAACAAGATTACAGTAAAAAAAATGAAAGAAAGAAAGAAAGAAAAGAAAAGAAAAAAGGCAAAACAAGATTACAGTAAAAAAAATGAAAGAAAGAAAGAAAGAAAAGAAAAGAAAAAAGGCAAAACAAGATTACAGTAAAAAAAAAGAAAGAAAGAAAGAAAGAAAAGAAAAGAAAAAAGGCAAAACAAGATTAAAGTAAAAAAAAATGAAAGAAAAATAGAGAAATTAAAAGAAAAGAAACGAGGAAATGCAAAAAAAAAAAGAAAAAAAAAAGGGGAAAAAGAAATGAAAGAAAAGGAAAAACGAGGAAAAAGAAACAGAAATAGAATATCGTAGTGGGAAGAAAGGAGGGGAGAAAGAAAGACATGAAAATTAGAAAGAAAGAAAGAAAGAAAGAAGAAGTAAGAAAAACGGAAATAACAAGAAAAATAAGAAAAGAAAATGTAAGAAAAAGAAGGGGGAAAATATAACCGAAAAGAGATATTAGGATAGAAAAAAAAAGAAAGAAAGGAGTAATGGATAAAATAAGGATAGAATGAGAAAAAGAAAAAGAAAATTAATGAAAAGGAGAGTAAAAATGAAATATCAGGATGAAAATAAAGAAAAAAAGAAAGAAAGAAAGAAGGAAAGGAGGAAAGAAAGATAAAGGAAGCTGGCAAATTTAACTAAATTTTGAAGTTAAATAAATTCATTTTTTTTTTTAAGTTTTATTTTTATTGCGCATGTTTTTGTTTTTTTATTCAAGAAGTCTGATGTGAAAATTTTCAAACGCCATAATGCTTGAAATTGTCCAACTGGTATTGAAACAATTGTAACTTACAATGAAATACACTCTTTGTTGCTATCAATTCCTTTTTTGAAATCTTGGTTTTGTTGATACAGTATATTAATGCTCAATTATGAAATATGATCATTTTGTAGCTTACATTTTAAGTCATCTCTTTTTGGCTTAAAATTAAAATAAAACTCCTCGGCCTAACGCTCTCAGGAAACATGAGTTGGAACAATTACATTGACAGTATCGCCAGAAGTAGGTAGGTTCTCTCTACCATCGACGAAATGTTGCATCCCTCTGCCTTTTCTACAAGTACTTTAATGGTGAATGCTCTGACGAATTGCAAGCACTTGTGCCCCCTCGACGTAAATACCCTCGACAAACCCGACAAGCAGCTAAATCCCACCCCTTCACAGTAGAGATCCCTAGATGTAAGAGAGCCTTCTACTCCAGTAGTTTCTTCCCCAGGACAGCTAGGCTTTGGAATTCCTTGTCGCGTCCCTGCTTCCCCAACTGTACTGACATGCAGAAGTTCAAGTGCAACGTGAACCGACATCTTGCTGCCAAACTCCCGACACAGTACCCCTGGTACCCATGTCCCTGATAGTAGCCCCCTACACCAAAGTGGCAATGTGCCTTGTTTGGGATGAAAATGTAATTAAAAAGCAAATGAAAAATTTACTGAATTATACGAACCCAGTAAAATTCAGTATATTACAAACAAGTATATATATATATATATATATATATATATATATATATATATATATATATATCAAGTCCAATGTAAACAAGTTCTTGTTGAACCGTCCCTTTATACAATGAAGTTGTGCCCAACTTACACTATTAATGATTACTGATTACTACACCACCACCTTATATTCATTAATTCTTATCCTGGAGTAGCTTTTGGGCCTTGATAAATGGTGACTTCCTTGTAAAAAAACACATTACGCAATTATTGTTTTAGCTCAACGCATATATGTGCGTGTATGCATGTATGTGTGTGTGTGTGTGTGTGTGTGTGTGTGTGTGTGTGTGTGTGTGTGTGTGGAGAGAGAGAGAGAGAGGGAGAAGAAGAGAGAGAAGTCAGGATTAAAAAGAGATAGATAGATAGATAGATAGATAGATAGATAGATAGATGGTAAAAATATAAACTTACAGAGAGAGAAAGGTGGGGGGGGTTAGATTTAATAAGGGACACATTCTGCAAATGGCCAGCGTCTTTTTTTTTTTTTTTTTAACCTCTCCCACGCTTGGGCCTTCCAGCACGCTGTCAGCAACACACGGGAAGACGACCGACGTACTGCCGTGATCACCCAGAGACGCACATTGTTTTTATAGGAACACCCGGCACAGAGGCAATGTTCGGTGTGTTACGGCGTCTTGTTTACGCCTATGCCAAAATAAATAGTCACTGTTTCTCAAAATGGCGTCCCGGTTAGAAACACAGAATAGACGCAGCAAGGCGTACTGTTCAATACGCCTGAAATGTTATGTTGGTAACTCAGTAGGTGTGTCAGAATTTGGGGGGAATTTTTGACACCCTTAACACAAAACTGCGAATAAAATATTAAAGCACTCGTAATTTCTCTTTTTAAATTGGTTTGCTTATTTTCTTTACGGAATATACTTCCAAAATAAACCATTAAAGTTGTTTAAAAAATAACAGAAATATTATTTTTTATTTAAAAAAAAAAACTGTTTACAAAGTGCCTGCACGCGTTCATGCAGCCATGTTTTACGTAATGAAATCAATTGAATTTTACGAGTTAAATCTTTTCAATTTTTAAACTTTAAAAATCTATCAAAATTTTTCTTATGGTTCAATTTTTACTATATTTTCAGGTTCAATGTGAAATTTTATGCTCTTTCCAATAAATCGAATATAATATTCTAGACAAGCGTTTTTTGGAATGTCTATTCAAATGAAAATAATTATTTTTCTCACCTCAAATTTATATATCACAAATTGAAGATACAAGAGCAATAAATAGAATAAGCTAATTTAAAACAAAATTTACCTGTAAAGTCCAAAGTTTGAAACCTTTTTTTTTAAAAAAAAACACATTGAATTTGTTTTTTTTTAAGTGAAACTTTATAATCTTTTTATATTGTCCAGAAAATTTCGTAGAATTACGACAATTTTTTCTATTTCATTCAAGGTTTTTTATTGATTTTTTTTAGATATTAAAAAAAATTCACTCCATAAAGAAGAAATAAAATATATTAAATCAAAAACTTATGCATTTCTTTGAGAAGAAAAAAATCAAAATTTCGTCGAGTTTTTTTTTTTTTTAAGGCAAAAAACTGATAAGTAAAATATGATTTCTTCACGCACAAGGCTTGACGGCTTACATGTATATGTTGTTTTTAAATTCATCCGTATTTCAAAACATGAAGAAACACCGCTTCGCTAACACCGGTTAATGCTTACGCAATGGCGGTCTTTTCAAATAGTTGTTGAAAAAATAGTTGTTGAAAAAAATCAAAATTTCGTCGAGTGTTTTTTTTTTAAGGCAAAAACTGATAAGTAAAATATGATTTCTTCACGCACAAGGCTTGACGGCTTACATGTATATGTTGTTTTTAAATTCATCCGTATTTAAAAACATGAAGAAACACCGCTTCACTAACACCGGTTAATGCTTACGCAATGGCGGTCTTTTCAAAAATAGTCGTTGAAAAATAATCTTTTATTTAAAAAATACATGGAATATAAAATATAAATATGGACAAATTCTCATAAATGAAGAATGGAAGCATCCATTGATTGGTATTTTATATAGGTAAGTGATTTTTTTGGATTTATATATATTTATTATATTTAGATTAAGTTAAAATTCGTTGAATTTCGTGAAATCTTTTTTAAAGAAAGCAGATTTAAAAAAAATATTGTATATTTTTCGATAAAACCTTTTATTATTTTAAAGTTTGGTCTTTGGTTCTTTTTATTGAAAAAAAAGTTAGGGTTTAAATGACATTATTAATATTGTTATAAGCTTCGAATAATAGCGAGTCTACATAATCGCTCCGTTTTTAATGGCGAATTCTGACACGCCTAGCTCTCCGTTTATCTCGGCATTTGTTTCCAGTCGTTCTGAACATCTATTATATAAATCTTACCTGTCTGTTTAAATGTATGTATGTATGTATGTATGTATGTATGTACGTGTCAAGTCATGTCATATGCTACTGGTACCATGTAACCCAGTATTACCTGCCTCATGGTCGGGTCACCGGCGACTAAACTGGTTCACCCACCAGACTTGTTTGGTGAGGAGGGCGGCTAGTCTCCCTGGAGGATTAAAAACAAGACCTTCCAAAGGGCGAATGAACTCCTTTTCTGGGTCAACGGCCAACTAGCACTGTGTATGTTTGTGTGTGTATATATGTGTATTGGGGTGGAGAGGGCTCCCGTAAGCCGTGGTGAAGGCAACCTTTCTAGGAGAAGCAAATCTCTGATTTAAAAAACCATAAAGCGGAAGACCAGTACCCTCATTAAGCTGGTCTGCAGATTAATTTGTTGCTGTCTATCTTGCTCTTGCTTGTTGCTGGATCTCAACATTTTGAATCGAGAGAGAGACTTAGCTGTCGTACAAAGCTAAGACTCTGTAACATCATCTTTGTATAGATACTCCCTCAGG
>NC_136518.1:9404417-9414417 GCF_053919585.1 Euprymna scolopes | reverse complement strand
TCTACCAAATATGTTGTTACATACGAAGGTGAGACAGACGTTTACCCCCCCCCCCAAAAAAAAAAGAAAAAGGAAGAATAATGGGGGCAAAAGAAAGAAAGAAAGAAATGATGAAAATAGGGAGAAAGGCATCGAACAAAGCGAAATGTAACGGAAATGATTTATGATATGTTTATTTAAAAAAAGAGAGAGATTGGAAAGACAGCGAACAAAGAGCAAAGAAACGGAAGAAAAAGGAAAGATTCGTTTAGTGTAAAATAAATCCGGCTGTTTTACAAAGAAGGAAGATGAAAAACGGAAAGAGAGAAGAAATAACAAAAGAAAATGGAAAGATCGTGGAAATAGACACAGAAACAGAGGAAAGTAAAATAAATAAATAAAAATAAAAAGAAACGATTGTAAACTTGGTGAAAAAGAGCAGAAATGGAAAGAGAGAAGAAATGAATTTATAAAATGGAAAGATCGGCAAAACGAAAAACAGAGAAAGGAAACATACAAAACCCAAATAAAATACAAAAAAATCAAAAGAAACGATGTTATAAATGGAGCAGAACGCGAAATAAAACGAAATTGAAGTAAAATAATTTATTTTAAGGAAAGGAAATGTACAGTTTTTTGTTTTGTTTTGTTTTTATTTTGAACCAACGTAAAAGTAAGCGTGGTGCGTTTCACCTAAATCGCAGTCCAGTTTTTATAGAAACCTAACTCGGTGTTCGTCCGTAATTGTCTCCTGTGAACGGTCACGGTCGGTGTAAATGGGTAGCGGTTGAAGTATGAATTTATTAGAAAGAGAAGAATATACTACTTCCATTGATCTTAACCGGTTTTGGCAGTGCACTCTCACCAGATAAAATATAGGAAGCTCCGATCAGCGAGGTAGTGGATAGGTAATATGCCTATATCACACCTTAGATAGCGCGATGCAGTTTGTGTACAGTATATCTGCATAAAATCTCTAGATTTTCAATCCTATTAAGGTCAAACTCGGACGGGGAAAATTAGTTCATTTTATTTATATAGATAGAAAAGAAGATATACTTCACTTGCCACTGGTATTTAACAATATTGACTCAGGAAAGGTGTGCATGGAGATTGAGTACCTTTTGCCACAAAAATTTCAATTTAATTTGTACATGTATTATTATAGAATCAATCCTATATTATTGATTATTATATATTATGACGAATAATTTGCCCGGTGGATTAATTCGCAAAGAAATAAATTAAAAAATTAAATAAATAAATAAAATAAATAAATAAATAAATAAATAAATAAATAATAATAATAATAATAATAATAATAATAATAATAATAATAATAATAATGTAGTTCATCAAATTCTGTTTGTGTTTTTTTACACGCAGCTCTTCAGCATTTGGAGCTTAAAAAATAGGAGGCTTGACTTTGTGAAATGATAGTCACTGCGTAAAAATAAGCAAATTCTGGAGCAGAAACGGTCGCCCGTTTTAATGGTAGCAGACCATCTTTGTAGCTCTTCAACGTTTTTAAATTTAAAAAATAACTTACTTTTAGCAGGACCCTTTATATATATATATATATATATATATATATATATATATATATATATATATATTTAAATAAAAAAAATCAAAGAAATAAAAAAACGGGCAGGTGGAATTATTAAAATTTCCTTAAGGCCTTATCGTCTGACCCTCTAAGAGGAAATGTCAGAATGATAAATTAAAAGCTAAGAATCGAATGAGGAAAGAGGGAAATTGGTTTCAGTTGGAAAACCAGTGAGAGAAAAAAAAGTATAATTCTCACTGTTCAGGTGGTTTTAAATCAGTAAATATTTCCAACTGATGTTTCAAAATCTTTTGTCTACACAGGCTAGGACAAAAGATTTTGAAACATCAGTTTGAAATATTTACTGATTTAAAACCACCTGAACAGTGAGAATTATATATATATTTTTTTTTCTCTCACTGGTTTTCCAACTGAAACCAATTTCCCTCTTTCCTCATTCGATTCTTAGCTTTTAATTTATCATTCTGACGTTTCCTCTTAGAGGGTCAGACGATAAGGCCTTAAGGAAATTTTAACAATTTCACCTGCCCGTTTTTTTTTGTTTGTTTTTTTGTTTCTTTGATTTTTTTTTTTTTTTTGATTTAAATTAAATTGTTTCCTCTGAAATTTCTCCTTCCATTTTGCTGTACAAAGAATTTACTTATATATATATATATATATATATATATATATATTAGTGATGGGACGACTCGAATATTTTCCCCGATTCCGATACAATTACCAATTCCTTACTAAATTCCCGATTCCGATACAATTACCGATTCCGATTCCTTATAAATCTCCAAATATTTAATTATAAAGTTGTTATTTTCCCCGATTTCTGTAAAAAAAAAAAAAAAACACACACACACACACACACACATGTTAAATATGCAGATATTTTCCGAAACGTTAAAATACACTTATGGAGAAAGATCTATCGATTTTAGCTTTACTTGTATTTTAAAATTAATAAATAGTTATCATTTTATCATTATTACTGGATAATTTTTCTTTAAACAAAATCAAATTAAAAAAGACAATTAAAAGAATCGTTTTGGCATCGGAAAATAGGCACCAATTTTTTTCGGTTCCGATACCGACTCTGATACCCCCAAATTTGTCGATTTTACCGATTTTCGATTCCCATTCGATTAATCGGCCCAACACTATATATATATATATATATATATATATATATATATATATATATATATATATATATATATATATATATATTAGGTTGAGAAGAAAGTCCTTGCAGAATTTTAACTTTTTATTTCAAATAATGTTTTTTTTCAAATAAGTTTTCGTTATAATACTTTATATATAACTAGCAAAAGTACCCGTCGTTGGAGGTCAGGTGCGAACGAACACCCCATAATTTTATTATACCATATTTCTTCAAACTGAAACATAATTATCAAAGTATACTTACGCAGATAGATATGAAAAGTCTTTATTAAAGTGTGTGCCTATTTCCATTCTATGGAGGCCAGGCGCGAACGCAAACCCCACAATTTTATTATACCATCCCTATTTAAGTTAAAACATACTTATCAAATATTATTATGTCCATCTATATCAAAAACACTTGGAAACGTTTTTTTTTAAATTTTTTATTTCCATACTCTGTGGACCAGGCGTGTACGCAAACCCCACAATTTTAATGAATCATCATTAGCAAGATCAAACATATCCATTCCTATGTCTCGATATATCTTCTATCATTATATGTAATCAGTTTTCTATAATAGTCAACCATATAGGAGCCTATTCGTGGCCATACACGCACACAGATGTTCAGCTTTATATTATAGTTTTTCGCTCTATCTAATTATTTAAAGTACAATCGTTTTAAAACAAATATGTCTTCTTTTCAGAACGTTTTTACAAGATGGAAAAAACAAATTAGCACAATTTTTTTTATTTCAGTTCATGCTAGGCCGAAAAGCTATATATTGTTATATATGGGTTGTGGAAATGCATTCACTAGCAAACGATCTAGCTAATTTGCATATTCTCTTAAACATTCATTTTAATTAATTTCCTATTAGTTTTTTCGGTTTTCTTATGGCATGATCATCTTTAGTTAACTATTACATGTAATTGTATTGTATAGACATGTATCTAACTTAATAACTTGATTTGAGCCCTATTTTCTATTTATTTAATAAGAAAATACAATTTTCTTATATATGGATCGTGCAATTGAATTCATCTGCAAAAGACCTAGCTAATTTGCATATTCTTTTAAACATTCATTTTAAATAATTCCCTATTAGTTTTTTCGGTTTTCTTAAGGGATGATCATCTTTAGTTAACTATTACGTGTAATTATATTCATGCAGATATTCTACATGATTTATACTTGCGTAATATTTGCGTAAAAAGGTTTTAGTAAACAAAACTCTTTCCATATATATTTATGTATACGTACATATTTTTGCTTAAAAAATTTTACCTACCAAACTCCTCATAGAGTTTTTAGTTTACAAACATGAAACTTCATATATTAAGGTACTTGAACCCATGCGAAACTTTATATTTCGGGTTTAGCCTGGGGAAATCTGTATAAAAGTGAAAATTAAAAAAAAAACAAAAAAGGGAATTTGCCAGGTAAAGGTCGAACGACGGCATTACGAATATAAATGCATGACGTAATAGCTATTGGTTTATGTTTTAATTTTTAGCTTTATAGTAAACATGTCTTCATAGCACAGGCATTAATGTAAATCGTAAGCTAAACGTTTTGGTTTCGATTCTCGGTGGTGGCGCACGAGTTATTTTTTATTTTTTATTTTTTAACTTTTTAAATCATTACTATTTATTTGGTCCTTTAGGAATATGAAATCTGCATTAATTAAAATATTATATTTAAGCGTATTTTACGACCGGGAAATGCCGAGCGTCCTGCTAGTATTTGTATAGATATACATACATATGTATGCATATCCATACAAATATTATTGATTACATATGTGCATACATATTTCTGCAGTGTTTCTTTTCAGAGCAACCACGTCATCAAGCGGAATATCATTATTTTTAATCATTTTTTATGTAATCGTGCAGTATTTTTTTCTTTAAGTGACACTGCAGAAACATGTATGCACGTATGTAGACAATAATGTTTGTATGAATGATAAACCTATAAGGAAGGTATACGAAATTTTAATTATTAGACAAGGAATACAAATAAAACAAGAAAGACCTTATTCCATGGAGTTTCGAAGAATGCAATTCTTCTCATCAGAGGGAAAAGGTTTACAAAATATACAATAAATTTTGCAGGTTAAAATGCATCACAGGAAACAAATAATATGAAATTTATCAGATTTGCATAAAAAAAGTCATTTGATAGCTTGAGACAATTTGAAGTGATTTAAGGGGTTGAGGAAGCAAGGAACGGAAAAAAGTGAGAAAAAGATATATATATATATATATATATATATATATATATATAATTTGCAGAATGTGAGAGATTATATAATTATTTCTACAGTTAAACAATGTCGCAGCTCACAAGAGTTATGACAGCCAACAAACCGTCTTGGACTTCCGGTTTGTTGGCTGTCATGACTCTTATGAGTTGCGACGTTGATTGAATGTGGAAATAATTATACAATCTCTCACATTCTGAAAATTTTATTACTAATTGCTTGCGCGGTTAGCATTGCTAGATGGCGTCGTTCTTGTGAGTTGAAAATTCCTACTTGAGAGACATCGGCTTGGCTTATAGCTTAGTTGAATGACCACGTCCCTTGTCGAGACGAAGTAGGTTCATTCCACAGTCGGATTTCGCCGCGGTTTGCTTGATCTGTATTAATTAATAGACTTTCTTGTGTGCAGGGCGTTTGCTCAACTGGCGGAGTGATTGCCTTGTTGGCTGCCATGGGTCTTGTGAGCTGCGGCGTTGTTGAAAATAATTATATAATCTCTTACATTCTGGTGATTATATATAACTCCACTCCTCTACCCACTCGATTTTAGGTTTGATATAACGTCTTCTGGGGAGGGAGGGGGGGGCGAAGCCTCATTGATATACAAATCAATACATATCAAATTACATCCCCTCCCCATGTTCTTTAAATATTATCTCATAACCTTGTGGCTAGAATGGCTCTGTAGTGAAGCCAAGACTACTATTTCTCCATTACATATCTCTTTCTCTCTACTCTTCCCTTTCCCCCTTCCTTCCTTCCTTCCTCTTTTCCTCAAAAATGTGACCAGAGGTTGTAACCAATCAGGACGGAGAACAGTTCTGGTGGGAAAGACAAAAAAAGAGATACAAAAAGTGTTGGAAGCAAAAAAGACGGAGATGCGAGTGGTTCCAGAGTCAGGGGACAAAAATGAAAATCACAAACTTTCTATAACCCGATACCATTGTACGCTGGAATGAATATAAAACCGTTTCGTTTGGAAGTTCCTTTGTTTCTTTATTATTATTCCCAGGTCGGTTTCTACTCCCGTCTTATTAATTTCGATGACTCCCCAAAAGGGGGACCCGCCGAAATGGTGACCTACCCAACAAGAATTACATTATGGTAACCGCCATAGCACCCACATTAACTTCAAACACCGCTAGACACTAATAGCCTCTCAAACAATGCTAGTAAAATCTAGTGGTGTTTAAGAGGCTAATAAAGTCTAGCAATGTTTGCGCGGCTAGTAATATCTAGCCTTGTTTGAGCCGAAAAAATAAATTGCTAATTGCTCGCTAGGTTAGCATGTTGGATGGCGTCGTCCTAGCGAGTTGAAAATTCCTACTTGTGAGACATCGACTTGGATTATAGCTGTGTGGATGACCAAATCCCTTGTTTGAGACGAAGTAGGTTTATTAGTCGGATTTCGCCGCGGTTTGGTCTGATCTGTGTTAGTTAATAAACTTTCTTGTGTGTGGCACATTTGCTCATGTGGCAGAGTACTCACCTCGCATGCAAGAGGCTAGGGTTTCGAATCCCGAGGTGGGATGTGTCTAACTGATGTGCCCAAATGAGGACGAAACTCGAGTCTTGGACTTCGAGTTTGTTGGCTGTCATGGCTCTTGTGAGCTGCGACGTTGTTTCACTTAAAATATATATATATTTACAAAATGCCACACACACACACACATATATATATATGTGTGTGCGTGTGTGTGTGTAAAGAAAACATATTTCAAAAAGAGAGAAAGAAATTTTATTTTAGACCCTTTTTAATACGGGGTTTACCGGGTGGTCCTTTATTACCTTAAACGTTTTTCAAATTTTGCCCCACCCCTCTATTTCTGAGTAGTCAACCCTCCTGAGGATTTGTCAGTTAACAAACGCAGATGGTCCAGAGATGAACCTTGCAAACTCAGTTCCACTTTTGTATTCTGCATCAAGAGCCACAATATAAATAAAGTTAACGTAATATACGTCCTTTAGTGGGACAAGTGAAAATACCACCGTTGTATTCATCATCTGTTATATATATATATATGTGTGTGTGTGTGTGTGTGTGTGTGTGTGTGTGTGTGTGACTACTTCATTTATTCACATAAATTAATATACGAAAATATAACTTAATGCGAAAATTTTCAGTATTTACCTAAAGTGCTCAATACATACGTAGAGCTAGGTAGTAAGTTATAAAATATATATGGAATATATATGTATATGTAGAGCTTACATATATATATATGTGTGTGTGTGTGTGTGTGTGTGTATGTGTGTGTGTGTGTGTATGTGTGTGTAGAGCTATAAATATATATATATATGTTGAGCTATAATATATATAAAAGCTATAGAGCTATAAATGTAATATATATATGTGTGTGTGTGTGTGTGCGTGTGTGTGGGGGGTGTAGAGCTAGGTAGTAAGTTTATATATGTATGTGTGTGTGTGTTTAAGCGCGCGCGCACACACACACACACACACACACAAAGTGATTTTTATATAAGAGTAGAGATAAATATATATGTGTGTGTGTTTGTTTGGAAGAGAGAGAGAGAGAGAGAGAGAGAGAGAGAGAGAGAGAGAGAGAGAGAGAGAGAGAGAGAGAGAGAGATCGGTACCTTGTATGTGTGTGTCGTTGTGTGAGTTTGTTCCCTGCGAACTCCGAAACGGCTAGACCTTTTTTTTTTTAATCTTACACAAATGCTTTTTATGTTACTAGTAGGAGTGTTTTTAGATAACTTTTGTATCGGAATGCCTCAGATAAGTATCGAAAATCGATAATGGAAAAAGTCCGATTCAACTAGGAACAGTCCGCTTTTGACACTCTAACATCACCAATTAGCATCCTTATACAACCTAACATCACAAGTGCGTTTGAGAGGTTTTACAACCGCACAAGCAGAAAGGCCCCCGCCTATAAAATCAACAGCAGGCTGTTTGATGATGCAGGAGAGCGTTCGAAATGAATCGATTGATTGTTTACTCTAGTTGGGGATCAAACACGATGGACTTGGAAGAAGCTTCATCCGCTTCCTTCCAGTGGCTTAAACCACAATACATTATAGTCTACATTGCATTCTGTGTCTGTGTCTGTGTGAGTTCGTTCCCTATTGTCTCCAAAACGACTGGTCTGATTTTTATGAAATTTCATACGAAAGTACTTTATGTGCCTGAAAGTGTTCTTAGATAGGTTTTGTGTCGGAATGTCTTCGATAAGTATCGAAAATCAATAATCGAAATAACTCGATAAAAGAAGGAACAGGCGATTTTGACCAAAGTTAACACCTTACACGTCCTAACACCCTAACAAGTGCACTTGAAAAGTTTTATTGCCACACAAGTCGAATGGCCCGACATATAAAATCAATAGTAAATTCTTTGATATGGCAGGGGCGCGTTCGAAATGAATTTTTTTTTTCCTGTTTAAAGCGCAATTTCACAATGATACTATACTTTTTTAAATTTTAAACTTAAATTTAAACCATTATCACCGCCCAAGCAGTAAGGCCAAAAAATAAAAATCAACAGTAGGTTCTTTGGTATGACATGGGCGCGTTCGAAGTAAATGTTTCTGTTTAGAACACAATTGAACCATGATACTTGACTTTTGCATTTTAAACTTTAATGCAAGTTATCATATATAAAATAATTTTATAAAATCAACAGTAGGTTCTCTACAGTGCAATGTAGAGTACAATATGTTGTAAACTTAGTCACTACGAGAGGCACATGAAGCTTCATCCAGGTACATCGCGTTGGATCTCTAATTAGAACAGGTAATCGATCAACTTGATAGAAAAATAAGCTATTTCATCGATTTCAATGGCAATAAAAATATGAGTATGTCAAAAACTCGCTTATCATCATGCAGTTCCGGGTAATGTCGGGTCACACTGCTAATATATACAGGGTGTCCAAAAAATATGTACTCACTCTTTGGAAGACAATTTGTGCTTGAGTTTAACCATGTTTTTTGTTTTTTTGTTTTGTTTGTTTTTGTTTTTTTTTTTTAAGCCAACCATTCATTAATGGCAAGCGTACCACTAATATTCAAAGAAAAAAAAAGAAGGGTCTTACTAACATTTTGATTATATTTTTTGGACGTTTCTCAGTCATCCCAAGGTAATAAAATAAAATTAAACAAACGACTTTGTTTTATAAATTTTATGTTTACAAATTTATTTCATTGCTTATAAGAAACTAAAACAAACAAAAAATAAAATAAAATCACACACACTCACACAATATAATTTACAAATATATTTTATTTCTTATAAAAGAAAAGAAAATTAAATTAAAAATGAAAAAAATATTTTTAAGTAAATAAAAACACACACACGCACACACGATATGATTTGGGAATCTTAGACGACCCCTGGTGTGCTTGAGGTATTGTGGTGAATGAGTAGCTATGTCAGAATTTTGGTGGAATTTTTGACACCCTTAACACAAAACTGCGACTAAAATATACTCGTAATTTCTTTTTTTTTTTAAGTGGTTTGTTTAATTTCTTTATCGAATATACTTCAAAAATAAACTATTAAAGTTTTTTGAAAAATAATAGAAATATTATTTTTTATTTAAAAAAAAACAGTGTTTACAAAGTGCCTGCGCGCGCTCATGCAGCCATTGTTTTTATGTAATAAAATGAATTAAATTTTACGAGTTAAATTTTTTCAACTTTTTCAATTTAAAATTCTATCAACATTTTTTTTATTGGTTCAATTTTTACAATATTTTCAGGTTTAATGCGAAATTTTATGCTCTTTCCAATAAACCGAATATAATATTTTAGACAAGCGTTTTTTTAATTCACGCCCCCCTCCCCATTTTGAAATGTCTATTAAAATGAAAATAGTTCTCTCACCTCAGATTTATATATCACAAATTGAAGATAAAAGATCAATAAATAAAATCTAATTTAAAGCAAAACAAAAAATAGTTTTGTGCAATTTTACCTGTAAAGTCAAAAGTTTAAAACTTTAAAAAAAAAAAAAACACGTTGATTTTTTTTTTCTTAAGTGAAACCTCATATTTTTTAAATTTTGT
>NC_136518.1:9349417-9399417 GCF_053919585.1 Euprymna scolopes | reverse complement strand
TGGTCAAGCCGAAATATTAGATGACGTGATATCGTAAACAAACACAGACGGAATTCGATGAACGACACTATCATTATTATTTATTTATTTATTTGCGAATTCGTCCATCGAACCAATTATTTCTTGTAATATATAATATTCAATAGAGGATTTATTCTATAATAATACATACGCAGTCTGCATGAATTAAAATACCATGTTTAAACGTATTGTACGACCGGGCAACGGCCGGGCTTCCAGCTAATGAAATATAGATTTTGAAGTAAGAAAAATATTACTCACAAAGATCCGTGAAAACTTACTCACTTCATTTTATATAGTGTTGCTCACTTAAACGTAGTCCGTAGGCGACTAGAAGCAGCAATATGTTTATATCAACAGCTTCTAGTTTTGGTCACTATATTGAAAATTGTGTTCGTTTTAAAATCTTTCTGGTCGGGTACGTCATCTTTGAAAAGAAATTTAATCGAAATGTATTAATGCACATCGAATACACCGCTGTTCTCGACAGATTTGGGTACTTGTGCATAATTTGAGCCAGACGTAACTCACCGTCCGCTCTGCTTTGCTCGAAACATGGCGGCTTTTGCCGAGCGTTGCCAATTATCAAAATGTAGCAACGTTACTCAAGGAAAATGCCGAAGAAAACATTTAAATATAACATCAGAAAAAAAAAATATAACGAAAAAAAAAAGTAAAAACGACTTACCATAACAATTTCTGTTTTGTTTGTTGGAATTTTTTTTTGTACCAATCATGGTGCATTCACCCCCCCCCTGTTTACATTTATTATTTTTTATCTGGTTCTTGTATTTGATTTTTTGTATTTCGTATATTTTATGAGTCTTAAGTTTCGTACATTTTGGGTTTGTACGAAACTCCCTTTAATTTGAAGAAAAAAGAAATGTTAGCTCCTTGATGACGTCACGACCTCAGCGCGAATTTCGGCCTCTTTTTTGGTTCCAGCGACGTGGAGAGTGGACGTGTTCATTGCCCGCCGAAGACAAGGAATTTTGGAGCCTCCTTCAAAGAAGAAAACCCGGCAAGAATACTCCAGGCATGCGATGAGGTATGCTTCTGAAAAATATCTACGTGGCTACGGTTTTGCGCGTATTTTGAAGGAGTGTAATTATTTTTAAAAAGACCTTATTTTACGTGACAAGGAATTTTGGAACCTCCTACAAAGAAGAAACCCCAGCAAGAATACCCTGGACATGCGACGCGGCATGCTTCTGAAATCCATTTGCATGTCTACAGTTTGCTCGCAAATGGAGGAGAGAAAATTCTAAAAGGACTTTAAACGAATAAAAATAAAAGAAAAAGGCACGTGCCTGACTGGCTTTCAATTTGTCAGTACGCTCCTAAAATTTATTTCATATGAGAGTGTGTTTAGGAGATACTATTTTGCATCATATTATTGTATTCGTTCATGGATACATCTTCATGATAAGAACCAGTGTTATTTTTTTTCATTATATGTTACATTGGCGTTCTTTTTGTTTTTTTAATTGAATGCCCACAAAGGGGAAAATTTACAACTAATTTTATTGTGAATAAAATCTCTTCTTCGTTTTGAAATAAGACCTTTATATTTTATTCTTTATTTCCCCCCCCCTTTTATTTCATGCTCTTATTTTTTTTCTTTTAGTTAATTACTTTCGCGTCGAATTTATCTGGAAACAAGTTCTTGTAACAATTTCTTTTTTTTTTTAAGTGAAAAAATATTCTTTTCAGCCGATTTTTTTTTTTTTTTTAACAAACAAAATTGAACAAAAACAATGGAGATAAAAGGATCATTTCTAAATTTCTGTTTTCACATAAACTCGTAAGAGAAGTGTCCGGAAGCTATCGACTAGTCCCGTTGTTTTTTGTTTGTTTGTTTGTTTGTTTGTTTTTTAGGTTTTGTTTTGTTTTGTTTTTCCAATATTTTCCGCAAATATTGTGGAAAATTTAATTTCCTAAAAGTAATAAGACTGCTCAGTCGAGAAGGAAGCAAGATACACTCACCTTTAGAGTTGCGAAAGAATTGCCCTTCCGCGACGTGACAGTCAGTTAACAAAATAAGTAATCCAGGTAGTCATCAGCAGCAATTTCTAAATACAACTGAAATTGAAAAAAAACTAAGGAGGTTGATTACCTCCCTTTATAGGTCTGAAAAGGTCATGTGATCACCATCACATGACCAAGGTAAAGCTTTATAACGCTTCTAGGAAACAACAACTCTTTTGGTTAGTAACAAGGTAAGTTCACCTACCCCCCTCTCTCCTGAGCAACCAGTAATTTCTAGTTTTTTTCCACAATATCGCCTGCTCCTTTGTCGCGTATTGATCGACGTCTTGCGTCAGTTTACAGTCAACCCCGAGTTCATGACGTCATGTTCTGAGCAGAGCCGAGTGGATGGTGAATTACGCCCGGTTCAAATACTGCACAAGGATTTATGTCTTGCCCCATCGCCGTGGATAATCACCTGTACGTGGCACTTCCTCCACAGATTTGTTCCTTAATGATGTGCGCTAGGTGTATTAGAATGTTTGTAGGAATTTTTGACACCCCTAACACGAAACTGCGAATAGAATATAAAAAACTCGTAATTTCTCTTTTTAAAGTTTGTTGTTTATTTTCTTTATGGATTATACTTCCAAAATAAACTATTAAAGTTGTATAAAAAGTGATAGAAATATTTTTTTTTTATTTTTTAAAAAACAGTAATGAAATTAATCGAATTTTACAGTTCAGTATTTTTCAATTTTTAAACTTTAAAAATCTATCAAAATTTTTCTATTGATTCGATTTTTACGATATTTTCAGGGTCAATGAGAGATTTTATGCTCTTTCCAATAACTCGAATATAATATTTTAGACAAAATTTTTTAATAAGTAAATATTTAATTTACTCACCAAAGTTTTATATATCACAAATTGAAGATCAATAAATAATATATTCAAATTTAAAACAAAAAAGTAGTGTTTTTTTTAGAAATCTACCTGTAAAGTCCGAAGTTTAAAACCTTTTTTTAAAACCACGTTGTTGTTTTTTTGTTTTGTTTTTGTCTTTTTTAATGAAACCTTGCTCCTTTAATTGAAAAAAGAATTAGGGTTTGAATGACATTTTTCGAGTAGTTATAAGCTTGGAAAGACAGGGGGTCGAATTAATTCACGCCTCCCATTTTGAAATGTCTATTAAAAAGTAAATAATTAATTTACTCACCAAAGTGTGTTATATCACAAATTGAAGATAAAAGATCAATAAATAATATATTTAAATTTAAAACAAAAAAGTAGTGTTTTTTAAAAATTTACCTGTAAAATCTGAAGTTTAAAACCTTTTTTTTTAAACACGTTGTCGTTTTTTTTTGTTTTTTTTTTAAATGAAACCTTGATCCTTGCTCCTTTAATTGAAAAAAAATAAGGGTTGAATTACATTTTCTTAGTAGTTATAAGCTTGGAAAAACAGGGGGTCGAATAATTCAATATTTTTCACGAAATTTCTGACACACCTAGCTGTGCGCCACCAAAAAAAATCAAGCTGAATACTCTCGGCTTTACGAACCTCTCTTTATCGCCATTATTCGAGAAAACACATTGAGTCTGCTCTCGGCTTGCCAAGCCAGCAGGTTATCCCATCAGGCTTACAAATATTTGAATATTGGGTTTGAAAATATAGTAAGATTGTACTTTTGGGCTCAAAAGTGTTTGTAAAACGTATATACTGATAAATCTATGCTTCAATACTTTCCAATATAATAGCCAAGGGATTAATGGACTATCTCATGACGTCACTTCCGTTGGTGACGTCACTTCCTCTAACGAGACCAGTGAGATTGGCACGCGACCAAGCAGGTCGGGTGCACACGCCCAACCGTTGAGGAATGGATATACTCAACTCACTTTGCCTGTAATTTATGTGAATACATGTTTCGTTCCTAAAAATCCTGTGTTCCTTTGTTTATTACCATTTAACTCCATAACAATATGTTACTCCTTGTTCGATATGCAAATATATAAAGTAAATTCCTAAAAACGGAAACCAAATAATCATATTCTGGGGGAAAATATGGATTTTTTTTTTTAATTTCAGGAAGAAATATGAGACATAAAAATCTGCAAGACTTATTTATTTCAAAATAAATATTTTTAAACGTAATTTAATTTGAAACATTGTGTCATTATGATTATAGTACCATATATTGATAACATATTACAAGAAAATAACTGTTATTGCTCAAATAACAATTAACAGAACAATAAAAGATTTAGAACAATTTAACCCTTCATGCGCTTTCCTCCATTCTTAATCAAATCCATCAGCCTCCTATCAACAGAGGATGTTAATTTATGCACTTGTTGCGGTGCGATTTCAGAAGCTACATCCTTAATTCTCTCCCAAAGGTCTTTTTTAAATTCTGAATTGATGCCCTTTTTCGTAAACCTTCCTCTTCAGAATCGACCAGAGGGTCTCTATCTGATTCTAATCCGGTCTCTGGGGTGGCCAATCCATCAGACGTTCACCAGAGATTCCCTGGGCTGAAAACCAAGCTTTTGTGAACCGAGAAGCATGGCTTGGGGCATTGTCTTGTTGGATAATTAGATTCTGGTTGACAGCATCATTTTGTGAATTCAACCAGGGCAATGCATTCTGTTCCGAAAACTTGCAGTAGTTCACAGAATTCATTTTGACACATTCAGGGACAAGAAAAGGTCCAAGAATCTCACTTCCAATAATTACAACCCAAATCATCACTCCCTCTCCTCCCTGTTGACGTCTGAATCGGAAGCGTGGGTTATTGTCTTAAAGAAGCCATCCCTTGATCCAACCGTCGGGGCCGTCGAGGGTTGCTCTAGCCTCGTCAGTCCAAAGAACATTCTGAAAATTGGTTTTCAAATATTTAGTGACCCATGCTAGTCGCTTCTGACAGCTGATATTACTCAAAGGAGGACATGTTTTCGGTGTTCTCCAGTCCGTTATTTGTTTCAAAATCCGATTTCGAGTCCTTTTAGAGATGCCAGACACTTCTGCATGGTTGAAAATAGCTTTGCTTGTATTCTGTGGGTTTGCTAGCGCACTTCTCTTGATTTTTATCAAATCGCGTGGTGAAGTCACCATTGGTCTGCCACTTTTGTGCTTTTTTCCTTCAATCTTTGGCGTCAATGACGAAACGTTTCACAGTTCGATGATCTCGCTTTTAAATTTTGAAAATTTCTTATGTAGACTTCTTCGCAGCACGTAATTTAACAGTTTCATCGTTCTCGCTATCTGTCAACATATTTGCTTTAGCCATTATTAATAAATTTAGGTTACCTGCATAAATTTTTGGCACACCTGAAAAGAGAAAAATGTTTAACAATAATTAAATTCTATTGTGTTTTTTGTTTTCGTAAAATGAAATGAAAATAAACAGAATTGCAAGTAGCACATGATGAAAGAGGTGAAACTAAAAAATAAAGCAAAATTAATAATGAAATTGAAAAAAAAAACTGCAAACTCTTTTGTCTCCCACAATGCACCTAAAATCATGTAACGGATGGAACGATAAAAGTGTCGCCCAAGAAAAAATGAAATTCTCTTTAATAATGAATATCACTAGCAGGTGTATACTTTTTTCCGGTCGCATATTTCTGCTAGTTATGTAGACCCACTCGTACTGTAAGGGTCATTTTTAGAATTATATGATATGCAAATTATTTAAAGACAAGTAGTCCTGGATATGACCTAAAACTATATCCGATGGTGAGACCCCAGCCGACTAAGAAAAAAAAAAAATATATATATATATATATATTATTCTATTAAAACATTGTTCTTCAAAATCACTGGATTCGGCATTAAATACCTGAAAAGGGTTGATATGCCGTAAAACAAAAACAAACTAACAAACAAATAAATAAAGACAAGTGTATTTAAGAAGTTTTATAATCACACAAGCCGAAAGTTTCGACATAAAAAAATCAAGAGTAAGTTCCTTCATACAAAATGAATGTTTACATTTAAGGCATAATTTCACAATTATATTTTCCTTTTTCATTTTAAACTTCAATTCAAGCGATTATCACCGCACAAGAAGTAATGCTAGATATATAAAATCAACAGCGGGTTCTTTGATATGGCAGGGGCGCGTTACATTCATACGGCATAATCACGTTAACACAACGGTTCCCGCTGGATCACCGAAGTTAAGCAAAGTTGAACTTAGTACTAAATGGGTGACCATATAGGACTTCCAGGTGCTGTATGTGCCCTCCGCTTATCTCGGCATTGTTTCCAGTCGTCCTTGACTTCTTTTCGCACATTGGACTCCACCAGTGCCGATTCAAGAGAGGTGTGGTTGGTGATTGCGCAAACCTTGCCTCACAATCACATGCGCATCTGCCCCTACCGGGAGTATCCTGCCTTTCGAGATTGAACGGAGGAATATATATATAAATATATATATATATATATATATATATATATATATATATATATATATATATATATATATAAGATGTGTGTATGTGTGTGTATTTTTACCTAAATGCGAGTTGGGATTCAGCCACTCTGATAAGTCGTAGATGACGAAAAACGTGTCAGTGGATAATTATATTTTAAAAACAATATATATATATATATATATATATATATATATATATATATATATATATATATATATGATGAAAATAATGGAAATAGTATTCCGACAAAATAGAGAAAATAAAAAGGAACAAACCGTATTATGTGTTCATCAACGTTTCGTCTTTATTTCGAGACTTCCTTAATCTCATTCATCCGGAGGAAGTCTCGAAATAAAGACGAAACGTTGATGAACACATAATACGGTTTGTTCCTTTTTATTTTCTCTCTCTCTCTCTCTCTCTCTCTCTCTCTCTCTCTCTCACTCACTATATATATATATATATATATATATATATATATATATATATATATATATATATATATATATATATCGGTCAACATGTGAGGGTACCAAATTGGTTAAAGGGAAAATTATTCCCAACTCGCATTTAGGTAAAAATGCACTTCGTAAATAATTGAATTCATTCAATACGTACCGCAAAAGCAAAAACAAAAACAAATAACATGTATATATATATATATATATATATATATATATATATATATATATATATATATATATATATACTAGCAAAAGTACCCGTTATTGACTGGGTTCAAAAACTGCCTACAGAAAATCGACTCTGATTTATGAAAGTATGATAGGTTATGAAAAGGAAGAGTTGTAAAGAGATAGCTTCGAATTTGGGGGTATGAAAACCAAAGCAAAATATGATGAAATTAAAAATAAAATAGATAAACCCCATAATTTATTATACCATACCTGTTCACACTGAAACACTTATCACAATATTTTGTGGATCTATATTAAAAAACCTTGTTAAACTTTGTGACATATTTCCATTCTATGGAGGTCAGGCGCGAACGAACACCCCATAATTTTATTATACCATATTTTTTCAAACTGAAACATAATTATCAAAGTATACTTACGCAGAGAGATAACATTATTAAAGTTTGTGCCTATTTCCATTCTATGGAGGCCAGGCGCGAACGCAGACCCCACAATTTTATTATACCATCCCTATTTAAGTTAAAACATATTTATCAAAGTATTATTATGTACATATATATCAAAAACACTTGTAAACGTTTGTTTGTTTTTTTTTAATTTTTTAATTTTTTATTTCCATACTTGTGGACCAGACACGTACGCAGACCACACAATTTAATGAATCATCGTTATGCCAGATCAAACATAGTCATTCCTGTGTCTCGATACATCTTCTATCATTATATGTGATCAGTTTTCTATAATAGTCAACCATATAGGAGCCTATTCGTGACCAGACATACACACAGGCGTTCATCTTTATATTATAAGAAGATATATATATATATATATATATATATATATATATATATATATAGAGAGAGAGAGAGAGAGAGAGAGGGAGAGAGAGAGAGAGAGAGGCTTGACTTCTCTTTGTCACTGGACTCAAACGATGCTGATTCAGAAGAGGTGTGGTCGGTGATTGCGCAACCCTTGCCTCACAATTACATGCTCAACTGCCTCTACAGGGGGTATCCTTTATCTTTCGAGACTGAACGGAAGCGTTGCATCGTAATATGTTCATGCACGATATCTTTTTACGGATAAACTAACAAGGTGACCCGACGTTGCCCGGGACTGAGTGATGATGAATGTTTAACGCTCATATTTTGATTGTCATCGAAATCGATGGAATAGTCCATTTTCCAATCAAACCGTTGGAGATCCACCATGATGCACCTGGAGGAAGCTTCATATGCCTCTCCGCAGTGACTAAGTTCACAATATATGTTAGTCTACATTGCACTGTAGAGCACCTACTGTTGATTTTATAAAATTATTCTTATATATAATATCTTGCATTAGAGTTTAAAATGCAAAGGCCAAGTATCATATGTTTCAATTATATTCTAAATAGATAATTTTTTTCGAACGCGCCCCTGTTATATCAAAGTACCTATTGTCGATTTTATATATCTAACATTACTGCATCACATCATACACGAGCCGTTGTTAATTCATTTTCGAGTGCTCTAACCAAACGACAAACGTTAACAGCTATGGGACAAACAAACATCATATTTCAATACACACACATAGTTCGTCGTAGGCCAGTCGACTAAAGCGTTTCCGTTTTTTGCACCTCCTTTGGAGAGAACTTGAATGCCTACTAGACACTATCCTTGAGTGTCTTACGTTTCCCTGTACAGGGGATGCCAGAACAACCTGGCATGGCGATACTTTTCCCAAGAAGTAAACCCTGACCAAATATTCGAAATCACATTTCGTATTCGCTGCACAAATAAGATCTCATCACTATGGCTTACTTATATAGTGCACCTTCTCCGGGTAATGTTACCTCAATTAATAGATACTCCACCAGACTAGATAAATCCTTGTCCTGGAATCCAGTAAGACCATGAGACCAAAATAAAAGATGTACTACAACGTATAAAAATGGTTAATTGGGGAAAGGAAAATTATGTTCTCAATTATTTTACTAACTCAGTGTTTGAGAAATAAAGAACTTAAATGGAACATTCGAATATCTATGTATTTCATATAGAGTTCAAGTGTTAGCCCCAGGTTGTGGGCCCCTTGTTTTCTGAGAACTTCGACGGAAGTAAAATAAAACACAAAAAAATACATATATTCCCCCAAAACCTCTGACGTTGATGGATGAGAGACTAAAACTTTCTGCTGTGGTTTCAAATAAGCTGAAATAACGTCAAGTGGAGACTTGATTCCAAATATTTCTAATATGTTATATGCCTCCTCTTTGGTTTTCATACATAAAATAAATTTTACGGTGGATAAGGATTATTTGATGCTGGAGAAATTCATAATCGTACCCTATTTCTAAAAGGGGGGAGATATAACATATGAGAAATATTTGGAATCAAGTCTCCCCTGGCTGTTATTTCAGATCATTTGAAACCATAGCAGCAAGTTTTAGTCTCCCCTCCATCAAGGCCAGATATTTTGGGGATATATATATATATAATATTTTGATTGCAGAAAATCCCCTCTAGACCAAAGTACAGTAGGTTTGCAACCACAGATGCCACATAGAAATCTATTATGTCTAGACTATTAGCCACTATCTTATGTAACTTTAGACACGTTTAGTCGTTAAAATAAATCCTACATTTAATCCTAGGAGCAACATTATCACAATCGCAGCATCTTTAGAGGAAGTAGTTCCTACTTTCCCCCTAAATATTATGTCTTCCTGACGCTCCCAGTCAAAGCCGAGAGGAAATATACACATTCTACAGATATTGTGCTTGTACCCTTCGTAACTCATAGACATAATTTTTCGATTTCCCTATCCAAAAATAACAAATTCCGCTCATTCTCATTGGCTGAGAGCTTATTTATTGATTATTGCGGAATCTACCTCTTAATACATAAACGAACGCTCCAGAAGTTTTCAACTATGGCGGCACTCTCTATAAGAAAAACAAACACAAACATAATAGCCGCTTATAAACAGAAAATTAAATGCTGATAGCCTTACACTTACCCATGTACACATTAACAACATGCCACTACCTCTCCCAAATAAAAACAAACCATGAAAAAATATATGTACAGGTACCCTTGTTTATTTTTCGATTTCTTAATACTATATTTTGTTTTCTTTTACACTGCCCACCCCCATTTTTTTTGTTTGTTGGTTTATAGCATTAAGCCCAGTACGTCCAAGGATGGAGTACTGCTGCCATATCTGGGCAGGAGCTGCTAAAAACAGCCTATCCTGCCTTGACAGAGTACAAAATAGACTTCGTGGCTTAGTGGGGGATGCCCTTTTCTCTACCCTGCAACCTCTCTCCCACAGAAGAGACATTGCGAGCCTATCCTTGTTTTATCGTTATTTCCATAGCAGGTGCTCGTCTGAACTCCAATCTCTGGTCCCCCCCTCGCCAATCTTTCACGAAAAACACCCGTCTAGCTGAATCCACTGTGAAAAATTTCCCCCACTCTTTATCTGTGCCTAAATCAAAACGTGGATTCCATGAACAAAGCTACTTTCTTAGAACTGCACGCCTGTGGGACTCTGTTCCGTCTGCCTGCTTCCCACCTGACTACAACTTGGATGTCTTCAAGTCCAACGTTAACAAATTCCTAATGAACCGCCCACTTAAGTAAACACTTCATCAAATCTCCACACTAACGTAATGTACTTACAATAACCCTTATCCCTGAGTGGCTTCCGGGCCTTGATAAGTGGTGACCACTGTGTAAAAAAAAAAAAAATTTGCGGACGGGTATCCTGACCACGAGTATCAAGGTTAAATTTGAGGAAAATATTTGTGTGTCTATTCCGATAGTCGTTAGGTTTGATTTTAGACAAATTATTCTTTCTGTGGAGTATTTTTTTTTTTACTTCTCTTTTCATGGCTCTTTATCCACACTGCATACATATATTACCTTTGTTTACGTGTTTTTTATAGGTAAATTTTTACCTTAGCTCCACCTCCACACTTTGCTTTAGCACGTTTCTAGGTTTTCGACTATGCTCATTTAAATGTGGCAGATATGACGACCCAAAGTGAGACTACATATAGTATAACTTAACAGTCGAAAATACTAACAACCTTTCTTTGTATTCACTTTCTTGTACAATATATTCTTTTCTACCTAAACCTGTTGTGTGCGTCTTTCTTTGTAATCATTTCCTAGAACCACAGCAATAAACAAAAATTGTATATGATTACATTACAAGGAAAAATAAAAGTGTCGTTCTAAACAACAACACAACAGCTTAATTTTAAAACTATTATTGAAAAAAAAAATTCAGTTAACTTGATTATGTGTAGCCGCCTTCAGCCTCAATCATCGCCTCGGTACAGGTCGGAACTAGGAGCATCTCTTTTGATGGGAGCTCGGCAAATACTCGGCAGATAGTGGCGATCAGGCTAGCTTTGGTTTTGTGGGAGGTCATATTGCTGATGTTGTTCATGTATGACTGGACGAAGTAGTCCAGTGGGTTCAGGTAAGAGGAGGAGAGGGACTCTTTGGACGTGGGCCGCGGCCGAGTCCTGCTGAAAAAAAAAAAAAAAAAAATATATATATATATATATATATATATATATATATATATATATATCTCAGCCTGAGAAACAATTTCTAAGTATTAACAACACAAAAACATTTATTACAGATTCTAAGGAATTTAGAGGAGGCACCTCCTACCGCCTGAGATTATATCCACCAAGGTAATTTTTACACACTATTCTCTTCTATTTCAATCCTAGACTTAGAGAGATTCCTAAGGTAGACCATTATAATAGGGGGGGATGACGTCACCCCCCCCTATTATAATGGTCTACCTTAGGTTTTACAAATTCTGCAGAATCTGCAAGCGGCCACCTGATTGCACTAAGGGATCACACACTTCAGCTCATCTAGGTACACTTTAGTGTTGACTTCCGAGCCGACTTCGAAGATGTAAGGTGGTATGATGAGGTAGTCCGAACTTGAAACCACACCACAGACCACAACCGTGAGTCATCCGATGCGTTGAGCTGTGCCATCAAGCGCTGAACCGTCCAAATTTGCATTTCAATGATGCTGGTAATTGTCCTGTTTTCATAACTTGGATTGGTAGAGAGCATGAGTTGTACAGCGGCGCATCTCCGATCTCGCTCGTTAAACATTGTGTCACTTTCAGACATGATAGAAGGTTCCTATCGCTCTTGTGATTTGTACACAACTAACCAACTAATAGATAGTCTGCAATATAAAAAGAAAACTAGTTTTCATCAAAGGGAAATGGAATCATGTCGTCTTTTCTAAACAGACAATTTTATCGATCCTTCCTTTAGATTACAACTTAATGAACGCGCCATAGAATGTCAAGTTAAGCGAAGCTTCGATGGGTAACGAGGGTTACTTACGGATACAGTGAACTCTAAATAGCTGATGGCCCCGTGCCAGACTATACAACCAGTTTTAGGTCAAGGTTTCACTTGTCAGCCACAGATCTGAGCACCAGAGCTCAAAAAGGCATCTCGTTAAACGCGGGTTACCGGTGGCATGAAGACGTCACAATATCAGTGGTATTTGTCCGATGTGACTGTCACTTGATGTACTAAATAGATCGTCGGACATTCTTTGAGGAATGGTGTCAGAGATTGTTTATGAAAGGCTTTCAGTCTTAAATTTCTCTGATTCTTTTGACGCCAAGGAAATGTCAAAACATCTCTGAATCAACTCGATGACAAGATGGCGGCCAACCTCGTCCACGCAAGCAAAGAGAAAGACTTGAATTAATCGATGATACTATTATAACCAAAATATTATATTTTAAAATACATAAAATCACGAAAAAATTACTCAATTTGATATATATAAAGGTTAGGAATGTGTATATATCTATCTATATATCTATCTCTCTCTCTCTCTCTCTCTCTATATATATATATATATATATATATATATCATATATATACGTATGTATGAGTGTATATATACGTGTGTGTACATATATATATATAGTTACGTGTATATATATAGATATAGATATAAAGGGTTATATAGTTACGTGTATATATATATATGTGTGTGTATATGCGGGTGTGTATATGTGTGTGTACTTCAGTATTTACTTTATAGTGTACTTGTTTCATGAATAATAAATACTAGAAACCATTATTTTCATAATTTTAACTTCCTATATATATATATATCATTGCTCAGTTTCGAGTGGCCACCCAGTACATTTTTATAAATTTCCCCCAAAAATGTTTTTTTCTTAATTTCTTTCTTGTTTTGCTTTGGGGGTTTTTTTTCGGATTGTGATAGTTAAATCAAAAGTAAATATGATTAGCATTAAAAATTTTCTTTGTAACTTGCAATAGAAATAAAACAAACGTTTTAGAAAAAAAATATTGAAAAAAAAAAAGGAAGGCATGAAAAAGTGTCAACCCTTTTTAGTGGAATATTTCCATGATTAAACTCATCTAAACACGTTGTCTCGAAATTCATATTGTATAAGAATTATTAAAAACTAGCCTGGGTGCCCGGCATTGTCCGGGTGTTTGGAGGTGTGTGTTGAGCAAATAGAAAAAAAAAGTGGTAGTAGGCAGGCAGGCTCGAACCCGTGATTATGGAGAGAAATGTTAAAAAAAAAAAAAACTGGTAGCAGCATGGTGGAGGGAATCAAAACAACAGTAGGCAGCCAGGATGAAAAGAGGTGTTAAACAAAAAAGTCGTAGGAGGCAGGCTCGAACCCGTGACGTGGAGGCGGAAAAGAAAGTGAAAGAAAATCTGATGTCTTAGCTGATGTCTCCATAACGCGACCGGAAGTCAAGAGTGTTGAAATTAACGGAAGTTATCCAACGTTGACGACGACTTGCTAAAATGGCGGCGAAAAAAATCGGACCCCTCCTTGTACCAAACGGCTGCGTTTTGGGTGGAGGAACTAATGTTTTTTGGGGACAATTTTTTCGATATTTGTCGTCCGAGACGTCGTGCTTCAAAATGATATCAATCTTGTCAGAATCCGTCGCCTTTGTCGAAAGTTTTTGCGATACATACATACATGCATACATACATACATAAATACATACATACATACATGCATAAATCAATACATACATACATACATAAATCCATACATACATACATACATACACACATATATGCATAAATCAATACATACATACATACATAAATCCATACATACATACATACATGATGATTGCAACGTCTTGTCAGACGAGTGCTACTCCTTCAGACACTTAAAGTCCATAAGCCCAAAAATGATTTCCATCGCCACAGGACCAGTTTAATAGACAAATACCCGAGGGAGTATCTGTACACAGATGATGTTACAGAGTCTTAGCTTTGTACGATAGCTAAGTCTCTCCCTCCGTTCAAAATGTTGGGATCCAGCAACAAGCAAGAACAAGATAGCCAGCAACAAGTTAAACTGCAGACCAGCTTAATGCGGGTCTCCCGCTTTATGGCTTTTAAAATCAGAGAGTTGCTTCTCCTAGAAAGATTGCCTTCACCACGGCTTACGGGAGCCCTCTCCACCCCAACACACACATACATACACACAAACACACACGGTGCTAGTTGGCCGTTGACCCCGAAAAAGGGTTCATTCGCCCTTTGGAAGGTCTTGTTTTTAATCCTTCAGGGAGACTAGCCACCCTCCTCACCAAACAAGTCTGGTGGGGGAACCAGTTTAGTCGCCAGTGACCCGACCGTGAGGCAGGTAGTACTGGGTTACATAGTACCAATAGCATATGACATGACCTGACACACAACATACATACGTACGTACATTTAAACAGACAGGTAAGATTTATATTATAGATGCCCACTACAGGGTGAACAGAAAGTCCTTGGACCAATTCTAAAGTGGTTTATTAATAGAAAATTACAAAAATATAAATTAAACATGAATGAAAATTATAAGTTAGGAAACCAAGAATAAATTCAAATTATTCATTTTCAATGTGATGTCCCTTCCTTTCGATTAGACGTTCAATTCTCTGTCTGAAGTTACCAACCGAGGCACGCATCGTTTCCTGAGGTATTTTAGCCCATTCACTCAGAAGAGATGTCTTCAAAGCGTCAACACTTGGATGAGCAACAGAACAGACCTTTGCCTCCAACAAAGACCACACCGAAAAATCCATGGGATTCAAATCAGGCGATGCGGGAGGCCACATCTCCTTACTCCAGAATCTTGGAAAATGACGTTGGCACCAGTCCTGAGTTTTTCTGGAGGTGTGGGATGGTGCTCCATCTTGTTGGAAGGTGAAAGGCTGATCTTTGAAGTGTTTCTTCATCTCTTTAAATGCTGGAACCAAAATATCGTTAATGTAGCGATCTGTGTTGATCTTAACCCCCTGCTCCACGAAAATCAGAGGCGACTTCCAAGATTTGGAGACTGCAGCTCACACCATGAGGGAAGACGGCTTTTGTCGGCGGAAAACTATTCTCATGGAGTCATCAATGTCTGCTGAAGATTTTTCGTAAACTCTGTCGTTCTGATTGTTAACAGTCGCTTCAATTGTGAAGAGTTTTTCATCAGAAAAAACGATCTCTCGCTTTGCCGTGCCAGCCTTCAGTTCTCTAAGAAGAAGCTTTGCTCTTTCAAGTCTCTTGTGCTTTTGGGCAGGTGTGAGGTACTGTCTCTTTCTCATCTTGTAGGGGGACAACTGGAGATCGTTTTTTACGATGGTTCTCATCGAGGTCACGCTCACATTCATGTCTTTAGCCATTTGTCTTGCAGATCTCTTCGGGTTCCTCCTTACCCTCTCTCGGACAGCTTTAATCACCTTCTTTGTTCGAGCAGTGCGAGGTCTTCCACTCCTAGGACGGTCTTCAGATGTACCAAGTTCCTTAAATCTGTTCACAACATGGTACACAGTGGATTTAGCCACTTTCAAGAGCTTAATAACCTCTGAGTTTGTCCTTCCCGCGCAATGAAGCTGAATTATGGCCTCTCGTTTGCTCATTTTTCTGAAAGTTTAAACAAAATGTTTTAATATTTTTGTTGAAAATAATTAGATCAATAGTTAGACTAAATACTTACTTTATTTGAAAAGAGAAAAAGTGATTTTAACAATATTTAATTTTAAAACTAAAAATGGTCCAAGGACTTTCTGTTCACCCTGTATACCCATGAATATAAGAGAATTGCTTGTTCCTATTTCCTATTTACAATGCCTCCCCACGGGACAGAGTTAGACACCAGGGTCGTTTTTTAATGTGGAGAAAAGGAACAAAAATAAAAATTGTCTCAGTCGTGAAGGATTTCTCCTCCACTGACAGAGAACAAGAAATTGAAGTGTAGAATTGAAGAACAGATACTACACTTTGAGGTATTTATTTGCTCCCCCACTGAGCAAATTAGGCACAAGGCCGATTTTTAATGTGAGGAGTGAAGGGGAAATGAGGACCAACTCCCCGGGGAGTAGGGGAGCTGGATAGTGACAATTGGTATGAAGGGTTTCCCCTACATTGACCAAGGTCTTATATGTGGGGTTGCCCCCACATATAGTCTTTGCTTGCAGTATCTGCCGGAACTGTTTATTTATTTGCTTCCCCACTGAGCAAATTAGGCACAAGGCCGTTTTTTAATGTGGAGAGAGAGAGGGAGGGGGGAGGGAAAGGGGGATCCAGCTCCCGAGAGGTGGGAAATGGGAGCTGGATAGTAACTGTGGTCGTAGAGTGATCCCTACCTTGACCAAGTTCAGATATGTGGGGTTACCCCCACATATGGTCTTTGCTAGTCATAGCTGGTCTTTGCTTGCAGCATCTGCCGGAACAGATGGTATTTATTTGCTCCCCCACCGAGCAAATTAGGCACAAGGCCGATTTTTAAAGTGAGGAGTGAAGGGGAAATGGGGACCAACTCCCCGGGGAGTAGGGGAGCTGGATAGTGACAATTGGTATGAAGGGTTGCCCCTTCATTGACCAAGGTCTTATATGTGGGGTCGCCCCCACATATGGTCTTTGCTTGCAGTATCTGCCGGAACAGATGGTATTTATTTGCTCCCCCACTGAGCAAATTAGGCACAAGGCCGTTTTTTAATGTGAGGTAAAAACCAGCTCCCCTAAAAGGGGTCACTCTGGTTACCAAAAATAATAATTGTCCCAGTATAGAGGGTTTCCCCTCCATTGACTGGTACAAATTATCTTAAGTGCAGTATCTGCCGGAACAGATACTACACTTTGATCTTGTTTATATATTTTATTGCTTTTAAAATTTTGTAAATACAATTAAGTAAAAAAAACAAAAGATTTTCAAACAACAAAATTAGGCACAAGGCCCTACAAGAAATTGGGGAGGGAAAGGGTTCAGGATCTTTGTGACTAAAGTGATTAAAAGTAATAAATGTAGACTTTGGAGTCTTACTCTTGACTGGCAAGATTTACCAAAATACCTCATTCACTCTATGGATCTTAAACTAACTAATAAATCCCCAGCGTTTAAGAATCAAAACCATATTTACAATTTAAAAACAGTTGTCTGTGTGTTTGTGTATGCATTTTTTTTTTTAAATATTAATTTTGTGTGTGTGTCTTGACTCGAAGGCCAAGAGTTAAGAGAATTGATTGTTATGAAGAATGAAAAAGGCCAATTCCTTTAATTCCAAAGCTAAACATGGATGGACAGTGAAAAAAATATGCAACCTATAGAACAATCAAGAATCTTCCAAAAGGATATAAAAAGAGAAAGCTGACCGAAAGAGATGAGAGGAGACTTTGATTAAATTCAATGAAACACCCAATATTAAGGGCCAATAAGCTCCTTGCAAATACAGATTTGTCTGTAAATATATCTCTTTCTACGTTTAAGAGAACTTTAAAGGGGCATAATTTGTGGGAGTATGTGGCTTGCAAAAAAAAAAAAATAAAAAATGAGCTCTCTTGCTAACAGGAAAAATTTCTGTAAGAATATGTTGAAAACAAAAAACAGGAAATTGATAATATTATCTATTCAGATGAATGCAGGATAGATCTCTATCCAAGGGATCGAATATATGTCAGAAGAATTCCATACCCACATAAGAAATACAAATGTGTCAGGAAAACCTACAATGAGGTAAATTCCTCTATTAATGTAAAATGCATTGTAAATTTGTGGCTGTTTAGTCTTATAGACAGTGATTCTAGTACTTTTATTCTTATAGACAGTGATTCCAGTATTTTTAATCCTATAGACAGTGATTCCAGTATTTTTAGTCTTATAGACAATGATTCCAGTATTTTTTAGTCTTATAGACAGTGATTCAATTATTTTTAGTCATAGACAGTGATTCCAGTATTTTTAGTCTTATAGATAGTGATTCTAATATTCTTTAGTCTTATAGACAGTGATTCCAGTATTTTTTAGTTTTATAGACCGTGATTCCAGTATTATTTAGTCTTATAGATAGTGATTCCAGTATTTTTTAGTTTTATAGACCGTGATTCCAGTATTTTAGACTTATAGACAGTGATTCCAGTATTTTTAAGTCTTATAGACAGTGATTCTAGTATTTTTAGTCTTACAGACTGTGATTCCAGTATTTTAAGTCTTATAGACAATGATTCCATATTTTTAGTCTTATAGACAGTGATTCCAGTATTTTTTAGTCTTATAGACAGTGATTCCAGTATTTTTAGTCTTATAGACAGTGATTCCAGAATTTTTTAGTCTTATAGACAGTGATTCCAGTATTTTTTGTCTTATAGACAATTATTCCAGTATTTTTAGTCTCATAGACAGTGGTTCCAGTATTTTTAATCCTATAGACAGTGATTCCAGTATTATTTTAGTCTTATAGAAAGTGATTCTAGTATTTTAGTCTTATAGACAATGATTCCAGTATTTTTAGTCTTATAGACAGTGATTCAAGTATTATTTAGTCTTATAGACAGTGATTCCAGTATTTTTTAGTCTTATAGACAGTGATTCCAGTATTTTTAGTCTTATAGATAGTGATTCCAGTATTTTTTGTCTTATAGACAATGATTCCAGTATTTTTAGTCTTATAGACAATGATTCCAGTATTTTTTAGTCTTATAGACAATGATTCCAGTATTTTTAGTTTTATAGACAGTGATTCCAGTATTTTTAGTCTTATAGACAATGATTCCAGTATTTTTAGTCTTATAGACAGTGATTCCAGTATTTTTTAGTCTTATAGACAATGATTCTAGTATTTTTAGTCTTATAGACAGTGATTCCAGTATTTTTATTTTTATAGACAGTGATTCCAGTATTTTTTGTCTTATAGACAATGATTCCAGTATTTTTAGTCTTATAGACGGTGATTCCAGTATTTTTTGTCTTATAGACAACTATTCCAGTATTTTTAGTCTCATAGATAGTGATTCCAGTATTTTTTGTCTTATAGACAATGATTCCAGTATTATTTAGTCTTATAGACAGTGATTCCAGTATTTTTTGTCTTATAGACAATGATTCCAGTATTATTTAGTCTTATAGACAGTGATTCCAGTATTTTTAATCCTATAGACAGTGATTCTATTATTTTTAATCCTATAGACAGTGATTCCAGTATATTTAATACTATAGACAGTGATTCCAGTATTTCTTAGTCTTATAGACAGTGATTCTAGTATTTTAGTCTTATAGACAGTGATTCCAGTATTTTTTAGTCTTATAGACAATGATTCCAGTATTTTTAGTCTTATAGACAATGATTCCAGTATTATTTAGTCTTATAGACAGTGATTCCAGTATTTTCTGTCTTATAGACAATGATTCCAGTATTTTTAGTCTCATAGACAGTGGTTCCAGTATTTTTAATCCTATAGACAGTGATTCCAGTATTTTTTTAGTCTTATAGAAAGTGATTCTAGTATTTTAGTCTTATAGACAATGATTCCAGTATTTTTAGTCTTATAGACAGTGATTCCAGTATTATTTAGTCTTATAGACAGTGATTCCAGTATTTTTTAGTCTTATAGACAGTGATTCCAGTATTTTTAGTCTTATAGACAATGATTCCAGTATTTTTAGTCTTATAGACAATGATTCCAGTATTTTTTAGTCTTATAGACAATGATTCCAGTATTTTTAGTTTTATAGACAGTGATTCCAGTATTTTTTGTCTTATAGACAATGATTCCAGTATTTTTAGTCTTATAGACAGTGATTCCAGTATTTTTTAGTCTTATCGACAATGATTCTAGTATTTTTAGTCTTATAGACAGTGATTCCAGTATTTTTATTTTTATAGACAGTGATTCCAGTATTTTTTGTCTTATAGACAATGATTCCAGTATTTTTAGTCTTATAGACGGTGATTCCAGTATTTTTTGTCTTATAGACAATTATTCCAGTATTTTTAGTCTCATAGATAGTGATTCCAGTATTTTTTAGTCTTATAGACAATGATTCCAGTATTATTTAGTCTTATAGACAGTGATTCCAGTATTTTTTGTCTTATAGACAATGATTCCAGTATTATTTAGTCTTATGGACAGTGATTCCAGTATATTTAATCCTATAGACAGTGATTCTATTATTTTTAATCCTATAGACAGTGATTCTAGTATTTTTAGTCTTATAGACAGTGATTCCAGTATTTTTTGTCTTATAGATAGTGATTCCAATATTTTTTCTTATAGACAATGATTCCAGTATTTTTAGTTTTATAGACAGTGATTCCAGTATTTTTTGTCTGATAGACAATGATTCCAGTATTTTTAGTTTTATAGACAGTGATTCCAGTATATTTAATCCTATAGACAGTGATTCCAGTATTTCTTAGTCTTATAGACAGTGATTCTAGTATTTTAGTCTTATAGACAGTGATTCCAGTATTTTTTAGTCTTATAGACAATGATCCCAGTATTTTTAGTCTTATAGACAGTGATTCCAGTATTTTTTAGTCTTATAGACAGTGATTCTAGTATTTTTAGTCTTATAGACAGTGATTCCACTATTGTAAGTCTTATAGACAGTGATTCCAGTATTATTTGTCTTATAGACAATTATTCCAGTAATTTTAGTCTCATAGACAGTGATTCCAGTATTTTTAATCCTATAGACAGTGATTCCAGTATTTTTAGTCTTATAGACAATGATTCCAGTATTTTTAGTCTCATAGACAGTGATTCCAGTATTTTTAGTCCTATAGACAGTGATTCCAGTATTTTTAGTCTTATAGACAGTGATTCCAGTATTTTTAATCCTATAGACAGTGATTCTAGTATTTTAGTCTTATAGACAGTGATTCCAGTATTTTTAAGTCTTATAGACAATGATTCCAGTATTTTTAGTCTTATAGACAGTGATTCCAGTATTTTTTAGTCTTATAGACAGTGATTCAAGTATTTTTAGTCTTATAGACAGTGATTCCAGTATTGTAAGTCTTATAGACAGTGATTCCAGTATTTTTTGTCTTATAGACAATGATTCCAGTATTTTTAGTCTTATAGACAGTGATTCCGGCATTTTTAGTCTTATAGACAATGATTCCAGTATTTTTAGTCTTATAGACAGTGATTCCAGTATTTTTTGTCTTATAGACAATGATTCCAGTATTTTTCGTCTTATAGACAGTGATTCCAGTATTTTTTAGTCTTATAGACAATGATTCCAGTATTTTTTGTCTTATAGACAGTGATTCCAGTATTTTTTGTCTTATAGACAACTATTCCAGTATTTTTAGTCTCATAGACAGCGATTCCAGTATTTTTTAGTCTTATAGACAATGATTCCAGTATTATTTAGTCTTATAGACAGTGATTTCAGTATTTTTTGCCTTATAGACAATGATTCCAGTATTATTTAGTCTTATAGACAGTGATTCCAGTATTTTTAATCCTATAGACAGTGATTCTATTATTTTTAATGCTATAGACAGTGATTCCAGTATTTTTAGTCTTATAGACAGTGATTCCAGTATTTTTTGTCTTATAGATAGTGATTCCAGTATTTTTTCTTATAGACAATGATTCCAGTATTTTTAGTCTTATAGACAGTGATTCCAGTATTTTTGTCTTATAGACAATGATTCCAGTATTTTTAGTCTTATAGACAGTGATTCCAGTATTTTTAATCCTATAGACAGTGATTCCACTATTTTTGTCTTATAGACAATGATTCCAGTATTTTTAGTCTTATAGACAGTGATTCCAGCATTTTTAGTCTTATAGACAATGATTCCAGTATTTTTAGTCTTATAGACAGTGATTCCAGTATTTTTTGTCTTATAGACAATGATTCCAGTATTTTTAGTCTTATAGACAGTGATTCCAGTATTTTTTAGTCTTGTAGACAATGATTCCAGTATTTTTTGTCTTATAGACAGTGATTCCAGTATTTTTAGTCTTATAGACAGTGATTCCAGTATTGTAAGTTTTATAGACAGTGATTCCAGTATTTTTTGTCTTATAGACAATGATTCCAGTATTTTTAGTCTTATAGACAGTGATTCCAGCATTTTTAGTCTTATAGACAATGATTCCAGTATTTTTAGTCTTATAGACAGTGATTCCAGTATTGTAAGTCTTATAGACAATGATTCCAGTATTTTTAGTCTTATAGACAGTGATTCCAGTATTTTTTAGTCTTATAGACAATGATTCCAGTATTTTTAGTCTTATAGACAGTGATTCCAGTATTTTTTGTCTTATAGACAATTATTCCAGTATTTTTAGTCTCATAGACAGTGATTCCAGTATTTTTAGTCTTATAGACAATGATTCCAGTATTATTTAGTCTTATAGACAGTGATTCCAGTATTTTTTGTCTTATAGACAATGATTCCAGTATTTTTAGTCTTATAGACAGTGATTCCAGTATTTTTAATCCTATAGACAGTGATTCTATTATTGTTAATGCTATAGACAGTGATTCCAGTATTTTTTAGTCTTATAGACAATGATTCCAGTATTTTTAGTCTTATAGACAGTGATTCCAGTATTTTTTAGTCTCATAGACAGTGATTCTAGTATTTTTAGTCTTATAGACAGTGATTCCACTATTGTAAGTCTTATAGACAGTGATTCCAGTATTTTTTGTCTTATAGACAATTATTGCAGTATTTTTAGTCTCATAGACAGTGATTCCAGTATTTTTAATCCTATAGACAGTGATTCCAGTATTTTTAGTCTTATAGACAATGATTCCAGTATTTTTAGTCTCGTAGACAGTGATTCCAGTATTTTTAGTCCTATAGACAGTGATTCCAGTATTTTTAGTCTTATAGACAGTGATTCCAGTATTTTTAATCCTATAGACAGTGATTCTAGTATTTTAGTCTTATAGACAGTGATTCCAGTATTTTTAAGTCTTATAGACAATGATTCCAGTATTTTTAGTCTTATAGACAGTGATTCCAGTATTTTTTAGTCTTATAGACAGTGATTCAAGTATTTTTAGTCTTATAGACAGTGATTCCAGTATTGTAAGTCTTATAGACAGTGATTCCAGTATTTTTTGTCTTATAGACAATGATTCCAGTATTTTTAGTCTTATAGACAGTGATTCCAGCATTTTTAGTCTTATAGACAATGATTCCAGTATTTTTAGTCTTATAGACAGTGATTCCAGTATTTTTTGTCTTATAGACAATGATTCCAGTATTTTTAGTCTTATAGACAGTGATTCCAGTATTTTTTAGTCTTATAGACAATGATTCCAGTATTTTTTGTCTTATAGACAGTGATTCCAGTATTTTTTGTCTTATAGACAACTATTCCAGTATTTTTAGTCTCATAGACAGCGATTCCAGTATTTTTTAGTCTTATAGACAATGATTCCAGTATTATTTAGTCTTATAGACAGTGATTTCAGTATTTTTTGTCTTATAGACAGTGATTCCAGTATTATTTAGTCCTATAGACAGTGATTCCAGTATTTTTAATCCTATAGACAGTGATTCTATTATTTTTAATGCTATAGACAGTGATTCCAGTATTTTTAGTCTTATAGACAGTGATTCCAGTATTTTTTGTCTTATAGATAGTGATTCCAGTATTTTTTCTTATAGACAATGATTCCAGTATTTTTAGTCTTATAGACAGTGATTCCAGTATTTTTGTCTTATAGACAATGATTCCAGTATTTTTAGTCTTATAGACAGTGATTCCAGTATTTTTAATCCTATAGACAGTGATTCCACTATTTTTGTCTTATAGACAATGATTCCAGTATTTTTAGTCTTATAGACAGTGATTCCAGCATTTTTAGTCTTATAGACAATGATTCCAGTATTTTTAGTCTTATAGACAGTGATTCCAGTATTTTTTGTCTTATAGACAATGATTCCAGTATTTTTAGTCTTATAGACAGTGATTCCAGTATTTTTTAGTCTTATAGACAGTGATTCCAGTATTTTTAGTCTTATAGACAGTGATTCCAGTATTGTAAGTTTTATAGACAGTGATTACAGTATTTTTTGTCTTATAGACAATGATTCCAGTATTTTTAGTCTTATAGACAGTGATTCCAGCATTTTTAGTCTTATAGACAATGATTCCAGTATTTTTAGTCTTATAGACAGTGATTCCAGTATTGTAAGTCTTATAGACAATGATTCCAGTATTTTTAGTCTTATAGACAGTGATTCCAGTATTTTTTAGTCTTATAGACAATGATTCCAGTATTTTTAGTCTTATAGACAGTGATTCCAGTATTTTTTGTCTTATAGACAATTATTCCAGTATTTTTAGTCTCATAGACAGTGATTCCAGTATTTTTTAGTCTTATAGACAATGATTCCAGTATTATTTAGTCTTATAGACAGTGATTCCAGTATTTTTTGTCTTATAGACAATGATTCCAGTATTTTTAGTCTTATAGACAGTGATTCCAGTATTTTTAATCCTATAGACAGTGATTCTATTATTGTTAATGCTATAGACAGTGATTCCAGTATTTTTTAGTCTTATAGACAATGATTCCAGTATTTTTAGTCTTATAGACAGTGATTCCAGTATTTTTTAGTCTCATAGACAGTGATTCTAGTATTTTTAGTCTTATAGACAGTGATTCCACTATTGTAAGTCTTATAGACAGTGATTCCAGTATTTTTTGTCTTATAGACAATTATTCCAGTGTTTTTAGTCTCATAGACAGTGATTCCAGTATTTTTAATCCTATAGACAGTGATTCCAGTATTTTTAGTCTTATAGACAATGATTCCAGTATTTTTAGTCTCATAGACAGTGATTCCAGTATTTTTAGTCCTATAGACAGTGATTCCAGTATTTTTAGTCTTATAGACAGTGATTCCAGTATTTTTAATCCTATAGACAGTGATTCTAGTATTTTAGACTTATAGACAATGATTCCAGTATTTTTTAGTCTTATAGACAATGATTCCAGTATTTTTAGTCTTATAGACAGTGATTCCAGTATTTTTTAGTCTTATAGACAATGATTCTAGTATTTTTAGTCTCATAGACAGTGATTCCAGTATTTTTTAGTCTTATAGACAGTGATTCTAGTATTTTTAGTCTTATAGACAGTGATTCCAGTATTGTAAGTCTTATAGACAGTGATTCCAGTATATTTAGTCTTATAGACAATGATTCCAGTATTTTTAGTTTTATAGACAGTGATTCCAGTATTTTTAATCCTATAGACAGTGATTCCAGTATTTTCAATCCTATAGACAGTGATTCCAGTATTTTTAGTCTTATAGACAGTGATTCCAGTATTTTTAGTTTTATAGACAGTGATTTCAGTATTTTTAGTCTTATAGACAGTGATTCCAGTATTTTTAGTCTTATAGACAGTGATTCCAGTATTTTTTAGTCTTATAGACAGTGATTCCAGTATTTTTAGTCTTATAGACAGTGATTCCAGAATTTTTTAGTCTTATAGACAGTGATTCCAGTATTTTTTGTCTTATAGACAATTATTCCAGTATTTTTAGTCTCATAGACAGTGGTTCCAGTATTTTTAATCCTATAGACAGTGATTCCAGTATTTTTTTAGTCTTATAGAAAGTGATTCTAGTATTTTAGTCTTATAGACAATGATTCCAGTATTTTTAGTCTTATAGACAGTGATTCAAGTATTATTTAGTCTTATAGACAGTGATTCCAGTATTTTTTAGTCTTATAGACAGTGATTCCAGTATTTTTAGTCTTATAGATAGTGATTCCAGTATTTTTTGTCTTATAGACAATGATTCCAGTATTTTTAGTCTTATAGACAATGATTCCAGTATTTTTTAGTCTTATAGACAATGATTCCAGTATTTTTAGTTTTATAGACAGTGATTCCAGTATTTTTAGTCTTATAGACAATGATTCCAGTATTTTTAGTCTTATAGACAGTGATTCCAGTATTTTTTAGTCTTATAGACAATGATTCTAGTATTTTTAGTCTTATAGACAGTGATTCCAGTATTGTTATTTTTATAGACAGTGATTCCAGTATTTTTTGTCTTATAGACAATGATTCCAGTATTTTTAGTCTTATAGACGGTGATTCCAGTATTTTTTGTCTTATAGACAACTATTCCAGTATTTTTAGTCTCATAGATAGTGATTCCAGTATTTTTTGTCTTATAGACAATGATTCCAGTATTATTTAGTCTTATAGACAGTGATTCCAGTATTTTTTGCCTTATAGACAATGATTCCAGTATTATTTAGTCTTATAGACAGTGATTCCAGTATTTTTAATCCTATAGACAGTGATTCTATTATTTTTAATCCTATAGACAGTGATTCCAGTATATTTAATACTATAGACAGTGATTCCAGTATTTCTTAGTCTTATAGACAGTGATTCTAGTATTTTAGTCTTATAGACAGTGATTCCAGTATTTTTTAGTCTTATAGACAATGATTCCAGTATTTTTAGTCTTATAGACAATGATTCCAGTATTATTTAGTCTTATAGACAGTGATTCCAGTATTTTCTGTCTTATAGACAATGATTCCAGTATTTTTAGTCTCATAGACAGTGGTTCCAGTATTTTTAATCCGATAGACAGTGATTCCAGTATTTTTTTAGTCTTATAGAAAGTGATTCTAGTATTTTAGTCTTATAGACAATGATTCCAGTATTTTTAGTCTTATAGACAGTGATTCCAGTATTATTTAGTCTTATAGACAGTGATTCCAGTATTTTTTAGTCTTATAGACAGTGATTCCAGTATTTTTAGTCTTATAGACAATGATTCCAGTATTTTTAGTCTTATAGACAATGATTCCAGTATTTTTTAGTCTTATAGACAATGATTCCAGTATTTTTAGTTTTATAGACAGTGATTCCAGTATTTTTTGTCTTATAGACAATGATTCCAGTATTTTTAGTCTTATAGACAGTGATTCCAGTATTTTTTAGTCTTATCGACAATGATTCTAGTATTTTTAGTCTTATAGACAGTGATTCCAGTATTTTTATTTTTATAGACAGTGATTCCAGTATTTTTTGTCTTATAGACAATGATTCCAGTATTTTTAGTCTTATAGACGGTGATTCCAGTATTTTTTGTCTTATAGACAATTATTCCAGTATTTTTAGTCTCATAGATAGTGATTCCAGTATTTTTTAGTCTTATAGACAATGATTCCAGTATTATTTAGTCTTATAGACAGTGATTCCAGTATTTTTTGTCTTATAGACAATGATTCCAGTATTATTTAGTCTTATGGACAGTGATTCCAGTATATTTAATCCTATAGACAGTGATTCTATTATTTTTAATCCTATAGACAGTGATTCTAGTATTTTTAGTCTTATAGACAGTGATTCCAGTATTTTTTGTCTTATAGATAGTGATTCCAATATTTTTTCTTATAGACAATGATTCCAGTATTTTTAGTTTTATAGACAGTGATTCCAGTATTTTTTGTCTGATAGACAATGATTCCAGTATTTTTAGTTTTATAGACAGTGATTCCAGTATATTTAATCCTATAGACAGTGATTCCAGTATTTCTTAGTCTTATAGACAGTGATTCTAGTATTTTAGTCTTATAGACAGTGATTCCAGTATTTTTTAGTCTTATAGACAATGATCCCAGTATTTTTAGTCTTATAGACAGTGATTCCAGTATTTTTTAGTCTTATAGACAGTGATTCTAGTATTTTTAGTCTTATAGACAGTGATTCCACTATTGTAAGTCTTATAGACAGTGATTCCAGTATTTTTTGTCTTATAGACAATTATTCCAGTAATTTTAGTCTCATAGACAGTGATTCCAGTATTTTTAATCCTATAGACAGTGATTCCAGTATTTTTAGTCTTATAGACAATGATTCCAGTATTTTTAGTCTCATAGACAGTGATTCCAGTATTTTTAGTCCTATAGACAGTGATTCCAGTATTTTTAGTCTTATAGACAGTGATTCCAGTATTTTTAATCCTATAGACAGTGATTCTAGTATTTTAGTCTTATAGACAGTGATTCCAGTATTTTTAAGTCTTATAGACAATGATTCCAGTATTTTTAGTCTTATAGACAGTGATTCCAGTATTTTTTAGTCTTATAGACAGTGATTCAAGTATTTTTAGTCTTATAGACAGTGATTCCAGTATTGTAAGTCTTATAGACAGTGATTCCAGTATTTTTTGTCTTATAGACAATGATTCCAGTATTTTTAGTCTTATAGACAGTGATTCCGGCATTTTTAGTCTTATAGACAATGATTCCAGTATTTTTAGTCTTATAGACAGTGATTCCAGTATTTTTTGTCTTATAGACAATGATTCCAGTATTTTTAGTCTTATAGACAGTGATTCCAGTATTTTTTAGTCTTATAGACAATGATTCCAGTATTTTTTGTCTTATAGACAGTGATTCCAGTATTTTTTGTCTTATAGACAACTATTCCAGTATTTTTAGTCTCATAGACAGCGATTCCAGTATTTTTTAGCCTTATAGACAATGATTCCAGTATTATTTAGTCTTATAGACAGTGATTTCAGTATTTTTTGTCTTATAGACAATGATTCCAGTATTATTTAGTCTTATAGACAGTGATTCCAGTATTTTTAATCCTATAGACAGTGATTCTATTATTTTTAATGCTATAGACAGTGATTCCAGTATTTTTAGTCTTATAGACAGTGATTCCAGTATTTTTTGTCTTATAGATAGTGATTCCAGTATTTTTTCTTATAGACAATGATTCCAGTATTTTTAGTCTTATAGACAGTGATTCCAGTATTTTTGTCTTATAGACAATGATTCCAGTATTTTTAGTCTTATAGACAGTGATTCCAGTATTTTTAATCCTATAGACAGTGATTCCACTATTTTTGTCTTATAGACAATGATTCCAGTATTTTTAGTCTTATAGACAGTGATTCCAGCATTTTTAGTCTTATAGACAATGATTCCAGTATTTTTAGTCTTATAGACAGTGATTCCAGTATTTTTTGTCTTATAGACAATGATTCCAGTATTTTTAGTCTTATAGACAGTGATTCCAGTATTTTTTAGTCTTATAGACAATGATTCCAGTATTTTTTGTCTTATAGACAGTGATTCCAGTATTTTTAGTCTTATAGACAGTGATTCCAGTATTGTAAGTTTTATAGACAGTGATTCCAGTATTTTTTGTCTTATAGACAATGATTCCAGTATTTTTAGTCTTATAGACAGTGATTCCAGCATTTTTAGTCTTATAGACAATGATTCCAGTATTTTTAGTCTTATAGACAGTGATTCCAGTATTGTAAGTCTTATAGACAATGATTCCAGTATTTTTAGTCTTATAGACAGTGATTCCAGTATTTTTTAGTCTTATAGACAATGATTCCAGTATTTTTAGTCTTATAGACAGTGATTCCAGTATTTTTTGTCTTATAGACAATTATTCCAGTATTTTTAGTCTCATAGACAGTGATTCCAGTATTTTTAGTCTTATAGACAATGATTCCAGTATTATTTAGTCTTATAGACAGTGATTCCAGTATTTTTTGTCTTATAGACAATGATTCCAGTATTTTTAGTCTTATAGACAGTGATTCCAGTATTTTTAATCCTATAGACAGTGATTCTATTATTGTTAATGCTATAGACAGTGATTCCAGTATTTTTTAGTCTTATAGACAATGATTCCAGTATTTTTAGTCTTATAGACAGTGATTCCAGTATTTTTTAGTCTCATAGACAGTGATTCTAGTATTTTTAGTCTTATAGACAGTGATTCCACTATTGTAAGTCTTATAGACAGTGATTCCAGTATTTTTTGTCTTATAGACAATTATTCCAGTGTTTTTAGTCTCATAGACAGTGATTCCAGTATTTTTAATCCTATAGACAGTGATTCCAGTATTTTTAGTCTTATAGACAATGATTCCAGTATTTTTAGTCTCATAGACAGTGATTCCAGTATTTTTAGTCCTATAGACAGTGATTCCAGTATTTTTAGTCTTATAGACAGTGATTCCAGTATTTTTAATCCTATAGACAGTGATTCTAGTATTTTAGTCTTATAGACAGTGATTCCAGTATTTTTAAGTCTTATAGACAATGATTCCAGTATTTTTAGTCTTATAGACAGTGATTCCAGTATTTTTTAGTCTTATAGACAGTGATTCAAGTATTTTTAGTCTTATAGACAGTGATTCCAGTATTGTAAGTCTTATAGACAGTGATTCCAGTATTTTTTGTCTTATAGACAATGATTCCAGTATTTTTAGTCTTATAGACAGTGATTCCAGCATTTTTAGTCTTATAGACAATGATTCCAGTATTTTTAGTCTTATAGACAGTGATTCCAGTATTTTTTGTCTTATAGACAATGATTCCAGTATTTTTAGTCTTATAGACAGTGATTCCAGTATTTTTTAGTCTTATAGACAATGATTCCAGTATTTTTTGTCTTATAGACAGTGATTCCAGTATTTTTTGTCTTATAGACAACTATTCCAGTATTTTTAGTCTCATAGACAGCGATTCCAGTATTTTTTAGTCTTATAGGCAATGATTCCAGTATTATTTAGTCTTATAGACAGTGATTTCAGTATTTTTTGTCTTATAGACAATGATTCCAGTATTATTTAGTCTTATAGACAGTGATTCCAGTATTTTTAATCCTATAGACAGTGATTCTATTATTTTTAATGCTATAGACAGTGATTCCAGTATTTTTAGTCTTATAGACAGTGATTCCAGTATTTTTTGTCTTATAGATAGTGATTCCAGTATTTTTTCTTATAGACAATGATTCCAGTATTTTTAGTCTTATAGACAGTGATTCCAGTATTTTTGTCTTATAGACAATGATTCCAGTATTTTTAGTCTTATAGACAGTGATTCCAGTATTTTTAATCCTATAGACAGTGATTCCACTATTTTTGTCTTATAGACAATGATTCCAGTATTTTTAGTCTTATAGACAGTGATTCCAGCATTTTTAGTCTTATAGACAATGATTCCAGTATTTTTAGTCTTATAGACAGTGATTCCAGTATTTTTTGTCTTATAGACAATGATTCCAGTATTTTTAGTCTTATAGACAGTGATTCCAGTATTTTTTAGTCTTATAGACAGTGATTCCAGTATTTTTAGTCTTATAGACAGTGATTCCAGTATTGTTAGTTTTATAGACAGTGATTCCAGTATTTTTTGTCTTATAGACAATGATTCCAGTATTTTTAGTCTTATAGACAGTGATTCCAGCATTTTTAGTCTTATAGACAATGATTCCAGTATTTTTAGTCTTATAGACAGTGATTCCAGTATTGTAAGTCTTATAGACAATGATTCCAGTATTTTTAGTCTTATAGACAGTGATTCCAGTATTTTTTAGTCTTATAGACAATGATTCCAGTATTTTTAGTCTTATAGACAGTGATTCCAGTATTTTTTGTCTTATAGACAATTATTCCAGTATTTTTAGTCTCATAGACAGTGATTCCAGTATTTTTTAGTCTTATAGACAATGATTCCAGTATTATTTAGTCTTATAGACAGTGATTCCAGTATTTTTTGTCTTATAGACAATGATTCCAGTATTTTTAGTCTTATAGACAGTGATTCCAGTATTTTTAATCCTATAGACAGTGATTCTATTATTGTTAATGCTATAGACAGTGATTCCAGTATTTTTTAGTCTTATAGACAATGATTCCAGTATTTTTAGTCTTATAGACAGTGATTCCAGTATTTTTTAGTCTCATAGACAGTGATTCTAGTATTTTTAGTCTTATAGACAGTGATTCCACTATTGTAAGTCTTATAGACAGTGATTCCAGTATTTTTTGTCTTATAGACAATTATTCCAGTGTTTTTAGTCTCATAGACAGTGATTCCAGTATTTTTAATCCTATAGACAGTGATTCCAGTATTTTTAGTCTTATAGACAATGATTCCAGTATTTTTAGTCTCATAGACAGTGATTCCAGTATTTTTAGTCCTATAGACAGTGATTCCAGTATTTTTAGTCTTATAGACAGTGATTCCAGTATTTTTAATCCTATAGACAGTGATTCTAGTATTTTAGACTTATAGACAGTGATTCCAGTATTTTTTAGTCTTATAGACAATGATTCCAGTATTTTTAGTCTTATAGACAGTGATTCCAGTATTTTTTAGTCTTATAGACAATGATTCTAGTATTTTTAGTCTCATAGACAGTGATTCCAGTATTTTTTAGTCTTATAGACAGTGATTCTAGTATTTTTAGTCTTATAGACAGTGATTCCAGTATTGTAAGTCTTATAGACAGTGATTCCAGTATTTTTAGTCTTATAGACAATGATTCCAGTATTTTTAGTTTTATAGACAGTGATTCCAGTATTTTTAATCCTATAGACAGTGATTCCAGTATTTTCAATCCTATAGACAGTGATTCCAGTATTTTTAGTCTTATAGACAGTGATTCCAGTATTTTTAGTTTTATAGACAGTGATTTCAGTATTTTTAGTCTTATAGACAGTGATTCCAGTATTTTTAGTCTTATAGACAGTGATTCCAGTATTTTTTAGTCTTATAGACAGTGATTCCAGTATTTTTTAGTCTTATAGACAGTGATTCCAGTATTTAATCTTGTAGACAGTGATTCCAGTATTTTAAGTCTTATAGACAGTGATTCCAGTATTTTTAATCCTATAGACAGTGATTCCAGTATTTTTAGTTTTATAGACAGTGATTCCAGTATTTTTAGTCTTATAGACAGTGATTCCAGTATTGTAAGTCTTATAGACAGTGATTCCAGTATTTTTAGTTTTATAGACAGTGATTCCAGTATTTTTTAGTCTTATAGACAATGATTCCAGTATTTTTAGTCTTATAGACAGTGATTCCAGTATTTTTAGTCTTATAGACAATGATTCTTGTATTTTTAGTCTTATATACAGTGATTCCAGTATTTTTTAGTCTTATAGACAGTGATTCCAGTATTTTTATTCTTTTTCGTTTTCATCCATCTGAATGATTTACCTGTTTTCAACTAGGATTTTTCTGAATTAGGAATGTGGGCAGCCATGTTGTTATTAGTGTTTTCAAATTGAGCTTCTATCTGAAAGGTGCAGAGTTTATTTTATGGTCAATGTGTTGGGCGTGTGTCCAATGTAGCTATTTGTGTTTCTCTTGTTTGAGATGCACTCTCTCCAAATGGCATTTGAATTGGTAGATCACGTTGGTTTCATCGACCGACATTTTTGTCCGAAAAGTATTGTTTTTAATTTTAGTAGTTGTAAATTTCTCGTAGAAAGTTATGAATCTGATCTTATTATTATCGACTGGTTATATATACCGATGTATTAAATTCCTTCGTACATTTTAATCTGATGTTTAATGCATCAAAGCTACTGGAGAGAGATTCATCACACTGTATAAAAGTAACTTGAACAGTTATAAATACCGAGACATTTTTCAAGAAGGAGTTTAAAGCCTCCACGAATCTAAAGATGTATGCGTTTCAAGAAGGGGTGGGATGTTTTTTTTTTGTTTTTTTTGTTTTTTTTTGCAGAAAGGGGGAGATATTCTTTATCGAACATAATTGGATGGGATCAAAGTGCTCAACTATTAAGGAGCATATAAATTAATGGAAATAAAGGGATGTAGTGTTTACCTGATATACGCAATGGCAAACTTCAAACTAATATAAATAACAGTATTTATATATAGAAAATGTAATTCCAACCGAATTAAAAAAAAAAGCTCAATACGCAATAGAGAGTAGAGCTTATTATGAGAGAAAGAAAATTAAAACTGTAAGTTGAACTTTACAATCAAAATTTATTGTTCGACTGAATACTCCAAAAAAGAATTTACAAAATCTTTATTCCGCGGAGTTTCAAAGAATGTTATTCTTGTTATTCTTCTCATCAGAGGACATAAAGAAATCAGCAAATTATATTTGTAGCAATGCTAGAATTTGTTAGTTAAGGCATGAAGTGAAACTGCAATTTATTGTGGTTATAAATTGCCAAATAAAAAAGTGAAAAAATGTTGAATATGTAAAAAAACTATATATAAAAACAAACCGTGTATAATATTTAAGCTTGCATGAAAATCCTCTCAAGTTGATCCAAAATGCAAAATAGTTCTTTAGAGAAAATGTATTCCAAAATAAGTCCAGCGTGACGATGCATATAATCCGATTGAAAAGTTTTCAAAACAACTGAAATAATGCAAATTGTTTTTTGAGGGCAGTGCAGTAGCCCAAAGAGAAGTCTGTCAAATGGGACCAAATAGTAAAAAGACTGTGTAAACTATTTTTGGAGTATTCAGTCGAACAATAAATTTTGATTGTAAAGTTCAACTTACAGTTTTAATTTTCTTTCTCTCATATATATATATATATATGTGTGTGTGTGTGTGTGCGTGTGTGCGTGTGTGTGTGTGTAAATATATATATAATTATTTCCACAGCGAAACAACGCCACAGCTCACAAGAGCCATGACAGCCAACAAACCGGAAGTCCAAGTTCCGGTTTGTTGGCTGTCATGGTTCTTTTGGCTGCGGCGTCGTTTGACTGTGGAAATAAATATATATATATATATTTACACACACACACACACACACACTCATACATATATATATATGTGTGTGTGTGTGTGTGTGTGTGTGTGTGTGTGTGTGTGTGTGTGTGTGTGTGTGTGTGTGTGTAAATATATATAATTATTTCAACAGCCAAACAACGCCGCAGCTCACTAGAGCTATGACAGCAAACAAACCGGAAGTCCAAGTTCCGGTTTGTTGGCTGTCATGGTTCTTTTGGACTGCGGCGTTGTTTGGCTGTTGAAATGATTATATAATCCCTCACATTCTTATAATTCGATATAGAAAAAAACTGACTGAAGAGTTGGAAATCTTTGTCATTTAACCATTAATTTTTTTTTTTTCTTTATTTCAGATATTTTACAGATAAAATTTTGTAAATTAATTATGGATAATTACAGCCTTGAACAACGTACGCAAGTTGTGAAATTGTTTAACCAAAATCATGGGTCAATTGTTTTTATTCAAAGAGCTTATCGACGCCATTTTCATGTAAAAGATAACCCAAGTCACATCTTAAAGAAAGAGTCTATGTTAACAAATGCCAAACCCTGCAAGAATTGAAAGAAAACATCAAGAATGAAAAAAGGGAGTTAAATCGCAATCCAGAGATTCTGCAATCTGTTATGAATAATGTTTTGGAAAGAGCACAAATATGCGAAGCTGAAAATGGGCAACATTTAAAAGACATTATTTTTCATGAATAAAGATTGTTTGAATTTTGCATTAAAAAAGAACCCAATATCTTAGTCAGATTTTGTCAAAATTACAAAAAGATATAAAAAATAAAAAATCCATATGTTTACGTTAATACTCCAATGCCGTTTCATTGCATTATCGCTCTTCAAGAGTAAAGAAAACCATTACGTTTACAAGTACAGAGTGTCCAAAAAGTTCATGAAGGATTTTGACTTTAAATAGATTCTATATTTTGGATATCTTCCTGCAATTTTAACAAAATCTAAGACATTAGAATGTTTTTTTTTAAAATGCAAAATTCATACAATCTTTATTTATAAAAAATAATCTCTTTTAAATGTTGCCATTTTCAGCTTCACATATTTGTGCTCTTTCCAAAACATTTTTCATGATAGATTGCAGAATCTCTGGATTCGCGATTTAACTCTCTTATTTTGTTCCGCGAGCTGGCAGACCTGGAAACGTCAGACCCCAAACCCTGCAAGAATTGAAGGAAAACATCAGGAACTAAATAAAGGAGTTAAATCGCAGTCCAGAGATCCTGCAATCTGTCATGGATAATGTTTTGGAAAAAGCACAAATATGTGAAGCTGAAAATGGGCAAAATTAAAAAGACATTTTTTTTCATAAATAAAGATTTTTTTGAATTTTTATGTTCTTTTTTTTTAATTTCCCAATGTCTTAGTCAGATCGTGTTAAAATTACAGAAAGATATCAAAAATAGAGAATCTATTTGAGTTCAAAACCCTTCAGTGATTTCTTGTATATACAGGGTGTCCGTAAAGTTACTATACAGTTTTATTGTTTTATTGTATTATATTTGTATTAATAGTTGATAGTTAATATTTATTGATCGTGACTTGTGCACCAAAGTTTGTCAGAGTGTGGTGTCACGTTGTCGAGAATGTATTGGAGCTGGAGGCCTCCAATTTGAATATTTGTCATAGAAACTGTTTGCCTTGATTGTTACAGTCTTTTCGGATGTAACACGTGTATTTTCTGAGATTTTTATAAACATAAAGGTGTTATTTCTTTTTATTTCTTTTGTTACAAATAAATATTTTAATACAATATCTTACTGTACTGTTAATATATTACAGGGTGTCTGTATAGTAACTTGTAAGACTGTATAGTAATTTTACGGACACCCTGTATAATTATGTTTATATAATTATGTTTATATATTTATGTTTATATAATAATGTTTATATATTTATGTTTATATAATTATGTTTATATAATCATGCTTATATTTATTTGTGGGAGAAACTAAAAGAGTAAATACTTATTTTATATGATGTGTGAAGCAGATAGGATGATTGAACTAATCTACGGCGACGGATCTGCCCGCTGGTTGGGGGGGGGTTGCCGAGATGGTAATACGTTATAATCCTCCGCCGTCTACACTAGTTGCGTAATGACTCTAGCAACTGGTGTTCGGCCCAGGCGGACACAAGACTGGAAAACTAGAAAGTTTTAAAAGGCCGTAGACGTCTCTTATCCAAACATCGATTGCAATGGTTAATCTGTTCAGCGTGTGTCTTACGTAATCAAGCACGCGGGGCAACGCATGCACACACGCGCAGTGTGGGTGGAGTGGCGGACACACAGACCCGGACCCAAAAAAGCACATGCTTACAGATCTTTTTATGCAAATCTGATTTTCTTTCTACTTAAAAGATGTCCCTCATCTTGCCCCCCCCCCTCCGACAAGGGAGGAATTGAACCTAATAATTCACTTCCGTTCGTCCGTTGGTTTGTTCGTTGGTTCGAAGTTTTTTTTTTTAAATAACCACGCCTTGTTTTGGGGGGTTTTTTGTTTGTTTTTTTTTTTATTATTTTGCACAAACATTAGTCATTTGAAAGGAAAGTTTTGCCAGATCGGATTTTCCGGGAAAATTCTTGTTGCCCTCTTAAGACTTATTATAGGGTCAAAATTGCCCCCAAATCGTTCGTCGGTTCGTTTGTCCGCACTTTTCTCAATAACCACGCCTTGAATTTTTTAAAATTTTGCACAAACATTAGTCATGAGGAAAGTAAATTTTTACCTGAACGGAATTTCCGGGATAACTCTGGTTGTAGTCCCACTCTCTCCTAGGGGCTATTTTAAGATTAAAATTGCTTCCAAATCTTGCAATTCGTTTGTTTGCACTTTTCTCAATAACCATGCCCGGAATTTTTTTTTTAATTTGCACGAACATTAGTCATGGTAAAAGTAAATTTTTCACTCGTGGACGGGGGACCCCGTATTCTCGGCTTGTTTATTTTATTCCACCCAAACAAAGCGTGTTTACTTCTACTTGTATTGGCTATCACCCTGGTCGGATCGAACCAATTTTTCCCTGGGCACAAACTGCATCTTTAACCATAGCAGTCGAGTTTCATCGATCTTAGGTTAGATTGAAGGATATGGTTAACCAATCCCGATTCCATCATTGGAGACCAATTTCTTCTGGGACCGATAGTTTTGCCAGGTCATTCTTAATTTTCTTTTATGGAAATTGCTCCAGATAAGGCATGAAGCCACTTGAGTTACAAAAAAATATAGAACTTCAAGGTCAAAAACTTGCCAACGAAAAATGTTAGATAACAGATCTCTTGTTATGTTCCCGGCATATAGTCCCCCTTGTCAAATTTTCTTTTTAAATAAATAGAAAAAGCGTTTTTAATATGAATATCAGGAGTACTAGCAGTTCAGTGCGGCTTATCTCAGGCTCTATGTACTGTTCAACACTTTCAGTGCATATGTGTCATATATATATATATATATATATATATATATGTGTGTGTGTCATATATATATATAATATATACATATATATATATATATATGTATATATATGTATATATATGTGTATATACATCTATATATATATATATTAAAAAGTTTAACTCATGTCCAGATAACCTACATCTAAAATTTCAAAGGTTTAGACCAAAAATGAGCAGAGTAGTTTGGTAGAGTCTGCAATGGTCAACTCTTTCAACTTTGACCTCTTGGCTGCCAAATTTTCGCCCAAAAACCGATTAAAAAGATTGCTGCAGTCTTAATACGCTTTATGTAAAATTTCAAATGTTTAAACTCAGAATTGGCTGAATAATTTGCTAGAGACCGCAAAGGTCAAATCTTCTGAACTTTGACCCCTTGGCAGCCAAATTTTCGGTTAAAAACGGATTAAAAAGTTTGCCCTCTCTCTGAATACACTTTTATGTAAAATTTCAAATTTTTAGACAAAAAAATTGGCTGAGTTATTTGGTAGCGATCACAGAGGTCAAATTTCTTTTAACTTTGACCCCAATTTTGACCCCTACATTTATTGTTTTGGGTTCAAATTAAATTAAAAAGTTTGCTCCATGTCCAAAAAACCTACATCTAAAATTTCAAGTGTTTAAACCCACAATTGGCGGAGGAATTTGGTAGAGTTCTCAGAGGTCAAATTCTTGAACTGTGACTCCTTGACAGACAAATCCGATTACAAAGATTTTTCCAATTCTCAATACCCCTTGTGTCAAATCTTGAGTCTGTAGACTGAAAATTGACAGAGTAGTTTGGTAGGAAAATGTGCACACACACAATTTCACTTTTATATATATATAGATTGTTGTCTATCCTGCTACAACTGGAAAATCATTACTCTTGGAATATTTAGAAGAAAACCATGAAAACACACACACACACACACACACACATATATATATATATATATATATATATATATATATATATATATATAGTAAGTTATAAAAATATACATGGCAATTAAACTACACAGAATATTCCGAGTTTCATTCTCGTGATAAACCTGACGAATTCTCACGAGAATGAAACTCGGAATATTCTGTGAAGCTTAATTGCCATATATGTTTTTATAACTTACAACCTAGCTCTACCTATGTATTGAACACTGTCGAAGTAAATACTGAAAATTTACGCATAAAATTATATTTTTATATATTAACTAGCATGGGTGCCCGGCGTTGCCCGAGTATTTGATGATGTATGTTGAGCAAAAAAAAAAGAAGAAAAAAAAGTGGTCCATTTTTTTTTAACTTTGATCCCTATTATGACCCCTTAAAATTTATTGTTTTGGATAAAAATCAAGTTATTAAGTTAGATCCATGTCCAAGAAACCTATATCTAAAATTTCAAGTTTTCGGAGGAGTTTGGTAGAGTTCTCAAAGGTCAAATCGTTGACCTTTGACCCCTTAATCGCCAAATTTAAACTACACAGAATATTCCGAGTTTCATTCTCGTGATAAACCTGACGAATTCTCACGAGAATGAAACTCGGAATATTCTGTGAAGCTTAATTGCCATATATGTTTTTATAACTTACAACCTAGCTCTACCTATGTATTGAATGATTTGACCTTTGAGAACTCTACCAAACTCCTCCGAAAATTTTCGGTCTAAACACTTGAAATTTAAGATATAGATTCATTTGACATGGATCTAACTTAATTACTTAATTTGAGTCCAAAACAATTTTAAGGGGGCATAATAGAGGTCAAAGTTTTAAAAAAATGGACCATTTTTTTTTTTTTTTTGCTCAACATACATCTCTAAATACCCGAGCGATGCTGGGCACCCATGCTAGTATATCTATAAAAGTGAAAGTATCTATCTGTGTGTGTGTCTGTGTGTGTACATTACTCTACGCAATAACTCTGTCAATTTTAAGTCTACAGGCTCAAAATTTGATATACAGGGTACTGAGATTTGGGAAAATCGATGTGACTGGATTTCGGCCAGAAATTTGGTGATTAAGGGGTCAATGTTCACCGATTTGACTTTTGAGAACTCTACCAAACTCCTCCGACAATTTTGGGTCTAAACACTTGAAATTGTAGATATAGGTTCATTGGACATGGATCTAACTTAATAACTTGATTTTTATCCAAATCAATAAATTTTAAGGGGTCATAATAGGGGTCAAAGTTAAAAAAAAAAATGGACCACCTTTTTTTTTTTCTTTTTTTTTTTGCTCAACATGCACTTCCAAATACCCGGGCAACGCCGGGCTGAAATGCTAGTATATATATAAAGGTAGCTGTACAAGTAAGTTTACAAGGTGAATCGATACAGTAAACTCAAAAGTCATAGATATTTATATAAATGCTATACACACTTTGAATTCTAATGGCATTTGTTCGTTCAGCTAAAGAGAAAAAAACATTTCATATTACAAACACAACAAAAATATTTTCAAATATTGTACTGGTATTTTATTTCTTCAAATCAATTATCCCGTGGAGGTCTTGAAATAAAGACGAAACCTTGATGAACATATACTTTTTTATATGTATATATATTTAATAAAAATCCCATAGTTGTTATTAACACGAGCGCTTTCGATTCGTCTACGAATCATCTTCAGGCGGTGAAGAATATATATATATAAATATTCCTCAACACCTGAAGATGATTCTGTGGACGAATCGAAAGCGCTCGTGACAATAACAACTATAAAACTTTTATTAATATTTTCGATTTTGATATAAAAAAGATTATACGGAAAATCGAAAAATAAAAAAATAAAAAAAATGAATCATGAAGCAAAGTGTCTCCGTTGCATTTAATAATGTTTGCTTGAATAAAATTGAAAAAATGCTGCCTAAATATACCAATTTCATATATATATACATATATATATACATATATATATTTGTGTGTGTGTGTGTGACAATTAAGCTACGCAGAATATTCCGCGTTTCTTCACGTGAAACGCGGAATATTCTGTGTAGCTTAATTGCCATATATTTTTATAACTTACTCCGTAGCGCTACCTATGTATTGAGCACTGTTGAAGTAAATACTTAAATTTGATGCATAAAATTATACTTTCGTATATTAATTTATGTGATTAAACGAAGTAGTCATATATATATATATATATATATATATATATATATATATATATATATATATATCCTTTAAGAATACATAATAGTGAGCACTGCCAGTGAAATAATAAGAAAAAGGTAGTAAACTAGCGTCTATGCAATATTCACAACTTTCACTCGTTCGAACACTCTAGATTGTCAAATGTATTCGCCAGAATTCAGCATTTAAGAGTTCTTAATTTTCTTCATTCCCGTGCCAGTTGTTTCGTGGCCTTGAGATAAATGCTTAGAAAATGAATAAAATGTGCCTTCGTGATTGTAGGTTCGAATTTCATGACCGACAGAAATCCCCCCTACACTAGTAGTGTAAGTATATACTGTTTAATCATATATATGTTATTGTTATATATATGTGTGTGTATGTGTGTGTGTATGCATGCATATATATATATATATATATATATATATATATATATATATATATATATATATCCCAGATTAAAGGTATTTAAGTCTGATAACTAATAAATTTAACGAGGTTATTAAGAGTGCTCAATAAAAGAGGAGCAAGATATATTTTAGGACATTGGACATGTTAATGTGAGGACTGGTTTCTTCTGTGGAAAGCAATCATTTATTAAGTCGCCTGACGAGGACTCCTCTGTGAAGTTTACTTTTCTTGTCCTGTATATCGATAAATCTATCTTGGCTTGAGGCATCTTGGGAAATGTTATACAAATTATCATTAGCGCATGAAGCGATGCTTTTTGTGTAAACAAATTGAGCTTAGGTATTTGGACAATGTCAAAACATTGTTAATTCACTGCCCGCATAGCAGTAGCCGTATAGCGCAACGGTTAGAAGCTCCGACTGTCATATGGGCGGTCGGGTTTCGATCCTGGCTTGAGGTAGTTGCTTGTCTAGTCGCACTGATGAGCTGCGAAACTGTACTGTATGTGGATGACTATATATATAGGCATCAGCATACAGTACTGTTTCGCTGTTTTATATATATATATATATATATATATATATATATATATATATATATATATATATATATATATATATATATATACAGGGTGTCCGTAAAGTTACTATACAGACACCCTGTAATATATTAACAGTACAGTAAGATATTGTATTAAAATATTTATTTGTAACGCTAGTAAAAAATATAATACAATAAAGCAATAAGACTGTATAGTAACTTTACGGACACCCTGTGTATATATATACACCACTTCATAATGCTGTTGTCGTCACGGTCGCATCTGTCAAAATGTCCCTCCGTAACTAACAGCCATCTTACACATGATAAAATAGAATTACCACCTATCTACACTATATCCCCACCTTAACCCTAAAACATATACTACATCCATTTAAGAATATGATAAAGACTCTATACACCTTTCTACATTACACTCTATATAATACGCTCCTCCTTCATCTAGAATTCGATAAAACTCCCCTCAACATCATCAATAATTTTAATTGATCTATTTCGTTCTTAATGAATCCCACACTAGGCGCCACATCCCCACTATGTTACCTAGCATCTTCTTAACTCTTCTGATGAGAAGCATTAGGCTTCGAAATGCAATGGCATAAAGAGTCCCTTCTATCCCCCAACTAATTGTTTGTTTTCCCTTATTGAATAAATGAACCAATCTATATTTATTTATTTATATATATATATATAATGTGAAATGTTGTTTATGTTGTTTTGAAAAAAGAAAAACTGAATGAAATTATGAAATAATCAACGTTTCATATGGTCTATGATCTTTTTTTTTTCTTGCATTTTTCCTTTTAATATCCTGAAGATGTCCTCTGAAATAGGGACGATACGTTGATTATTTCATAATTCCATTCGGTTTTTCTTTTTTTCAAAACAATATATAAATATATATATATATATATATATATATATATATATATATATATATATATATATATATATATAAACAATGTGTATATATATAAACAATATATATATATATTATATATAAACAATATATTATATATATATATATATATATATATATATATATATATATATATATATATATATATATAATGTGAAAAATAAAACATGTTTAATCCTTCAACACCTGTTGTTAATCGGATTCGATCCTATAATGTTTTTCCCTGGTTTGAGTCGAGAACAAACAAGAGACGGACATACGACCTATATTTTTTTAGTGGGGGACGGAAGGGATTTGGTTAAAGGTGAGTAAGTCTACACTTAATTCCCTGTTTAGTCAGCTTTAACAGAATGGCAGAAGCTGTGAAAAAAAAATAGCCAGGTTTAAGGCTTCAACACCTGCCGACAGCCGGGTTCGATCCTGTAATGTTTTGTTGTTTTTTTTTTCTACGGTTTGACCCAGCGATGTTTAACAACCTATCTGGTGTTATTCGATCGACCGACCGGTTTTGGTTAAGGTTAGGGTTGGGGTTGGGGTTGGGGTGTGACACGCCAGAAAAACACAAGAACTGCGAGGAATATTTTACCCCCTGTCTAATAACAAACAAGAAGCCACCTGGTGGAAACACAGGAACAGAATTGGACAAGGCCAAATTGTTCGGTACTTTAAGCAGCGCGTGCACACACACGCGCGCGCGCACACACACACACAAATACACACACACACATACACACACACATACACACGCGCGCGCGCACATACATACACACATACACGCGCGCGCGCACACACACACACACGTATACACACACATACACGTGTACACTCAATCACACACACACACGTATACACTCAAACACACATACACGTGTACACACACACACACACACACACACACACACACACACACGTATACACTCACTCACACATGTACACTCACACATCCACTAGGTGTATCAGAATTTTTGTAGGAATTTTTGACACCCCTAACACGAAACTGCGAATAAAATATAAAAACACTCGTAATTTCTCTTTTAAAAGTGGGTTATTTATTTTCTTTATGGATTATACTTCCAAAATAAACTATTACAGTTGTTTTAAAAGTAATAGAAATATTTTTTTTTTAAAAACTAATGAATTTTCCGAACTCAATATTTTTCAATTTTTAAACTTTAAAAATCTATCAAAATTTTTCTATTGATTCTATTTTTACGATATTTTCAGGGTCAATGTGAAATTTTATATTCTTTCCAATAAACCGAATATAATATTTTAGACAAACGCTTTTTTTTTTAAATTCACGCCCCCCCCCATTTTCAAGTTTCTATTAAAAAGTAAATACTTAATTTACTCACCGAAAAGTAAATAATTAATTTACTCACAAATTGAAGAGAAAAGGTCAATATATTCAAATTTAAAACAAAAAAAAACGTAGTGTTTTTTAGAATTTTACCTGTAAAGTTTGAAGTTTAAAACCTTTTTTTAAAACCACGTTATTTGTTTTTTCTTTTTTTTTTAATGGAACCTTGGTCCTTGTTCCTTTAACTGAAAAAAAAAATAGGGCTTGAATTACATTTTTTGAGGAGTTATAAGCTTGGAAAGATAGGGGGTCGAATAATTCACGCCTCCCATTTTGAAATGTCTATTAAAAAGTAAATAATTAATTTACTCACCAAAGTGTTATATATCAAATTGAAGAGAAAAGATCAATAAATAATATATTCAAATTTAAAACAAACAAAAAAAACAACAAAAAAACACGTTTTTTTGTTTTTGTTTTTTGGTCCTTGCTCCTTTAATTGGAAAAAAATAGGGCTTGAATTACATTTTTCGAGGAGTTATAAGCTTGGAAAGATGGGGTGGAATTATTCACTATTCTCACGAAATTTCTGACACACCTACACATCCACACACACACACACACGCGCGTGCGCGTCTAGGTGTATTAGAATTTTTGTAGGAATTTTTGACACCCCTAACATGAAACTGCGAATAAAATATAAAAAAACTCGTAATTTCTCTTTTAAAAGTGGTTTGTTTATTTTCTTTCTTGATTATACTTCCAAAATAAACTATTAAAGTTGTATAAAAAGTAATAGAAATATTATTTTTTAACAGACATTTTTTTACGTAATGAAATCAATTGAATTTTACGACTTAAATATTTTTCAATTCTTAAACTTTTTAAAGTTTGAATCAATAGAAAAATTTTGATAGAATTTTAAATCTATCAAAATTTCTATTGGTTCAATTTTTATGATATTTTCAGAGTCAATGTGAAATTTTATGCTCTTTCCAATAAACCGAATATAATATTTTAGACAAACGTTTCTTTTTAAATTCACCCCACCCCATTTTGAAATGTCTATTAAAAAGTAAATAATTAATTTACTCATCAAAGTTTTATATATTACAAATTGAAGATAAAAGATCAATAAATAATATATTCAAATTTAAAACAAAAAAAGTAGTGTTTTTAGAAATTTACCTGTAAAGTTCGAAGTTTAAAACTTTTTTTTTAAACCACGTTGTTTTTTTGTTTTGTTTTTGTTTTTTTTATGAAATCTTGATCCTTGCTCCTTTAATTGAAAAAAAAATTAGTGTCTGAATTACATTTTTCGAGTAGTTATAAGCTGGGAAAGACACGGGGTCGAATTATTCAATAGTTTTTCACGAATTTGTAAGGTCAAGTTCTGACACACCTACACATACACGTGTACACACACATACACGTATACACTCACACACACGTGTACAGTAACAGACACCTACACGTGTACACACACACATATACACTCACACACACAAACACGGGTACACTCACGCACACACACACACGTATACACTCACACGCACATGCCCGGGTATACTCACTCACACACACATGTATACACTCACACGCACACGCATACACGTGTACACACAGATACACACACGATCGCACATTCGTGTGGGTGCGTACACACGCTAAAAAATATGTATTACTAATGGAGATTTGGTACCTGTCTGTTTGACATCGAAACCATACTATCTTTTAATTTTTAATTCAGTTTACTATATTCTATTTCAGACTATTTCAGACGAATATATTATCTTACAGCGTGCGATTCAGAGAAAGGAGAAAGCTGCAGAATCTGTTCCTCCCAGGCATTTCCCCCTAAATTTGGGTGAAGGTACTGTAATATACGTCCGTACGTCTTCATACTAGCCTCTCCATTAACTGATTTTTGGGCGATATTGTGGTAGGTGTTCTATACTCGCGATACTATACTCACGCGTATTACCTCCTCCTTTTTTGATAGGGATATATCAATAAGAAATAATAATATAAAAATGGTTGGTTAATTTAAATACATGTAAAACCAAGCTTCTATCTTTAAATCATCAACGCTATGACTCCCGCCTGGCATCAATTGAAATGAATGGCTCTCGTCTTGGGGAGGCTGCATGTCTTGTCAAGCTTCTGGGTCGGACCTTTACTCCTGATCTGAGATGGACCGTACATCAAATCTGTTGCCAAGGCTGCTGGAAAAATGGTGGGATCATTCTATCGCTCCAGTAGATATTTCACTGCTGATGCAATTCTCTAACTGTACGTTAATCAACATTAATTTATGCAGATAATCTCACGTTTCATTCCTGTAAGGATTATATATATATATATATATATATATATATATATATATATATATATATATATGTGTGTGTGTGTGTGTGTGTGTGTGTGTGTGTGTGTGTGTGTGTGTGTGTGTGTGAAGTACGTCCAAGAATGGAGTACTGCTGCCACATCTGGGCAGCATCTGCTAAAAACAACGTATCTTGCCTTGATTGACAGAGTACAAAATAGACTTCATGGCTTAGTGGGGGATGCCTTTTTCTTTTCTCTGCACCCCTCTCTCCAATAGAAGCGACGTTGCGAGCATGTCTTTGTTTTATCGTAATTTCTATGGCAAGTGCTCGTCTGAGCTCCAATCTCTGGTCCCCGCTCGCCAATTTTTCACGAAAAACATCCGTCTAGCTTAAACCACTGTCATTAATTTCGCCCACTCTTTATCTGTGCCTAAATCAAATCGTAGATTCCATGAGCAAAGCTTCTTTCTTAGAAGTGTACGACTGTGGAACTCTCTTCCCTTTTGACTGTTTCCCACCTGACTACAACTTGGATGTCTTCAAGTCCAACATAAACAAATTCCTGATGAACCGCCCTCTTAAGACACTTTATTAAATCTCCATTACTAACGATTACTACGATACTGTCCCATTGATTACTGTACACGCAATAGCCCTTATCCCCGAGTGGCTTCCGGCCCATGTAAAAAAAATGTATATATATATATATATATATATATATATATATATATATATATATATATATAAATATATATTTATATATATATATGGAGTCCTGGCGTTGCCAGATCATACAATACGCTTAAACATGGTATTTTAATTTATACAGATTGCATATGAATTATTATAGAATCAATCCTCTATTGATTATTATATATTAGGAGGAATAATTTGCCCGGTGGGCTATTCCACTAAAAGAAAATAAAAATAATAATGATGATAATGTCGTTAATCAAATTCTGTCGGTGTTTGTTTACAATATCACGTCAGCTGATATTTGGACTTGACGATCTTTAAAATAGTCTTTCTTCTCTTATAGATAAAAAAGAAGAAGAAGAATATTTACAGGGGAATATTTTACGTTACACGGGCCAATGTTACGCTGGTGTAACGTAAAATATTCGCCTATAAAACACCTTTTTTATCTATGAGAAACTAAAGACTAGTTTTGTTTTCGATTTCTGATACTTATCGGATGAATTACTGCAAAAAAAAAAAAAACCGTATCCAAGAACACTGCAAGAAATATAAATTACCTTTGTGTGAAATTCGCAAAAGCCATTTCGGAACCTATAATGAAAAACCTCACACACACACACACACACACACACACACACACACACAGTGACTTTTATATAATCGTTGATATATATATATATATATATATATATATATATATATATATATATATATATATATATATATAAAGTCCACCATATAGGAGCCTATTCGTGACCAGACACACACAGAGACGTTCAGCTTTATATATATATATATATATATATATATATATATATATATATATATATATATATATATAGTCAGTTTACTAATTAGCTCTACCTACGTATTGAGCACTTTTGAAGTAAATACTTAAAGTTTACGCATAAATTTACACTTTCGTATATTAATTTTATGTGAGTAAATGAAGTAGTTATATATATATATATATATAAAGCTGAGCGTCTGTATGTGTGTCTGGTCACGAATAGACTCCTATATGGTTGACTATTATAGAAAACTGATCACATATAATGATAGATGTATCGAGACACAGGAATGGATATGTTTGATCTGGCATAATGATGATTCATTAAAATTGTGGGATCTGTATACGCGCCTGGTTCGTAAAGTATGGAAATAAAAAAATTTCAAAATTAAAAAAAAATGTTTACAAGTGTTTTTTATATAGATGTACATAAGAACATTTTGATAAGTATGCTTTAACTTAAATAGGGATGGTATAATAAAATTGTGGGGTCTGCGTTCGCGTCTGGCCTCCATAGAATGGAAATAGGCACAAACTTTAATAAAGACTTTTCATATCTATCTGCGTAAGTATTCTTTGATAATTATGTTTCAGTTTGAAGAAATATGGTATAATAAAATTATGAGGTGTTCGTTCGCGCCTGACCTCCATAGAATGGAAATATGTCACAAAGTTTAACAAGGTTTTTTAATATAGATCGACAGAATATTGTGATAAGTGTTTCAGTGTGAACAGATATGGTATAATAAATGATGGGGTTTATCTATTTTATTTTTACTTTCATCATATTTTGCGTTGGTTTTGATACCCCCAAATTCAAAGCTATCTCTTTACAACCCTTCCTTTTCATAACCTATCATACTTTCATAAATCAGAGTCCATTTTCTGTAGGCTGTTTTTTAATCCAGTGAACGACGGGTACTTTTGCTAGTATATATATATATATATATATATATATATATATATATATATATATATATATATATATATATATATATATAACAAAAAGCTAATCCTTGTGCCGAGGCTCACCGCCTGGGAAATACTTATCTATTTATTTGATCCACGCTCATTTGAAAGCGGTCTTATTTTCTTATTCGTTACGCCGACCGCCTAACCCACACGATACAGCTGGTCGCGACACCAAACCAATTTCAAATTTAACGCTAAAACCATCTTCAGATAAGACGAAGACTCTTGTGTGCAACTAAAAAGGCAGAACTACAATTATCAAGGGCAGGTGACTCGGTCCTTCCTTAATCGGTGTTGTTTGCCGGAATGGCGCGGAGGGACACAGTGCCGCCGTGGTCGGTTAGCGTGAAATTTAGTGTGTACCGTGAAAGCAATCCGCGCCCAGAATTAGTTCTTCGGCTCAGCAAAGGGACATTTCGCCGCATGACGGCTGATTAAAAAATTTTTGGACATGG
>NC_136518.1:9341917-9344417 GCF_053919585.1 Euprymna scolopes | reverse complement strand
AAATTTCTTTTCTTTCTTGATTTTTTTTTTAGTTTTTTATGAAAAAGGAAGTCAAAATTAAGACTATAAAAAACAATTTTTATTAAGAGCGAACCTCAGTCGTCAGGTCTGTAAAAAAAAGACGTGGAATAATAAATGTTTTCTAATACAAATTGTTTTTACTTATGTGTTCATTTGTCTCTTTGAAGTTCGTTTGTTTAATATATCGGTTTGCAATATAATTTTGTCATTCTGTCAGACTCAAATTTTAAATCTATATATCTATAAAAGTTAAAGTGTGTGTGTGTGTGTGTGTGTGTGTGTGTGTGTGTGTGTCTGTGTACATTTCCCTACGAAATAACTCTGTCAATTTTTAGTCTACAGACTCGAAATTTGATATACAGGGTACTGAGATTTGGAAAAATCTATGTGATCGGTTTTTAGCCAGAAATTTGGCGATTAAGGGGTCAAAGTTCAACGATTTGAGCTTTGAGAACTCTACCAAACTTCTCCGACAATTTTGGGTCTACACACTTTAAATTTTAGATATAGCTTCCGTGGACATGAATCTAACTTAATAACTTGATTTGAGCCCAAAACAATAAATTTTCAGGGGTCATAATAGGGGTCAAAGTTTAAAAAATTACCCCCTTTTTTTTGCTCAGCATACACCTCCAAACACCCGGGCAACGCCGGGCACCCATGCTAGTATATCTATAAAAACAGAGATGTGTGTGCCACAGACGATTTCTGATTGGTTAATCCAATAATCACATCTCCTAAAAAACAATGGTTTCTACGCTCTTACCTTTACCATAAAATATTATGGCTTTATTTATTGTCCATCTTGGAAGGGTTTAATTTTTTAATAACTTGTTATTCACAAATTAAAAAAATACGAAACTAAACTACACGAAATCAAACGCTCCGACAAACTTAATAGTAGTACTAGCAAGCACACGCGCACACACGCACACACACACGTTCACTACCGTCACGTTGTTATGGCAACCAAACAATGTTTACAAAATGTCTACGCACGTTCGTAGACATTTTGTAAACATTGTTTTTAAAAAATAAAAAATAATACTTCTATTATGTTTTAAACGACTATAATAGTTTATTTTGGAAGTATATTTCATAAAGAAAATTGACAACCCACTTTAAAAACAGAAATTACGAGTTTTATATATTTTATTCGCAGTTTTTTGTTGACTCTTCTGGCGGCCATGTTGTAAGCCCTAACGGTATTTTTGGAGATTACCCAAATAAATGTTATCAAAGGCAAGATAAGTTACTTTTCCACCAAACTGGATATATTTTTCGTGTTTTTATTCAATGTAGCATATTTATTCAGCTCGAAAAACGGGTTTGTATTACTGTACACATAAATTCGAAAAAGTTGTCAAAAACCAAATATATAACAAATACATGTTATCAAAGGCAAGATAAGTTACTTTTCTACCAAACTGGATATATTTTTCGTGTTTTTATTCAATGTAACATGTTTATTCAGCTCGAAAACCATACGGTGTTTACCGATGTATTGGAAAATTCAAGATGGCGCCTCACTCCCTCTTTAACACGGTAAGTTTGGGAAAAGGTGTTATAAATAAAAAACTAGAAAAAATACTATTAAAAACCCGCCGAATATATGTCAACCTATGTCACGGTAACATATTGAGCGAGTTTTTAACAGTATTTTATTCAGTTTTTTATTTATAACACCTTTTCCCAAACTTACCGTGTTCAAGAGGGACTAAGACGCCATCTTGAATTTTCCAATACATCGGTAAACACTGTATGGTTTTCGAGCTGAATAAACATGTTACATTGAATAAAAATACGAAAAATATATCCAGTTTGGTAGAAAAGTAACTTATCTTGAGGCCAAAAAAATAAATTTTCAGGGGTCATAATAGGGGTCAAAGTTTAAAAAATTACCCCTTTTTTTTGCTCAGCATACACCTCCAAACACCCGGGCAACGCCGGGCACCCATGCTAGTATATATATAAATATATATATATATATATATATATTTATATATATATATTTATATTTATATTTATATTTATATTTTTATATTTATATATATATATTTATATTCATATATATATATTTATACTAGCAAAAGTACCCGTCGTTGACTGGGTTAAAAAACAGGCTACAGAAAATGGACTCTGATTTATGAAAGTATGATAGGTTATGAAAAGGAAGGGTTGTAAAGAGATAGCTTCGAATTTGGGGGTATCAAAACCAAAGCAAAATATGATGAAAGTAAAAATAAAATAGATAAACCCCATAATTTACTATACCATACCTGTTCACACTGAAACACTTATCACAATATTCTGTGGATCTATATTAAAAACCTTGTTAAACTTTGTGACATATTTCCATTCTATGGAGGTCAGGCGCGAACGAACATCCCATAATTTTATTATACTATATTTCTTCAAACTGAAACATAATTATAAAAGTATACTTACGCAGATAGATATGAAAAGTCTTTATTAAAGT
>NC_136518.1:9329417-9339417 GCF_053919585.1 Euprymna scolopes | reverse complement strand
TTGGATTAACCACTAAGGAGGCTGTCCTATCAGCAGGCGCAAAGTACTGGGACTGCTGTATTGCCATTTGGTGAGTGGATCTGGACCATGCAGGAGTCTCTGGTGGGGCCCCTCGATGCTATACTAGTGGGTAATTGTTATGGCTTTACCTTTTCGTGTGCTACAAAAAAAAGAAATTCCTGTCTTTTTCTCTCTTACTTTCCCTCTCTGTACTACTCTAACCAAGTATGCCGACCTATTCCACAAATCCCAAAACCTCAACATAAAATATCTCCATAATAAAAACTCGATTAAACCTAGAACGCCATCTTCCAACATAGACCCTACTACCAGGTCTCCTTCTCCAACATCAGGGGTCTATGTTCCAACCTTCCAGAGGTTGAAACCCAATTACAGGAGACGAAACCGAACATATTATTTCTAAGTGAAACTGGAATAGAGCCGACCACTTCCCTAGATGAGTTCATAATTAACGGATACTCTAACTTAACATCTAAATCTGACCCCCAAGATCGCCATGGGCATGGAATATGTGCCTACATTAAGGATGGCTTCCCGTGTGGCAGGGATATCTCTAGAGAAGATCCTAATTTACCCTATATGTGCTTCAGGTTTGCACTTACTAACACCACTGCATTTATATTTGCCCTCTATCGGCCCCACAACAGTGGAGATACTATCTTTAAGAGCATATTTGAGAAAATAGACCACATACTGTCTGCACATCCCTCGGCTAACATCCACATCTGTGGTGACTTCAACGTCCATAACGTGGAATGGCTGACCCATTCAAATAAGACAGACGATGAGGGGAGGTTTTGTCATGATTTTGCCATTGCTTATGACCTCACTCAGATTGTTCGCGAACCCACCCGTGTGCCCGATACACCCGATCAATATGCAAGCCTCCTAGACCTTTTTCTCTCAACTTCCCCTGAGCTATGTTCATGTTCCGTTCATTCTCCTCTAGGATCCTCCGACCACTCCGTCGTATCAGTTAAGATAAAAACGAAATGTAAGAAGTCCCCAGACATACCCCTCCACCGTACTTATCTCGTCAGCGTCAGACAAGACCAAACTATTTGCAAAGAACTTTGCAGTTAATTCTACCCTATGCGACGAAAGCCATCAACTCCCCATATTTCCTCCTATAACACAGAACAAGCTACGTAACATACAAATATCCGTGCATGAGGTCGCCAAGCTAATCAAGAACCTAGATTCCAGTAAAGCAACTGTCCCTGATGGCATCCCAATTATAGTGTTAAAAAAGCTTCAACCAGAACTTGCTCCCATACTTACAAAACTATTTAAGCGCTGCCTTAAGGAGAAGTGCTTTCCGACTCCCTGGAAGACCACATCAGTTTGCCCTGTATTTAAGAATTCAGGTGATAAGTCATCTCCCTCTCAGTACAGACCACTAGCCTAGTTCTAAAACAGATCCTTTGTTCGATAAAATGCATGCCCATTGGTTGATAGGAAGGGGCGCGGTGGATACTAGAAAGCTGATTGGCTAATTAAAAATCCTCAACATATATAAAAACAAGAAACAACCACAGAATTCGCGCATAAGCCTGACGAATCCTATAGTGGATGAAACGCAGAATATTCAGTGTAGCTTAATCGCCATATATACTTTATAAATTACTATATATATATATATATTAAATAAAATTATCCACTGATATGTGGTTCGTCGTCTACGACTCTAGCGAGATTCGAAATCGAGACCCCACACTAATAAGTACCACTGACCCATCTCACACGACTGTCTGGGTATATTGCGATTTACTTAGATGTTGTTTGTTTTGGTTTTAGCGATATGTTTTGAATGAATTCAGACAGTCGTGTGAGATGGGCGAGCGGATAAAGAATTTAGGCTCATTACCATGGGGTCCCGATTTCGAATCTCGCTAGATTCAGCCATTCTGATGGGTCGTAGACGACGAAACACGTGTCAGGGGACAATTATATTTTAAAAATGATATATATACCGCTCCCCATGTGGGGGTACCAAATTTGGTTAAAGGGAAAATTATTCCCAACTCGCATTTAGGTAAAAATGCGCTTTCGTAAATAATTGGATTCATTCAAAACACATCGCTAAAACCAAAACAAACAACGTATATATATATATATATATATATATATATATATATATATATATATATATATATATATATATATATATATATTCAAATTAGAGGGAATTAGAACTGGAGTCTAAAGAGCTGAGTTTATTTTAATGTATACGTAAATGTGAAAAAAAAACATGTATTAATACTTTTAAAAGAAAATACTGCCCATCCTGGAAGACCAAGCTGTAATGAAATACAGATAGCAGCCATACAGGGAACAGTATCTATTCTTAAAAGAGCCCTCGAATATAAATTTAAATCATAACGGAATTAAATGTTAGCTCCAGGAGGGAGCCCCTTGATCTCTTAAAACTTACTGAAGTAAAATACAAAAAAAAAAAAAGTAGATACATAAGCTCAATTTGCTATGGGTATACTAGAACTATATTAATATTGAGTAAAACGATTCATAATTGTAAATTTAAAAATCAGTTCTAAAAGATAAAACAAACAAAATCGATTGTACGATCGTTTCGGAAACGATGTTCATTTTATTGAAATTGACAATAAGTACTGGCAATAACTTGACAAAAGTTTTGTCCTTTAAAACATAGTCTCCTCATCATCAAATAGGGGGGGGGGGTTAAAGACACCAAAATAAAACTAGCATTTTAGTCGTGAGTAAGGCAGACATTCCTGAAAATATTTAGAAAGAAAATAAAGGAAAACTAAGTTATTAATTTTATGTTGATTAATAAAATAGAATAGAATAGAAAAATTAAGAACAAGGTTAAAAGAAATTATTTTTTATATAAAAAAAGATATATTTATATATATATATTTTTTTTATTATATTTTTTATTAAATTTTCGGGTTTGTATTACTGTACACATAGATTCGAAAAGTTGTCAAAAAAACAAATATATAACAAATAAATGTTATCAAAGGCAAGATAAGTTACTTTTCTACCTAACTGGATATATTTTTTGTGTTTTTATTCAGTGTAACATGTTTATTCAGCTCGAAAAACATGCAGTGTTTACCGATGTATTGGAAAATTCAAAATGGCGCCCGATTCTCTCTCGGAGAGGGTAAGTTTGGGAAAAGATATTATAAATAATAAACTAGACAAAATACTGTTAGAAATTCGCTCAATATATGTTACCGTGACATAAGTTGACATATATTCGGTTGTTTTTTAATAGTATATTTTTTTTTTAATAGTATATTTGTGCCTAAATCAAAACACGGATTCCATGAACAAAGCTTCTTTCTTAGAACTGCACGCCTGTGGAACTCTGTTCCGTCTGCCTGCTTCCCTCCGGACTACAACTTGGATGTCTTCAAGTCCGATGTTAACAAATTCCTAATGAACCGCCCCCTTAATTAAACACTGCATTAATCAAAATATATTTAAGCGTATTTTACGATGTCAGGCGGCTTGCGAGAGTATATATATATATATATATATATATATATATATATATATACATATATATATATATACATATATAAGTGTGTGTGTGTGTACATTTTCCTATGCAATAACTATGTCAATTTTTAGTCTACAGACTCGAAATTTGATATACAGGTTACTGAGATGCTAGTATATATATATATATATATATATATATATATATATATACTAGAGGACAATTTTATATATATATATATATATATATATATATATATATATATATATATATATATATATATATATAATACAGGACAATTTTTTAAAATAATAAAAAAATAAATAAAATATTATATACGTCCAAATAAATTTTAAAAATGAGCTTCAAGGCGAAGCCACGATTTAACTGTATTTATCGTTAAAAAAAAACAGTAACAACAACTATATATATATATATATATATATATATATATATATATATATATATATATACATATATATACATATATATACATACATATATATATATATACATACATACATATATATATATACATACATATATATATACGTACATACATATATATATATATATATATATATATATATATATATATATATATATATATATATATATATATCCACACACTTTTATAGTTTGTAAAAACAGCTCATAAATAGTTCATGTTCAAAGGGAAACTACTCGCCAATTAGTTTTTATCAATTACCTCCCTTGATTGTGGTTTTACGTGTAAGTAAAAACTTCTTAATTTTTTGTGTGTGAAGTTTTTGTATGTGTGTTTATATGTATGTTTGTATGTACGTTTAGGATTCACTCCTAAACTAATTAACCGATCATTATACATGTGGGAACACCGCTTCTAAGCGTAAAATGTCTAAATGTTACTTTTAATTTATTTAATTTTATGCCAAGAGAGAAAAAAGAATTTGGAAACCTTTTATTAAAATTCAGATATGAGGTGCCTTCAATAAGTTTCCAAACTCTTTTTTTTTTTTTTTTTGTACAGGCATTTAAAATTGTCGTAGGCTCTTGAAAATTTAGTATTTTATTCATATATATCTTATGAGATGACTGACCAAGTTTTATGATATCATGTTCAAACAAACAGCTACAGCAGGAATTGGAATACACCCTACTAAAGCCTGATTGTCACAGCTGGTGAATTTTAAAAAATGCAATCTGGACGTGAGGACATTTTAGAAGGATGATATGCAATAAAATTCTATTTCAAACTTTGAAAAAATGTCACAGAAACGTATCGAATGCTTCAGACTGCTGTTGGACTATCTTGCATTAATTGAGCATCAAGTTTTGCTTGGTATAAGAGATTCAAGGAAGGCAGGGAGTCAGTGAGGGATGATTAGAGGTGTGTGTGGGGGGGAGTAAAGAAGTCAGAACCAGAGTTGATTGGCCAAATAAAGAATTTCATGGATAAGGACCGTTGTGTGTCTAGGGAGACAATAAATGCACAGTTTGATGTCAGTGTGGGAACTGTACACACAATTAATCATGAGGAATTGAAGATAGGGAAGATTTGCACAAAGTTTGTCCGAAGGTTGCTCAATCTTTGACATTGACTATTTCACCAAGATGGACATCAAGACAGTTCCTTACCTTCACTATAGCACAAACCTTGCTCCCTGTGGGTTTTGGTTATTCCTTAAGCTCAAGAAAAACTTTAGAGGCTGTCGATAAGAGACAATTAAGGAAATGAAAGAGGCTGTGATGAGGGTCGTTGACACACTCACACAAGAGTTCTATGGGGCCTTCCAGAAATTGTTGGAATATTGCAATAAGTGTATTGCAGCCGGAGAAGATTACTACAAAGGCGAATAAAGTTTCATGTGTGGATTTTCAATAAAACTGTCTATATGAAAAAAGTCTGGGAGGCATTTTGTATCTCGAATTTTTGTAAAGTTTTAACGATAGACATATTGGCATTCAATCAATACATCTATATATATATATATATATACATATATATATATCTATCTATATATATATATCTATATATCTATATATATATATATGTGTGTGTGTGTGTGTGTGTGTGTGTGTGTGTGTGTGTGTGTATATATATATATATGAAGGGCAAAATGTGTTCGTGTCTGTGAAAGGCTTTTCAGATTGGGGTTTCACTGTCGGTTAAATTCTGCAAGAAGTTTTCCTATACTTCCGAAATCATAATATCTGAGATTCGCAAATGGACACCGTTTTTTTTTTCCTTTGTTTTTGATCGAGTTAAAAAAATTTCCACCGTGCTGTCATCTCAAGTGTTTGTTTGTCTTTTACTTATAATAAAGCGAAACTATTCAAATGCAAATGACAGAAAGCGGAGAGCTTACCTGGCCCCCAGCCAGGTTTAAAAGCAGCATTTAATAAAGCGGGAAGCTTACCTGGCTTCTGGCCAAGTTTAAAAGCAACATTTATTTCTGCGCATGCGTGGCGACTCCTATGATTCTTAAGTTAATTACAAACTCATTGAATTCACTATCCTCTTTGGCCTAATGGTTAGTGAGGAAGACTAATTACCCCCTACGAGTTCGATTCCACCTCTTTCTCAATCTTTATTTTTATCTTTATATTTTGCCCTTGTACCAATATCCTCCATCCGGGCAACACCGGGTACTCCCCAATAGTACTCCCTATTTGTCAGTTTCTTTGGATGTTTTTTTGTGGCATGATACAAGCGCACTTTCTTGCTTGAAAATTCATTTTTTTACATTAAATTTGCTCCATAGTAGCTTGACACCAATTAAGCATTACATTTCATAAATTTTATTTCATTCTTAAGATCCCTTAAGCTTAGGCATTTTCTAAAATAAAAGTTATGGAATGGATTTTGATCAAACTTAGAATAAAAATTCTAGATATACCAATATTTTCATATTCACAAGGAGACATAAAATTGATGCAAAACTATTCTGTTCAGGGATTTTTTTATCCTAGTTGTTGGGTATTCTTATATACAGTTTGCGTTAGCTAATAGAGTTTGTTGTGCATAGCACAGTGGCAGCGGATTCAATTCACCTGCAATGACTTGTCTTCCGAATATGTTTAACTGGTGTGTTCGCATATGTGCAACTGATGAACCCAAATGAGGGTGAAATTCAGGTTTTGTGATTTTTATGACTTGGGTGAGCTGTGACATTGTTTCATTGTGGAAATAATAATATATCATCTCACATTCAAACATATATATATATATATATATATATATATATATATATATATATATATATATATATATATATATATATATATATATATATATAGGTTCTAGAAGTGCTGGTTGAGATAATATCATCCCAGTGTATATTAGCTAACAAACAGCCTGTAACAACTAGTGAACCCAGGGTTCAATTTTGCCAAGAAGGCAAATGTCCATCAAAGAGGAAAAATAAATTGAATCCCAATATGAAGTTATTGAATGGGGCAAAGGATTGGAAAGTTTCAGCAGATCTGAAGACATCTTTGAAATTTCCAGTGCACATCCTCCAAACAGAAAAGCGGCCTGATATTTTGCTCTGGTCTGACTCTAAAAAGAGTATATTTTTAATCGAACTAACTGTCCCTTGGGAAGAAAATTTCTCAGAGGCTCATGAACGAAAGAAAGATCGGTACGAATGCGTGCGTGCCGAGTGTATAGAAAAGGGATGGATGTGCAATGTGATGCCTATCGAGGTTGGATGTCGAGGATTTTTAGGACACTCCACCATTTCGCTTCTTTCGAAAATAGGCGTCACTGGAAGGGATTTTAAAAAACAAAAATGTCGCCTGCAAACAATTGTTAGACAGGCGTCATGCTGGATCTGGCGCAATTCGAAGACATTTGCAAAGAGAGCATAATATTGTCCACTTCTTCCGTTCTCGGGCTGCTCTGGAAAAAAAAAAAAAAAAAGAGGGAGGAAAAAAAAGAAAAAGTGGGGAGGAAAGAAAAAGAAGGAAGGGGGGAAAGTAGGAAAAAAGGGAAATTAAAGAGAAAAATAAATAAATAAAATTAAAATTAAAAAGTTAAAAATAAAAATGAAAAAGTTAAAAACAGCGTTTTTCCTCTGCTTGAATATGCCAGGTAATTTTTTTTTTTTTATCCTATTTATTGCTTTGCCCAGCAGCAATAGCTGCTGGTGGCGCCAGGGGTGGCAGTCCCGCTTTAGCCATCGAAACTGTGTCATCACCTCTGGTTAGCGGCTGATGAGGGCAAAGTAAAAGCACATGTGGTCACATGTTGTATGTAGAATTTGAACACTAAGACTCTCTGGAAAGTACGATGACCCTTTGGAAAGACGAAGCGACCCTTTGGAAAGACGAAGTGACATCTTGGAAAGACAAGAAATTCCTTATAAACCATGAGAAGTAAAACAAACGGAAAATGCCCTCAGGGTGACTGTAGCGGGGAGGGAGAATATATCACCCATCAACCTGATTCTAATGGCAACGAATTGGAATTGTACCCGTCTACAACATGTGACTGCGGAAGAACCTTTAAGAGTTTGCACGGTTTAAGAATCTATAAGGCACGTTGGTGTCAACAACGTTGTTCACCCAACCGTGAATATAAATCGCCCGATGGGACTACGAACCAGGACTACACCCACAGTGTTCCAGATTCCATTGTTGAACATCAGCCCCCAGGAGACATTCCCAGCAACCCAAAAATTCAATAGCCTAAAGGTAACCAGAAGGCTGTTTGGTCAAATCTTGATGAAGAGCTCTCGTTTTTACTATCGGTTCACCTTAAAGGTCCCATTGAAAAGCAAATGGGCATATTTTGCAAGATCACATATGACGTTTGTTATGATAGATTTGGCATAGTGTCTGGCGGAGGAAAAAACGTGGAAAAAAAACCAAACAGACGACAAATGAAAAAAGGAAAATTAAGATCTGAACAACGGTTATTAAAACGCCGTCTTAAAGAATCTCATTTGCAAGAAAAAGAGGGAATATTAATTCTCTTAAATGAAATTAAACAAGAAATTCTAAAAATATCAAAAGCAGAAAATCAACGGAAGAAACGAAAGAAAAGACGTTAGGCCCGGAAATCATTTTATACGAATCCATATGGATTCGCTAAGAAACTTTTCGTTGAATCAAAAAGTGGCCAACTCGATGTATCACAGAAGGAAATCGAGGACCATTTATATAAAACATATACAGATAAGTCGAGTAATATTCCAATTTCTTTCATGGAAAACCTACCAATACTAAAGGACCCAATGTTTAGCTTTGACATCCAGCATATTAAATTTGGGGAAGTCCTTGATTTCGTACGTAAGGCTCGGGCTGGTAGTGCCCCAGGAGTTAATGGAATTTCGTATAAATTATATAAAAATTGTCCTCGTGTCCTCAGAAAGTTGACTGGCCTCCTTCAGAGGACTTGGAAGCAGGGTACTGTGCCACAAGACTGGTGCCTTGCTAATGGTATTTGGATACCAAAGGAGATGAATTCAAAAGGTATTCCGAATTTCCGTCCTATATCACTTTTAAATATTGAAGGAAAAATATTTTTCGGTGTTATTGCTCAACGAATGACATCCTTTATAATGAGTAATAAATATATAAATACATCAGTACAAAAGGCTGGGGTGCCCGGGTTTCCCGGTTGTCTGGAGCATGCGGAAATGATTTGGGGATCAATTATGTCGGCCAAAAAGACACAGTCAGACCTTCATGTAATTTGGCTTGATCTAGCCAACGCATATGGGTCGGTTCCCCACGAATTAATTGATATGGCATTAAACTATTTCCACTTTCCGGAAAAGATTAGGGACATTATAATGAAATATTTTCGTTTGGCTTTCATGAGGTTTACAATGAAAAAATACACTATAAGATTGCAGTCACTTGAAATCGGCATTATGATGGGGTGCGTCATCTCCCCACTATTGTTTGTGTTAGCAATGGAACTTATATTAAGAAGTGCCGCTAACACTACAATGGGGGTTACGACTAATAAACAAATAATTCTTCCTCCATCAAGAGCATTCATGGACGATATTACCATCATTGTCCCTTCCAAAACAGCTGCTAAGTGTTTGCTTGACCGGTATTTTGATCTTCTTACAACGGTGAAAATGAGGATTAAACCAAAGAAAAGTCGAAGTTTGTCAATCATTAAAGGTTCTGTAAGGCAAATTCACTTTAATGTCGGGGAGGATATTGTGCCGACAGTAAAAGAAATTCCTGTGGAGAGTCTAGGACGCCTTTACGAAATTCCACTAACAGACAGACATCGGGGTATGGAATTGCAAAACATGGCCCTGAAGGGACTTGAGGCAATAAATAAAACTTTTTTGCCGGGAAAGATGAAAGCTTGGTGCTATCAATATGGATTAGTACCCCGTCTTTCGTGGCCCATGCAAATTTATGAAATAGCACTATCTCGTATTGAACGGATAGAACAACACGCAAATAAATATCTACGTAAATGGCTTGGAGTCCCCCCCTGTTTTTCTAAAATAGGGTTATACACGAATTCTGGCAGCC
>NC_136518.1:9259417-9321917 GCF_053919585.1 Euprymna scolopes | reverse complement strand
TCTTTCAACCCGCAAATAATACTATATAATATGACGTGTTATATAATATTAGGTAATCACTAGGGCTATGACAACAGCATATTCTTTTCCTTGTTTTGTTTCTCTTGTATATCTTATGTTTTTATGTAGAGTGATTAATTGTATCTAACTGTGTCGGATATATACTTGAGAGTAAAAACAATGAAAAGAATATGCTGTTGTCATGAAAGGAAAACAAGATGTTCAACTTATCATCTAGCCGTCATTTCGGAAGAAATATAAACAAACATGTCTCCGGTATATTTTGTCTTTTCAAACGGAAATCGTTCGTCACAAATCCAAGAAGGTTTTAACACTGGCAAAAACAACATCACTGCTAATATTCGAAAGATTTCAGCATCAGAAACAAATTAAGAAGCATCTTTAATCGAACATGCAAATGATGAAGATGAAAACACAATCGAAAAAAACAAACATGACTGTCTTTTGATCATTGTAGAACAATATTATATACAAGAAAAGACCAGTGAGAAAACGATTACAAACTTATTACTCATCCACGAACACAAATTTGAGATGCTTTATAAACAAACAAAGAAAAAGATGCTGCGAATGAGATGCAGAATGATTCTTGTTTATCAATAATTCCGGAAGAAATTTCACACACATTTATTGCAAGTGTATTAAATATTATCGTTGCAAATCCAACAAAATTTGTGTAATATTCTTAATACTTCTTTTTTGCAAAGAAAGCAATGTAAGATATTTTATCTCACCTGCTTTTTGCTCCAAGACAAAATAAGGCAAAATAAGGAAAAATAAGGAAAAATAAGGAAAAATACAAGAAAGGCCTACCTTAAAATTCAATAAAAATTTTATTAGTTTCTTGGTTGCAAAAAGAAATGCCCGTTTTGCCTCTGTAAAAAGAGCTGTTAACAACCTCGAAAGGTGATGGTCTTTCATCTTCAACAGGAACTGGAAGCAGGTTAATCTATCTCCGAACATCTGAGTTTACAGCCATTTGAAGGGGGTCATTATGATGCCTTCCAAAGAAAATGATTAATTCTAACATTGAGTCGATATTACAGAAGTTCATAATTAATGTTCATGGAAGAAAAGGTCCTTAATAACAGGTCAACAATTCAGACCTAAAAGTCTCAGGGTGACTTATAGGTTAGAGGCGTCCAAGTGCCTCTTATGCAGAGGATGTGTTCGATAGATCCTTCTTGGATTGCTGTCTTGATGGAAACTGAAAAAGAAAGGCATGTATGCAAAAAGCCCACCGAGGCGAACTGCTCTGCAGCAAATACAATCAACCAATCTGATTGGTCCAAAAGAAATACAATGGGAGACATGATGTAATTGTCAAATTTCTAACAGTTTAACATTGGCAAAAAACAACATCACTGTTAATAATATTCCAATGAGTTCAATGTTGCTTCACGAGAGAAAAGAGAACGTCAACAAAAAAAAAGAAAAGAAATATGGATATTTATATCATACATGCCTGCACGGTCCTGAACAAGTTCGTTCATGCAATCCTGAACACCTCTGCTGATTCGGTACAACACGATCCCAAACAACACTGTCAATCAACTCGGTACAATCCCAAACAGTACCATCGAATTGACACGCCATGACACAATCATAGGCGCAGTAACACGCGACACGTTACAAGAGCAATCTTTTCTAACTGTCCCCAAATGACTTATTGGCTTTTTTTTTTTTTTTGTAGCTGTTGGGTGAAACTCAATCGTTACTGTGGGAAGGATTGATGGAGACTTTTGATTTGCAATCGAAAGATCCCAGGTTTGCTTTTCGTTGCAGGTAGGCCCAACCCAAACACTGGCACACAATTCTTGTGTGCAATTCTTGTACATACTGATCACACTCCTTCATGTTCTCACGATCACAAAAATGACAATGTTGGGCAGGTTGTTTTCTCCTGGAACTTCGTCTTCATGGTATAAACTCAGGGACTTCCTCAGTAGTGCCTCCATCTGTCACATCATTAAATTCTTCCTGCTCTAGATCCTTGGGGTCCTGGATATGACCTTAAACTATATCCGATGGTGAGGCCCCAGCTTGCAGGCCTTGGGGAGTGTGGAGCTACCCTTTAATTGCCATTGCTCCCAGGTTCACTCTGACCCAGAGTGGTAGTACCTGTTAGGGTCTCAACTATGGGTTAAATAAAAACCGACTTACAATAAATATATTCTATTAAATTCTTTTCAAAATCTTTGGATTCGGCATTAAATAACCTGAAAAGAGTTGATATGCCGTAAAACAAAAACAACCAACCAACCTCTAAGATCGTGCACCATGTCTTTGCTGCAATGCACTTTATTGTGCGATAGGACCTCTTAATTATTCCATTTCCAGAGGGTACATGGGCACACCGAAATCGAATGCACACGCCCCATATGTGTAAACTCAGGAAATATCTATTTGCAAAGAACTTTGCAGCTAATTCTACCCTATGCGACGAAGGCCATCAACTCCCCATATTTCCTCCTATAACACAGAACAAGCTACGTAACATACAAATATCCGTGCATGAGGTCGCTAAGCTAATAAAGAACCTAGATTCCAGTAAAGCAACTGGCCCTGATGGCATCCCAATTATAGTGTTAAAAAAGCTTCAACCAGAACTTGCTCCCATACTTACGAAACTATTTAAGCGCTGCCTTAAGGAGAAGTGCTTTCCGACTCCCTGGAAGACCTCATCAGTTTGCCCTGTATTTAAGAATTCAGGTGATAAGTCATCTCCCTCTCAGTACAGACCAATAAGTCTCCTGTGTGTTATGAGTAAGTTGCTGGAATCCATATTAAATAGAGAAATAGTCAACCACCTCAGCAGGAATAACCTTCTTAGTAACACACAATATGGTTTCTGCTCTGCAAGATCTACCGCAGATGTGCTGACGTTTATATCCCACAGGATTAGTGAATCTCTTGACAAAGGCTTCCTTTCTAGGGCAATTGCTCTTGACATATCAAAGGCCTTCGACAAGGTATAGCATAAGGGTCTACTTCACAAGATACGATATAACTGGAAATGTTTTCTCAATCATCAACTCATTTCTCTCCGATAGGCTCATAAGAGTAGTGGTAGATGGACAAAAATCGGAGGCCTATAATATAAATGCTGGAGTCCCTCAGGGGTCAATCCTGGGCCCAACTCTCTTCCTGATCTACATCAATGACCTCCCTAAACACATACTTAAATCATTCGTTGACATCTATGCTGATGACACGACCATCTACGACAACACATCAAAGGCTGTAAATGACAAAGTTCTCTCTGATTCTCTCTCCTCTGATCTTGAGCACGTGGTTCAGTGGGGGAAGATGTGGCTGGTTACCTTTAATGCATCCAAAACCAAACTCCTATCCTTACATCATCAACGCTCTGATCCCCATCTGGCATCAATTGTGATGGATCGCTCTCGTCTGGGAGAGGCCCCGTGTTTTGACAAGCTTTTGGGTTTGACCTTTACTCCTGATCTGAAATGGAACACGTACATCAAGTCTGTTGCCAAGGTCGCTGGAAAGATGGTGGAATCCTTCTACCGCTCCAGAAGATATCTCACTACTGATGCAATTCTCTATCTATATAAAAGCCAAGTACGTCCAAGGATGGAATACTGTTGCCATATCTGGGCAGGAGCTGCTAAAAACAGCCTATCCTGCCTTGACAGAGTACAAAATAGACTTCGTGGCTTAGTGGGGGATGCCCTTTTCTCTACCCTGCAACCTCTCTCCCACAGAAGAGACGTTGCAAGCCTATCCTTGTTTTATCGTTATTTCCATGGCAGGTGCTCGTCTGAGCTCCAATCTCTGGTCCCCCCTCGCGAATCTTTCACGAAAAACACCCGTCTAGCTGAATCCACTGTAAAAAATTTTCCCCACTCTATATCTGTGCCTAAATCAAAACGCGGATTCCATGAACAAAGATTCTTTTTTAGAACTGCACGCCTGTGGAACTCTGTTCCGTCTGCCTGCTTCCCACCGGACTACAACTTGGATGTCTTCAAGTCCAATGTTAACAAATTCTAATGAACCGCCCCCTTAAGTAAACACTTCATCAAATCTCCACACTAACGTAATGTACTTGCAATAACCCTTATCCCCAAGTGGCTTCCGGGCCTTGATAAGTGGTGATCACTGTGTAAAAAAAAAAAAAAAAAATCTTTCCGCAAAATGCCATGCCATTATCCATGAGCAATTAAATTGGCGGCCCTTTTATAGAATATACTCTTCAAGTGCTTAATGACACTAGCAGAACTCTGTCGGTGCAACTGCCTCCAAATGGCAAAACGTATAGGGTCACAGTCTATTAACATCAAGTAAAACCCAGTGCCAAAATGGTTTATATCCATAGCAACCCTGCTCTAGGTTTCCGGGATGTCAAGTCTACCTGGCTTCCAATGCACTGGGGCTGGATCTGTGGACTGGCGTTCTTTGCAATCACCCACCTGCAATTCAGTTTCAATTATTAATGGCTTAACTAACTTTATAAAGTACCATGTCCTTTTCACACCGGGATGTCCACTAGACCGATGAATTGTCTGTATCTGACATGGCACACACAAGTTTTCGGGTTTCTGTCGCTTTACTGATCTCATTTAACCATCCAACCTGAACACTCACCAAAAGATTGAAAAGAAATCTAAACGGCACATATACCCGTATGTTAAGAACAGTGTTAAATATATCTTGGCAAGATTATCCCACGAAGCAGCAACTTTATGGCAACCTACCTGCCATATATATCTACTACCATCAGGAAGAGGCGTCTATGGTTTTCTGGTCATTACCGGAGAAGTAAGCAAGAACTGGTGAGTGATGTATTGCTGTGAGCTCCACAGCACGGGTGCCTCAGCATAGGATGACCTAGAACCACATACATCCTGCAAATTGCATATGACACCAACTGTAATCCTGAAGATCTGAGGCAGCTTATGAAAGACAGAGAAATCTGAAGAGAGAGAGTCACATTGGTCCAGGGGAGGAGTCTGTCCAGATTGATGGATTTTTTTACAAAAATATATGCATGCATTAAACAGGTTTTTACAGTAATCTGAAATTTAAAAAAATAAAAAATAAAAAACTTTATCTATACTCCTACAAATTTTTGTTTGTTTGTTTATTTGTATTGATATTCATATTAAAAACCCTTTTTTCTATTTATTTAAAAAGAAAATACAACTTTGTTATATATGGGTCGTTGAATGACATTCATCTGTAAAAGAATTAGTTAATTTGCATATTCTTTTAAAAATTCATTTTAATTAATTCCCTATTAGTGTTTTCGGTTTTCTTATGGGATGATCATCTTTAGTTAACTATTACGTGCAATTATATTCATTCAAATATTCTACATGATTTATACTTGTGTAATATTTGCGTAAAATTTTATAGTTAACACAAAAGTCTTTCCATATATATTCATATATGCATATATATATATATTGTTTAAAAAATTTTGCCTACCAAACTCCTTCAATAGATTTTGGTCTGCAAACATGAAACTTCAAATATAAGGTATTTGAACCCATATGAAACTTTATGTTTGGGTTTTACCCCGGGCAAATCGGTGCAAAAGTGTGAAAATTCAAGAAATGAAATTTGCTAGGTGAAGGTCGAATGCCGGCATTACGAATATGCATGCATAACGTAGTAGCTATTGGTTCATGTCTTAATTTTTAGCCTTGCAGCAAACGTGTCTTTATAGCTCAGTCATTAACGGCAGAGGATAAAATAAATCATAAGCTAGATGTTCTGGTTTTGAATCTCGATGAATCTACATAAGGAACTGAGTCACCGGATTTCATCGGACCCTTGTAAAACAGAGACTTCCCCCCTGAACATTAACACGCTGTATTTGTCTCTATGTAAATACGTAAATAAAGTTCTCTTTCAGTATTGTTATGTTTGCAAATAACGTATAAGGCAATACAAATGAAGACTCAACAAACAAAGGTAGATCAATAAGAAGTGTATTAGGAAAAGTATATTTACAGTATATTTACATAATGGTTGTCAGGTAAGAGAGTCTTGGCTGGAGAACATTTCTGCTCTCGGCTTGGCCTAGTGTGGCTTCTGGTTAACACACACTCAGACTAACCGAGTCCTGTTATTTATGTGTAATATTATCCACCTATGTAAATGAGTGGGTGCCACCACGACAAGTATTCAAACCACAGTGTATATTTATTTATTCCTTTCACGGAATACTTTATCTTTGATTGTCTGAATAATAGGCCACCTTAGGATATATCATTAATTTAAGCGTATTTTATGACTGGGCAATGCCGGGCGCCCTGCTATTTACTACATATTTAAAAATTTAAAAAAAGAATAGTGAACATAATTGGTAATTGTATCAGAACAGAGAAAAAGGTTGGAATCGTCCTATCACTACTTCCGGTCTTAGGTTCGTGTTGACTTTTCTATCACCACCGAATGTCTTGAAAAAATGGTTGACACCATACGATAGAAAATTATGAAAAAGAAAAGATGATGATTTCATCGCCAATAAAAGAAAATAACTCGGTTCTATTGTCATGAATTCCAAATACCGTATATTTTGGCGTATAAAACAAGGTACAAAATTGGAGAAAAATTTTCATAAATTTATCACATATCAGTTGTATAAGACGATTCCTAAATCACGAAACCATGTTTGTTTAGACAAGGCTAGAGATTGCAACATCCGGTATCTTATGAAATATTGTTTTTTAAAGATTTTTTTTTTTTTTTAATTTTAAGGTTCATCTTATATGCCGAAATATACGGTAGTCGACTTCAAATCCAAGGGAGATAATAAGATTTATTTTATTAAGAGTTACTTTTCTTGTCGAAAAATGATTTTCTTTTACCAATACATTACGATTTCAAAAGTTTTTGTTTTTTTATGGAAATCGTTCCAGACAAGACATGAAGCCATTACGCTAATAATCACAATGCCGTCAATAAGTTTTCACGAACGGTTTACAAAAACATACTTTTATGTTTTGGGTTTTTTTTCTTTTTTTGGGGTTTTTTTTTTTTTTTGAGATAGGAAATTCAATTATAGAACTTGTATAGTTTTTTTAACAGGTGCTTCTGCAGTTAAATTAAGCGTTTTTCTATAAATAACGCGCCGGAACACTCCCTCCCCCTCCAATGTAAACAGAATTTTTGAAAATATTGAACGGTTCTTCTTCTCGGTTAATGTTGGCGCATTTACTTACAGAAAAAAACGGTTAATTAAACTATAGAAGCAGCCGTTAAAAACTATACAAGTTCTATGATTAGATACCCCCTAAAAAAAAAAAAAAGAAAAAACGAAAAACATAAAAGTATGCTTTTGTAAATCGTTCGTAAATACTTACTGACAGCATTATTAGCGTCCTAAATTATGAGATAAAAAAATGAACGAATCCCTTAGTAAAAGAGAGTTGTCTCCATTAGAACAATGACAAATTGTAAAACAGCGCCCTTTAAAGTACGTTAAAACACAAAAGACTTATCCAGGTAGGCAAAAGAGTAACTTATCTTGCCTTTGGTAACATTTATTTGTTATGTGTGTGTGTGTGTGTGTGTGTGTCTCTCTCTCTCTCTCTCTCTCTCTCTCTCTCTCTCTCTCTCTCTCTCTCTCCTTTCTCTGTCCTCTCCTATTTACAAGAATTGTGGAGAGATAAAGTGAGGTCATTAATGTAACAGTAAATTGTGAAAAATATTTAAAAAAAAAAAAAAACGATCGTCCGTCCTGTCATAAAAGAATTTGACAATAGCAACACTTTAAAGTCAAGGGAGATAATTAGAATTGGTTAATAAGAGTTATTTCCCTTGACTTTGAAACCTTACAATTTAAAAATGTTTTTCTGTCGCTTAATGGTGGTCAAAATACGTTGTATTTTGTATAACCTTGATTTTAAGTTGTTTTATCTTGTTTATAGAATCCACCACTAGTTTTCACATGATTTTTAAAGGAAAATAAGTTTAAATCAATTTGATAACCGAAAATTTCGGAGTAAAGTTTAAATGATTGAAATAGTGATGTACTGATGTATGTGACGATCCAATATTTTTTCAGATTCGGATACAATTACCGATTCCGTACTAAATTTCCGATTCCGATACAGTTATCGATTTCAATTCTTTAAAATTGCCTATAAAATTGTTAGGTTTTCCTCGATTACCGTAAAAATGCATTTTAAATATGCATATATTTTCACAAACTTAAAAAAACCACCTTTTTTGGAGGGGTGGGGGTGGGGGATGATCTATAGATTTTAGTTTTAATGATAGTTTAAAAATAAATAAATATTTATTATTTCATTATTATTACCAGAAGTGGAAGATTTTGTTTTAAACAAAATCAAATGAAAACGAGAATTAGAAGAATCGTTTTTTGGTATCAGAAAATATGCACAAATTTTTCCAATTCTGATACCAAATTCCTTTATTTTTTTGATTCCCAATTTCGAATCTGAATCGTTCAAACACTTTAATTTCAATTTAATTTAAAATGGTTTTATTCTAGAACTTATCCGTCTTATTTAATTTCTATTTTTTACATTTTTTTCTCTATTCACAATTTATTTATGTCAGCAAACTCGCATATTTAATTATTCAATTCAAGCATGGACAACACAAATAGAAGATCCTGTCATTAAAGTCATGTAACCTGCTTACGTCACAGAATAAAGTACAATGGCCAAGGTTAGGTGATAGACGACTATTAACAGAATGATTTTTAAAATGGGGACATTTTAAAATTAATACTGTTAGAAATTCGCTCAATACATGTTACCGTGACATAACTTGACATATATTCGGTGGTTTTTTAATAGTATTTTATCTAGTTTATTATTTATAACACCTTTTCCCGAACTTACCGTGTTAAAGAGAGAGTCGGCCGCCATTTTGAATTTTCCAATACATCGGTAAACACTGTATGCTTTTCGAGCTGAATAAACATGTTAAATTGAATAAAAACACGAAAATTATATCCAGTTTGATAGAAAAGTAACTTATCTTGCCTTTGATAACATTTATTTGTTATATATTCGTTTTTTGACAACTTTTTCGAATCTATGTGTACAGTAATACAAACTCGAAGGGTTTCCCCTACATTGGTCAAGAACCAATTACATAACCGATACTAACCCAGCCAGAAGGCCAGGCGGTTGTGTTGCACTAATTTCACTTTATTTATACGAAAAAGACAAATAAACAGCCGAGACGATGGCACGGTGGGAATTTTGTTTAACTCGATCAAAAAAAAAGATAGCGATGGTGTCCGTTTGTGAATCTGAGATATTAAGATCTGGGATGTATGCAAAACCTTCTCGCAGAATCTGACCGACACGAGATGCCCGATGGAAAAAGCCTTTTGCAGACATACACAAACGTGCACGCCCATTTTGCTTTTTATATAAATTAAACTAGTGGAGGTGCCCGGCATTGCTGGAGTGTTTGTCGGTGTGTGTGTATAGGAGAAAAAAAAGTCTTGGTAGGCAGGTAGGCTCAAACTCGAAAGCAAGACGGAAAAGAAAGTGATAACTTGATAATTTACCTCGATGTTAAGAGGGCAGAGAAAATGAGAATGGTTAAACAATTAAAAAGTTGAGTGAATGAGTTCACACAGGTGCGTAAATTTAACAAGGTCAAACGTCACACTATAGGGGAATGAAATCCCACACTTAACTTTGGCTGCAAGCCAGTTTCTCCAAGATGGTGGGGAAAACCAGCTTCCTATAGAAAGGGGAGTGTACAAATGAATAGCAATTGTCTGATATGAAGGGTTTCTCCCCCCCCCCCGCATTGATCAAAGTTGATTACTTTCTGGACGTCCCTGGCACGAGTGCCAAGGAGCTTTGTTTGCTACGGATTCAGTTTCACTTTCATACGGAAAAGCCAAACAAACATGCGGAGAGTAAGAAATAGCGCAAAAATAGCGTGTAAAAGTCGCTCAAATAAAAGATATTTACAACCTCTTTTCGTAAATCGGAGATATTATAATCTAGGTGGTATATAAAAAGTTCTAAGAAAGAGTTACCCCCTCCCCCCGAAAAAAGTCTTTGGCAGACATACACAAAAGTGCGCACACACAAACACAAACACGCACACATTTTGCCTTTTATATATATAGATGGCTTCAATGCCAAGATTTTAGCGGATCTTCTGTTATTCATTTTTTTTTTCATGTTTTCTTATTATTCACATTTTTTAATCTACTACAGGGTGGAACGATAAAGTTGTCGCCCTAAAGAAAACGACACCACGTTTATTTTAAAACGTTTATTAAAAAAAATCAATTCAAGTAACTTGATTATGTAGTAGAGCTGACATCTATTCAATGTAGCTGCCTTCAGCCTCAATCACCGCCTCGATACACGTCCATAACAGGAGATGCTTTCTTCGAATCTAACACCGTCAATATCTGCAACAGAGAGATGAAACTATAAGGTCATAAATGTGTAAGCTCAGTCATCATAACAATGCAATTTACAAGCCCGTCTGATCTATTTTGGCGGAATAAAAATATTGTAAGTGAAGCACACATTACCAACATGTTAATATCTGTATATATAAATAACTAGCTGGCCTCCTGGTGTTGCCCTGTCATACAATACACATAAACATGATATTTTAATTTATACAGATTATGTATGTATTATTATAGAATCAATCCTATATTGATTATTATATATTACGAGGAACAATTTGCCCGGTGGAATAATTCATAAAAAAAATAAAAAATAAATAATGATGATGATGTCATTCATCAAATTCCATCTGTGTTTGTTTACACGTCAGCTGATATTTGGGCTTGACGATGAATGCCCTGGAAACGTCAGTTCTGATTAATGTTTAGTTTTAAAATATGCAAACGAAGAAATGATTTGCACTGATTCTAAATGGAACTTCCTCTTTTATAATAAATTGAACTCATTAATAAGAAAAAATTAAAATAAAATGGTGAGGAACACCCGGGCTTGATCTTTCCATCTGTAGTCAAATGCTCTACTGCTGAGTTATGTTTCCAGATGTCAACAAATCTGGGCTTTTTTTTTTGTTTGATTTTTTTTTTTTTGTTTGATTTTTTTTTTGTTTGATTTTTTTTTTGTTTGATTTTTTTTGTTTGATCTTTTTTTTTGTTTGTTTGATTTTTTTTTGTTTGATTTTTTTTTGTTTAATTTTTTTTTGCTTGATTTTTTTGTTGTTTGATTTTTTTGTTGTTTGATTTTTTTTTGTTTGATTTTTTTTTGTTTGATTTTTTTTTTGTTTGATTTTTTTTGTTTGATTTTTTTTTGTTTGATTTTTTTTTTGTTTGTTTGATTTTTTTTTGTTTGATTTTTTTGTTGTTTGATTTTTTTTTGCTTGATTTTTTTGTTTGTTTGATTTTTTTGTTGTTTGATTTTTTTTTGTTTGATTTTTTTTTGTTTGATTTTTTTTTGTTTGATTTTTTTTGTTTGATTTTTTTTTTGTTTGATTTTTTTTTTGTTTGATTTTTTTTTTTGCTAAGAAGAAATTATTTGTTGAGATTTTATTATCTCCCTTGTTGATGCAACGTAAAATATTTCCCTGTAAAAATTCTTAAGAAAGAAAGGCTATTTTTAGGAACAGATATATATTTTTTTGATTTCCGACAGTTATCAGACGAATTTCTGTACAAGACATTTCTAAGAACACTGCCAAACACATAAATTACGTTTGTGTGACATTTGCAAAAGGTATGCTCAGATTTTTTGGAACCTATGAGGAAGGAACTCATACATACACACACAAGCACATGCACACAAATATACACACACAAAAACAAAAACACAAACACATACACACACACATACACAAACACACACACAAGTACAAACACTAACACACACATACACACACAAACACACACATACACACACATACACACGACCACTCACACATAAACACACACACAAATACATATACACACAAACGCACACACATAAACACACACAAACACACAAACACACACACAAAATACCCATACACAAACAAATATATACTCACAAGTACACACACACAAACACACATACAAACACAAACAAACATACAAACACACACACAAACACACACAAAAACACACACACAAATAAACACACACACAAACACACACACAAATACACATACACAAAAACACACACAAGCACACACAAACACACACACAAAGTGACACATACACACAACCACTCACACATAAACACACACACAAATACATATACACACAAACACACACACATAAACACACACACATAAACACAAACACACACACACAAATACCCATACACAAACAAATACATACTCACAAGTACACACACAAACACACACAAACACACATACAAACACAAACAAAAATACAAACACATATATAAACAAACATACAAAAACACACAAACACACAAACACACACACAAACACACAAACACACACACACAAATAAACACACACACACAAACACACACACACACAAATACACACACACAAATACACACACACACAAATACACACACACACAAGCACACACAAACACGCACACAAACAAAGTGACTTTTATATAATAGTAAAAATAGATATTCACTTTATCAATTAAAATAAATTTAGGGAAATAGAAAGTGAACCCAGGGTTTACATTCGACAGCCTCGTAACTCTCACTTGCTTTATTTTTTTTAATCCTCACCTTTTATGAGCAATGTTTCTACCGAAGGGGGAAGAACTGCTACTTTCTGGGTAGGAATCCATCCATATAACACTAGTCATTGGCTAGTTTTTGACCTTGGTGTAGTATTTTTAACTCTGTACATTAAGTGGTTTCATGCCTTGTCTGGAGCGATTTCCATAAAAATATCAAAGAAATAGATTTCTCTAGGTTTTCTCACTCAGGGGTTGTTCTATTAGAGTCAGTATCTGCATCAGAGAAATGAAACTTTCAAATCATGAATGCATAAGTTCAGTCAGTATAACAATCCCTTTTGATCAATTCTGGCGGAATAAAAAATAGGAGGCATTACTTTTGAAACGTTCCTTGTAAAATACCCCAGTCAGGAGGAATTCTTCACCTTTCAACCCAGAATAAAACAGATACTACAATTTTATCCTGAATTTTTCGCCCAATTTTCATACTTTAAATTCACAATATTAAACATGGTTTACAAACTAAGTGCAAGTAGACATTTTTATGTAAACAGAGTCGGGTTAGGATTAGTGTTATGGTTAGGGATAAGCAAGGTTAGGGTTAGGGTTAAGCAGGGTTAGGGTTAGGGTTAGGGATAAGCAGGGTTAGGGTTAAGATTAGGAATAAGCAGGGTTAGGGTTAGGGTTAAGCAGGGTTAGGGATAAGCAGGGTTAGGGTTAAGGTTAGGAATAAGCAGGGTTAGGGTTAGGATTAGGAATAAGCAGGGTTAGGGTTAGGGTTAGGGATAAGCAGGGTTAGGGTTAGGGATAAGCAGGGTTGGGGATAAGCAGGGGTAGGGTTAGGGATAAGCAGGGCTAGAGTTAGGATTAGGGTTAGTGATGAGCAGGGTTAGGGATAAGCAGGGTTTGGGTTAGGGATAAGCGCGGTTAGAGTTAGGGTTAGGGTTAGAAATTAGCAGGGTTAGGGTTAGGGATAAGCAGGGTTAGGGTTATGGTTAGGGATAAGCAGTGTTGGTTAGGGTTAGGGATAAGCAGGGTTAGGGTTAGGTTAGGGATAGGGATGGTTAGGGTTAGGGTTAGGGATAGGGATAGGCAGGGTTATGGTTAGGGATAAGCAGGGTTAGGGTTATGGTTAGGGATAAGCAGTGTTGGTTAGGGTTAGGGATAAGCAGGGTTAGGGTTAGGGTTAGGGATAGGGATAGGCAGGGTTGGGGATAAGCAGGGGTAGGGTTAGGGATAAGCAGGGCTAGAGTTAGGATTAGGGTTAGTGATGAGCAGGGTTAGGGATAAGCAGGGTTTGGGTTAGGGATAAGCGCGGTTAGAGTTAGGGTTAGGGTTAGAAATTAGCAGGGTTAGGGTTAGGGATAAGCAGGGTTAGGGTTATGGTTAGGGATAAGCAGTGTTGGTTAGGGTTAGGGATAAGCAGGGTTAGGGTTAGGTTAGGGATAGGGATGGTTAGGGTTAGGGATAGGGATAGGCAGGGTTATGGTTAGGGATAAGCAGGGTTAGGGTTATGGTTAGGGATAAGCAGTGTTGGTTAGGGTTAGGGATAAGCAGGGTTAGGGTTAGGGTTAGGGATAGGGATAGGCAGGGTTAGGGATAAGCAGGGTTAGGGATAAGCAGGGTTAGGGTTAGGGTTAACGATAAGCAGGGTTAGGGATAAGCAGGGTTAGGGTTAGGGTTAGGGATAAGCAGGGTTAGGGTTAGGGATAAGCAGGGTTAGGGTTAGGGATAAGCAGGGTTCTCTCCAGGGGAGGAAAGATCACTGTACCACTTTACCACAACTAACATTTAGGAATGTGATACAAAATTGTTCTTAGCACTGCCTCTGAACTGAATGCTCCTATGTAATTTATGCCATACTCATTATTGGTAGTGTTGGAACAATTCTCTGAGACCCAGTTTCTGGAGGGGGGGGGTATCACGCTCTGTCGCAGTATTTGGCATTACATGTTGGAGTTGATATTTCCCCTCAATGAAATGTAACTCTCCAATACCTGCAGCACTCATGCAGCCCCAGACCATGGCATTCCCACCACCAGGCTTGACTGTAGGCATGACACACTTATCTTTGTACTCCTCAAATTGGTGTGCATGGCTGTCACCCCAGGAGGAAGCCTGTTCTGAAGGCAATACATAAGAAAGCCTGCAAACATTTTGCTGAAGACATGTCAACAAAGCCCAGAGATTACTGGAACCATGTCCTATGGTCTGATGAGACGAAATTTAATTTGTTTGGTTCTGATGACATTAAGCATGTGTAGCGGTGACCAGGTGAGGAGTACAGAGATAAGTGTGTCACGAGGATCCGGGTCAAATTCTGCAAGAGTACCCTCTGCTTTTCTTTCTGCAGCTATGTTTGCAGCTTGCCGCACGGCACACAATTGTCATACTTTTTTTTTTCAAAGTTCAGATTGCATCTTGTTTTAAAACATGTTCTTCCTAATTGCTTTCCACCTTTTCTTTCCCTTCTCTTTCTTTGCTATGACGTTAATTCGTACCACGGCTTTGTCAGTTGCACATGTGAGCTGCTGCTGCTTGCATAGCCTCTGTGGCTTTCTTACAGAAGCACCGTTAATCGACACACTAACAAACCATCATGGTAGACGACCTACCTCTTTAGCAGCATCGCCAATAGGCCAACAGGAAGGAACCACTAATGTATTGATACCAACCAAGAATAAGAGTATATAAATTTAATGTATTTTTCTTGCGACCATACGCTTATTTATTGCCCCTTCGTGCATTTAAATATATAGGCATTATTTTATTCATACTTTTTATTCACAGATTGCCTCAGTCTAAAAGGATTTCTCTCCTCTGATCGCGGACAGAACATATGGTGTGTACTATTAGAATAGGTATTGACGCAAATGGGCCACAATTTGCTCAGTGTTGAAGTTGGAAATAAATCTGACGTCATATAATTACGTCATATAATTACGTCATATGATCACGTCATATAATTACGTCATATAATTACGTCATATAATTACGTCATATAATTACGTCATATGATTACGTCATATAATTACGTCTTATGATCACGTCATATGATCACGTCATATGAGTACGTCATATGAGTACGTCATATGATTGTCATATAATTACGTCATATGATTACGCCATATTACGTCATATGATTATGTCATATAATTACGTCATATAATTACGTCATATGATGCATTTGGAGTCAAAAGCCTTTTAACGAATAATGCAAATATTTTATTAAAAAAAGTAACTATATTTATAAACTTACTGGCAATGGTGACCCGACGTTGCTCGGGATTAAATAATGATCAACAAATGTTTCACGCTCCCATATTTTTATTGTCATCAGAATCGATTTAAATCAAATCGATTGATTGCCTGCTTTAGTTGGGAAATCACCGCGGTGCACAGGGAGGAATCGTCACATGCCTCTTGCTATGACTTATTCCGCAATACTTTGTAGCCTGGTCCTGGATATGACCTTAAACTATATCCAGTGGTGAGGCCCTAACTTGCCATTACTTTAATTGCCATTACTCCCAGGTCCACTCTGACCCAGAGTGGTAGTACCTGTTAGGGTCCCAGCTATGAGTTAAATAGAAACTGACTTGCAAAAAACGAATATATTCTATTAAAAAAATTTTCTTAAAAATCACTGGATTCGGCATTAAATAACCTGAAAAGAGTTGATATGCCGTAAAACAAAAACAACCAACCAACCTTTGTAGTCTACATTGCACTGTAGAGAACCTACTGTTGATTTTATAAAAAAATTTTTATATATAATGGCTTGAATTAAAGTTTAAAGTGCAAAATGTCAAATATCATGCGTTCATTTCGAATGTCATATCAAAGAACCAACTGTTGCTTTTATATGTCAAGCCTTTCGGCTTGTGTGTTAATAAAACTTCTCGAATGCACTTTGATTTTAGACTTTGTAAGGAATAAACTGTTCCTTCTTTCATCAGATTTTTTTATTATTCAATTTTCACCCTAAACAAGGCACAGTGCCACTTTGATGTAGGGGTACTACTATCGAGAACATAAGTTGCAGGGATACTATGTATGGAGTTGAGCAGCGAGATGTCTGTTCACATTACACTTGAACTTCTGCATGTCAGTACAGTTGGGAAAGCAGAAACCCGGAAGGGAGTTCCAAAGTCTAGCAGTTCTAGGGAAGAAACTATTAGAATCGAAGACTTTCTTACATCTAGGGATCTCTATTGTGTAGGGGTGGAATTTTGCTGCTTGTCGGGTTTGTCGGGGGTACAAGGGCTTGTAGTTCATCACAGCATTCACTATTTAAATAGAACAAGCAGAGGAATGCAATATTGCGTCGATGCGACAGAGGTTGAAGCTTTGATGACAGTTCAGGACCTATCAGGTTGGTAACTCTCTTTTGAACCCTGTCTAGGAGCGAGAAACTAGCAGCAGATGCACCAGCCCAAATGTGACAACAATACTCCATACATGAGCAATTGGTGGTACAGGATACTTTCAAGTGTAAGTAGCTTTCTAGCATGGTACAAAGAGCCCACCTTCTTCACAGCGGTCTTGTCAATGCTCTCAGTGTATCTGTTCCAGCTCATGTTCCCTGTGAACGTTAAGCCGAGGCGTTCGAAACAAGCACTTTCAGGTAATGTATCTTTGGTCATAGCTATTGGTGGTAGAGAAAGTTTCTTGTAATTATTGAAAAGAACAAGCTTAGTCTTGGCAGCATTGAATGTGACCATCCATTTTTGTCCCCATTCCACTACAGATTGGAGGTCATCCTCTAGTGTTTCTGCCATTTCCTTATGCGTTCATTTGTTTTCCCCTCGTGCCTGTTATAGAGCATAGTGTCATCAGCAAATATACCCATCTCAGAGACAATTTTATCAGGGAGGTCGTTTATGAATATTAGGAATAATAAAAGTTCAAAGATAGACCTCTGAGATACAGCCGCATTTATATTATATTGTTTAGATGTACGACCATCGAGGACGATCTGGATTCTTCTCTTATTTAAGAAGGATTTAATTATGTCAAGTATTCGTCCAGTGATACTGTAAGATCTGATTTTCCTGAGAAGACCATTGTGCCATGCCCTGTCAAAAGCTTTTGACTATCGATTATCGATACTTATCGAAGATATTTCAATACAAATCCTAACTAAGAACAGGCAGGGCTAGAGTTAGGATTAGGGTTAGTGATAAGTTGCTTATATATATTATTCCTTAATTGGAATTCATTTTTGAGATGAGCATTATATATATTAATTTATTTTTATTTCGGACTATTATTCTCATCTTTATTAGTTGTTGTTTCTCATCTTTTATTGGTTGTTGTTTTTCACAACGTTTCGGCCAACTATTCCTCTGGCCTTCGTCAGGTGGTAACCGCGACGGATAGGAACTTCGAATCTCCTAACTGCATTCTCAGCCATCACTGCCATCCGTAGTTGTTGTCGTCTCACCACATTTTGGCCAAGTAAACCTCTGGCACGCTTTGGGGTGGGATTTTGTGAATAAACAAACCAATAAAAGATGAAAAACAACAACTAATAAAGATGAGAATAATAGTCCGAAATAAAAATAAATTAATATGAAGTTGTTTAGTGTGAAATTTCTATAAAAAATCGTCCCAGCCGTTTTCGAGTCCATAGGGAACGAACACACAGGTACACAGACAAAGTTCGTTTTCTATAATAGATAGATAGATAAATAGATAGATAGATGGGGTTTTTTTTGGGGTTTTTTTTTTTGCAACAGTGGATAATCAGGTTTCTAGAATATTTAAATGCTAAAGAAATACGGAAGTTATTAAAAAGTTGAAAATGTTTTTATTGTGTATTTTTACCACTGTTGTAAAAACACAAATACTTTCATAAACATTTTAACCAATTTATTCTATGTGATTGACTAACAGACTCTATTTAAATGAAGCAGGTCAGCTTGTAAATAAGCCGATAACACTAGTGTTGTGTCTGTATCAATAACAACACGAACGCAGAAAGTAAAGGTAAAACAAATATATTAAGACGAAAAGATAATACATATTTACAAAGGTGCAGTTGTACTGCAGTTGGAAGATTGTCCGGCAGAGGGCGTGTTAAAGTCTTTCATGGAGCAACCGGCACATGCGTCTTGCCTATCCGGCGTTCGAACACAGCTCCCCGGTCTTGCTGATACCTTTATCTATATCTTTTCGCCCACGTATGCTAATTAGTGGGCGCCTCCACAACAACTAGCATAGTTACTCATTTAGATTTTATACGTAATACTAAATTGTTTCTGCCGACTAAACTAGAAAATAACATCGCTCAAGACTGTCGAAACATATTTACATAAAATATTTAAACATTTTTTTTTATTTTGTCCAGACGTCGTTGAGACACGGATGTATGTTAACTCCTAGTTGAGTCACCTAAATTACTAACAGTGTCAGTGTTATTTTATTTTTATTTTTCGAATCTTTTGAGATGGGGTTTTGTAATTTGTATATTCATGTTTTTTTTTTTTTTTGTTTTTTTTTTTTTTACAGATTGTTATCCCCATCTTTGTAGTTATTGTTGTCTCGCCACGTCTCAGCCAAGTTGGAGAAGGTCAGAGGATGAGTTGGCCGAAATGGGCTAAAAAAAAAAAAACAACTATCAAGATGGGGATAACAGGCCGCAGCAAAAAAAAAAAAAAAAAAAAAAACAACGTATAAACAACTGGTTTCTTTTCGTATTTTTTGTGCACGCCTGTGGTACTCTGTTCCATTTGCCTGTTTTCCACCTGACTACAACTTGGATGTCTTCAAGTCCAACAGAAACAAATTCCTGATAAACCGCCCACTTAAGTAAGACACTTTATCAAATCTCCATTGCTAACGATTACCGTGATATTATCCCATTGATTACTGTTCACGCAATAACTCCTATCCCCGAGTGACTTCAGGGCCTTGATAAGCGGTGACTACCACGTAAAAAAAAAACACTCTACTAAATATTTATTTATTTATATTTTTTCTTTTCGTTGCGTTACCATAGCGTGTCCAAAAAAAACACAGAAGTATTTCGAGCTTAAATAGATTCTAAATTTTTGACGATGTCTTTCTATAATTTTGACAAAATCTAAATCATTGAGAAATTTAAAAAAAATAATACAGAATACAAACAAACTTTTTTCATGAAAAATAATGTCTTTTAAATGTTGCTCATTTTCAGCTTCGCATATTATCCCTCGCTATGGCAATGTCAAATGACCTCCGCATTCCCCAGACTTGACTAACCTCGACTTTTTCTTGTTGGGATATCTTAAAGAAATAATCTATATTAATAGACCTCAAACCCGGCAAGAATTGAAGGAAAACATCAAGAACGAAATAAGGTAGTTAAATCGCAATCCAGAGATTCTGCAATCTGTCATGAATAATGTTTTGGAAAGAGCACAAATATGCGAAGCTGAAAATAGGCAACATTTAAAAGACATTATTTTTTCATAAACAAAGATTGCTTGGATTTTGCATTATTTTTTGTAAAATTTCCCAATGTCTGAGATTGTGTCAAAATTACAGAAAGATATCATTAAAAGTAAAGAATCTATTTAAATTAAAAACCTTCAGTGAGTTTTTTGGACACTCTGTATTTTTAGAAATTAAAATAAGTATCTTCTATTTTCTCCGGGCAACGCTGAGACATAGGTCCTGCAAGTAAGTAAGTGTGTGTGTGTGTGTGTGTGTGTGTGTGTGTGTGTGTGTGTGTGCGTGCGTGCGTGCGTGCGTGCGTGCGTGCGTGCGTGCGTGCGTGCGTGCGCAGTTGTTTCTTATCATATCGTCTGTTAGATGTATATGTCTGTTTATTTTAATGGCGGATGTATAGACCGGAATTATCTCTTAAGTGAAAAAAAAAAAAAAAATCAACTGTCGACCTATACACTAGACATCCGTGTGTATATATCGATCGAGTGAATTGCTGATCAAGAGAATTGAATGCGCGTTCCTTTTCAATTCACACTTCCGCTTCATTTCTGAAACGGAAGACTGTTGCTATTAGTGATGGGACGATCCCAACATTTTTCCCGATTCCAATACAAATTGCTAATTTTGTACTAAATTCCCGATTCTGATACAATTACCGATTCCGATTCTTTATAAATATCTAAATATTTAACTATATATTTTTTTTTCTGATTACCATATGAAACATATATGATGGGACGATTCCCATATTTTTCCCAATTCCTATACAATTACCAATTTTGTACTAAATTCCCGATTCTGATACAATTACCGATTCTGATTCCGATTCTTTATAAATATCTAAATATTTAACTATATATTTTTTTCTGATTACCGTATAGAACACATGTTAAATATGTAGGTATTCTCTCGAGTTTCTTGTGGGGATTTTCTATAGCTTTTAGCTTTACTGGTAGCTTAAAATAAAGAAATATAAATGATTTTATTATTGGTACCGTCAGTGGAAGAAGATTTTGATTAAAAAATAAATAAAATAAAAGAAAATTAAAAGAATTGTTTTTAGCATCGGAAATAGGTACAAATTTTTCCGATTCCGATACCGATTCTGATACTCCAAAATGTTCTGCTTTTTCCGATTCCCGACCCCCCGATTAATCGTCCCAACACTAGTTGCTATGGTCGCTGGGAAAATAGTTGTATAATTACAACCCATGAAACTACCCGACTCCTGACACAATCCTTTTCCAGTATAGGAGCCAGGTATATCCTAAGATTAAAAAAAAAATTTTTTTTTATTCAATTTTCACCCCAAACAAGGCACAGTGCCACTTTGAAGCAGGGGGCTACTATCAGGGGCTTAATTTGCAGAGGCATTATGAAGGGAGATGAGTAGAAAGATGTTTGTTAACATTACACTTAAACTTCTGCATATCAGTACAGTTGGGAAAGCTGAATCCCGGAAGGGAGTTCCAAAGACCTGCAGTTCTGGGGAAGAAACTATTGGAGAAACTATTGGCTTTCTTGCACCTAGGGATCTCTACTGTAAAGGGATGAGACTTACTAGCTTGTCGGGTTTGTCGGGGGTAGTTACGTCGAAGAGGTACAAGTGTTTGCAGTTCGTCAGAGCATTCACATTAAAGTATTTGTAGAACAGGCAGAGGGATGCAACATCTCGTTAATGGGACAGAGGCTGGAGCCGAGATGATAGTTTAGAACCTATAAGGTTGACGACTCTCTTTTGAACCCTGTCCAGGAGCAAGAGAAAAGCAGCAGATGCACCAGCTCAGATGTGACAACAGTACTCCATACATGGGCGAATGGTGGCCTTATAAAGGTACAGGATACTTTCAGGCGTAAGTAGTTTTCTAGCACGGTAGAGGGAGCCACCCTTCCTTGCAGCAGCCTTGGCAATGCTCTCAATGTGTCTATTCCAGTTCATACTCCCTGTAAACGTTAGGCCGAGGAGTTTAAAAGAAGTACTTTCAGGCAATGTGTTCATGGCCATTGCTATTGGTGGTAGAGAAGGTGGAGTACTTTTCCACATCTGGTTAGGTGCCGCTCAGAAAAATCTTTTGCGGCTAGATAGACCAACCGGCAGCTGACAAGAACCGCGTGCAAAATAAAAACAACAACAAAAAAACTAGTCGATTTATTTTGTTTAATTAATTTTAAAAGTATTTAAGTAATTTTTTTTAGGGGTGGGAGTGATAAAAGAGGGGAGGGCATTTTTACGTTTTTATTTTTAAAATCATTTGGCTGAGCGCTTGATAAGTCAATGAAAATTGTGCTATTTGACCGGAATTTTGGAATGGAAGCAGATGACATTCTGAATAAATTGGAGAAGATACATTTATAATCCAAATTACAACGCAATATTATTAAAATAAACTAATATTTATTTGTTCAAAATTGATATATTTCGGAGATAGACTCCATCCTCAGAATTTTATACATTGTTTCTTTTTTTTTTTTTTTTCCTTGCCATGTATTTTATATGTATTTTATTTAAAAATTTAAACAATGCTCCTGTCACGGAAAACACAACTTTGACTTTCATCTCACGTGCGCCAAGCGTATTCTTCCGGACAATGCACAAACTCTTTACTAACTGCTTTTTTTTTTTTTTCAATTAAATGAGGAAAAAAAAAGAAAGAAAAAAATATATAAAATACTAAGCATGAAGTTGATCTCCGAAATATTAATTTTAAACAAATAAATATTTTTTATTTTCATAATATTGCATTATAATTTGGCTTATAAATGTATTTTATATGTATATATGTGTGTGTGTGTGTGTGTGTGTGTGCGTGTGTGTACGTTTCCTTACCAAATAACTCTGTCAATTTTCGGTCTACAGACTCGAAATTTGACGTAAAGAGTATTGATATTTGAGGTAAGGAGTATTGAGATTTGAGGTAAGGAGTATTGAGATTTGAGGTAAGGAGTATTGAAATTTGACGTAAGGAGTATTGAGATTTGGGAAAATCTTTTTAATCGGTTTTCGGCCAAAGATTTGGCTTCCAAGGGGGCAAAATTCAAGGATTTGACCTTTGAAAACTCTACCAAACTCCTCCACCAATTTTGGGTCTAAAAAGTTGAAATTTTAAATGTAGGTTACTTGGACATGGATTAAACATTTTAATTTGATTTGAGCTCCAAAACTAAATGTTAAGCGATTAAAATTGGGGTCAAAGTTTTAAAAAAACTTGACCTCTGCGGTCTCTACCAAATTACTCAGCCAATTTCTGGTCTAAGAAAGCCGTCTCTGTCATGGACGTGCGTCAGAAGCAGAGATGCATCATTTAATTCTTGACAAAAGTGCATTGAGGGTGATATGATATATTGATACCATATAGAGAAATAAATTCTGGAGCACAAAAAGGCTGACCGTTTTGATGGCATCACTCCCGTCTTTGTAGCTCTTTAACTTTTTAAACTAATAAAAAACGGAAGACTTTATTTTTGGAACAACCCCCACTGGGGAACGAAATAACAAACTGCTGGTAGCGTAAAAGGCAATGCTCTTTGTGTAAAAAATGGAGCTTAGGTCGTTTGGACAACGTTTAAACATTGTAATTTCGCATTCCCATCTCAGCAGCAGCCAAATAGCATAACGGTGGGAAACACTGACTGTAGCCTAGACAGTCAAGTTTCAATCCTGGCTTGAGGCAGTTTCTGATCTAGCCACACTGATGAGTTGTGAGTTGCGATACATCGAATCAGTACTGTATATATATATATATATAGATATATATATATATAGTTTTCAATTCAAATAAATTGATTATTTATGACAACCGTAAAAATGAATAGTTTTTTGTAGCTTAGTTTAGTTTCGTATATACAAACATGTATAATAGTTTATAATTTGTTGATATTATTTTCATATGTATGTATACATAAATTAGAATTTATAAATTTACTAATTATTAAATAGAACATTTTGGTAGAAGATTCATAAATAAATGTAGATTGTTAGTACGAATAGTTGAGTTTAGTGACTTTGTTGATAAAATTCAAAATGGCGTGATGGGGTTTATTAAAGGTATTTGCAGCTTCTCTTCCAATTTTCGGATTTTAATCATGTCAAATCACGCTTCATTTCATTTTTGACGGATTTCAATTCAACTTATTTTGTTCATGTTTCTTTCTTTCCTCATTTTTATCTCTTTCCATCTCGTCTGTTTTTATATAATTATTTTGTATATAATTATTTTATATTTAACTATTTTTTATATAATTATTTTATATGTAATTATTTTTTATATAATTATTTTATATATAATTATTTTTTATATAATTATTTTTTATAAAATTATTCTTTATATAATTATTTTATATATAATTATTTTTTATATAATTATTTTTTATATAATTATTTTATATATAATTATTTTTTATAGATTTATTTTTTGTATAATTATTTTTATATAATTATTTTATATATAATTATTTTTTAAATAATTATTTTTCATATAATTATTTTATATAATTATTTTATATAATTATTTCTGTATAATTATTTTTATATCATTATTTTTATATAATTATTTTTATATAATTATTTTTATATAATAATTTTTATACAATTATCTTTTGAAAATAATTTTTTATATAATTATTTTTTATATGTTTTCTATATAATTAATTTTTATATAATTATTTTTTATGTAATTATTTTATTTAATTATTTTATATGTAATTATTTTTTATGCTAATTTTTTGTAATTATATTTTATATAATTATTTTTTATATAATTATTTTTTACATAATTACTTTTTATATAATAATTTTTAATAATTATTGTTTATATAATAATTTTTTATATAATTATTTTTTATATAATAATATTTTATAATTATTTTTTATATAATTATTTTTATATAATTACTTTTTATGTATTTATTTTATGTAATTATTTTTTATGTAATTATTTTTTATGTAATTATTTTTTATGTAATTATTTTTTATATAATTATTTTTATATAATTACTTTTTATGTATTTATTTTATGTAATTATTTTTTATGTAATTATTTTTTATGTAATTATTTTTTATGTAATTATTTTTTATGTAATTATTTTTTGTAATTATTTTGTATATTATTATTTTTTATATAATTATTTTTTTTATATAATTACTTTTATGTAATACATTTTATATAATTATTTTTTATATAATTATTTTTATGTAATTATTTTTTATGTAATTATTTTTTATATAATTAATTTTTATGTAATTATTTTTAATATAATTATTTTTTATATAATTATTTTTATATAATTATTTTTATATAATTATTTTTTATATAATTAGTTTTTATGTAATTTTTTTTATATAATTATTTTTATGTAATTATTTTTTTATATAATTATTTTTAATATAATTATTTTTTATATAATTATTTTTTATATAATTATTTTTTATATAATTAGTTTTTATGTAATTATTTGTAATATAATTATTTTATATAATTATTTTTAATGTAATTATTTTTTATATAATTATTTTTTATATAATTATGTTTTATATAATTATTTTTTATATAATTATTTTTTATGTAATTATTTTTTTACTTTTTATGTAATTATTTTTCATATAATTATGTTTTATATAATTATTTTATATAACTATTTTTATATAACAATTTTTTATATAACTATTTTTTATATAATAATTTTTATATAATTATTTTTATATAATTATTTTTTATATAATTATTTTTTATATAATTATTTTTATATAATTATTTTTTATATAACTATTTTTTATATAACTATTTTTATATAATTATTTTTATATAATTATTTTTTATATAATTATTTTTTATATAATGTTTTTTATATAATTATTTTTATATAATTATTTTTTATATAATTATTTTTTAGATAATTATTTTTATATAATTATGTTTTATATAATTTTTTGTATATAATTATTTTTATATAATAATTTTTATATAATTATATTTTATATAATATTTTTTATATAATAATTTTTATATAATTATTTTTTATAAAATTTTTTTGTATCATTATTTTTTATATAATTATTTTTATATAATTATATTTTATAAAATTTTTTTGTATCATTATTTTTCATATAATTATTTTTATATAACTACTTTTCATATAACTATTTTTATATAATTATTGTTTATATAATTATTTTTTATATAATTTTTTTTATATAATTCTTTTTATATAATTATGTTTATATAATTATTTTTATATAATTATTTTTTATATAATTATTTTTTATTTAATTATTTTTATATAATTATTTTTTATATAATTATTTTTTATATAATTATTTTTATATAATTATTTTGTATATAATTATTTTTATATAATTATTTTTTATATAATTATGTTTTATATAATTATTTTTATATAATTATTTTTTATATTGTTTTATATAATTTTTTTATATAATTATTTTTTATATAATTATTTTTTTATATAATTATTTTTTCTCCATATATTTCTCTTGTTTTCTGTATATCTACACGTGACCCAAAAGAACATATCTTTCTTTCTTATCATTTTGACTCTGATGAAGCAGATAGTGAATCCTCTATATGTAGAAACAATTGTAATGGCATGAGTTAATACTTGAAGTAAAGTAAAAAAAAAAGAACATATTTAGCTCTACTAATGTATTGAGCACTTTTTATCCTCTTGTTTACTACTTCAACCTCTGAGCATATATATTGTGAATTATTGACAATAGTATATATTCCAAATTTCATGATGTTGACCATCTTATAATTTATTCCTTTAATTCAGTTGACATTTACAATTCTTGACAGTATCTGTTTCGTAGCACAAAGTCAATCACTTAATTATTATATCAATCAGTGAATCTATTATACCCTTAACTCATCAGAAGAAATAGCAACAATCAATCCGTCAAAAGGAATTGAAATGTGATTTGACATGATTAAAAATCCGAAAATTGGAAGAGAAGCTTTTAATACCTTACAATATGTTTCTATTACGCCATTTTTTTTTTGCTATTTCTTCTGGTGTTAAGGGCAAAATAGATTCACTAATTAATATAATAATTAAGTGATTGATTTTGTGTTACGAAACAGGTGCTTTCAAGAATTGTAAATGTCAACTGATTTAAAGAAATAAATTGTAAGATGGTCAACATCATGAACTTTGGAATATAGAATTTTGTCGTTCAGACACTATATTTCTCTGTAATTGCATTGAGATTCTTAAGTAAGCGTTGGTATATAAGGAAATAAACTATATTTCCACAGAAACATACACGCGCGCACACACACACACGGACACACACACACACATATATCTATATATTCGATTTTGACATGATTAAAAATCCGACAATTGGAAGAGAAGCTTTTAATACCTTACAATATTTTTTTAGAAGTAAAGGCTTTGTGTAGAACCAACCACACTTATTGGTATTACTGCTAATATTTGTCAATACAGATGACTGCCACAGTACAGAGTATACAGTAAACCGCAGGTTTTTACATCAGTTTGTGTGTGTGATATATATATATATATATATATATATATATATATATATAATGTGAAATATATATATATATAATGTGAAAATATATATATATATATATATATATATATATATATATATATATATATATATATATAAATGAATGACAAAGTCTATATTCTAAAGTTCACAATGTTGACCATCTTACAATTTATTCCTTCAATTCAGTTGACATTTACAATTAAGATAGTCAGCATTATGAACTTTGGAATCTAGACTTTTGTCATTCATTCATTATATTGCTCTGTAACTACATTGAGCTTATTAAATAAGGATTGGTATGTATTATAAGGAAATGAAGTATATTTCCACATTATATATATATATATATATATATATATATATATATATATATATATATATATATATATATATATAATGTTCCTTATCTTGAGTTGAGGGTTGAGCATATCAGGAAGTGATATAGAAACTGTCATTAGCGTATTAAGCGATGCTCTTTGTGTAAACAAATCGAGCGGAGGCATTTGGACGATGTCAAAACATCGTTAATTCATTACCCACTCAGCAGCAGCCGTATAGCGTAATGGTGAGAAGCCTTGACTGTCATTTGGGCGGTCGGGTTTCGAGCCTGGGGCTTGAGGCAGTTGCCTTCTACCACTGATGAGCTGTGAAACAGCGAAATAGTACTGTATGTGGATGACTATATATATATATATATATATATATATATATATATATATATATATATATATATATATATGAGAGGGAAAATAGAGGGATAAAAGACGATGAAAATGAAAACAGCAGAATGGAACGATAGACTGAAGAAATAGATAAAGGGAGAGCGGGAAAGAAAATGAGGGGAGGGCAAGCGACAGACAAGAAAAGAACGATAGAAAGACACACACACACACACACACACACACACACACGTATATATGAAATTTTTATTCATATAACTACTTGACGAATTAAAAAAATCAAACGATAAGGTTTTCTTTTGTGCAATCACTTCTTGCTCTCATGGGGAGGCAAGTAAATATATCACACGAAACACTGAGGTGTACAAAGGCTGAGAGAGAGAGAGAGATAGAGAGAGAGAGAGAGAGAGATAGAGAGAGAGGGGGTAGCGGAAAGTCGTACGTAAATACAGAGAAAGAATGAGATAAAGAAGAAATGAAAAGATGTTGCAGAAGGCGTTACATATAGAGAGAGAGTGAGTAAGAGGGAGAGAGAGGGGTAGGGGTAGGAAGGATGTTGTAGAAGGTGCTAGATATATAGAGAGTGAGTGAGTGAGAGAGAGAGAGAGGGGGAGAGAGAGAGAGAGAGAGGGGGGTAGCGGAAAGTCGTACGTAAATACAGAGAAAGAATGAGATAAAGAAGAAATGAAAAGATGTTGCAGAAGGCGTTACATATAGAGAGAGAGTGAGTAAGAGGGAGAGAGAGGGGTAGGGGTAGGAAGGATGTTGTAGAAGGTGCTAGATATATAGAGAGTGAGTGAGTGAGAGAGAGAGAGAGGGGGAGAGAGAGAGAGAGAGAGGGGGGTAGCGGAAAGTCGTACGTAAATACAGAGAAAGAATGAGATAAAGAAGAAATGAAAAGATGTTGCAGAAGGCGTTACATATGGAGAGAGAGAGTGAGTAAGAGGGAGAGAGAGGGGTAGGGGTAGGAAGGATGTTGTAGAAGGTGCTAGATATATAGAGAGTGAGTGAGTGAGAGAGAGAGAGAGGGGGGGAGAGAGAAATAAAGAATGAGATAGAAAGGAAGAGAAAATATGTTGTAGAAGGTGTCACATATCGAGAGAGTGAGCAAGAAAGAGACAGAGAGAGAATATATTGTAAAAAGTGTTGCATATCGAGAGGGAGAGAGAGAAAGAGATAGAGATAGAGAGAGAGAGAAAGAGAGAGAGAAGATGTTGTAGAAGGTTTCAGAGAGAGAGAGAGAGAGAGAGAGAGAGAAAGAGGAAGAGAAAATGTTGTAGAAAATGTGACATATAAATAGAGAGAGAGAGAGAGAGAGAGAGAGAGAGAGAGAGAGAGAGAGAAAATATATCGTAGAAGGTGTCACATATTGAGAGGGAGAGAGGGAGGGAGAGAGAGAGAAGATGTTGTAGAAGGTGTCACATATAAAGAGAGAGGGAGAGAGATAGATAAAGAGAGAGACAGACAGACAGATGGACAGATAGACAGAGCTGTGGACAGAGGAATTAATTTTTAAAAAACGTTTAAAAAATCAAAACTGCCACTGAAAAAAGCCAGGAAGCCGTTTCTGTTAACAAAACGTTTTAACGATTGTAAAAGCAGCAAAAATAATGGCGTCTCTCCTCCATTCGTCGAAATATTGCGCGTCTAGAAAAAAAAAAATACAAAAACTGATTTTTTTCCCAGCTGTAAGGTAGACAATGTCAGGACTATTAACATGACAGACCGACGAAAACACTATTGCAATCTTAAACATGACAGACCATTTCAAACTTAAGTATGACAGATCATCGATAATATTATTTCAAACTTAAAATTACAGACCTTCAAAATGCTATATAAAATTTAAGAATCAGAAACTAACTAAAATTCTATTTCAAACGTAAGTATGACAGACTATCGGAAATTCTGTGTTAAACTTAAGCACAGGATGCAGACTAGGGTGCTAATTTTGAAATTGAAGCATCATCATCATCGAAAATAATGTTTCAAACTTAACTGTGGCAGACCGCGACACTACTAATATTTCAGATTACATTATGACAGACTGACGAAAATGCCATTTCAAACCGAACTACAACAGACCATCAAATATGCTTCCAATCTTAAACGCGACAGAATGACGAAAATGCAATTTTAAATTTAAACGTAACAAGACGACGAAAACTCTTTTCTCAAATATAATCATGACTAAAAGGAAAATGGACAGTCTTTTCGCGAGATACTTCGGTGATACGTGCATCTAAATTGCACGTTTAACTATGTCAGTCCCATTTCAACCTTAAGCGTGACAGACCGACATCTGACAAGACGCCTCTTATTATAACGATGACTGGATGCACATACAAAATAACTATCATCGCAAAGATAAGTCCATTCAAATCACGCGGTTTAAAAACTACGCATCACAGACAGAACTGAAGTGTGACAGAGAGACAGACAGACAAACAGATTAATCGAACTTCTCGTAAAGGACTCATCTCTCTCTCTCCCCCCTCTCTCTCTCTCTCTCTCTCTCTCTCTATATATATATATATATATATATATATATATATATATATATACTGTTCATCGAGGCCCGGGAAGGATGAAGGAGAAAGAGAGATAGAGAGGGGAGGGGGACAAGGGTGATAGAAAGCGAGAGAGAGAGAGAGAGAGAGAGAGAGAGAGAAGATGAGGAGATGGCGTTGTTAGAAATTCCCTGCATAAATTACCTGGGCGCCTGTCGTAAAGTGAAACGCCGACGACAATACTGGGCTCATTTCAAAATGGCATTACTGGACGTAGCACACAAGCATAATTACACAACCACAAAACCTGGACTGGCGCACATATACTGCCATATATCTAGACAGAATCGTAGTTTAAAACTATAATGGTAAGAGTATTCGCTTCGTTTCGTATAAGATGGATGATTCTATTGTTAGCATTGGTTTCCCCGATGTTTTTCGAGCGACAGTGTTACTCTAGAAAGACGTCGGGTACTCATGGGTGGGGCTACAAGAAGGTTACGAGCATCCAAAGTGAAATTGTTACTGCGAAACGAACTGGATTCGAACCTGGTTCACGCAGGTTGGTAGTCCGCATCGTTAACCACTGAGCCACGTCTCCCAACGTAAGAATAATACGACAGATGTGTAATGGGAACATAAAAAAATACGTTAAAAATATTTTTTTTATTCACTTTCTATTTAAAAATGAACAAAAAATTAAAAAATATTAGCGCCATAAAATAAAGTAAAATTTTTACCAGCATTTTATATATATATATAGTATTTAACAATGTCGACTCAGAAGAGGCGTGGTTGTGATTGCTCAACTCTTACTACAACAATTCCACGCGCAGGCACCCTTACAGTGGGTATCCATAGTCTGTCAAGATTGAAGGAAGCTACCATATTATATATATATATATATATATATATATATATATATATATATATATATATATATATGTGTGTGTGTGTGTTTGTTTTGGTTTTAGCGATATGTTTTGAATGAATTCAATTATTTACGAATACGCATTTTTAACTAAATGCGAGCTAGGAATAATTTTCCCTTTGGTATTCCATCATGGGGAGCGGTATATATATTATTTTTAAAATGTAATTATCCACTGACACGTGTTTCGTCGTCTACGACTCATCAGAGTGGCTGAATATAGCGAGATTCGAAATCGGGACCCCACGGTAATGAGCCTAAGCCCCTTACCTCTCACCCATCTCGCCAACTGACTGGATATATCGCGATTTACTTAAATGTTTGTTTTGTCTTTTAGCGATATGTTTTGAATGAATTCAATTATTTACGAAAGCGCATTTTTACCTAAATGCGAGCTGGGAATAATTTTCCCTTTAACCAATTTGGTAACCCCACATGGGGAGCGGTACATATATATATATATATATATATATATATATATATATATATATATATATATATATATATATATATATATATATGCATAAAGTATATGTAGTCATCCACACACAGTACTGTTTCGTTGTATCACAACTCATCAGTGTGGTTAGACTAGCACCTTTCCCTAGTCAAGAATTGAACTTAGAACCATCGCGTTGGTAATCGACAGTTCTACCTATCGACCCCAACAAATGTTTATTTCAAACAAATATTCGTTCACCATCTTTATAGTGCTCAAGCCGCTTGTCTTTTGATTTACAAAGAACGATATATATATATATATATATATATATATATATATATATATATATATATATGAAATAAAAATTACAGTTAAGTTTACCAAAATGACCCAAGATGGCAAAACTAAAGTATATTATAACGAACACCCCCATAATTTTATTATACCATATTTCTTCAAACTGAAACATAATTATCAAAGTATACTTACGCAGATAGATATGAAAAGTCTTTATTAAAGTTTGTGCCTATTTCCATTCTATGGAGGCCAGGTGCGAACGCAAACCTCACAATTTTATTATCCCATCGCTATTTAAGTTAAAACATACTTATCAAAGTATTATTATGTACATCTATATCAAAAACACTTGTAACGTTTTTTTTTTTTTTTAATTTTTAAATTGTTTATTCCCATACTTTGTGGACCAGGCGCGAACGCAGACCCCACAATTTTAATGAACCACCTTTCTTCCCGATCAAACATACCCATTCCTGTGTCTCGATACATCTTCTATTATTATATGTAATCAGTTTTTTAAAATAGTCAACCATATAGGAGCCTATTCGTGACCAGACAGACACACACACACACACACACACACACACACACACACACACACACACAGACATTCAGCTTTATATTAGATATATATATATATATATAAATATATATATATATATATATATATATATATATATATATATATATATAAGCTTGGTTGTTAAATTTTGAAGTTAAGTAATACTTTCAAGGTGATCCTAGCCAAAAAAAAGCTCAATATTTAAGAATAGAGCAATATATAAGTTTGGTGGTTAAATTTTAAATTCTGAAAAAACAACATATTTGTCTATATGTTGTTTTTTTTTTTTTTTCAGAATTTAAAATTTAACCACCAAACTTATATATTGCTCTATTCTTAAATATTGAGTTTTTCCGTTTTGGCTAGGATCACCTTGAAAATATTACTTCAAGTAATATCTATCAGGATTTTTCATCTGATTTCTATCAGAGTCTTATCTCGCTTATATATATATATATATATATATATATATATATATATATATATATATATATATATATATATATATATATATATATATGATTGTTGAGCTGGATTAAATCCGACGATATGAAATAAAATGGAGGTGGAAGGACCTGGATACTCAACGTTTCGCCCGATTTATGCGGGCTTCTTCAAGAGGGATGGTCATTGACGAGAGAGTCGGAGGATTGGGGCTATATATAATGATGGAGGAGAGCAACGTGTTTTCCTTATGTAAATTAGATATCATATATACATATATATACATTTTATGAGAGAGAAAAAAATAAATTAGAGTAAACTAGTGTAGTGGATTACGTCTAAAAGTTAAAATATCGTAGAGATTTAAAAAAATGTGTTTGGAAATATAGCGGTGATAGATTAAATAAATAAAATGACACGAGATTACGAATATATTCTGGACATTAATATAATATATAACAATGATCATCTAAGTTTTAAAGTTCATCGAAAAGTCACGAATAAAAATGATTACATACACTTTTACTCTCATCACGATGATAAAGTAAAAACAGGTATTCTAATAGGATTTTTTTTAGGGCCCTGAGAATATGCAGTGAAGAATACATCGTGGAAGAATTTTAGTATATCGAACGTACATTCATGAACTTGCAATACCCTCAACATTTTTTGGCAAATACAAAAAGAAAAGCACTAAAAATTTACCATAACCGAAACCGAGATCATTCCCTAAATAGCCAGACACACAACAGACAATTAACATTACCAACTAATAAAAACAACGACACAATCTATAAGAACCTAAATAAGACAGGCATTCAAATAACAAAACTAAACTCTTTAACAATTAGGGATCTAACACGTAAAATTATAACTAATACCAACATTAACACCAAAGCCGGAATATATTCCATACCCTGCCTTGATTGTGGAAGAATATACGTAGGAGAAACTCAACGTAATTTAAATAAAAGAATATATGAACACAAAAGAGATGTAAAAAACAACAATACACTCAACGCCATATTTTGTCACATCATGGAAAACGACCACCATTTTGATTTTAACAAAGCAACTTTCCTTAAACACATACATAACAGATCCACACGACGTTTAATTGAGTCAGCTATAATCTCCCATTCCAGCAATATAATTAAGCAAAGAAAAGGTTTTTTCCACGTTGCTCCCCATCTGTCGAAAATAATTATTAAAGAGAGCAACTTAGACACCGGTTAAACGCGATATAAAAAATAAAAAATATAAAAAATCGTAATTTCACTTAATTTTATTATTTTTATTTTACTTATTTACTGTATTTTATTTTATCATTATCTAGTTTTAGACTCCATTTTATCACCTCCTATTCTTATTTTTAGACACCATCTTTTAAGTTACTACGCTATTTTATCCCAATTCAATTATTTCTAATTTAAAAAAAATAAAATAAATAAAATAAAATAAATAAATAAAAAATTCTTTCGTAATCTCGTGTCATTTTATTTATTTAATCTATGAACGCTATATTTCCAAACACAATTTTTTTTAATCTCTACGCTATTTTAACTTTTAGACGTAATCCACTACACTAATTTACTCTAATTTATTATTTTCTCTCATAAAATGTTTATATATGTATATATGACATCTAATTTACATAAGGAAAACACGTTGCTCTCCTCCATCATTATATATAGCCCCAATCCTCCGACTCTCTCGTCAATGACCATCCCTCTTGAAGAAGCCCGCATAAATCGGGCGAAACGTTGAGTATGCAGGTCCTTCCACCTCCATTTTATTTCATATATATATATATATATATATATATATATATATATATATATATATATATATATATATATATTGTTTTCAGATTGTTTGTTTTCTGTGATGCATTAACCTGCAAAACTTTATTGTATATTTTGTAACCCTCTTTTCTCTGATGAGAGGAATTGCATTTTTCCAAACTCCATGGAATAAGGCTTTTCTTGTATATTTGTACAACCTGTCAAATAATTAAACTTTTGTATACCTTCCTTACAAATTTATAAGTTTGTTTTTTTTAAATTGGAATAAATTTTCAATAACAAGAATTTATTTTGATACATACATACATACATACATACATACATGATGATTGCAACGTCTTGACAGACGAGTGCCACTCCCTCAGACATTTAAAATCCATGAGCCCAAATGCCTGAGGGAGTATCTATACAAATATGATGTTACAGAGTCTTAGCTTTGTACGACAGCTAAGTCTCTCTCTCGGTTCAAAATGTTGAGATCCAGCAACAAGCAAGAGCAAGATAGGCAGCAACAAATTAAAATGCAGACCAGCTTTATGGTTTTTTAAATCAGAGATTTGCTTCTCCTAGAAAGGTTGCCTTCACCACGGCTTACGGGAGTCCTCTCTACCCCAATACACATATACACACATATACACACACACATACAAATATATACGGTGCTAGTTGGCCGTTGACCCAGAAAAAGAGTTCATTCGCCCTCTGGAAGGTCTTGTTTTTAATCCTTCAGGGAGACTAGCCGCCCTCCTCACCAAACAAGTCTGGTGGGGGAACCAGTTTAGTCGCCGGTGACCCGACCATGAGGCAGGTAGTACTGGGTTACATGGTACCAGTAGCATATGACATGAACTGACACCAACATACATATACATATATATATATATATATATATATATATATATATATATATATATATATATATATATATATATATATTCGGGTTGGAACGATTAATCGGGATCGTAAGCTGAAATCGGAAAAATCAGAAAATTTTTGGGTATCAGAATCGATATCAGTATCGGTATCAGAATCAGAAAAATGTGTGCATATTTTCCGATGCCAAAAACGATGCCGTTAATTACCTTTTCGTCTATGATTTTGTTTAAAACCAAATCTTCCACTGCTAGTAGTAACAATAAAATAATGAATATTTATCGATATTAATCTATCAGTAAAACTTAAATTTATCGATCTTTCCTTACAAGTGTGTTGTTTACGCTTGAGAAATTGTCTGCACATTTTATGTGTGATTTTACGATAATCGGTGGGGGGGGGGAAGTAACATCTTTATAGTCAAATGTTTAGCGATTTTTAAAGAATCGAAATCGGTAATTGTATCGGAATCGGGAAAAATATTGGAATCGCCCTATCACTAATACAGAGTGGCGCAAAACTCACGCGCTGGTTTATTTATGCGATGAAAACTTCAACGTTTAAAGTAATTTACTACTAGTTACTTATAAATAATAAATTTACCTGGTAATTTTTTTTACATTAGTTTTTTAAAGTTATATCCTTTAAATGGCCACTATTTTCGGCTTCACAAAGACGGGCTCTATTCATGGCCTGTTTCATTACACTTCTTAAAATAACAGCCCCTAATTCTCGGATTTCATGTCTGGTGTTGTTTTTAAGTTCTTGAATTGATCTTGGGTTCTTCACATATGCACTTTCTTGAAGATAACCCTTAAGGAAAAAGTCAGGGGGTTCTCATATCTGGTGAACGTGGAGGCAAATTGAAATCAGTAAATCTGCTAATTAAACGCACGCCAAACAATCTCCTTAGGAGCGCCATATTTTTACGGGCAGTATGGGCAGTGGCTAGTGGCCAGTGGCTCTATCTGTGTTTTTTTTTTTTTTTTTTTTTTTTTACACAGGAATCACCACTTATCAAGGCCCGGAGGCCACTCGAGGATAAGGGTGAGTATAGCGTAATAAACATAAATAGTGAGAATTTCGTAAATTGGATTACTTAGGGGAACGGTTCATCAAGAATTTGTTTACGTTGGACTTGAAGACAATCAGAATGTAGTCAGCTGGAAAGCAGGCAATCGGAAGAGAGTTCCACAGGCGTGCAGTTCTAAGAAAGAAGCTTTTTTTCGTAGAATCCACGTTTAGGTTTAGGCACATATAAAGAGTGTGGGAAATTATTGATAGTGGTTTTAGCTAGACGAGTGTTTTTCGTGAAAGTCTGGCGAGGGGGGACCATAGATTGAAGCTCAGATGAGCACTTGCCATGAAAATAACAATAAAGAAGGGGCAAAGTCTCTTCTGTGAGAAAGAGGTTGCAGGGAAGAGAAAAGGGCATCCCCCACTAAGCTCTGAAGTGTATTTTGAACTCTGTCAAGACAGGATAAGCTGCTACTAGCAGCTCCTGCCCAGATGTGGCAACAGTAATCCATCGTTGGCCGTACCTGGCTTTTATATAGGTAGAGAATTGCATCAGTAGTGAGATATCTACTGGAGCGGTGGAAGGATCCCACCATTTTTCCAGCGACCTTGGTAACGGATTTGATATACGTGTTCCATTTCAGATTAGGAGTAAAGGTCAAGCCCAGAAGCTTGTCGAAACATGAAGCCTCCCTAAGAGGAGACCCATTCATTTCAACCGACGCCAGATTGGCATCAGAGCGTAGATGGTGTAGAGATGGTATTTATTTGCTCCCCCACTGAGCAAATTAGGCACAAGGCCGTTTATAATGTGAGGTAAAAACCAGCTCCCCTAAAAGTAGGCAAAAAGGGGGCACTCTGGTTACCAAAAATAATAATTGTCCCAGTATAGAGGGTTTCCCCTCCATTGACTGGTACAAATTATCTTAAGTGCAGCATCTGCCGGAACAGATGGTATTTATTTGCTCCCCCACTGAGCAAATTAGGCACAAGGCCGTTTTTAATGTGAGGTAAAAACCAGCTCCCCTAAAAGGGGTCACTCTGGTTACCAAAAATAATAATTGTCCCAGTATAGAGGGTTTCCCCTCCATTGACTGGTACAAATTATCTTAAGTGCAGTATCTGCCGGAACAGATGGTATTTATTTGCTCCCCCACCGAGCAAATTAGGCACAAGGCCGATTTTTAATGTGAGGAGTGAAGGGAGGGGGAAGGGAAAAAGGGGACCAGCTCCCGAGAGGTGGGAAATGGGAGCTGGTTAATGGTCAGGCATGTGGGGTTGCCCCCACATCTGGTCTTTGCTAGTCATAGCTAGTCATAGCTTGCAACATCTGCCGGAACAGATACTACACTTTGATCCCGGCCAAAAGGCCGGGCTATCTGCCGGAACAGATGGTATTTATTTGCTCCCCCACTGAGCAAATTAGGCACAAGGCCGTTTTTAATGTGAGGTAAAAACCAGCTCCCCCAAAAGTAGGCAAAAAGGGGGCACTCTGGTTACCAAAAATAATAATTGCCCCAGTATAGAGGGTTTCCCCTCCATTGACTGGTACAAATTATTTTAAGTGTAGTATCTGCCGGAACAGATACTACACTTTGATCCTGGCCCGAGGGCCAAGTACCGGCGCAATGCCGCGAACGTTGTTCGTAGCGTAGATGGTGTAGAGATAGCAGCCTGGTTTTAGATGCATCCTGCTTGTTTAGAATTATACCTATTTTGAAGCAACAATGGAGAAAAATCTTTAAAAAATTGCTTTAGATTCCTACGTGTAGGTCATTTGGTGAAGCCATGTGGCATTGTGTTCCAAAGACCAACAGCTCTAGAGAGAAAACATCGCGCATTTAGTTTTAGGAACGCAGATGGAGAAAGTGAAATTATTGACAGTGGTCGGAGATAGACGAGTTCTTGCGCTGAATGTTTAGCAGTGGAAAATCATAGATTTGTTTGTTTAATTCTCTCCCACTGCAAGAACATAGACACCAGAATCGGAAAATGGGATTGAGAAGTCAGCGCCCCCGGGATGGGGCACTTGGTACCTGCAAAAATTGCCTGGACAGCCCCGTCGGCATTCCCGGCAAGGGCGCCTAGGGCGATTTAGCAATAAACTAACCCCTTTCTTCAAAGAGAGAAGGCAAAGCCTGGGAGGGCGGACCTCTTAGAACTGCACAGAACTTAACACTCACCACAAAATCAACAAGGGAGAGTATCATTTTTGAATGGTCTAATCCCTGTTGATTTGTAGGGGTCCAGGATAAAAATTCCTAGTCGAAGAGTTTTTGAAGCTCAGTCGAGCGCCTATCATGAAAAGGTGAGATGACTACACGCAATTATGGTTCCGCCAACGCGTCTGGCCTGGACAGCAATTACGACAGAATCGTTTTGTTTATGCATTCAGTACCAATCCAAGTTAACGAGATGTCTTTGTATAATGCATGCATTTAATGGCCATTCATGATTGCATAGGAAAAACAAAACGGATTTGTTTTCTTGTTCTTGTTTATTAAATGTCAACAGATACCAGCAGTCGGTCAACACAGACGATTCATATCTACACTACCAGGCAAAGAAAATAATAACAAAAAATAAACCTCCAAATGTTACGTTGCGGGGTTTTGTATAATTGTATTGCGCGTGCATATTATTGAATGAATGCCGCCACAAAGCTAAGTATAAGGTTGCTGCATAAGTTCCCGCCGTTTCATGATATCTTTTGTTCTAAAACATGATTTGATATTTGGCAAAGTGTTGTATATCATTAAAAAGCATTATTCTGTTCTACAAGACAATGGCCATCGTTTTTTTTTTCTCATATAATTTTTTCTCGTTTTTCAGAACCGTTGAATGGATTGTCAAGTAGATAAAAATCACATTTTTGATAGCTTCTTTTCACCTTTAATCGAGGTCAAAAAGCGAATGAAGTGGCCAAGGATATCTGTGCCATATATGGAGAAAACGCTATAGCTGAGAGAACTGTCCGAGATCGGTTTACCAGATTTAAACACGGTAATTTTGACCTTAGTGACGCTCCTTGTTCTGGAAGACCAATCAGGATAGACGATCACCAATTTAGGGTTCTTTTGGAGGAAGATGGCCATCAGACATGTAGAGAACTGGGTGAAAAGATGAAGATGTGATTTTTTGACAATTTCACGCCACTTTCAGTCAATAGGATTCCCACAACTTGGAGCATCGGTCCCACACGAACTTAGTTATGCTGTTAAAATTTTTCGGTTTTCTTAAAAGAAAAACCGATGAAAACTTATGCAACAACCTAATATATATATATATATATATATATATATATATATATATATATATATATATATATATATTTATATATATATATATATATATATATATATATATATATACATATATATATATATATATATATATATATATATATATATATACTAGCAAAAGTACCCGTCGTTGACTGAGTTAAAAAAACAGCCTACAGAAAATTAACTCTGATTTATGAAAGTATGATAGGTTATGAAAAGGAAGGGTTGTAAAGAGATAGCTTCGAATTTGGGAGTATCAAAACCAAAGCAAAATATGATGAAAGTAAAAATAAAATAGATAAACCCCATAATCTATTATACCATACCTGTTCACACTGAAACACTTATCACAATATTCTGTGGATCTATATTAAAAAACCTTGTTAAACTTTGTGACATATTTCCATTCTACGGAGGTCGGGCGCGAACGAACACCCCATAATTTTATTATACCATATTTCTTCAAACTGAAACATAATTATCAAAGTATACTTATACAGATAGATATGAAAAGTCTTTATTAAAGTTTGTGCCTATTTCCATTCTATGGAGGTCAGCACGGACGCAGACCCCACATTTTAATATACCATCCCTATTTAAGTTAAAACATACTTATCAAAGTATTATTATGTACATCTATATCAAAAACACTTGTAATCGTTTTTTTTTTTTAATTTTTTAATTTTTTTATTTCCATACTTTGTGAACCAGGCGCGAACGCAAACCCCACAATTTGAATGAACCACCGTTCTGCAGGATCAAACATACCTATTCCTGTGTCTCGATACATCTTCTATCATTATATGTAAGCATTTTTTTTTTAAATAGTCAACCATATAGGAACCTATTCGTGACCAGAAACACACGCACACACACACACACACACACACACACACACACACACACACACACACACACATTCAGCTTTATATTATAGATATATAGCACGTCTTACACGTGTTTCGTTGATAGACCAAACAACAGATTATTTTATTGCATCAGATTGAATTGTTTAAACAAAATTGTTACTAAAAAGAAAAAAAATGTTTTTGATGCATAATCTATGATAAATTATAAGTAATGCCAATTTGAAAAACCATATAATAAAATAATATATACATGTCTAAATTCATGTATCGTTTAGTGGTATAAAATGTTCTAATGAATGTGTGTATACAGAGTATATATACGTTTATACATACACGTCACAGTCATCTATGTGACGTGGGTATATAGATGTGTTCGTCTATGACCGTCGAGTCTTGTAATCGTCTAATCTAGAGTTCGTTTTGGTATTGTTTCATAGACAGCTGTAATGGAAATTCATCCTGAGAAAATAACAGAGCCCCGAATTATATTAGATTATTGCAAAAATAATGTCGTTTTTTATATACAAGTTGCATGTCAAAAAAACGACATTATTTTTGCACCAATCTAATATTTTCGGCAACTTTTTATTCCAGAGTGTTTTCCCCCTTTTGGAAAGTTGCAACGCTGATTCTTACTACCGCCATTTCTCACCCCCTCTACTTGGAGCCATTGACACACCGGTTCCCGCTGGATCACCGAAGTTAAGCAACGTTAAACCTAGTCACTACTAAATGGGTGACCATTTGGGATTTCCAAGTGCTGTATGTGCTCCGCTTGTCTCGGCATTGTTTCCAGTCGTCCTGAAGAAGAGGTGTGGTTAGGGATTGCGCGACCCTTGCCTCATGATTACACATGCAACTATCCCTACAGGGGGTATCCTATGTCTTCTGAGACTTAATGGAGTCATTGTACTTGGAGCCATCACGATCTGAAGACCTTCTTTGGCCCCTCACCTGTCTTCCTGGTATATCTTCTAACTTTGCTGGTGTATATTCGAATTAATCATTGCTATGACGTAATTCAACTCATATCTTTTAACGTGTGACTTTTGAATCACGTTTTATTGTCTGTTAGAAACATATTTTGTTTAGCAATTAATTCTTTCCTTGGTTGTTCTAAGTTAATCTACATATTTAACTAAACATTCCTTTTTTCAAAACATTCTCCTTGCATACCTTTCTCTACATAACAGTTAACAAAAACAATAATAATGTTCATTATCTAATATTTTACATTTTAATAATAAAAATCGTCGATTAAGAAAATCGACTATCAGCAAAGGCCACCCGATGTTGTCCCAGCATAATCTTTTTTTTTTATTACATTTTCACCCCAAACAAGGCACATTGCCACTTTGATGTAGGGGGCTACTATTAGGGACACAGGCTACAGGGGTACAAGGAGGGGAGTTGAGCAGCAAGATGTCGGTTCACGTTACACTTGAACTTCTCCATGCCAGTACAGTTGGGGAAGCAGGAACCTGGCAGGGAGTTCCAAAGTCTAGCGGTTCTGGGGAAGAAACTACTGGAGTAGAAGGTTCTCTTACATCTAGGCCTCTCTACTGTGAAGGGGTGGGATTGTACTGCTTGTCGGGTTTGTCGGGGGTATTTATGTAGAGGGGGTGCAAGTGCTTGCAGCTCGTCAGAACATACACCGTTAAAGTACTTGTAGAACAGACAGAGGGATGCTACATTGCGTCGATGGGACAGAGGCTGAAGCCTGGATGATAGTTCAGGGCCTATTAGGTTGGCGACTCTCGTTTGAAGTTTGTCTAGGAGTGAGAGACTAGTAGCAGATGCACCAGCCCAAATATGACAACAATACTCCATACATGGGCGAATGGTGGCCTTATAGAGGTACAGGATACTTTCAGGGGTCAGTAGCTTTCTAGCACAGTAAAGAGAACCTACCTTTTTCGCAGCGGTCCTGGCAATGCTCTCAATGTAATTGTTCCAACTCATGTTTCCTGTGAACGTTAGGCCGAGGAGTTTAAAAGATGTACTTTCAGATAAAGAGTCTTTGGTCATTGCTATTGTGATAGAGAAGGTTTCTCGTAGTTATTGAAGGAAACAAGTTTAGTCTTGGCAGCATTGAATGTGACAATCCATTTTTGTCCCCATTCCACTACAGATCGGAAGTCATCCTCTAGTGGTTTTGTCATTTCTTTAGATATGTGTTCATTTGTTTTCCTGTCACGTCTGTTATAGAGCATGGTATCATCAGTATATATACCCATCTCAGAGACAATTTTGTCAGGGAGGTCATTTATGAATATTAGGAATAATAGAGGTCCAAGGATAGACCCCTGAGGCACTCCCGCATTTATATCATATTGTTTAGATGTACAGCCATCGAGGACAACCTGGATTTTTCTCTTATCTAAGAAGGATTTAATTATGTTAAGTATTCTCTCAGTGATACCGTATGATCTGATTTTCCTGAGAAGACCTTCGTGCCATACCCTGTCAAAAGCCTTAGATATATCTAGAGCTACCGCTCTACCCTCCCCTACTTTACCAAGTGAATGGTATATACGCTCAGAGATTACAGTTAGAATGTCTGCTGTGGAACGGGCTTTCCTAAATCCATATTGTTTGTCGGTAAGAAGTTTAGCATCTGTAAGGTGATGGACTAGAGCTTGGTTAATTATGGTATCAAATATGTTGGCAAAAAGTGGAAGGAGGCGAATGGGGCGGTAATTTGATGGGTCAGTTCTTTCGCCAGAATTCTTGAAAACTGGTACCACAGAAGCAGTTTTTCAGCAGGCAGGAAAGCAAGATTAATTAAGGCATTTGCTGTAAAGTTTGGAGAGGATTGGAGCTACTTCAGCGGAGTACTTTTTTAATAGCACAGCCGGGATGAGATCAGGTCCACATGCTTTTGCAGTGTCAAGATTTTTTATAATAGCATGCACCTGAGAAGGGATGATTTTCAGATCATCAAGTGTGGCGTCTGTCCGCAAAGGAAAGTCTGGGAGAGGCTGGAGTTGGAGGCAAACCGACTGGCAAGTTGCTGAGCAAACAACTTCATGATTGTTGGATAGTGGGGGAATTGTTGATTGCCCATTATTTAGTACACTATTGTAGATTTTCCAGAAGTCACGGGTTCAAAATATCTAAGCTTCGGTGCGTTTTTGGGTGGTAAATTCTCTCTTAGCTGTCGCTATTTCTTTCCTACAGTTACTTCTGGCTTCTATATACTTCTGTCTGTTTGAACTGGATTTATGCCGGTTAAATCTGTGGTACGCGTGCTGCCTTTGCGCGATGGCAGCTGCACATGTGGAAGTAAACCATTGGGGAGAGTGGGGCTTGCTATAAAATTTCCGCGTGGAACATGTGCTTCAATTGCTGTTTTGAACCATTCAGTGGTCTCATTTGCGCACTGTTCAGCAGGAAGTGAAAAGATATTCGCCATGGGGTGGCTCTAATGAGATTCCTGATGGCTTCCCAGTCGGCCTTTATATAATCTCACATAAGAATAGTTAGCGAATCATAATTGTTTTAGTATTTGTTTTATTAGCGAAAATACCATATTCCAAAAATTATATCAATTGATTACAAGTAGTTTTATTTTAATAAAGAACATATTTAAAGCGTTTAATGGGAATTCATAGCCATCACAAGAAAAATCTCGCAAGTTAGAATTATTCTTGAGTAATTTCTTTTTTTTTAATGTTCTTTCTTTATAACCAATCAGATTTTCTTAGTTAAAAATAAAACTACTTAATCTACGCGATTTAAAACATATATTTTTATTCCATCACGAGTACGCACATCATACAAATTATTCTTTCTTTTTTTTTTTTTTTTGTTATTTGTGATTCTGCACAAAACTTTTGGAACAGTCTAATATTTATTTTGCTGAAAGCGCTCCAGACAAGGCATGAAGTCATTTGATGTAAAGAAACTAAAAATATTGCCAATAATATCTTTATTTATTTTTAAAATCTTCGTCGAATTTCGCTTCCTAAACTTATATATATATATATATATATATATATATATATATATATATATATATATATATATATATATAAATATATATATATATAAATATATATATATATAAATATATATATATATAAATAAATATATATAAATATATATATAAATATATATATATTTATATATATATAAATATATATATATATAAATATATATATATATATAAATATATATATAAATATATATATATAAATATATATATATAAATATATATATATATATATATATATAAATATATATATATATATATATATATATAATTTTGGGAAAAAGAAATCACGCAGAGTGCTAAATTATAAGGAAAATCCCAAAGTAAGAGCGTATTATTTATATTTTGTTTACAGAAAGTTTAGATGAGACAAGTCATCGGTACCGTCGGTTTGAAATCCGATAACTAGGAACCACTTCAGATACCCATGTCAAGCTCTCTTAATCCCCCTGAAGAGAGCTTGACATGGGTATCTAAAAGAGTCTCTAATTATCGGGTTTGAAACCGACGGTACCGATGACTTGCCTCATCTAAACTTCTGAAAACAATATATATATATATATATATATATATATATATATATATATATATATACAGTCATCCACTTACAGTACTGTTTCGCTGTATCACAGCTCATCAGTGCGACTAGACAGGCAATCACCTCAGGCCAGAATCGAAACTCAACCGCCCGTAAGGCATTCACGGCTTCGAACCATTACGCTAATCAGCAGCTGCTGTGCGGGTAGTGAATTATCGATGTTTTAATATCATCCGAATACCTAAGCTCGATTTGTTTACACAAAGAGCATCGCTTAATACGCTAATGGTATATCGTGTATCACTAGGTGTATCAGAAATTTGGAGGAATTCTTGACACCCCTAACAGAAAACTGCGAATAAAATATAAAAAAAAAAACTCGTACTTTCTCTTTTTAAAGTGGTTGTTTATTTTCTGTATGGAATATACTTCCAAAATAAACTATTAAAGTTCTTTAAAAAATAATAGAAATATTTTTTTATTTTTTAAAAAACAGTTTACAAAATGTTTACAAAATTCCGGAGTGCCTTCATGCAGCCATTTTTTACGTAATAAAATCAATAGAATTTTAGGAGTGAAATATTTTTCAATTTTTAAACTTTAAAAATCTATCAAAATTTTTCTATTGGTTCAATTTTTACGATATTTTCAGGGTCAATGTAAAATTTTATGCTCTTTCTAATAAACCGAATATAATATTTTAGAGAAACGTTTTTTCCAAACATTTTGAAATGTCTATTAAAATTTTAATAATTAATTTATGTGCCAAAGTTTTATATATCACAAATTGAAGATAAAAGATCAATAAAGAAAATATTCTAATTTAAAACAAAAACAAAAAGAATAGTTTTTCTGTTTGGAAAGTCCAAAGTGTAAAACCTTTTTTTTTTAAACCATGTTGATTTTTTTTTAACGAAAGCTCATGTTATGCTTACATCGTCAAGTAAATACCAAACGCTGATGGCAAATATTTCTATTTCATTGAATGTTTTCTTTTTTTAGATATTTAAAAAAAAAATTAGTCGATAAAGAAGTATTAAAATATATCAATCAAAAACTCGTGTATTTCATTAAAAGAATTTAAAAACAGAAATCGATGAAGCGGATTTTTTGTTCTAGGGGAAAAACTTCTAAGTGAATGTGCGTTTCCTTTTTAACTACGGAGGATGAAAAATACTAATTTTCGTCAACACACGCAATAAAAAAGAGACATTATTTATGTCCCTTGGACGAATCCGTATTTCATATATTTCATTTTAGCATCAGCTCTTTACAGCTTCGCGCAAAACACGTTGCGAAAATGCGATTTTCTACGACCCTCGCTTTAAAAATCCTTTAAAAAATACTTTAATTTAAAAAATACATGGAATTTAAAATATAAATATGGATAAATTCTTAACAATGAAGGATGGAACTATCCATTTAATAGTATAATTTTGAAGTAAGTGATTTGTTGGCATTTATATATACATATATTTATAAGCAAGTCAAAATATGTTGATTTTCTTTATATTTTTTAAAAGAAAACCGCTTTAAAAAAAAATTTGCTATTAAACCTGTAATTTTTTTAAAATTTGCTCCTTTAATTGAAAAAAAATAGGGTTTGAATTACATTTTTCGAGTAGCTTTTAAGCTTCGAAAAATAATAAGTTGAATTATTAAAGTTCTGATCATCATTTTTAATGGCCACTTTCTGATATACCTTGTATATATATATACATAATTTGGGAGAATTAGACCTAGAGTATAAAGAGCATAGTTTACTTTAATGTATTAGTAAATGTATTAATACTATCAAAAGAAAAAAAAAAACAGTGCTCGTTGTAATGTAGATATATAGTAAGCTCAATAGGTATAGATATCCTAGAGCGATTTTAATAATGAGTAAAATGATTCATAATATTTTAATTGAAAATCATTTTCGAAGGGAAAAATCAAACAAAATCAATAGTTCGCTTACTAAACTTATATATATTCAACCATTAATAGACAACTTTTAACAACATGCCAAGAAAAAGATGGACTAATATAAGAAGTAAAAACGGGTGGAAAAAAAAGAAATATCTGCCTCAATACAAAAATGCTAGTTTATTTTGGTGTCTTTAATCCCCTCACACCCTACCTCCCATCCGCATTATTTTGCTGATAAGGAGACTTTGTTTAAATATAAAAAAAATCTTTTTATTACATTATTGTTCAAGACATATTTACTATTTCAATAAAACATCGTTTCCGAAACGATCGTACAAACTATCATTTTACTCAATATATATATATATATATATATATATATATATATATATATATATATATATATATCATAACTTTGTTAGTCTTATATAAAACATTACATCCAATAATGTTTTGTAAGACCGATAATCACTGGATTTGTACACCAATAGATTTATTGTATTTCATTATTCTGAATTATATATATATATATATATATATATATATATATATATATATATATATATATATATATATATAGTAAGTTATAAAATGTATATGGCGATTAAGCTACACTGAATATTCCGCGTTTCATCCACTCTAGGACTCTTCAGGCTTATGCGTCTTCAGGCTTAGGCGCATAATCCTGAAGAGTCCTAGAGTGGATGAAACGCAGAATATTCAGTGTAGCTTAATCGCCATATACATTTTATAAATTACTAACTAGCTCTACCTACGTATTGAGCACTTTTGAAGTAAATACTTAAAGTTTACGCATAGATCTATACTTTCATATATCAATTTTATGTGAGTAAATTAAGTAGTTATATATATATATATATATATATATATATATATATATATATATATATATATATATATATATATATATATAGTAATTTATAAAATATATATGGCGATTAAGCTACACTGAATATTCTGCGTTTCATCCACTATAGGATTCGTCAGGCTTATGCGAGAATTCTGTGGTTGCTTCTTTTTTTATATATGTTGAGGATTTCTAGTTAGCCAATCAGCTTTCTAGTATCCGCCGCGCCCCTTCCTATCAGCCAATGGGCATACATTTTATCGAACAAAGGATCTGTTTTAGAACTAGGTTAGTGGTTTAAGGTAGATCTTTTCCTTCCTTTTTATATATATATATATAAATATACCTATGTGTACACACATACATGTACATATACATATACATATATATATATATATATATATGTGTGATCGTTTATGTATATTCATGTTTGTTTAATTTATTTATTTGTTTGTTTTCTATTGTCATTGTTAGTTTTAAAGCTATTTTGTATCGCTATCCTAGAGTAAGTTTTATTTTGGGAACACAGTTGTTTGCTATTTCTCGTCTACAGTTTAATAGATTTTGAGGTTCTTTAAAGTACAGGATAGCAAATTTTTCATGGAGGCATAATTTACATGGGTCGTCTAAATGTCTGCATGTGGTAGCTTGTCTCATTATTTTCCATTCGACTACCGGCGAATGTCCGCTTTCTTTGAGTTCCCAGTATTTATTCGCTAGTGTTGTTTTTATACGGTGTTTTTTTTATTTTTCAATGTACTTTTGTGGTCATAGTATCGGGTTTTGAAATCTAAGGAAGTCATGCCTATGTAATATTTTTTATTATTTGGGTTTTCTTTCGCAAATATTGTTGCTTGATAAACTACACTTTTTGTTAGACATTTATTTTGGACTGGGCAAAGTGTGTGGTGTCTACAATTGCATTTATCTTGTTCGTTATTAGTATTTTTATTTATAGTATGGTTGTTCTTGTCCGGGGTTGGTTTGTTATTATTATTATTATTATTATTATTATTATTATTATTATTATTATTATTATTATTATTATTATCATTTCTGCTAGTGTTGGTTTTATTTCTGTCATGGTGTCTACTTTTTATTTTCTTGTTGTTTACATTGTTTTCATTTAGTATTTTGTTATTATGTGCTTTAATTATCATCTCTAAATTTTTGCAACAACTGTAAGATAACTTCAAGGTATTTTTATTGAAGATTTTGTGTAAGGGGTTGGTTGCGGGAAAGTGTTTTTCAATAAGATCTAGAAATTTCTTGCCAAGTTTTGTTTTTAACATTTGATTGTATGGGGCCGTATACCAAATTATAGTTCTTTTTCTTCTATTTTTAATTTTATTATAGTTGTTGGTGTTTTGTTGCTTATATTTGATATCGATATTTTTGTATCCACTATTTTTTAGGGCTGTTTCGTAGATATTGGTTGACCTGTTAAATGCATTTTCATCGCTTCAGTTATTACTGAGTCTACTTACGATCGAGTTAGGAATGTGTTTTATAATTGATGGTGGGTGGTTGGACTTAGGGTTTACGTAAATTGGAGTAGCGTTATCTTTTAAGTATGGTTCATATGTGTTTTTATCTAAGTTTAATGTGACGTCCAGGAAGTTTTTTTATTTTTATGTTAGCTGATACGTCCGCTTTTAGGCCTAATTTTTTCATTTCTTTTTGTATGATTTTCTTAAAGTTTTCTCCCTTGACTTTGTTGGAGTTTTTTATTATAGCTAGTCCGTCATCTCAATATAGGCCGATATCCGTAGTATCGAATATGCTTGTGAGGGTATATAGAATGAATAATCCCACAAGATCTGATGCCTCTGCAGAGTCTCTGGCACCCATCGCCAAATCGAACGAATTTTTCATTTTAGTTTTTATCCATTGGTTATTGTTATTTATTAGAACTGATTTTCTACATTTTTTAATGATGTTGATTTTTTCTGAGGATATATCAGTGTATGCTTCGGCAAATTCTAGGGCAATGTTAAAAAGTTCTTCGGATATCGAGGGATAAAAGTCTATGATGTCAAACTGTATGAACGTACATTTATCTTTGTTTTCTATATTTTTAAACCAGGTGATTGCTTCGGTAGTATTTGCCCACTGGTTTAGTTCTAGGTCCTGTTTGATTTGTTTGTTTACTCTAGAAAGTATAGTTTTGCTAATTCTACCTATTTCTGGTTTAGTTGGGTTTATCAGGCGGGTGCTGGGATTATTATTGAAGTCCCATTTGTGGTCTTTAAGCAGAATGTATGACTCTCTAGGTTTCAATTTGTCAACTTTATCGCTAATTTTTAGTTTATCGGTAATTTGTCTACTTTCAGTATTTATTATATCTATGTAGTCGCATTCGTTTGTGTCTAGTTTTTTGTAGTTTTTTGTAATGTTTTCTGTGATTAGTTTGTTATATTCTTGCTTATCTATTTTATAAAAGTTTCTGGTTTTATCTGCTTTTACAAAGATTTTATTAGAGCTGTTTATGTTTCTAACGATTTTGTGTAGTTTCCGTTGGCAATTGTTAGGTTGATTGTGGAATTTTAGGTTTTTAATTACGTTTAAAAGGTCATTTTCAAAGTTCATCAAAAGGTCTACTGTTTTCGCATTTTTAAGGGTTTTAAAACCATAGGATTCTTTTTTGTTTACGTTTTCATTTTTAAGGAAGAAATTTGCTCGCCATCGCATTCGGCGTATTAGCTCATCTGTTTTTTGGATTAATTTAATAATATAGCTATGCTTGCTGGGTGTGGGGATGTTTTTTTAGCGATGTTTCGAAATTAACTCTTTCCATATCTATTTTTAATGTGGTGAAATAAATTCTTTTGAGAGTGCTCGACTGTTTTAGGCGCTAAGTATAACTATTCATTTACTCACATGAATTTAATATACGAAAGTATAGATTTATGCGTAAACTTTAAGTATTTACTTCAAAAGTGCTCAATACGTAGGTAGAGCTAGTTAGTAGTTTATAAAATATTACATAGGCATGACTTCCTTAGATTTCAAAACCCGATACTATGACCACAAAAGTACATTCAAAAATAAAAAACACCGTATAAAAACAACACTAGCGAATAAATACTGGGAACTCAAAGAAAGCGGACATTCGCCAGTAGTCGAATGGAAAATAATGAGACAAGCTACAACGTGCAGACATTTAGACGACCCATGTAAATTATGCCTCCATGAAAAATTTGCTATCCAGTACTTTAAAGAACCTCAAAATCTATTAAACTGTAGACGAGAAATAACAAACAACTGTGTTCACAAAATAAAACTTACTCTAGGATAGCGATACAAAATAGCTTTAAAACTAACAATAACAATAGAAAACAAACAAATAAATAAATTAAACAAACATGAATATACATAAACGATCACACACACACACACACACACACACACACACACACACACACACACATATATATGTGTGTGTGTGTGTGCATGTATGTGTGTACACATAGGTATATTTATATATATATAAAAAAAAGGAAGGAAAAGATCTACCTTAAACCACTAACCTAGTTCTAAAACAGATCCTTTGTTCGATAAAATGTATGCCCATTGGCATTGTATATTTTATAAATTACTAACTAGCTCTACCTACGTATTGAGCACTTTTGAAGTAAATACTTAAAGTTTACGCATAAATCTATACTTTCGTATATTGAATTTATGTGAGTAAATGAATTAGTTATATATATATATATATATATATATATATATATATATATATATATATATATATATATATACATACATAGATTTTGAAACATCAGTTGGAAATATTTGATTTAAAACCACCTGAACAGTGAGATTTTTTTTTTCTCATTGTTCTTCCAACTGAAATCAAATTCCCTTCTTTCCTTATTCGTTTTCTTAGTTTTTAATTTATCATTCTGACGTTTCCTCTTAGAGGGTCAGACGATAAGGCCTTAAGGAAATTTTAATAATTTCACCTGCCCGTTTTTTTTTGGGGGGGGGGGTATTTAAATTAAATTATGTTTCCTCTGAAATTTCTCCTTCCATTTTGCTGTACCAAGAATTTACTTTATATATATATATATATATATATATATATATATATATATATATATATATATATATATATATATATATATATATAACTACTTAATTTACTATAAAATATATATTGCGATTTAAACTACAGTGTAGCTTAATCGACATATATATTTTATAAATTACTATATATATATATACACACACACACACACACTCACACACACACACAAACACACACACACACAAACACACACACTCACACACACACACACACACACACACTCACACACACACACAAACACACAAACACACACACACAAACACACACACACTCACACACACACAAACACACACACACACAAACACACACACTCACACACACACACTCACACACACACACACACACACACACAAACACACACACACACACATATATATATATATACTAGCAGACTGCCCAGTCGTAAAATACGCATAAGCAGAAATACCGTAACTATTAAACTTAACGTTAAATTAAAAAAAAAAAATGAAGTAAAAACGCATGTATCATGTTTTTTTTTTTCTAAATAATTTACTTTTTGTAATTAAAAAGAAAATACTCGAATTGAGACCGAAACCAAAACCTAAAAACAGTGGATCAAGGACGATAACCATTAGGCCAGCTAAACATGATAGTAAAACATATTTTTTAAATCTACTTATTCTTAACATAAGAAAGTTTTCATATGAAAGTTTGCGCATGCGCAGTCGTGAAAAGGGTGACAAACAAATATAAATTCGATGATCCCAAGTACAAATTTTTCTATCTTGACCAATTAGTAGCCCGGATGAAAACGCACGTGTCTGAATATCCTTTATACTAAATTTCAAGTCTATAGATAAAAATTCGTTGAGTGTATAGGTTGAAAAGTGTCCTCAAGCACGCATTTTCACTTTTATAGATATAATTAGTAGGCCGCCCGGCGTTGCCCGGTCGTAAAACACGCATAAATATTATATTTTAATTAATGCAGATTTCTCACTTATTATGAACAGGTATTAAATGTAATGTTAAATTCCTTTATAAAAAAAAAAAAGTAAAAAACGGAAAGAAACCGAGACGTGCATGCGAGAATTATGTTTTTCTAAACAGTTCACTCCTTGTAAGTAAAAAAAAAAAAAATACTCAAGCTGGGATCGAAACTAAAACCTAAGGATAGTGAGTAATGTTCGATAACCATTAGGCCAGCTTGACAAGAAATTCCACAAGTGTTTTCAAACCTACTATATTCTTAACATAGTTATTCTGTCATGTGAACGATTCACGCATGCGCATTCGTGAAATAGTTGACCAGCAGATAGAAATCCGATCACGCCCACGTACTAAGTTTTCAAGTTTGACCCCTCAGCAGCTCTTTTTTCTGATGAAAACCGATTAAAAGTCTTCCATGTGTCTGAATGCCCTTATATACCAAATTTCAAGTTTGTAGATAAAAAATTCGTTGAGTATATAGGTTGAGAAGTGTTTTCACAGGCACACAGATTCTCACTTTTATAGACATACTAGTATATATGTGCAGCGTTAAATGCTTTTAAAAAATGTTGTAAAAAAAAAAAACGGAAAGAAACTGATATATTTGCATGCGAGTATTTTTTTTTATTTTTCTAAACCGTTAACTTCTTGTAAGTAAAAAAAAAAAAAAGAAAAAATACTCGAGCTGAGATTGAAACCAAAACCTAAACGTAGTGTGTCAAGTATGGTAACCATTAGACCAGCATTACACGATATTTAAAGAAATGTCTTCTAACTACTTACTCTTAACATAAGTGATCTGTAACGTGAAATATTCACGCATGCACAATCGTGAAACAGTTAACAGAGAAAAATCCGACGACTTCCTCGTACCAATTTTTCAACGTTGACCCCTTAGAAGACCTTTTTTCAGATGGAAACCGATTAAAAAGTTTTCCACATGTCTGAATATCCTATATATCAAACTTCCAAAGAGTAGATTAAAAATTAGTTGAGTATATAGGTTGAGAATTGTCCACACACACATTCTCAGTTTTATAGAATACTAGAATGGGTGCCGGGCTTTGCCCGGGTGTTTAGAGGCGTATGCTGAGAAAAAAAAGGTCATTTTTTTTTTATTTAACCCCTATTATAGCCCCTTAATATTTATTGTTTTGGGCTCAAATCGAGTTATTAAGTTAGATCCATGTCCAAGGAATCTATATCTAAAATTTCAAGTGTTTAGACACAAAATTGTCGGAGGAGTTTGGTAGAGTTCTCAAAGGTCAAATCGTTGAACTTTTGACCCCTTAATCGAAAAATTTCTGCCAGAAACCCAATCATATCGATTTTCCTAAATCTCAGTACCCTGTATATCAAATTTCGAGCCTGTAGACTAAAAATTGACAGAGTTATTGCGTAGGGAAATGTACACAGACAAACAGATACACAGATACACACACACTTTCACTTTTATAGATATGCTAGCATTTCAGCCCGGCGTTGCCCGTGTGTTTGGATATCTATGTTCAGCAAAAACAAAAGTGGTAGTAGGAAAGCAGGCTCGAACCCGTACCGCAAAGGAGGAAAAAAACGGGGTAAAATCTAACGTTTATGCTGTCACGGCCACCGCCAAACCGGAAGCGATAGTTTTTAAAAGTAAGGCTAGACAATATACAGGAGAGGATAACTTTTAAAAATATCGGCGAAAAAAGTGACCCCCCCCCCTGTAGAAAAGTGCCTTGTTGAAGGGGAAGATATTAATGTTTTTAGCCAATTTTTCGATATTTGTCGGATAAAAGGTCGAACTTTAAAACGATACTGATCTTGGTAAAATCCGTCGCCTCATGCAAACAGACATACATGCATTTATATATTGATAACTAAAAATTTTCGACCCAAACTGATGAAAAAGCTTGCCCTATCTCTGAATACCCTTTATGTAAAATTTCAAATATTTAGACCAGAAATTGTCTGAGTAATTTGGTAGAGACCGCAGAGGTAAATTTTTTCAAACTTTGACCCCTATTATGACCCCTTAACATGTATTGTTTGGGGCTCAAATCAAGTTATTAAGTTAGTCCATGTCCAAGGAACCTATATCTAAAATTTCAAGTGCGTAGACCCGAGTCTGTAGACTAAAAATTGACAGAGTTATTGCTCAGGGAAATGTACACAGACACACAGACACACAAACACACAGATACACAGACACGTTCACTTTTATAGATCTATGGATAGATTGATTGATAGATAAGACTAGCAAGTCGCCCGGCATTGCCCGGTGGTAAAATACGTATAAATATTATATTTTAATTAATGCATAATTCTTATTTATTATAAACAGAAATACCATAAGTATTAAACGTAACGTTAAATTCCTTTAAAAATATATTGAGTAAAAAATAAACGAAAAGAAACTGATACATGTGCATACGAGTATTATGTTTTTTTTATGACAGTTCATTTCTTGTAGCGAAAAGTACTCGAGCTGAGATCGAAACAAAAACCTAGACAGTGCGCCAAGTACACTAAACATTACACCAACTTGAGATGACCTTTAAGTAGTGTCTTCACATCAACTCGTACGTAATATAAATAAGCTGCCATATTTCACGAGCGCGCATGCGCAGTCGTGAAACAGTTGGAAACAAATAAAAATCCTATGTACCAATTTTTCAATTTTTACCCCTTAGATGCCCCTTTTTGAGATTTGTCCACATGTCTGAATAACCTATATACCAAATTTCAAGTCTGTATATTAAAAAATTCGTTGAGTATATAGGTTGAGAAATGTCATCATACACACAGACATTCTCAGTTTTATAGAATTTTAGATTAGAATTTTATAGAGTTTTAAATAAGACTAGCAGGCCGCCTGGCGTTGCCCAGCAGTAAAATACGCATAAATATTATTTTTTAATTAATATAGAAACTGAGGCATGTGCATGCGAGTGTTACGCTTTTTTCTAAACAGTTCACTTCTTGTAAGAAAAAAAAAACTGATATTGTTTTCCACATGTCTAAATATTTTATACACTAGATTTCAAGTCTGTAGATTAAAAATTCATGAGTATATAGGTTGAGAAGTATCCTCACACACATTCTCACTTATATATAAATATATAGATAGACAGATAAAAGCCGATTCTTTGATCGCAACAGATTTTCTGGATGGCGACTTCTCACGCAAGCAGTCAAGGATTTTCCTTTGGCAATGAAGTCAACAGAGTCTTGACTGCGGCATGTTGCTGGTTCTCTGCAATTCTAGAAGGTTCCCTCTCCCAGGCTTTACCTTCTTTCTTTGAGAAGGAGCTTATATAGTGCTAATCATATAAGGTGCCCTTAATAAGGATTTTCTTTTATCTTGCTGACCAGAGTGCTCTCCCTCTAAGGCACTGGCTTATCAATTCCACTTTCCGACCCTTGTGTCACCTCCTCATGTTGTCGGAGGGAGTCATGTTTTATTGCTGAGGCGCCGAAGCAATTCGTTTCCTTCTCCACTTTGGAATATTACAAGAGGCGTTCCAAAGTATTTCGAAGTATTTCAAACTGCATTTTTATGATAACTGAGTTTATGCATTCATAACCTGGACCTTTCATCTCTTTATTACAGATATTGACGGTGCGAAACTCCCAGAAAGCATTCTCTATTATGGACGTGCGTCAGAAACAGATATGCGTCATTGAATTCTCTGGCAAAAGTGTATTCGAATTTGTGGTGACTATGTAGAAAAATAAATTCTAGAGCACAAAAGATCGTTCGTTTTAATGGTACCACTCACGTCTTCGTAGCTCTTCAACATTTTGAATTATCAAAAAGAAAGTAGTGACAAAAGTGTATTGAGAATGGTAGTGGCTATGTAGAAAATTCTTGGTCTAACCTTCACTCCTGATATTAAATGGAGCAATTACATCAAATCTGTTGCCAATATCGCTGGAAAGATGGTGAGATCATTCTTCCGCTCCAGTAGATTTATCACTGATAATGCAATTCTTTACTTATATAAGAGCCGAGTACGTTCTAGGATGAAGCACTGTTGCTACATCTGGGCAAGAACTGCTCAGAGCACTCTATCTTGCCTTGACAGAGTTCAAAAGCGACTTCGTAATCTAGATGGCGATGCCCTTTTCTCTTCACTGCAACCTCTTTTCCACAGAAGAGATGTTGTGAGCCTATCTCTACTATATCATTATTTTCAGGGCAACTGCGCGACTGAGCTCCAATCTTTGGTTCACCTTGTCAATCTTTCACAAAAAAAAAAAAAAAAAACACTGGTCTAGCCAAAAACACTATCAATCAATTCCCCCACTCTCTATCGGTGCCTAAACCTAAACGTGGATTCCATCAACAAAGCTTCTTTCCTAGAACTGCCCGCATGTAGAACTCTGTTCCGCTGGTCTGCCTTTCAGTTGACTACAATGTCATCTTCTTCAAGTCTAATATAAACAAGTTCTTATTGGACCATCTTCATAAATAATCTAATCATACCAAATTTCCACCACATACGATTAATACACTACTGACCCAATGACTACCATACACACATTAACCATTATCCTCGAGCGGCCTCAAGGCCTCGATATTGTAAAAAGAAATCTAGATCACAAAAAGGTGTGTGATATTTGTAAAAAAAACATCTAGATCACAAAAAGGTGGTCGATATTTGTAAAAAAATCTAGATCACAAAAAGATGTTCGATATTTGTAAAATAATCTAGATCACGAAAAGATGTTCGATATTTGTAAAAAAAAATCTAGATCACAAAAAGGTGGTCGATATTTGTAAAAAAATCTAGATCACAAAAAGGTGGTCGATATTTGTAAAAAAAATCTAGATCACAAAAAGATGTTCGATATTTGTAAAAAAAATCTAGATCACAAAAAGATGTTCGATATTTGTAAAAAAAAATCTAGATCACAAAAAGGTGGTCGATATTTGTAAAAAAATCCAGATCACAAAAAGGTGGTCGATATTTATAAAATAAAATCTAGATCAGAAAAAGGTGGTCGATATTTGTAAAAAAATCTAGATCAGAAAAAGGTGGTCGATATTTGTAAAAAAATCTAGATCACAAAAAGGTGGTCGATATTTGTAAAAAAAATCTAGATCACAAAAAGATGTTCGATATTTGTAAAAAAAATCTAGATCACAAAAAGATGTTCGATATTTGTAAAAAAATCTAGATCACAAAAAGATGTTCGATATTTGTAAAAAAATCTAGATCACAAAAAGGTGGTCGATATTTATAAAAAAAATCTAGATCACAAAAAGATGTTCGATATTTGTAAAAAAAAATCTAGATCACAAAAAGGTGGTCGATATTTGTAAAAAAAATCTAGATCACAAAAAGATGTTCGATATTTGTAAAAAAAATCTAGATCACAAAAAGGTGGTCGATATTTATAAAAAAATCTAGATCACAAAAAGATGTTCGATATTTGTAAAAAAAATCTAGATCACACAAAGGTGGTCGATATTTATAAAAAAAATCTAGATCACAAAAAGATGTTGGATATTTGTAAAAAAAAATCAAGATCAGAAAAAGGTGGTCGATATTTGTAAAAAAATCTAGATCACAAAAAGATGTTCGATATTTGTAAAAAAAAATCTAGATCATAAAAAGATGTTCGATATTTGTAAAAAAAATCTAGATCAAAAAAAGATGTTCGATATTTGTAAAAAAAATCTAGATCACAAAAAGATGTTCGATATTTGTAAAAAAAGATCTAGATCAGAAAAAGGTGGTCGATATTTGTAAAAAAATCTAGATCACAAAAAGATGTTCGATATTTGTAAAAAAAAATCTAGATCACACAAAGGTGGTCGATATTTATAAAAAAAATCTAGATCACAAAAAGATGTTCGATATTTGTAAAAAAAAATCTAGATCACAAAAAGGTGGTCGATATTTATAAAAAAAATCTAGATCACAAAAAGATGTTCGATATTTGTAAAAAAAAATCTAGATCAGAAAAAGGTGGTCGATATTTGTAAAAAAATCTAGATCACAAAAAGATGTTCGATATTTGTAAAAAAAATCTAGATCACAAAAAGATGTTCGATATTTGTAAAAAAAAATCTAGATCATAAAAGATGTTCGATATTTTTAAAAAAAATCTAGATCACAAAAAGATGTTCGATATTTGTAAATATCAACTATTTTAATTAACAAAAATAAAATAAAATAAATAAATAAATAAATAAATAAGAGGATTTATTTTTCGAATAAGCGGCGTGTTTATTTATATATTAGCAGACCACCCGGCATTGCTCTGTCGTAAAATACGCTTAAATATAATATTTTTAATTAATGCAGATTTCGTATTTATCATTATATCATATTGGATTCAATAATAATTAGTAATAATTTAAAAGTTAAAAAAATTAGTAATAATTTAAAAGTTAAAAAAATTAGTAATAATTTAAAAGTTAAAAATATGAACAATAAAATGACTCGTGCGCCATCACCGAGAATCTAAACGAAGAAGTTTAGTTTACGATTTACTTTTTTCTTTGACGTTCATGACTGTACTATGAGAACATGTTTGCTGCAAAAAACATGAACCAATAGCTATTACGTCATGCATGCATATTTGTAATGCTGCCGTTCGACCTTCACCTGACGAATTCCATTGTTTTTTAATTTTCACACTTTTGCAGCGATTTTCCTCGACTACCCTATATATGAAGTTTCATGCCTGTAGACCAAAAACTGAAAGAGAAGTTTAGTAGACAAATTTTTTTTTTTAAATATATATATACGTATATATATATATATATATATATATATATATATATATATATATATATATATATATATATATATGTTTCTGTAAGGTCTGACGAGGCTGTTGGATCGTAAACACGGTCCAACATCCGAAACATATGTAACCAAACAAATAAAACGGTAATAAAAAATAAAACACACACACACACACAAACACACACACCTATATATATACGTGTGTGTGTGTTTACTATAAGCTTTTTATGCAAATATTACGCAAGTATAAATCATGTATAATATCTGCATGAATATAATTACACAGAATAGTTAACTAAAGATGATCATCCCATAAGAAAACCGAAAAAAAAATCTAATAGGTAATTAATTGAAATGAATGTTTAAAAGAATATGCAAATTAGACAGATATTTTGCAGATTAATGCAATTCCACGGCCCATATATAACATAGTTATATTTTCTTTTTGAACAAATAGAAGAAAGGGTTTTTATATGAATATCAATATTGTTGGAGTATAGATCTTTTTTTCAAAAATACCATGACAAGATGATTCTAATTGTCATCAGGCAGGGTGGATGCATTTTTTGTACAGGGCGCGGCTGAAATATCTCCCACGTTTTGACAGGCGATTTTCCAAGTCACGCTCGTGCAGTTTATGAGCAAGCATTAATTTGTATGGATGGAACTGCATATTAGTGTGTAGAATTCTTCTGCCTGTTCGATCAGACAATCCTAAGTCCAAAGCTGAACATGTAGGAGACTGAATAAAAGAAAGTTTCACAGCTCGAATAGTGCCTAGCGTTTGAGCGCTTCGAAGCCTTTCAGCTGGCTTTATTTTAAGGGTCTAACATGTAGCTCTGAAATTTGCAACCAATAGCTGTATTGATTTATATATATATATATATATATATATATATATATATATATATATATATATATATATATATATATATAAATTAAGAACCATCATGCCGTCCTAACTTGTGTACCATAATGTGTGGTGACGTTGCGTAGACAATAGTCGCTGCAGTAAAATAGAGAGAGGAGCAGCAGGTGGTAGCAGGACTGATGACGTAACGCAGAGATAGCAGCAGGAGCAGTAAGATAGAGAGAGTGCGGTGGGAAAGACGTGACGTTATGAACAGCAGGAAAAAGAGACAATGATTCCTCGCTAGCCGGTGACAGCTTTGTCAAAATACGTTCTGTTTAATGGGAAGTACAGACAGGAAATAAAAGTGTCTATAAAAAAAGTGAGTTCAATGTATTTATTTTATTCGTTTGACGAGAAGAAGAACAAAAGGAGAACGCCTTCTATAACATTATATATAGAGAGAGTCCTTTAGTATCCGGAGTCGGACCCTATAAGGATATTAGAGATAAACCGTATTAACCAGATATTCTGACATTACACTAACTAGATTACTTAGAAAAATACTTTTACAGGTTTTAAAAAAAGAACGACAATAATATCACGGGGTCTCGATTCACACTGAACGTTCATACCGGCAGCAACATATTTCATATGAAAGATGCTGCTATCGAACTTCCACGGGTCCCACTAGTCTGTTATAAGTGCGGTGACGTCGTATAAACAGCAGTCGCTGCAGTGAAATAGAAAAAGGATCAGTAGGAGGTAGCAGGACTGGTGAGGTCAGGCAGAGATAGCAGCAGGGCAGTAAGAGAGAGAGAGAGAGAGAGAGAGAGAGAGTGGAGTGGGAAAGATGTGATGTCATGAGCAGCAGGAGAAAGAGAGCAGACGATAATGATTCCTCGCTAGCCGGTGACAACTCTGTATAATGGGAAGTATAGACAGAAAATAAAAGTGTCTTTCAAAAAAAAAAAAAAAAAAAATTGAATCTAAAGTATCTCTTTTATTTGTTTGCCATTGTGATGGGTTCGACGGACGAGAGGAAGAAAGAAATGAGAACACCTTTTATAACATTACACTTGTAATGAACTCGGAAAGATCTCTGTGTTGCCGTTAGAGATTTACCATTCGTCCAAAAAAAAATTCTATAGTCAAAAGAACAATATGAACCAATCCAAACTATATTACCTGAGGAGGGTACGTGAAAATAAAAAATGCCAAGTCATT